>NC_135816.1:94650133-95250133 GCF_964213995.1 Mustelus asterias
CATGAAATTAGTTCATGACTCACAGCCAGTAAATATTTATTTCAGGATGTCGAATTCGAGGGAGGGAATAAATCAACCATAGTTAAACAAGGAAGTTCAGGATAGAAGTAAACCGAATGAAAAAAAAACATACAACATGTCATAGATGTATCCAGAGGATTGGGAAAGTTAAAGTTAAAAACCATACCTGATGACCAACAATACGAACGAGAGACAAGATAAATTATGAGTGCAAACTAGCAAGTAAAATAAAAATCAGGCTTGGTTGGGTCGATGCTGAAGTTATTCTCCACAGTGGCAGAGTCTCGGACCAATGGGCATAATGTCAGAATAAAGGGTCATCCACTAAAAACAAAGGATAAATTAATTATCTTATGGGGCTGTGAATTTATTGACAACTTTACTGCAGAAAGTTGTAGAGGCTGGGTCGTTTACATGCAAGAGTGACATAGACACTGAAGACGGTTAAGAGCGATACGAGAGTGCAAAAAATGAGAAACCTAAGGAAAGAAACAGAATGCATTGAAGCTGGGTAAGGTAGATAAAAGTATGCAAACAGCAGAAAACTTAAGGAGCGGAACATTGTTGTGGAACATGGCAAGTGCAAAATGGACAAAAAGAGAGGGTAGAGAAGAGAGCAGAAAAAAAGTTATATAAGGAAATAGCTGCAGCAGCCTAATTAAATTAACCGCATGACCATGAAAAATAACTTTGAGCAGTGACCTTTCCAGCTCTAGAGGGCCACAAGCGTGTTCGACAAGTAAAAACATAGAACGGATGGGGAGCAGACAGGCAAGTTTTAAAAATTTCACAGATGTAGAAGTTCTGTTAAAACCACCGATAACAGAACAAGTCACAGAGACGAGCGGCCCACAACCGGGGTTTGACCTTGTTTGCAATAGGGAGACAAGTGGAAGCATTGGCACGTGATTGACGTATGGTTTATTTTGAAGTAAATTTGCATGCATCGATTGTGACGCGAGAATGAATATAGTATTTTCAGCTTTACATGACAGAGTGCCTCTAAGCTTAACTTAGACGGTCTCTCTTGCATATATGTGTTAAAAACTTGAAAATTCCTTGTTACGCTCCACTCACATCTGCGGTCTCAATCTTTCTTAAACCCTCCAACAGAACGATTTTTAATCTTTAAGGGACATAAGGCTTATGGGAACAAGGCAGGAAATTAGAGTTTGGGTATGCCATATCAGATCAGTAATTGTTACATTTAATGGAGGATCAGTATCGATGGAACGAGTGGTCTTCTTCCGTATATTGTCTTCATGTATCGTAATTTTTCGAAATCTAATGCTGTCAGTTTCCCTGCCATCTGCATCTCACGACTAAGCGGTTGAGGTAAGACGGATTAACTAATACAAATTTACAGACCAAGGTATAAGTTGAACTAGGCATATCGAAGAGCAATATTTACGGAATTTAATTTTAGGTTGGTCGCAGCTAACCAGTCAATGAAAAAAAACTAGAGCTAACTACTGAATGATTTCTGCTATTTCATACCATTGGACGTGTAGTCGATGCAAACAGCTCATCAGATAACTTGTATCCTGCCTGCAATGCCCAAAGGTGAATGCCATAGAGCGAGATGTATCACGGTGTGTTTATGACTTGTCATCGATCAAATTCATTCTGCCATCAGCTTCCAACTGTTCTTTGTATGCTAACTGAATTGTTGACAAATCCATTTAAAATAGCCATTTTGTATTGATGAAAAGATACCGCTGCCTCTAAACCCTTTTGCTTTGCACCCATCAGGAAAAATGCAATGTTGCTATATTACAATAGATGGCAAACTTAATCTTTGGTAGCTGGTTGCGAAGCGAATTTCTGAGACGTTGCCATGAAGACAGTAATTAGGATATTTAGGCTGCACCATCTTCCATGTAAATCAAGAACGTTCGAAGAACTGACTATATATATTTCCTTTGCAGCGAATATGTGCCTTTTACCACCTGAATATGTGCAAATTCAATAAAAAAATACGAGGCCGACCAATTCAATTAACATTAAATTGCCTGCGAGTGTAGATAATAACACCAAAATTGTTCAACAAATGTTTTCCAATGACGGAATCAGATCAAACAGCAAACGATTTGTTTTGGTTCCTGAAAGAGCTGCCTAACAGTTGTATTCTGCTGAGTATGTGCAACCAAAGAAGCCTGCTGTTTAAATATATCACCTCATTAGATTCATGTCCGATTTTCCTGTATCGCACTGACACCAAAAGTCATAGATGGTGTTTCTCATGGTGAGAAAAGGGTCTTTCGGGACGAACCAAAGCATTCTCTCAGTGGGAAAGAGCACGCGTTTAGCCACTGCACATTAGCAGAGTGGAAACACGTGCTCAACCCAATGTTGAAGAGGGGCAGAAGGGATGACTTCAGATTATACCACTGACTATAAATATAACTATAAGGCACTTAACGTAAAATGTCAGAAATAATACCATTAGCCCAGAAGAAGTAGGAGATAATGAAGACAATATACGTAGGTGGACTCGGCAATGGCTGATGGATGGCTATTGGCCAGAAAGCGCAAGAGATCACTGGGGTTTCACTGTAATGAGTGTCATGGAATGTCAGCGTCAAAGTGAACAATCAATCTGTGTTTGGAAATATTCACGCACAATCCCTCCTGTCCTCTTTAGCTGTTTCTACTCATATATTCTTTCACAACAGGCAAATGTTACCTTCCATTCAAGCATCTCTCCTATCCAATCGTCTTTGGAGAATTTCTACTGACTTCCAAAAATATTTCAGCCAATACACCACAAAGCAAATAAGCTCGTGCTGTAACATGTAATTTTCTCTTGTGGATTCCGTTGTTTTATTTTCTCAATGACTTCGATTCTCAATTATTTGACTATCTGGCGTTATGACACTAGAACATATCTTTCCACGAAATATATCTCCCTCATTCCTCGCATAATTCTAATAAATCTCATTTGGAACAAGTCGAACGCAGTTGCAAATAAAAGATTGACGAGTGCAATACAAACGTTAAGTGGAAATCCTATGAGATTGTAAATAACAGTCATAAGACCCAATGCAATGCAGAGATTCTATCTGTATCAGCGTAATACAATGGCGTTTGTGTATTTCTGGAGTAGCTCCAGAGCAACATTTTCACCGTTAGAATATCAGAGGAGAAATGCTTTCAAATCCACTGTAAGTGCGGGTGATACTTTCAATGGCGAAGCAGTGTCATCCAAAGTTTAAGAACACGGCATCTGAGGCAAGGAACTACCAGTACCAGAGGAGCAGGGTCCCGTGCTCTATTGCAAGTCCTGAGTGCATGGAACGTCCTGGAAGTTCCACTCGGGATATGAATTTCAAGAAACGTGTCTTCGCTTTTCCATAACGTCAGTTTTAACAATCTGATATGATATATGCTCTGGGCTTTCCTATTCATCTGCACTATTGATCTTTGTCCGATGTATTTTCAACAGAATGTGTATCTAGTGAAATTTGGGTCCTTAGTATTTTGGTACTTTCTCCTTTGGTCACGATATATATATATATATATATAATATATATATATATATATATAATATATATATACATATATATATTTATATATATATATATATAATTTTAATCTAAACATTTCTGATTATAATATGTATTCGTACTTTCTTTTGTGTCATTTTTTACGGAACTTCAGAAAATTCCAGCGGAACGTGGATTTTGAAAGTTACTCGTCCAGTTAGACTTCTGATTAAAGGCCGCCCCCAATAGGTTGATTAAGTGTGCTGTAACTTGCAGGGGCCCTGGCAGACATATTTAAAATGTCAGTATTCACGGGGGAGGTGCCGGATGATTGGAGGGTGGCTCACGTTGTTCCGTTGTTTAAGAAAGGTTCCAAAAGAAATCCTGGAAATTATAGGCCAGTAAGTTTGACGTCGGTGGTGGGCAAAGTTATTGGAAGGTGTGATAAGGGATAGGATCTACAAATATTTGGATCGACAGGGACTTATTAGGGAGAGTCAACATGGCTTTGTGCGTGGTAGGTCATGTTTGACCAATCTATTAGAGTTTTTCGAGGAGGTTACCAGGAAAGTGGATGAAGGGAAGGCGGTGGATGTTGTCTACCTGGATTTCAGCAAGGCCTTTGACAAGGTCCCTCATGGGAGGTTAGTTAGGAAGGTTCAGTCGCTGGGTATACATGGGGAGGTAGTAAATTGGATAAGACACTGGCTCAATGGAAGAAGCCAGAGAGTGGTTGTGGAGGATTGCTTCTCTGAGTGGAGGCCTGTGACTAGTGGTGTGCCGCAGGGATCAGTGTTGGGTCCATTGTTGTTTGTCATCTATATCAATGATCTGGATGATAATGTGGTAAATTGGATCAGCAAGTTTGCTGATGATACAAAGATTGGAGGTGTAGTGGACAGTGAGGAAGGTTTTCAAAGCTTGCAGAGGGATTTGGACCAACTAGAAAAATGGGCTAAAAAATGGCAAATGGAATTTAACGCAGACAAGTGTGAGATATTGCACTTTGGAAGGACAAACCAAAGAAGAACGTACAGGGTAAATGGTAGGACTCTGAAGAGTGCAGTTGAACAGAGGGATCTGGGAATACAGGGACAGAGTTCCCTAAAAGTGACGTCACAGGTGGATAGGGTCGTAAAGAGTGCCCTTGGTATATTGGCCTTTATAAATCGGAGTATCGAGTATAAAAGTATCGAGTGTTATGGTAAGGTTATATAAGGCATTGGTGAGGCCGAATTTGGAGTATTGTGTACAGTTTTGGTCACCTAGTTACAGGAAGGATGTAAATAAGATTGAAAGAGTGCAGAGAAGGTTCACAAGGATGTTGCCGGGACTTGAGAAGCTGAGTTACAGAGAGAGATTGAATAGGTTGGGACTTTATTCCCTGGAGCGTAGAAGAATGAGGGGAGACTTGATAGAGGTGTATAAGATTTTGATGGGTATAGATAGAGTGAATGCAAGCAGGCTTTTTCCACTGAGGCGAGGGGAGAAAAAAAACAGAGGGCATGGGTTAAGGGTGAAAGGAGAAAAGTTTAAAGGGAATATTATGGGGGGGGGCTTCTTCACGCAGAGAGTGGTGGGAGTGTGGAATGAGCTGCCGGATAAAGTGGTAAATGCGGGGTCACTTTTAACATTTAAGAAAAACTTGGACGGGTTCATGGATGAGAGGGGTGTGGAGGGATATGGTCCAAGTGCAGGCCAGTGGGACTAGGCATAAAATGGTTCGGCACATACAAGAAGGGCCAAAAGGCCTGTTTCTGAGCTGTAATTTTCTATGGTTCTATGGTTATGAGGGAAATGTGGTCGTTCCTTCGGTAAATATGCTGTCCACGTAAACTCGAGAAAACCGGTCACTTTTTACAAAAGTGAAGCAAATGTGCAAAATCACATTGACAATAACTGTTGAGCACAGTCAATAGCAGCGGACCGCAGTCTGCTGTCGCTTCATGGCATGCATGCCACGAATACAAGTGTTGGATGGTCACTCGAATGTAACAGGAACAGTGGCCATAAACGTAGGAGGCCTGGCCTCTAAAATATTTAGCATTGTGGAAATGTTTTTACTCAATAAGTTGTTTTGCAATAGTTTGTCATAATCGAGAAAGCATTTCAAATAAGCGAATGAAATTGTGAAATTACATCGAAAAGCAGAAGTTTCATTCAAAATCTTTATGGCAGTTATTCACTTCCTCAGGGAAGAACTAACAATGTTGGCTCCAATAATGCTATGTCGTATTTTCACTTGCATTAACGTCTTAAATAAGGAAGTTGTTGAAGCAGTTATGCTGCATTAAAATATTAAAACTGTGCCCCGTGCAATTTATGAACTTACCCCGTCCTGTGGCCCTTGCTTCTGGTTTCTGGGCGATTGGGTAAGGTACAGTTATGGTTCTGCACGTTATCAGACACACCCTGGGCAAGGATCAGTTTAAAATGACATTCATAAGCAGAACCTTTAGGCTAATGTATGTAACCTCTCCCCACTCTAATCTCTGCTGCAGTGT
Organism: Mustelus asterias; assembly: GCF_964213995.1. Lineage (NCBI taxonomy): Eukaryota > Metazoa > Chordata > Chondrichthyes > Carcharhiniformes > Triakidae > Mustelus > Mustelus asterias. The sequence continues at coordinate 94,656,144 of NC_135816.1, forward strand.
TGGAGTTGAATCTCACCCCACCGCATTCAATTTGAATACTGGTGGTGCTATTGATGCTATAACCAATCAACGATTGAATTAATAGTATGGTACGTAATGATGACTATTTTTGTGGCCCGTACAACCACCTCCCAATCAAAGACGACATGGAAACATTGGATTATATACATGGTGCAGTTTCTTGTCAGCAATTGCAATTTATTGCTCACAATAAAACTTGTTATTGAGTAAAGGATAAATCTATTATTTAAATCAGCTGATATAGTGGAGCACACTGTTCACTCTGCACTGGACTTTTATATCTTTCTATACTTTTAATCATTAACTAGTCCTACGAAGGATTCTGATTCTGCACGCCAAAATACGTTTCTGATAATGTCTCTATTGACCTCAGAACCAAATGTTCACCAATTGTCTTTATTTTGCATGAAGTTCTACATTTCGCATCACAAGCCAATTATAATTGGTAAAATATATTTATAAGAAAATACATACACAAATATGGGAAGAAAGATAACATCATTGAAAGTAAAAAAACTCTTTGTGTGAAGAAATAATTGCAGAAGGTGATTGTTTAAATGACAACAGCAATGTCCAAATTGTTCTATTCCGCAGCGGTTCCCCCACATTGGGATACATGTTATCATTCCCCCGGTGTTTACATTACAAAATTATTGAGTGACCTCAACGAACTGGTACTAGGTTCAGTCACACTTGTTCTGGCCCTTCATCCCCTCGTCAGTGGATCACTATTCCAGCGTCGCTGCGGCATTGAGACGAAGGAGTATCGGCTCTTTACACTGTAATGTTGGCTCAATTCTAGCTTCTTGAAGCCAGCTATACAGTCTTCCACCCCCCAAAAAATACTGGTCGCAACTCGTATCAGTTCTTCACACGAAACGGAATACTCATGAGTAACAAACAGACTTCTAGAAAATGCAGCTCTTGATTAAATCCTCGTTGTGCCATTGATCAGGTGCTTTATCCATCAAATAAATGTAATCTTCTGATCCTTCAAGTGACCAAAATATAAAATATTACTCAGCAAATTGCACTGTGGTGTAAGGGACACAGAGATAGGACTGTACTTCTGATAAACAAATACACATTTTATTTTCTCACTTGAGAAAGTGAAAACAAAACCTAACCTATAAAAACAGTTGTGTGAACGAAAAAAAAGATCACTATGTGGAATAAGAGGTCACTGCTGAAAATTATCAATTAATGGAAACACAATCATTGCTGGGTTAAAATCAGGTTCTAACTAGTAACATATTACAAAATGTTCTTACATAATAAAACAAAATAACACCGGAGCAGGCCTCAGGCCTTTATCATGTAACAATATTCAGCATATGATTCAGTGTTTCTCCGTGTGGAGCCCTACTTTCACGAAGCACTGAGGGTAGCGCGAGGGCAGAATATACTCTGGATGGTGGCCTTCTATGTCGAAATGAAGCCTGGCTTGGGAACACCACTGGACAAAGAGCTCGCCAACACTTAGAAGGATAGAACTGCAAGACTTGTGTCAGCAGAAAGCAGTGAGGAAACCAAACGGAAGAAAAAACATATCTGATCGCATCCTCCCCCACCTGCCTGCTCCCAGTGCATTTGAGATTATTAACAAGAGTGAACGCAGCGCAATAATTCCTAAAATGAAGGTCTGACTTCACATAAAAGAAACCCGCCATCACGTTCTGTGGCATGACAACCATGCTAAATGTGTAAAGTTCGAACAAGTCCAGCAGTTCAAGGCAGGCAAACTCTGAGACTCTGTGGGAAATGAATATCATCTCAGATTGTACTCAACCACAAAATGTAGCCTTCTGCCTCGTCAAATATCCCAACCTACCCTTATCAGGAAGCCAAAGAATGAAGGCTCATTCAATGATAATTGCAGGATCAACGCCAAGGACATGCAAAAATGAGCTGTCAACTTAATGGGAATGCAGCACATGACAACTTGCAAACAAACTTAATCAGCAGCAAGTACTAAACAAAGCTGATAGATTCTGCCACCAAAGGGTAATTGCAAAGATCAGCAGTCCTGACGCATCATGCCCTGAATCGAGGCGGACAATTTTAAAAAGCTCAATGGAGGAAGAGGTTCCACAAATATTCCTCTCCTCAATGGAGGGGCAGCCCAAAACATCAGTGTAAAAGATAAGGTTGAACCATTTTGAACAATCATCAGCCAAAGGTGTCGAGTGCGTGATTGACCCCGCCTCTTCCGGAGGTCACCAACATCTCAGATGCCTATCATCCACCTATTCGATTCACTCTGCGTGATTTTGAGAAACGGCCGAAGGCACTGAATATAGCAAAGAACTTTTTTTTGGCAATGATTCTGAATATGTATGTTCTAGAATCTTTGCTCCCTCGCCAAACTACTCCAGTACAGCTATAACACTGACATCTAGCGACATCTAGAATGAGATCTTCAGCAACCACGCCATTCGTCTTTTCTAATAGGTAAGAATCCAACCAACGGAGAGCATTTCATCTGAATCCCAGTGACTCGGGTCCCTTAATGGAGCAGTCAGCCATATGCTGTCTTGACGACCAGTGCAGTGGCTCTCATAAAGCCTCTGGAAATCAGATACTTTGTCAATGTTTGCATGAAGACTGCAATGAGGTCAGGAGTTGAGTGAAGTTGGCGGAATCCAAACTGAACGAATGTGATTGCTAAGCAAGTGCTGTTGTACAGGGCTTTTAATGAGTCCTTCGACCATTGTAGTCATGTCCCAGCTTTGACAAAGGACCATCTGGACTCGAAACATCAGCTCTTTTCTCTTCTTACAGATGCTGCCGGACCTGCTGACATTGTCCAGTATTTTCTCTTTTGATTTAAAATTCCAGCATCCACAGTGATTTGCTTTTATTGACATAGGTTTAAGGTGCATTGGGAAACGTTTAGAGGAGATGTGCGAGGCAAATCTTTTACACAGAGGGGTAAATGTCCGGAACGCACTGCCTGGGGAGGTGGTGGGAGTAGGTACAATTGTGATATTTAAGGGGCAACTGGACGAACACAAGAATAGGATGGGAATAGAAGAATATGTCCTCCATAAGTGCATACGTTTTCAGTTTAGGAATCATCATGATCGGCGCAGGCTTGGAGGGCCGAAAGGACTGTTCCGATGGTGTACATTTCTTTGTTCTTCTTTGTTCCCATTCTTTGAATGATGTCAAGCCTCTTGAGCATTCTTTGACAATTCTCATTCAGGGAAGTCAGAATATCCCATCATGGTTGCAGCTTGTCCTATGTAAATTCTGACCAGTTTTCTTGGGAGTAATGAGGCAAGAAAGTGGCCATATCATTCCGTGAACCTCATCTGCTCTTCTATTCTAATGGCCAGATTATTTCCAGGTGAACGGGAACAAGTAGGATATTGATAATGTGGGACTCGGTGATGGCAATAGCATCAAATGTCCAGGGGTTGGAGACTTGGGCAGAGAAATGGCAGATGGAGTTTTATCCAGATAGTGTGAAATAATGCATTTTGGAAGGTACAATGCATGTAAGAATTATACAGTAAATGGTAGAACTCTCAGGCGTATTGACAGGCAGAGAGATCTAGGCATACGTGTCCACCGATCACTGAAAGTGGCAACGCAGGTAGATACGGTAGTCAAGAAAGCATATGGAAGCTTGTCTTCATCGCTCGGTACATTGAGTATAAAAATTGGCACGCCATGCTGCAGACGTACAGGACCTTAGTTAGGTCTCATTTAGATTATTGTGTACAATTCTGGTTGCCGTAATACCAGAACGATGTGAATGCTTTGAAGAGGGTATAGAAGAGGTTTGCTAGAATGCTGTCTGGTCTGGAGGTTATTAGCTATGAGGAGGGGTTGGATCAACTCGGTTTGCTGTCACTGGAACGACGGAGATTGAGGGGTGACCTGATAGACGTCTATAAGTTTATGAGTGGTGTGGGCAGTGTGGATATTCAGATGTTGTTTCCGAGGGTAGAAAATTCAATTACTAGGGGACATAGGTTTAAGAAATCCAAAGTGACGGGTCGATATCGTGCTGTATCCTATGACATTCCTCTTCACTTTCCGCAACTGCACCATTTTTTGTATCATCTGCTAACTTTCTACTCAAACCAGCTAAATTTTCCTCCAAATCATTTATATATATTACGAACAACAAAGGTCCCTGAGCTAATCCATGTGGAACAGCGCTCGTTTCCATTCGAAACGTACCCCTCTACTGCTACCCGCTGTCTTGTATGGTCAAGCCAGTTCTGTATCCATCTTGCCAGCTCGCCTCTGATCTCGTGTGATTTCAACTTTCGTAAAAGTTTACCACGAGGTACCTCGTCAGAGGCGCCAATGAAGTCCATGTATGCAACATCCACTGCCTTTCACTTAGCTATTATCTTCGTCACTTCCTCGAAAAGCTCGATCAAGTTAGTGAGGCACGATATCCCCTTCGCAAAGCCATATTGTCTTTCACTAATAAGTCCATTTGTTTCCAAATGTGAGTAAATCCTGTCTCTCAGAAAATTTTCCAATAATTTGCCTACCAGTGATGTACGGTTTATCAGCCTGTACTTTCCTGGATTATCCCTGTTGCCCTTCTTATACAATGGAGCGGCATTGGGTATCCTCCAGTCCTCTGTAACTTCACCTGTAGCCAAAGAGGATACAAAGATTTCTCTCAAGGCCCTAGCACATTCCGCCCTTGCCTTCCTCAGTATCTGGGCTATATCCCATCAGGCCCTGGGGATATAGCTACTTTAATGCTTTTTAAGACGCCCAATACCTCCTCCTTTTTCATATCAACATGACCCAGAATATCTACACACCCTACGCTAGGTTCCGCATCAATCAAGACCGTCTCTTTGGTGAATATGAACCAAAGTATTCATTTGGTATCTCGTCCATTTCCTCTGGTTCCATGCAGGGATCCCTCCACTTTCCTTGAGTAGACCAACCCTTTCCCTGGCTACTCTCTTGCTGTTTACATACGGATAAAATGTCCTCAGATTTTCCTTAATCCTGTTTGCCATGGATATTTCATGACCCCTTTTTAACCACTTTTATGACCACTGTGCCAACGTGCCTATGGGCAGCACGGTGTCTCAGTGATTAGCACTGCTGCCTCACAGCGCCAGGGACCCAGATTCAATTCTGGCCTCCGTTCACTGCCTGTGGAGTATGCACGTTCTCCCGGTGTCTGCGTGCGCTTCCTACGGGTGCTCTGGTTTCCTCCCACAGCCCAAATATGTGCGGGTTAGGTTCATTGGCCATGCTAAATTGACACTAATGTCAGGGGTTTAGCAGGGTAAACATGTAGGGTTACGGGAATAGGGTGGGATTGTGGTTGGTGCAGACACGGTGGGTCGAATGGCCTCCTTCTGCACTGCAGGGATTGTATGGTTCTATGATTCTATGATTATTTTAGCCCTCCTAACTCCTTCCTTAAGTCCCTTCCTATGTTCGTTATATTCTTCAAGTGCTTCATCTGTCCCAAGCCTTTTAGACCTTATGACTATTTCCTTTTCATTTTTGACAAGGCTCTTAATACCCCTCGTTATCCAGGGTTCCCGATGCTTGCCCCACTTATCATTGATCCTCACAGGTACATGCCGGTCCTGAATTCCAATCAACTAACATTTGAAAGATTCCCACATGTCGGATATTGATTTACCCTGAAACAGCCTCCCCCAATCTGTCCAGATTCTTTTTAATGCTGTTGTACTTAGTCTTCCCCCAATTTAACATTTTTGCCAGAGGACCACTCTTGTCCTTATCCACAAGCATCCTAAAACTTATGAATTATGATCACTGTTCCCAAAATGCTCTCCTACTGAACCTTCGATCACCTGGACTGGCCCATTCCCCAATATCAGGTCTAGTATGGTTCCTCCCCGAGTTGAAGAACTTACATACTGTTTGAAAGAACCCTCCTGGATGATCCTTGCAAATTCTGCCCCGTCCATGCCCGGAGCAGTACGTGAGTCCCAGTCAATAAAGGGAAATTTAAAATCACCCAGCACAACAATCCTGTTTTTGCATCTTTCCAATATCTGTCTGCATATCTGCTCCTCTATCTCCTGCTGCCTGTTGAGAGGTCTGTAATAAACCCCAAATATTCTGACTGCACCCTTCCTGTTCCTGAGCTCTACCTATATTGCCTCACTGCCTGAACACCTCGAAGTGTCCTCCCTCAGTACAGCTGTGATATTCTCCTTAACTAATAATGCAACTCCCCCACCCGTTTTACATCCCCCTCTATCCTACCTAAAGCATTTAAATCCTGCAATGCTTAGCTGCCAATCCTGTCCATCTTTCAACCGAGTCTCTGCAATAGCAACAACACCATAGTTCAATCATCGTTTTCTCTCTCCACGACCGAAGGAAACAGGCAGCAGTATATACGAAATGCAAGATGCACTTCAGGCACTTAAATTAAGGCCCAGGCTAGAAACTCCAAGGCATTTTATGAAGTTAGCTGAGTCACCAAGTTTTAGATTTGATGTTGACATTGGTGAGTATAAGGTGTTTAACTCCAGGTATGATTTAAGGGACCCACTCGTAAGTTTTTATCAAAGAAAGTTTAGGTAAATAACACGCTTAAAATATCATATAATAAATTAGCACAATAATTAACAATCAGGAGTTTTAAACATGACACCGTATAAATCTCAACAGCGAGCTATTAGTGTTGTTCCAAGTACAACACCATCCCACAGACTTGGCACAGAAACAATTATGCTGGCGTGATGTCGGACAGCTTTGAATTGGTCCTTTGAATTGTACATCAATTACCTGAGGTACACTTCACAGAATCCCGACAGAATCATCATTGAATCCCTAGAATGCATAAGGAGGACATTAGGCCCATCTAATCTGCACCAACAACAATCCTACCCAAGCCCCACCCTTCTAACCTCACGTGGTCCCCCGACACTAAGGGGAAATACCACCCAGACCTGTTCCCCTGTAAACCCAAGCATTTACCCCACTCATCCCCCTAACCTACAAATCTTGGGACACTAAAGAGCAATTTAATATGGTCAATCCACCTAACCTGCACATCTTTGGAGTGTGGGAGGAACCCACAACACCTGGAGGAAACCCACATAGACACGGGAGAATGTGAAAACTCCACACAGACAGTCACTCGAGGCCGGAATTGAACCTGGGTCCCTAGCGCTGTGAGGCAGCAGTACTTACCACTGTGCCACCATGCTGCCCACTTGCCTTGGCATTCGCAGAAAACTTCTGGAGGCAGAGAGACAGAAAGGCCTTCTTACACCAGCTTCTGGCAGCAGCTGGAACGAAAATATAAACTTGGAATGCTCTGTAAAATAGCTGTCCCCAGGCATATCACCTGAAACGTCAATCACCCTCAATCAAGAAACCCAAAAAGAGGCTAAATACTGCAAGACCCCACATTAGTTCAGATTAAAAGCAAATTAAATCTGCTTGATTTCTATTATATTGCTGCAATAACAGTTAGAGAACACTGGCTGCAAACAACACGGTGGCAACAAAGTCCCGTAAAGGATCATGGATAAAATACATTTCTTAAAGGCACAGTAGCGTCATACTCAGCAGTGTTTCTTTGACAGCCCTTGCCGAAATCAAGACTGCTATCATCTATATGGACAAGGGCAATTGCTACCTGAGAATAGCAGCACTTAGATGTTTTGTTCCAAATCACTCACCATCCTGAAATAAAATATTTCCGTTCCATCATGATCACCAGATCACAGTCCTGTAGATTCCTCACTAACAACACTGGCGGTATACCTACATAATATGGACTGCAGCAGTTCAATATCGCAGCTCTCCACCACCTTCTCAAGGATTGATACGGATGGGCAGGAAAAGTAGTCCTCTGAAACGTAGCTCACTGCCTTTGGAAGAGGCATCAAGAAACAGAATTCTGACATGTGTGTCGTCAATGGAGAGAATGAATGTCTAAGGTGGTGGTTAGAGTGCAAAGCAAGTTTTTGCCGGTTAGTATTGAGTTGCTTATGTGTTGTTAGAGCTGTACAAATCCAGACAACTAGTCATTCACACTTCAGATGTGTTTCTTCTTGATGATTGACAAGTCTTTTGGGACTCAGGAAGCGAATTGCTTGCCGCAGAATTCTACGACCTCTGACTGACTGTTGCAGCCATAGAATTTAATTGGCGAGTTCACTGCAGCTTCTGCTCAATAATAATTAGGATGTCTTTTAGTGGGGAGGCGTGATAGCAAAGCCATTAACAGTAACAGTGAGCTGATTAAGAATCTCTCTCATTGAAGAAGGTCTGCGTTTGTTCTGTGTGTGGCACTAATTTTACTCCCATTTATCAGCACGATTTTGAAGATGGTGCAATCATGCTCAAGGCTGTGTTGAATATTATGCCATCTTCGGAGAGCAAACCCACCAATGACGATATTTTGGAAGTAATGGCATTGATGAAGCAGGCAAAAATGGTTAGGCCGAGGACAGTAGGCTTAATGTTTCCTGCAGCGGTGTCCCAAATCTGAGATCATTGACATTCACTCGCCATAAATAGGCTTATATGCGAAAGGCATGACTCCAACCAATGAAAACCCGTTCTGTGTTTCCCATCGAATTCATGTTTGCTCTGCCTCCTTGATGCCACATTATTTTAACTGCTGCCATGATGTCAAGGTCAATCTGTCCCTCATCACACGTTTTCTCTATGTTTTGACCAAACTGTCTGGTCAGGAGATGAGTAGTCTTGGCGCAACACAAAATCATCTTTGGTGAGAAGGCTATTGCTGAGTCCGAGCAGGTTGATGACCTTTTAGAACATCTTCAATAAGATAAATTATTCACCCAAGTATCAGTCCAGTGGACCTCCTATTAGCTGCTGTTGAAGGCAGCATATTATTTCTTACAGAGACTAGAAATGTACACAATAATGCAGGTCCAGTCTCAAGAATGCATTCTACAAACGCAAGAGAATTCTCTTACTCTACACTTCATTCCTCTTTCAATTGGAGCGAGCATTCGATTATCTTTACTAATTATTGTTGTACCTGCATTCTATTGTTTATTGATTCATGAACAGTACACGTGAATCCCTCTCTCTCATGAAATGCTGCAATCCCCTTCTCTTTACATCAGATTCAGTTTGACCAATTCTTCTTGGCAAAATGAAAGAATTTGCATGTTCCCAAATTGTACTCCACCTGGCATTTTATTTTACTTACTTAAGCTTTGTGTAACAATGCGCAGACTCCTAATGTCCCCTTCACAATCTTGTGTCTTCTCTGTCGTGTGCAACCTGCAAATATAGCCACCATGTATTCGCCACCTTTATCAAAGACGTTGATATGGGCCCAGCAGTGAACCCTGTGACACTCCACTCGCTACAGCTTGCCAACACACTGATACAATCATAATTCTATCTGCTTCCATATAGTTGCGTTTTCCATGCCAAACTGGTACCCACTACATTATGAACTCATTGTGTTGTAAAATTTGACACAGCACCGGATCAAATGTGTTTCCAGTGTCCAAGTCCATCATCTATATATGTACATTCTACTTTATAAATATTACTTATATTACTTCTTACATCTTACAATAACTCTAATAAATGAATCAAATACGATTTTTGTTTCACAAAAATACGTTGGCATTGCTTAATTACATTAAATTTATCTAAGTATCCTTCTATAACCTCCTCAATAACAGATTCTAAACTGATCCTATCGCAGATCGTCACCTGAATGGTCTTAGGTTCCCAGCTTCCTGTTTCCGTCCTTTAATTCACAGAGGGATTACATCCATTAATCTCCAATCTGATAAGAGCTTTGCATAGCGTCATAGAGGTTTACAGCATGTAATCAGGTCCTTTGGCCCAACTTGTCCATGCCACCCTTATTTTTACCACCAAGCTGGTTCCAATTGCTCACGTTTTGCCCATGTTCCTCTCTATGCATGTTACCCATGCAACTGTCTAAATGCTTTTTGAAAGACAAAATTGTTCCGGCCTCTACAACTACGTCTGGAAGCGTGTTCCAGTCACTCACCATCCTCTGTGTGGAAAAACAATGCCCCTCTGGACCCTTTTGTATCTCACCCCTGTCACCGTAAATCTATGCCCTGAATTTTTCGACTCCCCAACCTTTGGGAAAATTATTGATTATCTCGCTGATCTATGCCCCGCATTATTTTATAGACCTCTATCAGAATACCACTTTTCCTCCTATGCTTCAGGAAAGAAAAAGTCCCAGTCTATCCTGCCTCTCATTTAACTCAAACAATCAAGTCCCAGTAGCATCCTAGTAAATATTTTCTGCACTGTTTTTAGTCAAATAATATCCTTTCTGCCATAGCATGACTACAACTGTCCACAGTAGTCCAAGTGTGGCATATTGTCTTGTACAACTTGAACAACACGTCCCAACTCCTGTATCCAATGTTCTCACTAATGAAACCAGGCATGCCAAATGCTTTTTTTCACTACTCTGTCCACCTGTGACTCCTCTTTCATGGAGCTATGAACCTGTACCCCTTGATGTATTTATCCTATATCTCTCCCCAGCGCCTTACCATTAACTGAGTAAGTAATGCCCCGGTTTAATCTACCAAAATGCATCACCTCGCATTTATATAAACTCAACTCCTCTGCCATTTATCAGACCATTGGTTCAATTGATCAAGGTCCCGTTGCAATTCTACATAACCTTCTTCACTGTCCACTACGCCACCAATTTTGGTGTCATCTGGAAACTCTGCCTCCAAAATTATCGTTGAAGTCATATATATAAATTACAAATACGAGTGGAACCAACACGGATCCCTGAGGCACACCACTGGGTACAGGCCTCCTGCTTGAAAATAAATCCTCTACAACCACCCTCTGTGTTCTGTCATCAAGTCAAATTTGTATCCAGTTGGGTACCTCAAACTGGATCTCAAGAGACTTAACCTGGTGCAAGAACCTACCAGGCGGCACCTTCTAAAGGTCCTTGCTAAAGTCCATGCAGACAAGATCAACAGTATTGCCTCATCTACCTTCTTGGTTAACCCTTTAAAAAGCTCAATCAAATTCGTGAGACATGATTGTCTACTCACAAAGCCATACTCACTATCCCCAATCAGTCTTTGCCTCTTTAAATGCCTGTAGATCCTATCTCTCAGAATACCTTCTAACAACTAAGAACAGCATAATCTTTGGTCGATTTTTTACATCACAAAAACTGCATCTAATATCTCAAAAGTCGCCGACTTCGAGATACAAGAATATAGGGAATCATGTTGTGAAGACTTAGCAGACATTGGACGTACCAAACCAGAAAATGCGGAAAATGTCAGCAAGCCCTACAGCATCTGTGGGGAGAGAATACAGCCAATATTTGGAGTCCAGGTCAACTTTCATCAGCTCTGACGAAGGGTCATCTGGACTCGAAACTTTGGCTCTATTCTGTCCCCACAGATGCTGACAGACCTGCTGAGATTTTCCAGAATTTTCTGTTTTTGCTTCAGATTCCAGCATCCGTAGTCTTTTGCTTTTATTATCGACATTGTCTGTAATCATTTTCTCTGATTAGCGGGTTCGTTCTGATTGCAACCATTTAATATCATCTCTCCCTTTCAGCTCCTGATTTGAAGGTATTCCCCTAATATTGTGTTTCAACTGCAATGAAGACAAGCTCAAAAATATCTGATAATGATTCAGCTATGTTCTCATTTCACAATGACCATTCCCCATTCTTACTCGCTACAGGAATAGTTCGACTTTCAATTGTTGTTTTCATTTTCAATTTCCTGCATTAACGTTTCCCTGTTTTTGTGTTTCTAGCAATCTTTCCTCATAATCGAATTTCTCCATTGTTCTGATGTTTGTTTTTTACAAATGCAATGCAATCATGTATAGACCCATCCTCTTAGCTACAGTGAGATTTGCAGTAAAAGCTTTCAAATCACGTATCTCATGGTTCATATAAATCTTTGGAAGGTTTCTATTTCCAGTAAAATAGAAAACTGACATTCCATACTGACATTGAAGGTGGAATAAGATTAATATTTGTCTATCCATATAATATGGATGCAACGCACGTGCGTCAGTAGACCAGACTATCTAGGGAGAAAACAAATAAGAATTAAGGCGTGTTTGGTAGACCTGGAATATCATCGGGCCAGGTTATTATTCCGACTGCCAGGATGTCAAATCTGCATGGGGCTATAGACTGCACTCATGTCGCCCTCAAGGCCCTGGTCAAGGATCCAGAAAGATTCCTGAATAGGAAGTGCTTCCATTCAATAAATGTGCAATTGGTCTGTGGTCATCAGTACAACGTTATGCACGAATGTGCCAGACACCACGGAGGTGTGCATGATAGCTTCATATTGAGGATTTCTGACTCCATGGATGTCTTTCAAGAGAAGGCCAATGTGCAGGGATGGCTCAAGGGGGAAATGGGGTACCTACTTCGGACTTGGCTGATGATGCCGGTGTGGAGGTCTGAGACTGAGGCGGAGACCTGATATAAAAAGGCCCAAATAGCAACCCATTCAATGGACCATTGCACAGAACTCCTCAAGCTGCAGTTCAGGTGCATGGACGTCCCTGGCGGGGTCCTCGCATATAGTCCCCTGACACCTTCCCACAATGTGGTGGTGTGCTGTTCTCGACACAACATGGCGTAGCAGCGAGGAGACCTTATCGACGAGGAAGAGTGGAGGACAACCAGCCCAGCGTCGCTGGGGAGGAGGCCACTGAGCAGGAGGAAGAGGAAGAGGAGGAGGAAGAGGATGAGGAACAGGAGGAGAAGGACGATGACGAAGAGCAAGACCACCCAGGCACTCAACGGCTGGTGGCAACCAGGATCAGGCATGTGAGGGCTGCGAAGGAGGCCCTGATCAACAATCGCTTTGGCAATAGGAGACTGTGTTGCCGCACGTGGGTTCCCTCTCCACCCTCATCCCTCCCCCCATCCTCCCCAAACAGTCCACCGCCCAAGAGTCCTACATTCTCCTGCAAGTTTCCAACACCAGAGGGGTGGGCCTGGAAATGCTTTATGAGCAATTTTCATTGGCAGGCAGGAGGGTGATGAAGACTGGTTAAAAGTCACATTGTGATGGTGCCTTGGTGCAAAGCAGCCTGATTCCAAACTGTGCTTCGCGTGCACGCTGTAACCTTGGCCCATATATGGGTGGTCGGTAAGGAATCGCAAAACCTCCATACAGGGCCCTGGGGTGAGTGGCGTTGGGGAGTGGGGGTGGGCGAAGGGAATGAAATCTCTCGTGGTTCTGGGGATGCCCTTGCAGATGTTACAAGTCGCTGCCAATGCTTGTCACCCACTGGAGACAGCGACTTATTTCAACGCCTTCATTTCTAAGTGACGCAGCCTCCCCACTGACATCGACATGAAGGTTCATCCGGCGACCGTCAGGATAATTGCATTCGTGTTATGGGCAAATTTGTTTAAATTCTAGCGTGGTTCGAATTCATTTAAACAAAATGACACACTAGGTCACATTAAATGCAGTTTCGTTCACTATTTTAAAAAATGTACATTTTTCCAACCGTGAATTTAATACGACAGTAAAAAAAACTTTCTGGCATAGCTCAAAATGACACAGTACACTAAATTGCCATGTTTTAAATATAACTGGCAGAGCTCCATATATAAGGCATAGGTAAATATTCATGAGACGGTGAGAGACTTAGCTTATCTGCCCATCACATTAACTAAACAGGGGAAATGCGTAATAGGCGCCGACGTATGGTACTTGGACCCTCGAGTGGCTCTGCCATTCAACAAGAGCGCGACTGATCTGTTTATGCTGAGTTCTTTATCACGTGCTAAATTGCACACTGAGAGAGTTACTGATAATCCATCGGGGTTAATAAGAATATAAGAACTTGGAGCAGTAGTAGGCCATCTGGCCCCTCGAGCCTGCTCGACCATTCAATAAGATCATGGCTGAACTTTTTGTGGACTTAGCTCCACTTACCCGCTCGCTCACAATAACCCTTAATTCCTTTACTGTTCAAAAATGTATCTGTCCTTGCCTTCAAAAAATTCAATGAGGCAGCCTCAACTGCTTCACTGGGCAGGGAATTCCACAGATTCACAACCCTTTGTATGAAGACGTTCCTCCTCAACTCAGTAGTAAATCTGCTTCCCCTTATTTTGAGGCTATGCTCCCTAGTTCTAGTTTCACTCGCCAGTGGGAACAATTTCCGTGCTTCTACTTTATCTATTCCCTTCATAATCTTATATGTTTCTATAAGATCTCCCCTCATTCTTCTGAATTCCAATGAGTATAGCCCAAGTCTACTCAGTCTGTCCTCATACACTAACCCTCTCAACTCCGGAATCAACCGAGTGAACCTCCTCTGCACCCCCTCCACTGCCAGTATATCCTTTCTCAAGTAAGGAGACCAAATATGTGCACAGAACTCCAGGTGTGGTCTCACCAAAACCTTATACAGTTGCATCATAATCTCGCTGTTTTTAAACTCCATCCCTCCAGCAAGGAAGGACAAAATTCCATTTGCCTTCTTAATTACCTGCTGCACCTGCAAACCAACTCCTTGAAATTCGTGCACAAGGACACCCAGGTCCCTCTGCACAGTAGCATGCTGCAATTTTTTACCATTTAAATAATAGTCCGTTTTGCTGTTATTCCTACCAAAATGGATGACCTCACATTTATCAACTTGTACTCCATCTGCCAGACCCTCGCCCACTTACTTAGATTATGTATATCCCATTGCAGACTTTCAGCGTCCTCTGCACACTTTGCTCTTCCACCCATCTTAGTGTCATCTGCAAATTTTGACACACTACACGGCCCCAACTCCAAATCACTTATGTAAATCGTAAACAATTGCGGTCCCAACACTGATGCCTGAGGCACAGCACTCGTCACTGATCACCAACCAGGAAAACGCACATTTACCCTCACTCTTTGCTTTCTGTTAGTTAGCCAATCCGCTATCCATGCTTATACATGACCCGTAACACTGTGCACCTTTATCCTATGTTGCAGTCTTTGGTGCGGCACCTTGTCAAATGCCTTCTGGAAATCCAGATACACCACATCCATAGGTTTCCCATTGTCCACGGCACATGTAATGTTCTCAAAGAATTCCACCAGCTTAGTCAAACATGACCTGCCCTCCATGAACCCATGCTGCGTCTTACAAATGGGACAATTTATATCCAGGTGTTTCGCTATTTCTTCCTTGATGATAGATTCAAGCATTTTCCCTACTGCAGAAGTTATGCTAACCAGCCTATAGTGCCTGCCTTTTGTCGACCTCCTTTTTTAAACAATGGCTTCACCTTTTCTGTTTTCCAATCTGCGGGAACCACCCGAGAGTCCAGCGGATTTTGGTAAATTACCACTAGTGCATTTGCTATTTCTCCCGCCATCTCTTTTATTACCCTGGGATGCATTCCATCAGGACCAGGGGACTTGTCTACCTTTAGCCCTATTAACTTGCCCAACACTACCTCTTTCATGATAATGATCGTTTCTAGGTTCTCACCTGCCATCGCCTTCCTGTCATCAATTTTTGGCATGTTATTTGTGTCTTCCACTGTGAGGACCGACACAAAATACCTGTTCAATGCGTCAGCCATTTTCTCATTTCCAGTTGTTAAATCCCCCTTCTCGTCCTCTAAAGGACCAATGTTTACTTTCGCCACTCTTTTCTGTTTTATATATTTGTAGAAACTTTTGCTACATTTTTTTATATTCTGAGCTAGTTTACTCTCATAAAACATCTTACCTTTCTTTATAGCGTTTTTCGTGGCTTTCTGCTGATTTTTAATAATTTCCCCATCCTCTCGGTTCCCACTAATCTTTGCCACTTTGTATGCATCATGTGTGTTCAACAACGTATCACTAATAACAAATCCAATTTAATAAGATGATGTGGGATTCACTCAAGCATAAATAATCCATTGATTTTTTTATCATGCTGTCTCATTGTTGAAGTTGGAGGGAACGTCTTTATGGACATAGGGAATCCTGTTCACAGAAACGATGTTCAAATTATTATTTTTTTTCATGATAGAGGTCATATTTTATCCGGTTCTTGCAGTAGCTTGTGCATCTGGTAAGTTTTATTTTGATGGTTTGCTTTTCTAATGTCCCTGATGGCACTCTACGATTTCGGTTACTTACTCATTAGTTTTCCCCGTTACATCTTTCGAAGATAAAATAATGTTTTTTGATATCTCCCTTTCCCAATTATTCGGGAAATATATTTTTTGACCTATAATTGATATCTTGAGCTCCTCGCTTCAGAATTCATATAATTGGCCTTAAATCAGCACGCTGTTACTGATTGTTTTTAGAGGCAAATTATAGACATCCATCTCTCTGCTTTTACTTCCAATGAGTTGCATTACTTTGAAAGCAAAACACAGAATGGCAGAATTCCTTATAATCTTAGAATTAACTACAAAAAATACAAAGTGCATTTTGCTGAGGCGCCATTTTTGTACGTGTGGAAAATGATGAGGGAGGATGGTTTCCATGTCAGTTCTGTCGAGATAAAATTGGACATCTGGCCATGTGGTATTCATTTGTCGACTGCATCTTTAGGTATCAATAGGTCCTGTAGAAATTTCTTAAAACAGGCGGTTTCTTCCTGTGTTTTTGTTGCGAGAACGGCTGTGCCCTGGTATGTAGGCGTTTTGTTATATCCGTTAGTGCTTGATGCAAGTCAAATAAAAATACAGTATAGCTTTCTAAAATGTAAAATGTCACCGCAGGTACACAGAGTCTAAATATAATACTTATGAAATCAATGCTTGAAGGTGACCGTTATGCTAAATATAACACAACGCTTTCAAACAACCGAATTTAAAACCTAACAGTTCCAAAACCTAATTACAGAACTTACAAAATCAAAGATGAACACATTTTGTGAATGGAAGTGGCATAACAGGTTAAAAGGTTAAACAACAGTAATTTAATGCACAAGGTGGAATGTGTTAATACTTGTTTTTCTTTTCCTCCTTCCACAAAACTTCACTGAATTTAAGGAAAGCTGCTGATAACTTTATTTGCTATAAATGTAGATAGTCAGTACAGCAAACCTTGACCTCTGTATCACTGGCTGAAGGGTCATGAGCTCTTTCTACGTTGTCAAGTTTGAGTCCGATGGGAAGACAGAGTCACGGGGTGAGATAATGACCCTGAATTGAACGATAAATCAAATTGTGCTGATATACTTTGATTTCACGAAAGCTCACAATTAAACGACAAAAAAATTGTAAATAAATAACATAATTAAGCTGTCCTACAGTCATCATCTCCACCTCTTGTAGTCAGCATGCTCCTACCTTCCCCTGTGTTCATTTGATCCTAGGTGTTGCCTTCAACACTTAAGATGAACATTGTTTTTTTCTCATTCCTCATTCATAATCTCGTTGTGATTGAGAGCGAGAGACTGTACACAGTAAATTGGACACAATAACTGAGGAAGACTAAACGGGCCTTTTTTCCACATGATAAGGCATTACAATTGGGGTGCTGCAGGAATCAGTGCTAGGACCCCAGATATTCACACTGTATATTAAGGGACTAAATATAACATCTCCAGATTTGCAGATGATACAACTCTGATCGGGAGGGCGAGCTGTGCGTTGATCGCAGAGATCCTTCAACATGATTTGGACAACTTCAATGAGTGAGAAAATGCGGATCAGATGCAGTATAATGCGGTTAGTTGTGATGGCATCCACTTTCGTAGCAAATATAGGATTAGTTATTATTGGAATGGCTACAGATTGAGAGAGGGCAATGTGCAACGAGACCTGGTGCCTTGTACATCAGTCCCTAAAATTAATTATGTAGGTACAGCAGGCAGTTAAGAAGGAAAATGGTATGTTGGCGAGAGAACTCGAGCACAGGAACAGGGATGTCTTACTGTAGTTATGCAAGGACTTAGTACGACCACATGTAGATTATTGTTTGCAGTTTTGGTCTACTTCTCTCAGGAACGATGCTAATATTATAGAGGGAGAGCAGCAAAGTTTCGTCAGCAGATTCCTGGGATGGTGGGACTGCCATTTGAGGAGAGATTGAGTACTTTAGGATTATGTTCGGTCGGGATTAGAAGAATGAGGGGTGATGTCATTGAAACGTATACAATTTAGGTAGGACTAGACAAAGTAGTAGCAGGTAGGGTCTTTCAGAGGGTGGGGAAGTCCACAACCAGGGGTCGATGGCTGAGGATACGGGGTGGACCATTTAGGACTGAGATGAAAAGAGATTAATTCACCCAAAGAGTGTTGGGCCTGTAGAATCAGATTCCACAACAAGGAATTAAGTCGAAAACAGTGCATGTTTCCATAAGAGCGTTTCATATAGCTCTTGGCGCTAAAATGAATCAAAGGACATGTGAATTGGGGAGGGTAGCAGAAGTGGAAAGGGGTTAATGAGTTGAATGATCAGCTACGGTTATAATGAATGTTGGAGCAGGCTTAATGGACCTAAATGCCTCCTCCTGTTCCTATTTTCTATGTTTCTATATGTGCCTCGTACTTAGATTATTGCTTAAAATTTCATTCCCCTTTTTCAAGAAGGGGCATATTTACATTGTTGTCCGTTCAGAAAAGAAGCAGCGACTCGGTTGTCTACTGAGAAAACGTAGAATATAGTGAGCCCATAATAGTTCGCGTTTAGATGGATGAGAGCTGATCTAATTGAAAAATATGCGACACTGAATAGAATTGACAGGAAAGATGCTGAGAGGACATGCCCATGATCGGGGCAGTAAGAAACTACTCCAAAATAGTGGAACTCCCATTTATGACGGAGGTGACGAATAATTTGTTCTTCTTCAGTGCTGCTAATGTTTGGAATACCTTGGCCCAGAGACAAGTGCAGGTTCGATCATTGGATATAATCAGGCCTCTGTTAGGCGTAATTACAAGGGAGTCAAGGGTTACGGGGCGGGAGGTTGGACGGGGATTACATTGGGAGGGGGGGAGGGGGGGTGGAGTGGGGTGGGTGGCGTTTGCTGACGTCTGTCTTTGGGGGTTGGGACAGTCAGGAAGTAATATAAACACGACAACCATGTCAGCAATGTTTTACTGAATGGCACGAGAATTGTAAAGGCTAAATTTTAAAATTTTCTCCGTATGTTCTGATCTCTGTTCCTGAATGCCAGTGCAACTGATATTTTATACTGTGGGATTCTTCACTCAAAGATAACTGTTCCAACAAGTGTCCGTTATTTTTTCAGCTTTTTAGTCTCGGGAGCATTAGGAGACTAAATGAACTAAATATCCACTGAAGCAAAATGGATCTGTTCTGAAAGACAGACGAATATAAGGACTTAGAGCAGGAGTCTGAAAAATCAGCCTATCGAACTTACTCCGCCATTTAATACGACCATCGATTTTACCTCCACCTCCTTACCCTTCACATAACTGCACATAACCCTTCATCCCGATACTATTAAAAAATCTAACTTTCTCCTTCTTAATTTCACTTAGTGTACTGGCGTCTACTGTACCCTGGGTTTGGAGAATTTCACGGATTCACCAACCTTCAAGTGAAGTAATTCCTCTTCATTTCTGTTTTAAGTCTCTATCCCCAAGGCACCGGACTGCGACATCTTCTTCTAAAATGTCTAACAAGGAGAGTCATCCGCTCCACATCAACCTGTCAATCCCCTTTAGCATTTCTATCTTCAATTGCATCTGCTCTCGTTCTTACAAACTCCAGCGAGTATAGACCTTTATTATACGATGT
This sequence comes from Mustelus asterias, assembly GCF_964213995.1. Taxonomy (NCBI): domain Eukaryota; kingdom Metazoa; phylum Chordata; class Chondrichthyes; order Carcharhiniformes; family Triakidae; genus Mustelus; species Mustelus asterias. The sequence continues at coordinate 94,675,865 of NC_135816.1, forward strand.
GCCTTCATAAGACAAGTGTAGCATTGCTTGATCAATCTAGTGCACCATCTCTGAACCGCTTCGAATGCATTTGCATCCTTCCTCACGTAAGGTGACCAAAACTGTGCACATAATCCATATGTGGTCTCAGAAATGCCCTATGGAGTTGCAACAGCATTAATAATCTATGCAATGAGGAATGAATACATGAACTGGTCCATAGTTTCCTACCTTCCTCCGTGTTCCATTTTTTCTTTGTACAAAGGTGTTACATTCGAAGTTGTGCAATCCATTTAAATCTTTGTAGATTCTATGAAAATATGGGATATTAAAACCAATACTGCAATCAGAGAGAATCTACAGGCATTTAGAGACGCAAGGACTGATTTGGAAAAGTCAGCATGGCTTTGTGAGTGGAAAATCATGTCTCACAAATTTGATTGTGTTTTATGAAGGGGAGCCAAGAAGGTAGATGAGGACAGTCCATTTGATGTTGTCTACATTAACTTTAGCAAGGCCTTTGACAAGGTACCATATAGTAGGTTGTTGCATGAGGTTAAATCTCACGGGATCCAGGGTGAGGTAGCCAAATTGATGCAAAATTGGCTTCATGACTGAAGCCACAGGGTGCTTGTGGAGAGTTGTTTTTGAAACTGGAGGCCTGTGACCAGTGGTGTGCCTCAGGGATCGATCCTGGGTCCACTGTTATTTGTCATCTATATTCATGATTTGGATGAGAATTTAGTGGGCATGGTTAGTAAGTTTGCAGATGACACCACAATTGGTGGCATAGCGGACAGTGAGGAAGGTTATCTCGGACTGCAACGGGATTTTGATCAATTGGGACAGTGGGCTGAACAATGCCAGATGGAGTTTAATTTAAATAAATGTGAGATGCTGCATTTTGGTCGATTGAACCAGTGCTAGACTTACTCAGTTAATGGTATGGCGTTGGGGAGAGTTACAGGCCAAAGAGATCTAGGGCTACAGGTGCATAGCTCCTTGGAAGTGGAGTCACAGGTGGACAGTGTAGTGAATAAGGCATTCGGCATGCTTGGTTTCATTGGTCAAAACATTGAATACATTGGGACGTCTTGTTGAAGTTTTACAAGACATTGATAAGGCGACACTTGGAATACTATGTACAATTCTGGTCACCGTTTTATAGAAAGGATATTATTAAACTAGAAAAAATGCAGAAAAGATTTACTTGGATGCTACAGCGATTTGATTGCTTGAGTTATAAGGAGAGGCTGGATAGACTGGGACTTTTTTCTCTGGAGCGTTGAAGGCTCAGGGGTGGTGGTATAGAGGTCTATAAAATAATGAGGGACATAGATAAGGTAGATAGTCAATATCTTTTCCCAAAGATAGGGAGTCTGAAACTAGGGGGCAGAGGTTTAAGGTGAGAAGCGAAATACACAAAACAGTCCAGAGGGGCATTTTCTTTCACACAGTGGGTGATGAGTGTCTGGAATAAGCTGCCAGACATAGTAGTAGAGGCGGGTTCAATTTTGTATTTTAAAAAGCGTTTAGACAGTTACATTGATAACATGGGTATCGATGGATATGGGCCAAACGCAGGCAATTGGGACATGCTTTGCGGTTAAAAAAAAGTGGCAGCATGGACAAGTTGGGCCGAAGGGCCTGTTTCCGTCCGGTAAACCTCTATGACTCTATGACACCACTTAATCAGACCCTACAATGTCATGCATCAGGCACTGGAGATTTGGCTGCAATGTATAGTTTGCTCAGTGATTTGTTTCCCCAGTGATGTTGGTTGTTTTAATTCCTCCTTTGCAACAACTCTCTCCATGCCAATATATATTTCTTCATTTGACATCAGAATATTTGGGTTGGACGCTGCTGTATTACCCTCAAGCTGAATTTGAAAATCAAGCGTGCAATAATTACTCTTCCCTAGAGCACCCTTTAATACAAGATTATTGGTTGTTCTAATTTCATTGCACAAAACAAATGCAATGTAGCCTGCTCCCTGATTGGTTCGACAACATGTTGTTCCACGAAACAATCGCTAAGATACTCTACCAAGCCTGCTAGAGACCAACTTTACCTATTTGGTTTGTCCAGTATATATGCATCTTAGAATTACCCATGATTATTGGCTTACCTTTTTGCAAACCGCCAGTATTTCCATGTTTTTACTGTACCATACTGCAGAATCGTCAATAGGGGACCGATGGCCTTACCCCAACTATGCATTTTCTCCCTTGCAGTTTCTGATCCCACCTCTTGAACTCCAGTGAAAATATCATTGATCGGTAGCACAGAGGTTAGCACTGCTGCTTCATCGCTCCAGGGACCTGGGTTCGATACCCGGCTTGGGTCACTGTCTGTGTGGAGTTTGCACATTCTCTTCGTGTCTGCGTGGGTTTCCTCCGGGTGCTCCGGTTTCCTCCCACAGTCAAAAGATGTGCGGGTTAGGTTGATTGGTCAGGTTAAAAATTGCCCCGTAGAATCCTAAAATGGGTAGGTTAGAGGGATTAGCGGGTAAATATGTGGGGGTAGGGCCTGGGTGGAATTGTGGTCGGTGCAGACTCGATGGGCCGAATGGCCTCCTTCTGCACTGTAGGGTTGCTATGATTTCTATGAAACCAACAGTGCCAGGGACCCAGGTTCAATTCCAAACTTGGATGACTGCGTGGAGCTTGCATGCTCTCCCAGTGGAATCCACCCATGAATTTGTCGGTTAGGTGGACTGATCTTGCTAAAGTGCTCCTTCGTGCCAGCGGTGTGTTAGTTAGTTGGATTAGCCATGGTAAATGCATGGGGCCAGGGTAGGATGCATTTTGAAGAGTTGGAGGAGTCTGGATGGGCCATATGATCTCCATTTGCAGTGGAGGGACTCTATCATACTTAACTATTTACACCTGCAAACTTAAATGTGAATCACGCCTAAACTCTCTCCAGCGCCTTCGCATCCTCCCCCAAGCATGATCAAGAGAAGTGGCAAAAGTTTTACAGACGAATCTCTTTAAAAAATCCAGCCTCACTTCAACGTCCACATTAATAAAGCTTAAGTTATTAAATGGTTTAATAGCTGTACTCCCTTCAGTGATGTATGTACATATCCACAGAATGCCCTTTGATCCTCCATATCCTGCCTGTATTTCATACTGTGTTACCATATTTTCGATGTGAAAATATATCACCTCTTAACTGCTGCATCTGGTTGATTATAATGTTTCATATGTTTCCTCCATGATTAAATGAATGGGCTCTTCACTCTATTAAAGTGGGATAGATTCAGTTATTATGTCTTTGTCCTTAAGTGTGTGTTGCAGCAAATGTGTTTTTTTTTGTCTCTATGGTGTATATGTTAATGGGAAAATACTAATGTTGAAAACCCGACTGAGAACATTCTTGGAACTTTTGCCCAGACATATCTTTCCAATCTGACTGTCCAATTCCATATTAAGATAATTTAAGTCCACCCCATTTGATTGTTGTCTGAATCTTGTAATTCACTGCAATTTAATTGCGAATTTGTCCTGCTATATATTTCCCAACATTTGGTGTACAAAGGCAATACCTAGCAATGTAATCATTTATTGTTGTTGCCAAAAAGGTTCTTCCTTTGACCCTTCTGGGGCATCCCTTCTCAGCACTGAACGGTGTTCCTTATTCAATGCTTCTACTCTTCAACCTTTCATTCCTCCCCATGTTACTTAACAACGTGTGCTACAATGTATAGCACTCATTGCCGCTGCTCTGGATGTTAACGGTCGATGACTTTATTGAGTGCATGGCGGGGAAACTGGTAAGGAGACAGGACAATGTATTTTCGGGGAATTGACATGAATGCGAGGGACGCTTGGGTTTGTGCAGGCAGAAAAAAGTTCAATTTCAACAGAACAGTGACCATCATCATGAAAGAAAGTCTTTTGCGCTATTTTGGTGAATTTTCAAGTATCTGGGCAGGATTATAATAAGCATAATGGAAAAAAGTGTTGCTGCAACCAAAAGGTAGGAAAGTAGCGGTAACGTGGTCAAGTTCCTTTTGCAGCTATACCTGACCACAGGCACTCCCGAGCAAACACCTGCACTTGAGTTTAAAATAGCAACATCCTGGAGACAGTCGTTCTGGTCTTGAGTAAATGAGCTACTTCTCAGTGGAACTTGTTGATAAGTAAGACATAATACCTTCAAGTTATTCACCTTTTGAAAAAAAATATATAATCTAAGTGACAATTACCCAGATACAATTCAATGGATGGGCTAGTTGGGGTATGCATAGTTGGGGTAAGGCCATCGGTCCCCTATTGACGATTCTGCAGTATGGTACAGTAAAAACATGGAAATACTGGCGGTTTGCAAAAAGGTAAGCCAATAATCATGGGTAATTCTAAGATGCATATATACTGGACAAACCAAATAGTTAAAGTTGGTCTCTAGCAGGCTTGGTAGAGTGTCTTAGCGATTGTTTCGTGGAACAACATGTTGTCGAACCAATCAGGGAGCAGGCTACATTGCATTTGTTTTGTGCAATGAAATTAGAACAATACTAGTTTTGAAAGTTATCAAAATAACAATACCTTTCATTTTTGTGTTGGTCAGCTAAGGGTAATGAGGTGCATTCAGTTTAAGTTATACTTCAAATAATCGCTCTCAGGTCCGAGGTGTTCTGATCATCAAAAGGCATCTTGCAATGAATCCTCCTTACGAAAGTAAAAACTCATCAATGTGCCATTTTGCAGACAATGTTGACCTGAGTAAATAAAGTAACCCTTGTTAACACATATTTTATCAAAGACAAACTCATTTCGAATCGTGAAATCAACTGAACTTAGTAGTTCTGCTTTTCATAGAGTACATAATTCTGTACTTGACGCTGGTGGTCATTTCTGACAGTCTGTACTAGGATAATTTTGTTAAGTTTTGTAACTGCAACAGAGAATTGATAGATTTGGTTAAAGAAAATGGCGGGATAGATTTAACAACCATGCATGAGTGTAAAATCACATGCCAGTCAAATGGTTGCACCTCAACGCTCTGAAATTAGCACAGGATGCCAGCAAAATCTTTTACTTTTTAGAAGAAAAGGCTGTTTTATAGCTAGATTACCAACAAGATTTTGGTTGAAGATTCTAACAAGGAACCATCTGAATTTTCAAGCAATGTTCTTGAAATTGGAAAACTTTTGGAAGAAATATGTATCTGTGTCCCTGTGTCTGTGTGTTAGAGAATTGTGTGAGAGGTTTGTTAGAATTGTGTCACAGGAAGTTCCCTTCCAGAGATTTGTCTGGGATTGTTCCCTCCATGCTTGAATCAGGACTAAACTTCTTTATTTCATTTAATCCGAGGGCATGGGCATCGCTGCCTGGCAAGCATTTATTGCACATCCCGTGTTGCCCTTGAGAAGGTGGTTGTGAGTTGCCTTCTTGAAACGCTTCAGTCCACGGGCTGTGGGTTGACCCACAAAGTCAAAACCATTGTAATATATCCCTTTGTCACCATTGTTTATTTGGAAGAAGCCTTACGCATGAATTTAGCATAGTTGCAATATAATTATATTGCATTATCGAAAAGGCTCCATCACAGAGTGAGCATATTTGATTTAACATCTATAGTTAGTGCAGCAGGGCTGCTTGAGGACAGTCTGTTTGATTAAGTAAATAATCTGAAAGTTGAACTCAGTAAATGCAAGATTAGGAGGCGGAGCCGTATTGCCAGACGAGTGGTACCAAATTAGTGTCACTTTGCCAGACCACAGCCATGCGAAGTTGATGAGGCAGAGACTTGTAGAAGGCCAAACGCCTAACTATACTGATGAGGCAGAACAGTGTTAGTGGGTTACAATCGAGAAGACAGTAGCCAAAGCCTTACTTGGATTTAAAATGGTGAAAGAAACCAGACCAAACTGACAGATTAATATAATTAAAGATGAAGGAAATAATTCAGTGGAGTAAATGAGAAAGGAAAATGAACAGGGTAATAAAAAGATACGTTACAGAGAAGCTAATTATAAGCAGAGGAAGACAAAATTAAAAGTGGGATTCATTGGATACAAGATAGGCATTTAAAGGGATTCTCGGAAGTAGAACGCAGTTTAGGTGATAGCGATAGATGAAGGAACAACGTTTTCTTAAAGGAAAGAAGAGATAACGGAGACACAAATGGGCAGTTGAAAGCCCAGAGCACTGTTTTCTGAGTTTGGGATGATTCTGACATAAGAAAATGTAGTGTAAGCAAGTGACCTTAATAAAATGATGTTATTTAAGATAAGAACAAACAATTAAAATAAGTTATGGCATGGGATCAAATTGAAAGGTTTGATTTCTGTTTCAAAGTTGTTATTTGGTTGTTTTATTTGGGAAAAAAAGATAGCATCCAGAGGACGGGGGAAGATTATTTGTGCTCAAAGGCTTTTCACCGGAAAAGGGATAAGACAAATAATGAAGACCTTTTAACTATTGTAGGTATTTTGTGGAAGATTATGACCAAATCGTAAAGCGGTTACAGGACTTGTTAAAGATAGGAAAGGCTAGTCAGGAAAAAATAGAGCAGGGAGATGCAGAAGCATAGGCTTTTTCAGTTGTGAAGCAGGTTTTGGTGACCGCCCCAGCTTTGAGACTGCCAAAGATCACCAAACAATCTGTGAGAAAAATGATGGAATGCAGGCAGTTGTAGTTGTTCGGCAGCATTGGGACAGATTGAGACCGTTGGCGTATTACTCTGCTCAGTTAGACTCAGTTGCCAGAAGGATGTATCAGTGTGTGAGGGTATTAGCTTGCGCCTAGTGGGCGGTCAGTGTGTTGGAGCCCCTCACATTGATGGGAAAAATAATCCTCCATAGCCCGCATACTCAGGAATGTAATCCCGGCAGCCAGTGTTCCTTTAGAAGCAGCAGCAATAAAAGTTCAAGCCCACAGGAAAATTGAGAATCAGGTACAGCAACGGAATCATTTTGCCGACCAGGCAGCAAAGGCCTGAGTGGAACAGGTTTGGGAATGGATACAGCCTGTACGGTTAGCGGCTGTAGCAGTTGAGGATAGTCTCGACATTGATGTAAAACATGTGCAGGAACAAGCAGATGAAGAGGAAAAGGAGCAATGGAAAAATAAAATGGAGGGCGGAAGGGTCATGATGGAATATGGAGGACAGGAGGGAAAATAATACAGTAATACAGTAATACAGCATTCGCTGCTGTACATTGATCACGGAATAGCACAAATGAGCAGGGGCAAAATGTTTGATTTATTGAAAAAATGTTAGTATTGTCAGAGGTGTCTGCAGTGCACCCTAGCGGTGCCAGGACGTCCCGGCAAGATTAAAATGGGAAGGCAACCCAGACCCAAAGGACCCTGGGAGAATTTACAGGACCATTAACATGGGTACAGGGAAAGCGTACTGTTTAGTGATTGTAGACCAGTTTACTGGATGGGTTGAAGCATTCCCATGTAAAGATGCCACAGCTACAACGGTAGCTTTGATATTAGCAAATTAGATTATTCCCAGCTGGGGAATATCTCTTCAGTTGGATTGTGACCAGGAAACTCATTTCACAGGGTGTGTTTTGAAAAGGTCTCTCATATGTTGGGAGAAATGCAGAGGTTTCTCTTACCATCTCACCCTCAGAGTTGAGGGATGGTGGAGAGGATGAATTGAATATGGAGGGATCTAATAGACCATTTACATTTGCTCAAAAGGCAGATGATCACGCAACAGCAGCACCGAGATTCGACGAAATTGACAGGAGAGAGTGCTCCAACGTCGCTGTCATCGGGAGATAAGGCAATGGTGAAACTCATGACAGACAAAAAGGGGCTAGGAACTCGCTGGGAAGGGCCTTTGATGTGGTCGTTACAGGGCAGACGTGTGCCCTAATTGATGAGAAGTGCGGCCGGTGCTAGAGACACTGGACTCAGTTAAAGCCGTACTCCGGTGGTAAGCCCCAAGACAGCGAATCTGACCCAGTGTCTGAAAGATTTATTATAACAGTAAAAGTAGAGAGAATCTGATTAGATCGAATTTATTGTGATTTCTAAATTTAAGGTCGTGAGGCCATCTGGATTGTATTACAGATTATATGCTAGTGAGGAATACCCAGAGCTCTACAACAAAGACTACAATCAAGTACAGCTCCAATCAAGATCAACCGAACATCCCCCAACATCAAGTCCCGAGAACGTGCAAAGTGTGGTGATTGTGCAAGTTTTGTAAACAAGCTGCATTATTACCTGACATTGATCAACAGTTGTGTTTGATTGTAAGACAGAAGTTGTAGAGACTGTTATAATGAATGCATGTGATTTTATCTTTTTAGGATTGAATGTACAGATTTGGACTCAGGTGGGACCAGGAACTGAGGTACTTCAGCGTTCCCCACGGGAGGTACGTGTTAATGCTTACTTATATATGGCACACACATATGCTAGTTTGATCAGTCAGGCGAAGTGTTGGGTATGTTTGCACATCCCCATACATGCAGGAGGGGGAGTACCATTGCAACCAATGCCCTTACATGGTCAGAGTTAGTAATGGTGGATCAAACAGCCCAGAATTCCAAATATCCTGGACACCCAATACCAGGATTGATCAGTAGAGAGGTGTGGAGTGAATTTCATAACAGTGAGTCCTGTGCAGGGACGTTAGGTTATATAAACACATATCCATCTATCTATAACCTAGGGAAACCAGCTTCTAGTTTAGTTTTAACACAACCAATACCAAAACCAAAAGGGATATATTGTGCTAGAAACATGGCAGGCCAAGGGGAAAACTTGGGCATGCGTGAATGTGACCACATGGTAGATCGAACTACCCGGTTGTGCCTGGGTCCACCCAGTAATGACCAATCTTGCAATATTTCATATTGCTTTAGAGGAGGCAACAATTATCCAACTCTCAAGGGAACATATTGGATTTATGCGGATAAGGAATAGCCTTGGCTCCACACTTCTCTACTGATCAATCCTGGTATTGGGTGTCCAGGATATTTGGAATTCTGGGCTGTTTGATCGGGTGGAAAGGGTCGTGTTAACTTGGATATGCAATCCCATACATATATCACACTCCTCAACTCCCTCCACTGCCAGGACATCGAGGACCTTTACATAAACAGAACGATTCTTTGGCATATTGTTTCCGCAATATGGAAAAGCTAAATCGATGCGTGAAATTCTGGTTCTATGTTCTACTTTGGAACAAGTCGCCAATGAGACAGCAACTGCCCTTGCTAAGGTTAATGATGAGGCGATAGTCATGGTGCACAATGCCAACACAAATTGGCATTGGATAATGTCCTGGTGGCAAGAGGTGGGATTTGTGCAGTGATTGGGTCAGAGTGTTGCACATACAAACCAGTTATTTCAGAAAACATAACTAATCTGGTTAATCATATTAGGAAAGAGGTGGAGAAACTCAAAGACCCTGTACCATTTACATTAGGTAGTTGGCTCTCAGGCTGGCTAGGCCCCTTGGGAACATCAATCCTACAATCAATTGCAATATTCTTCATGGTGATTTTGGCATTGATGATGCTTGTCAATGTAGTTAAGTGTACATGTACAAAGTTGTCCAAGTCCACAGAAGGGATGGATCCAGTGATGGCAGTTAAGTTAAGCAAGCAAGGATACGAAGGGACCAGTCACCCTTCAGAACACAGGAACAAGTATTGGGACACTTCCATTTACTGGCCTTATCTTGGGCTATAGCCAAGGGCCAAAAGCAGGGGACTGATGGAGGTAATATAGAATTCTTAGTATGAGGCCCTTCTTTTAGTTGCACTATAATAAGTAGATTAAGTTAAGGAAATTATAAAGTGCCTTATGTATCAAGTAAGAATTCACAATGTGCCTGGAACAATATATGGAAAGGTATTTGAAATTGCAAAGTTATTATAAACTGTATAACCAAAAATTAACCAAGTTATTTTAAACTTAAACTGTATTTTCAATATAGATGCATTGTGAGCCTTGGCGAACTTCGTTCTGAATGCAACATGACGGGAAAAGACATGATCAGAAAGACAGACCAAATTCTTTAATACAATGGAAAATAGAAAGGCAGCTTCTATTATCTGTTTTTGGATAAGCGAATACAAGTTTAATCACAGGCCTGCAATTTACGTGACTAAATTCGTTAATAGGTAGCGAGACTGGAGCAGTCTCTCAAGCTGATAAAAGAGGCCCAGGTTCCAGCGAAAGAGTGACTCCTTACACGAATTAAAAATCACAGATGTTAGTACTGGCGTTGGATACTGCTAATGCCGTGGGTTCGATTTCGTAGGTAAAGGGGAAGGAATCTACGTGGACAATAAGATAATAATCTCCTATTCCTGTTGACAGGTGGAACGTTATTGGCTAAGGTAATAATGTTGAATATTGTGATTGGGTCTTCCAGTCTGATTGACAAGACTGGGCAGGTAATATTGAAATGTTCAGAATAATGTAATAATATTACCTTGAAATATTAACTCCCAGAGGGCACTCAACCCTCATTGAGCGCATCTCTCTCCTGATGCATGCATTAGCAAATAAATTCCTTTTCGTTATTTAACTGTGTGCTGGTCTTTCACAGTCTATGTATCGGTGAGTGAGGTTCAACAAATACCAGGCACTCCAAGGGGAACACCTCAGAGAATTGCTCCGACACATATATCCAACATCCTATCACACCACATCTTGCGCATCAGTTTCTTCCTCATCTTCGTACATTAACCAGCCTGAGTCTCCCATTCCTTTCTACGTGACTGTATTAAGTTTAGTGACCCTCAATGCATTAGCAATTAATCATTCCAGTGTATGGCAGAAATGCAACCGTAAGCCTAGCGTTACCATATTTATTCTCATTGTTCAGCTCTGCAACTATGTCGGCTGCCTCTTTTGATTTGGAATAAATCAAGTTACCTCGGGCATATGAAATTGATTTCCTCCTGTGAAAGCCCTCCATTCGCTAGCTTGAATGAGCCATTAGGCTTTTTTTTTACTTCTTTGCGAAGGATTGGTATATGTTTGAAAACAGTTTCAAAATTTATTGGGATGTGAAGACATTTACTCATTGCAATCATTGTCCACAACCCCCAGAATGTCGAGGAGTTCTCGCTGTTTTTTGAATGCAGCAACCTATTTGAATATTTGACTGGAATAAAGTACAGTGAAAAGGGCGACTTACCCAACCGATATTTTAGATGACAACTTTCGTCACACCGATGGAATGGCGACATGGATCTTGTCACTAATGCATAGCCCTTCCATCACAATTACATTTCAAGATGTTTGAAGAATGATCTGGACAAAATAATGTTTTTCATGTCTATTATTTTAGTTCATCTTTGCGTTTTGCTATTAATTCATCTACTAATACACGTTTTTATGCTAATTAAAGTAAATATCAGTTTCCGCGCAATTGTTTCGCTTTAGTAAATTTATTAAATTGTTAAACAGGCAGTATCGACTTCAGTTTTCCTATTTCTTTGATTTAACGCATTCGCTAATTACTGTGAACGGATATTTTAGTACATTGTACAGCTCCTCTCTGAACTTACTCTGTGTTGCTGTATAAATAACAGTGTTGGTGCAGGAGCTCAGTAGCTGAAGCATAATTCCAGCTTCCTGAAATGCTGCAAATTCGTGATGCACGGATTTGCGCTTAAAAGCGCCAGAAAATCTATAAAATATGAAATAAATGACTGTTGTCACCCAGAGCAGGATAAAACTGCTGGATAAAGCAAAAAGTAAAACAATGGACTTTCTGCGGTTCAACATCTCAGGATCTTTGTTTTTCTCGTTATTGCTGTGGTCCCAGAGTCTCTTGCGAGAACGACTGGCCAATAAAATGTGTCTAACCGTGAGAGCGTTAAACAATAAAATCAAAAGAAATGGAAGCAGTGGCGTTAATAGTTGTTCAAGCGAAGAAAATGCTTTCCACTCTGGTGCTGTATAGAAATATGATGATATCAGACAACCCGATGGTACATGGTCAATTCTGTAATACGATCTGTACACAAATGGCCAAGGAATGTTCTCTAAACCAAATAGTGCATTCACGGTTATGATAACTACAGCAGCCATTTTCCCCGTGCAGTACTTTGCTTGCAGTTTCTTACAACAAATGGCAACAAAACGATCGAATGTAAACGCAACCATTAGCCAGACAGAACAATCAATTGATGTGGGAGACAGGTAGAGAACGAATTTACACACAGCAGTGTAGTGCAGAAAGGAATACAACCAGAATAGTCCAGCCACGCGATGTAAAAGTACGTTGCAGATGATCACCATGAGATCTGCTACCGCCATAGCTATTAAATAGCGAGTGACACTTTCAGAAAGGCTGTAATTTCTCCGGGCTAGGATCCCAATCGTCAGCAAGTTAACTGCGAGAAAAGGAACGAAAAAATGACTTAAGAACAATATAAAAAGAACTTGAACAAGAGCGGATCATTTATGTGCTACTCCTCCAACGGAACATGGATTCTAAATATTGATTGCAACACTGCTATTTGCTAACTCTCTAAACCTAACGGAGCAGACCATAAGAACATAAGACATTGGGGCAGAATTAGGACACCCAGCCCATCATGTCCGCTCCGCCATTCAATCATGACTGATAATTTTCTCAGCCCCATTCTGCTGCCTTTTCCCCATGACCTCTGATCCCCTCATTAATCCAAAACCTATCTATCTCTGTCTTAAAGACACTCAATGGCCCCCAGAATCTTCTGCAGCAAAGGGTTCCACAGATTCACCACTCTCCGGCTGAAGAAATTCTTCTTCATCTCTGTTTTAAAGGATCGTCCCTTTAGCCTGAGACAGTGCCCTTTGGTTCTAGTTTTTTCTACTGGTGGAAAAATCCTCTCAACATCCACTCTATCCAGGCTTCGCAGTGTCCTGTAAGTTTCATAGGATCCCACTTCATCCTTGTGAACTCGAAGGCGTACAGAACCTGAGTCCTTAACCATTCCTCATACAACAAGCTCTTCATTCCAAGGATCATTTTTGTGAGACTTCTCTGGACCCTTTCCAAGGCCAGCGCATCCTTCCTAAGATCTGTAGCCCAAAACTGCTCACAATACTCCAAATGGGGTCTGACCTGATAGAGCCTAAGAAGTACATCCCTGCTCTTATATTCTAACCCTCTCGACATGAATGCTAACATTGCATTTGCCTTTCTAACTCCTGACTGAACCTGCACGTTAATCATAAGGCAATCTTGAACAATGACTCCCAAGTCCCTTTGTGTTTCTGATTTCCTAAGAATTTTCCCATTTCGAAAATAGTCTATTCTAACATTTCTCCTTCCAAAGTGCCTAACCTCACACTTTTCCATTGTTTTCCATCTGCCACTTCTTTGCCCACTCTCCCACCTGTCGAAGTCCTTATGCAGCCCCCCTGCTTCCTCAGTATAATATGTCCCTCTGCATATCGTTATGTCATCAGCAAACTTAGCAACAGTGCCTTTAGTTCATACCTCTCAATCGTTAATGTATATTGTGAAAAGTTGTGGTCCCAGCACTGACTTTTGAGGCACGCCACTAGTCACCGGCTGCCATTCTGAAAAAGACTCTTTTATCCCCACTGTCTGCCTTCTGCCAGACAACCAATCCTCTAACAATGCCAGGATCTTACCCTTAAAACCATAGACACTTAACTTATTTAGCAGTCTCCTATGCAGCGCCTTGTCAACGGCCTTCTGGGAATCGAAATAAATCACAACCACTGGTTTTCCTTTATCTAACTTCCTTGTTACCTCCTCAAAGAACTCTAACAGATTTGTCAGAAATGACCTTTCCTCGACAAAGCCGTGCTAACTCCATCCGACTTTATCATGCACTTCCAAGTACTCTGCGATCTCATCTTTAAAATTGGACTCGAAAATGTTGCAGGAGAGATTGCGAGTCCAGAAAAGGGTAGAGGAAGACACACCGGCAGAAATTGCAGAAGCATAGATGAAAATGAAACAAGGAAAACAGTGACAAAAATTAAAACAGGATAATGGAGCATTAATCAGGCTGAAAACAAGCAAAGTACAAGCGCAATAATCTTGTGCGAGCTAACGAAATTAGCTCGTGATAGAGCAGGGATATAAAATAATATAAATCAACGCAATTGAGAAATGAGCAGACAATCGAGAACACGAGGAAAAGATGATATGGAGGTGTTGGACTGGGGTGGGCACAGTAAGAAATTTCACAACACCAGGTTGAACTCCAACAAGGCCAGGAAGGAGTGACTCACTTGATGAAGGAGTATCACTCCGCAAGTTCGGGATTCCAAATAAATCTGTTGGAGTTTAAGCTGGTATTGTGAGACTTCTTACGACTAAACAAAGGGGCACTGGGTATCAAAAGAGATCGAAGAAGGACAAGAACAAAGATGAAAGTGGGACACAATACTTCAGGTGTTCTCTAGCTGGAGATTTGGAAAGCTGAGGATGTTCATGTTTCATATTTGATGGGACGTGAGGGTCGTTGGCAGCGACAGTATCTGTTTCCAATCTCAGAAGCGCCTTAACCATGTGATGCTTAAATGAGTTCTTACAAGAGCACTTCCTATGGTAGAAGTACGCCTCTCATTTGTAAGGGAAGACGAACAACGATATTTCTCTGGTGACAGCATAGGAATGTAATATATTTCCAAGGGGGAACATTGTGTTAACGTTGTTCCCATCAAGCAATTTATGCTGCATGGCAGCGTTCCAAGTTTGGATAGTGTCCAAATGGGCAAGGGGGTGATGGGTGGGCGTTGTTGCAGCTGCGTTTCTTATAGATGCTATACTTTTCTGTCAAGATTGGATCGTTGTGGCACCAGCAGCTGTTTAAGGGAGGAGTGGGTGCGCACCAACTGAGACGCTTTTTCCTCGATTTTGCGGAGATTCGTGTTGCTGTTACAGTAGAGCCCATGTGTGGTTCTCCAAATTTATTAACACAGCTCAGGTCCAAATTGTCTTGCCATTCACCTGGGATGGCGCAAATTGTTATGTCTTCAAGAGGGCCGATTAGCACGCTCCCTCTATTGATCCACGTTCCTCTGACTATCGCAATCAAATTGTTCTAAAAATATCCCCCCTTTAGGCATATTTATTCCCGTCACTCATATTAAATTGTAACTTTGAGCCAATTAAGCAATGTTTCCCTCAGTTAATGAGAGATATTCTATTCACTATGAAAGGCAAGAAATGGGTAATTAAAACACGTGCATATACTTCCATATAAATTAGAAGTGTGAAGGCAATCAGAGTATGCATGAAACGTATGTGAAGCAGCCATTTACTGGAGAGGTGGAGATGAGTGAGTGCTGCGGCCATTGAGTTTGAGCTTAAAGCAGCGCTGATTTCAGCAGGCAAATAGCGAATTTCAACGTTCCATTGTTACCCAGTTTTGCAGAGCAGCTTCGTGAACTTTTTGTTTGTCAAATGTGTTCCTTGCTGACTTGACTTACTTCACCGGATAGAGAAAGAGAGAGAGGGAGAGTGAGAGAGAGAGGGAGAGAGAGATCGTTGCATAAAGCTGTTGTAAAGGTGCTACTACTGGCTGTCTTCCTCAGTGTCACACAAAATCGGAGCCCTGAGCACTGTTCCTCTTACCCCCGCACTGTTCCTCTCCTCCCACCGCCCCCGCCCCCCCCCCCCCCCCCGCGCCCCTCACTCCTAATGCGCAGCGGGGGTTGTGTTTGTAACCGACTTTTTTCCATCTTTGTACTGTAGCCTGACGGGTGTCCATAAAGATACCAACCAAGTCTGATGGTTAAAATAGACAACTCTGCGCCAAACTAAAGACTTTGGGATCAGCAAGGTTGTGGAGAATGTGCTACGCTTCGTGGAGACAGCAATTGAACAGACACCTGTGTGCTGCGCCTCTGACAGTAATACGACCTCCTAGGAGCGACACGACTCTCTGAGCATTCAGTACCATGCGGACAGTTCTTAATAATTGCTTGTCCTGTGAGTACATGACTGGAAAATGTTAATGCCAACAAGTTCTATATAAGAAGTAGAGACAAAGAGACACAAGGAGCAGGTAATCTTCAGAACCAGCCACCATAGAGAAACAAACAAGACCCCAACTCTGGGACCCAAAGACATTCCAACAACACCCATCAGGGATGAGTATGATTACTTTGCCACGCCATGAGTATTATTTAAGTCCAAACGCGAGTATGTATATTTTTATGAGGTTTCTGAGACCTTTGCACAACAAAGTAGTTCAGAAGGTGTATATTTTTAACATAACGAAGCAAGACAGAAGTTGCATACTTTGTAACGAAGTTTTCATACCTTTTGTATAGAAACAAAGAAGATCGGAGCAGGAGGAGGCCATTCGGCCCCTCGAGCCTGCGCCACCATTCATTACGATCATGGCTGATCATCCAACTCAATAGCCTAATCCTGTTTTTCCCCAATACGTTTGATCCGTCCTAAATGCTCCATCTCATATTCTGTTATATTGACATTTTTTCCGAGAACTCGAAGCCAGATGCAGCATCGCCCAAGCTGCCAGCTCATGTAGCCTCGTCAGAACTCTATGCTTTACAATTAGACCCCTTCTTATTCTTTTAAATTCCAGTGAGCACAGGCCCGGCCCTCCCAATCTCACTTCATATGACAATCCTGCCATCCCATTTCATATTTATCAGTCTTTCCAACATTCGGACACATTGACTCTGAAATGTTAATACCTTCCCGATACACCACCCCTGCAGCCAAAAACCTATCCGCTCCATGCTGGTATTCCTGAACTCACTGGCAAGTGTCATTAGGAGTATTCCAGATGTAAATATCATGTTGTGCTACTTTCTAACTTATTTCCAATCTCCCCAAATTCTGGCTTCCATAGAATCCATAGAATCTACGCAGTCCGAAGGAGGCCATTCGGTCCATCAGGTCTATACTGAAACTCCAGAATGACGAGTTTCCCAGATAAAATGCCCCTCCTTATCCCCGTAATCCCACAGATTGATTGTCACCAATCCATCCACCCTGCATAACTTTGATCTCCAGAGGGCAATTTAGCATGGCAAATCCATCTAACTGCATATTTCTGGATATTAACGTGTTCTTTAGCTTGGCCATTCCACCCAACCTTCAAATCCTTGGTCTGTTGGTGGAAACCGGTTTATCCAGAAGGAATCGATGCCCAAAACCGGGAGAATAGGCACATTCCACACCAGCTCTCAGCCAAGACTGGAATCGAACATGTGTCCCCAGCACGGTGAGGCAACATCATTGTGCCACTGTTTCAAATCATAATCCCTGTTTTATAATTTGTTTTTGGTACTGATATGGTCCACAATCTCTGACTGATCGCCCTTGCACGTTGCACAAATGTTCCAGCCATTCTGTGACATCCTTGAACCTGCCACCAAGGAGGCAACTGCAGGAGAATAAAGTTATATCTGTTCTCCTTACAGTAGAATCTATCTCAATCTTTTTCCCCTCTCGCCACCTCAAGACACAGCCCATTAAGCTGCACCAGGCGTGCTGCCACCGACTGGCTCTTGCTACATTCCCCTTCAGATACCATTTCCCCCAGCTGTATCCAGAAAAAGATATATGCGAGAAAGGGATATAAACACAAGAGACTCCTGCACTGTCCAACGATTATTTTGTTTCTCTTTATTCCCTTTCTGCCTTACCTGCAAAGTTACCACCTCACTCTACCTGCTATCCATTAGGAAATCAGTAAGTGAATCAAGGCCTGTGGTGATCAGGCAGAGAAGTGCAGTTGAGGAATATCATCACAGATCAGTCATGATCTCATTGAATGACAAAAGAGATTCAATTGGTTACTTATGATGCTACGAGTTATCTCATCCTTGTGGATGCTCTACACTGTCTGCAGCCGCAGCTCTGTAAAGTGTGTTTGATGAGCTGCAACTGGAGATACTTGCTGTACATGTGGTCACCCTGGCCATTGGACATGTCAATGACTTCTCCCGTCGCCTCCAAGGAACATTCCATTTCTGATCTTATGATGGAGGGGATGTCAAGTATGAAACAGGTAATAATGCTTGGATCATCGTAGAATCCCGACAGGAGAGGCCATTCGGACCAGCAAGTATGTACCGACTGTTTTACAGATTATTTTGCCCAAAGTTCCTCTCCCCTGCCCTATTCCTATAAACTCACACATTCATAATGCCCAATCCACCGAACCTGCACATCCTTGAACTTTGAGAGTAAACCGGAGCTTCCATAGTAAACCCACGCAGATACGGGGAGCTAATGCAAACGCCATACTGACAGTGAAAAAAGGACCCAATTGAACCAGGTCCCTGGAGCTCTGAGGTTGCACTGCTAACCACTGTGCTATCGCCGGCCCGGGTCTATGATACTATCCTGTAGAACGCCTTCCACTTTGCCGCGGGCCTGATAAAATTGGCCTTCAGGAACCACATTGATGTTGACTTTGTTGGGTATGAATATGGAAGATGGGATCAGGAGATTGAATTTGATGATCAGCTATGATCAAAATGAATGGGAGGGCAGGCTCGAAGGGCCAAATGGTCCACTCTTTTTTCAAGTTTCTATGTGTGACGTGTCTTCTCTGTATTGTTTGATTTCAATTTTGCCAGTGCTCCTCAATGCCACAGACTGCTTTATTGTTGTCATGAACACTTCGGAGATGAAGCGGTTAAAACCATAATTCAGGAAGGATTTTCAGACTATTTGCTGCTCACTTTGTGGGGAAATCCGACAGCTCAGTGCTGCGTGAAGGTGTAGTTTTAAATATCCAATCAAGCCAGAAATGTTTTGGGCTGTAAAAAGCAGTGTTATATTTCCTGGATTTAGTGATGAGAATGGATATGACTGTGACTGGTCGTTTGAAATGCACTGGGTAAAGAGGCAACATAATTGGCTGAGATAATATTGTTGTTTGTATTGCTAAATATCTACAAATGACTGTTTGTAGGGAGTTGCATAACTGCCAGACAATATTATAGATATCACCATCAGATTTCCTGGGCCCGACCAGCAGGACAGACCTAGGAGAGTTGGGGGCATAGTGTGTGCCCTTTATCACCCTTAACTTTGGATATCATGGAGTCTCTTGAAATCTGATCAAACATGGGCAACGAGACATCTTGCTGAAGATCACACAGCGCCTCCACTCCTCCACCCCCACCCAACGCCCTCCCCCCCCCCCCCACCGCCCCCCCCCCCCCCCCCCCCGCACCCCCGCATCCTCCTTTCCCCTTTCCATGCTCAGCAGGTTAATCAATACTTCTCCTTATGGAACACCATTTGGAAGAAAAACGGAAGGTGGCAAAAGGTACACATTTCCCCTTGTTCTTTGCATGCGTCGCTCGGAAGCACCACTATAGACCGAGCTGACCGGATCCTAAAAGCAGTATCAGCTAGCCTGGGTCCGTCGCAGCTGGCCTCAGATGCATCAGTTCATTATTGTTTGGTAGGAATGACCACTGCACAGTCGTTGTGGAGATGAGCACCAGCCTTCACATGGTGGGCACTCCCAATCGAATCCTGTTGTACCACCACCGCGTTAAAGTGGACAGACTTTGCACAAATCAAAAAGCTCAAAACATTCATGAAGCAAAGTGGGGGCCATCAGCAGCAGCAGAATTGTACTCAAACAGAATCTGTAACCTTCGTGTCCCGGAATATCTCCCACACGACTATTAAAACCAAGCCAAGGTATCAACGATGGTTCAATCAAATTTGCAGGAGGACATACCAGGAACAGCACCTCACATTCCTCAAAATGAGGTGTCAACTTGGTGAAGCCATAACACACGACTACGTTCGTGACCAACAGCATAACCAGCACGTAACACAGAGAGCGAAGCAATCCCACAATCAACAGATCATATGTAAGCTCTGCAGTCCTGCCACATCCATCCGTGAATGGCAGTGGACCATAAACAACAGACTGGCGGAGGAGACTCCACCAGTTTCACCATGCTCAATAATGGAAAAGCACAGCATATCATGCAAACGATAAGGCTGAAGTATTCACTGCAATATTTAACCAGAAGTGCTGAGTTGATCATCTATCCAAGCGTTCTCCAGAGGACTCCCCTCCCTCCAATCAGAGATACCAATCTTCAATCAGTTATATCCACTCGACCTGATACCAAGAAACGGCAAAGGAATTGAATACTGCAAAGGCTGTGGTCACCAACGAAGACAAGGACAAGAATAAAAAAGAACCACACACAGAACTGGAGCCAAAAAAATGTGAACAGAAGATTGTAGGGTAAAATGTCCGCTATGAACTTTTCACATTGCCGATTCACAGAGCCTGATAATTGAATCAGGTGGACCATATGATGCATCAACAACACGTTCCCGAAATGTCTTACCAGGTACTCCAACAGCGCCTAAAATGGGGTAGAAAACGGCCTCAACGAAACTTGTTTCTGACCCAAGCATTGTCTGTCTCAAACAGCCTCGCGCTGCAGCTGGAGTTAACCAGGATAATGAGATGGAAAGAAACGTGTTCTTTTATTCATAACTTAATGAATCCCCAGTGATTCCAAAATGATCCATTCTCCCTGTTGTTACTTTCAGCCTGCTTAATAAACAATGTGGCAATACGCTAGAGATCTTAGCTATTTATTAGGACGGGATGGGAACTCCTCGGAATATAAGTAGAAAATAAATGGTCGTAGGCATTTTTTTACCAATGAAGGCAGCTTTTCCAATAAAGAACGCCATGGCCGATGTCTTTGAGGCATTTATTCTACTTTCTGGACTATCTCCAATTACCTTTGACTGTCTTGCGAACCAAACATCTGCCTAGCTGACTAGAGTATGCTCAATGACGCAGCCTGCACTGCCGGAAGGAGGATATATTTTCAAATTCGAACGACCCTGAGAGAAACAAATTTGTCCTCATCTCCGTATTAACTTGAATATCCTTTATTTGTAAAACTTTTGCCCTTGGTCTATATCTGCCCACGAGTGGAGACATCATCTCAGCCTCGATGTGTCAAGTTCCTTCAGAATCTTGTATATTTCAAAATGACTATCCCTCATTATGTTAAACTCCAATGAGCATGGACCCGACCTGTTCAAACTTTCCTCGTAAACATATCTCTCCCGTCCAAGAATCAAGCCAATCCGAACGGCATCCAACGGAAGGGTGTCCTTGCGTAAGTAAGGTGAGTAACACTGCGAACAGTACCACGGTTGTATTCTGACCAATGTCCTGAACAGTTCTAGACAAAAGTCACTATTTTTATCCTCCATTTCTTGCGTTTAAGGTGATCATTCCATTTTCCTTCCTCACTTCCTCACTTCCATAATTCCATTTTCCTTCCTCCTTCCTTCCTCTAACGGGGAGTTAGAAGGGCAAAAAGAGGTCACGAGCGGGGGGTCCGGACGGGGAGGAATTTGTAAAATGCGTACTGGAAGGTTCTTTGGAACAGTATGTAGATAGCCCGACTAGAGAGGGGGCTATACTGGACCTAGTTTTGGGAAATGAGTCCGGTCAGGTCGTCAAAGATTCGGTAGGGTAACATGTGGCAAATAGTGACCACAACTCTGTTAACTTTAGGATAGTAATGGACAAGGATGAGTGCTGTCCTACGGGCAGGGTGCTAAATTGAGGGAAGGCTAACTATAGCCGGATTAGGCAGGAATTGCTGGATGTTGATTGGGAGAGGATGTTCGAGGGTAAGTCCGCGTCTGGCACGTGGGAGTCTTTTAAGGAACTATTGATAAGGCTGCAGGATAGGCATGTGCCTGTAAAAAGGAAAGATAGGAAAGGTAGGATTCGAGTGCCGTGGATAACCAGGGAAATTGAGGATCTGATTAAAATGAAAAGGGAGGCGTACGTTAGGTCCAGGCAACAGAAAACAGATGGAGCTCTGGAGGAATACAGAGAGAGTAGGAAAGTACTCAAACGGGGAGTTAGAAGGGCAAAAAGAGGTCACGAGATGTTCTTGGCAGGCAGGAGTAAGGAGAATCCTAAGGCATTCTGTTCATACGTTAGGAACAAAAGAGTTGTCACGGAGAAAATCGGACCTCTCAGGGACAAAGGAGGGGAATTATGCTTAGAACCCAAGGGAATAGGGGAGATCCTAAATGAATACTTTGCATCGGTATTCACGAAGGAGAGGGGCGTGTTAACCGAGAGTGTCTCGGAGGGAGGTGTTGACCCGTTAGAGAAAATCTCCATTACAAGAGAGGAAGTGTTAGGTTTTTTAGGGAACATTAAAACTGACAAAGCCCCAGGGGCTGATGGCATCTATCCTCGACTGCTCAGGGAGACGAGAGATGAAATTGCTGGGCCTCTGACGGAAATCTTTGTCGCTTCTTTGGACCCTGAGGATTGGAGGATAGCGAATGTGGTTCCGTTGTTTAAGAAGGGTAGCAGGGATAACCCTAGAAATTATAGTCCGGTGAGCTTGACGTCCGTGGTAGGGAAGTTGTTGGAGAGGATTCTTAGAGACAGGATGTATGTGCATTAAGAAGGGAATAATCTCATTAGTGACAGACAGCATGGTTTTGTAAGAGGGAGGTCGTGCCTTACAAATTTGGTGGAGTTTTTTGAGGAAGTGACAAAAATGGTTGATGAAGGAAGGGCGGTGGATGTCGTCTATATGGATTTCAGTAAGGCATTTGACAAAGTCCCACATGGCAGGTTGGTTAAGAAGGTTAAGGCTCATGGGATAAAAGGAGAAGTGGCTAGATGGGTGGAGAACTGGCTTGTCCATAGGAGACAGAGGGTAGTGGTCGAAGGGTCTTTTTCCGGCTGGAGGTCTGTGACCAGTGGTGTTCCGCAGGGCTCTGTACTGGGACCTCTGCTATTTGTGATATCTATAAATGATTTGGAAGAAGGTGTAACTGGTGTAATCAACAAGTTTGCGGATGACACGAAGATGGCTGGACTTGCGGATAGCGAAGAGCATTGTCGGGCAATACAGCAGGATATAGATAGGCTGGAAAATTGGGCGGAGAGGTGGCAGATGGAGTTTAATCTGGATAAATGCAAAGTGATGCATTTTGGAAGAAATAATGTAGGGAGGAGTTATACAATAAATGGCAGAATCATCAGGAGTATAGAAACACAGAGAGACCAAGGTGTGCAAGTCCACGAATCCTTGAAGGTGGCAACACAGGTGGAGAAGGTGGTGAAGAAGGCATATGGTATGCTTGCCTTTATAGGACGGGGTATAGAGTATAAAAGCTGGACTCTGATGATGCAGCTGTATAGAACGCTGGTTAGGCCACATTTGGAGTACTGCATCCAGTTCTGGTCGCCGCACTACCAGAAGGACATGGAGGCGTTAGAGCGAGTGCAGAGAAGGTTTAGCAGGATATTGCCTGGTATGGAGGGTCTTAGCTATGAGGAGAGATTGGGTAGACTGGGGTTGTTCTCCCTGGAAAGACGGAGAATGAGTGGAGATCTAATAGAGGTGTACAAGATTATGAAAGGTATAGATAGGATGAACAGTGGGAAGCTTTTTCCCAGGTCGGAGGTGACGATCACGAGGGGTCACGGGCTCAAGGTGAGAGGGGCGAAGTATAACTCAGATATCAGAGGGACGTTTTTTACACAGAGGGTGGTGGGGGCCTGGAATGCGCTGCCAAGTAGGGTGGTGGAGGCAGGCACGCTGACATCGTTTAAGACTTACCTGGATAGTCACATGAGCAGCCTGGGAATGGAGGGATACAAACGATTGGTCTAGTTGGACCAAGGAGCGGCGCAGGCTTGGAGGGCCGAAGGGCCTGTTTCCTGTGCTGTACTGTTCTTTGTTCTTTGTTCTTTTGCCTGTATGCTGACATTAACGCACACTAAATGCCAACAGGAACAAGCTTTTTGGCCCGCGAGACTGCTCCGTCATTCAATGAGATCATGACAGAGTTAATTTAACTCCAATTTCACATTCCTGCCCAGTCCCGATAACCTTTTCCCCTTGCCTATGAAAAATATATTGGCCTTCAAGCTGCTGAAGCTATTATGTATTGTCCCTCAAGCTAAGGGACATGGTAAATTGTCCCTTAGTGTCAGGGAGACTAGCCAGGCAAGATGCATAGGGTTATGGGGATAGGGCATGGGTGGGATTGTGGTCAGTGCAGACTCGATGGGACACATGGCCACCTTCTGCACTGTCGGTTTCTATGATTTTATGCTTCTAATTTCTGTCATAAATGTACGACTCCTAATTTCTACACTGCACCCCCGGTCCTCGTTTTCCCACAGTAGGACGTATCGTTTCAACACCGTGTCTGTCAATTCTCCCCAGGATCTTCTATGCTCCTACTAAGTTTTGCTGCGTCATGTGCAAGAAAACCAAGATCCCTCTCGATTGCAGCTTTGCACACTTTCCTCACCATCCATCTCACACACACACACACACACACACACACACATTCATTTGGACGTTTTTCTTCCTCCATTATCAAGTGGAAAATATAATCAGTGGACATTTAGAAACGCTGCCATCATTAGGGCTTTTCTATTTGCAATTTGAATGGTGTCTTTGAAATCTCTTTCTCACTCAAGTCGTTACTCATCCCCTTTCATTGTGAAATGTTTCGACCCTTGTTCCTCTCCATCTCTTCCACACATTCTCCCCGTCTCTCATTCATACCTTTTCTAAACAAACTCTATATCTCGATCAGCTTATTCTCCCTCCTTCATATTGGCCGTGCAATGTTTGCTCCATAGTTTTTTTTATTCTGCAGCATCGTGAGATTTCTTCCACCACCCCTCTATTCTCTTGTATTGCCCGCGTTATTGTGCTTGTTTGAATACTTCTTTTCACACTTATTATTCTTTTATATCGGTTTCGCATCATCCCACAAATGACATATTTCACAATTTTGTTTCTTCACAATTACTTTGTGCAATTTGTCGGTGCAGAGAGCACAATGTTCAACGAGACCTGAGTGTCTTCGAACAGCAGACTCTGATTTTAGGCATGCAAGTGCAGCAGACGTTGAAGAAGATAAAGGATATGTTGGCCTTCATACCTATATGATTCGAATACAAGGACAGAGATGTATTTCTACGATTATATCGGGCCTTTTTGAGATCACACCTGGAACATTAGTCTCCTTATCGGAGAAAGGATGTTCCTGCAATTGAGGAACTGCAGCGAAGGTTTACCAGACTGATTCCTGGGATGCCGGGTTTGATGTATAATGAAAGATTGAGTTGGTTACCAATACACTATCTCGGGAGGTTTAGAAGTTTACAAGAACGAGGGGGTCTCATGGTAAAAAAAAAATTAAATCGACTAGACAGTTTGGATCAGAATGGATGTTCCCGATGGCAGGGAGTCCAGAACTAGGGGTCGCTGTTTAAGGATGCGGGGTCAACCATTTAGGACTGAGATGAGGAGCAAGCTCTTCATGCAGAGACTCGTGAGCCAGTACAATTCGCTGCAACAAAAAAGAGTTGAAATCAACAAATAGTATGCTTCAAAAAGGCGTTATATAAGCTCTTGGCGATAAATAATTTGAAGGATATGGGGAACGTAGGAATAGTTTACTGAGTCTGATGATCAGTCCTGATTACAATCAATGGCAGAGACTCAAAGGGCCTAATTGCTTAATCATGCTCCTATTTCCGATGTTTCTATGTTTCATGTCTCGTTTCTGTACGAGCTGTCTCTGTTTCTCCCTGTTCCATTGCTCCTTCAAGCTGCACCTAATCTATTTAATAAGCGGCAAACATAATTTTCTCCAATGCATTATGCTTTCCAACTTTCATGCAAAACAACGCGATTTGATCTTTGATGTTCCACTTGACGCTCTCGATTACTGAACGAGAATTACTTGGAATGCACAAACAAAATAACATGATGTTAGAGCTTTATCTCCACACGAACCTGCTGTCGTATCTTTGTGTCAGCATTCCAGCCTGTCCAAGTTTTCCTTTTACGCACCTCTATCTGGCTTCATTTTGATTGTACTGATTATGATGCTTACAATATACAACATGTTGTTGCTAAGAAGGCGATTTCCTGGTGCAGATTTGATCAAGCAACGTTTTCAATTTTATGCTTTTGCTGTCAGTCGCTCTTCCTTCTCACAAGCACTCCCGAGGAACCAAGCAAGGACCAACTGTACTCTGGGGTCTGTCTTTTCTCGGCAATAACAACTGCTAACCCCATTTTCAATCCGAGATCCTGGAATCTTTCTGCTGATCTGTTTGAACTCACTTTCTGATTATGCAACGGCTTGGTGCGACGTTTTCCCTAAATAATTATCACGCAGATTATTTAAGTAACAGAGACGCTACCGACATGTTTTGTGTCTAATCTTTCAGCACAGGGCAAAAAGACCAAACGGAATTAATCCAATATTATACAAACTTGATGTCTAACAAGAAAAACTAAATTAACGCAGTTGTTGAAGTTAACTCAAAATAACGGTGACAAAATCCCTTGGACCTAATGGGTACATCCTGGAGTTTCAATACCATCACCTTAAGAGAAAGTGAACCTTATCACAGAATCACAGCATTTGTCCCATTGCGTTTGCATCGATTCTCCGACACAGCATCTTACCCAGGTCAAGCCTCCTTCGCTATCCTCGTGAACGCACATAATTTCCTCCCAATGCCCTTGATAATCTCAAATTACACTCTATCATGCTTGGTTCGACAACAAATCGATTCAACTCCAGATGTTTAATCAACCTCTTTATTTCATTATGTTACGACGTCGGGTCAGTCTTCCTTAATGATGCAGGCTAACAAAGCCTGCAGCCCTCAGGGGAGACAGAACACACTTCTTGTTTTGGTACAATACAAATACTTTTTTTCTCACGCATGCAAGCGACCCGATAGCCTACCAGCTATAGCCCCAATATACTCGTTACCAATCAGAGGATAATAATACTTCATGCAAACCTCGTGCTGACCTTCACTGGCCAGTCACATTCTGTGCACGTATGCTGCAACACAGAACACGTGTGTGATAAGAAGTGATCGCAGCTGCATTCAGTTTATCTTAGCAGGCAGTTGTTTGCAGAACAAGGCCATACCATCACATGACCTCACCCAACCGCCAGGAGCCAGGCAATAGTTTATACTCACTTATACTATGATACTGTAAGCATTAGATTATTAACAGTTT
Organism: Mustelus asterias; assembly: GCF_964213995.1. Lineage (NCBI taxonomy): Eukaryota > Metazoa > Chordata > Chondrichthyes > Carcharhiniformes > Triakidae > Mustelus > Mustelus asterias. The sequence goes on from NC_135816.1 coordinate 94,702,861, forward strand.
CTATAATCAAGGAAGACATCACTATCCAAGCATCACTCCACATATCTCCACATCCACACCTAAGCTATACATCTTGGGAATAGTTTAAGGAGTAGCTTAACGCAGCCAATCCCCTTAACCAGCATATCTCTTTTTTTAATGTTTCATAATTTTACAAGCTTCCATGCCGTTTCCAATGGATTTCAAAATAGAATATGTGGAACTGTTGTTCATAGATTAAGGTAGAGAGATAATAAAGAATGACAGGCCTGTTAGCTTGACACAAAAGTTGGAAACAATCCAAAAGTTGCAGCCTGGTAACCACATAATTACAAAACGAAAATGTGTTTTTAGGGAAGGCAAATTCTATGCGACAAATCCGTTTTTTTTTATTGAGGGCTTTTCACAAGGTGCTGGTCATCTGCCTTCTTGGATCGCTGCTGTCCCAGAGGTGGAGGTGCACCAACAATTCTCTGAGAGAGGGAAATCGAGGATTTTGACTGAGCGACTGTGAAAGAACGGCAAAATATTTCCAAATCAGAATGGTGAGCAGATGGTGGTCCCAGATATCTGCTGCTATTCTACTACTATATGGGGCGGTCGTGAGTTTGGAAGGTAATAACTGAGGAAACTTGGTGAAATCCTGCAGAACATTTTGTAGATGGTACACACGGCTGCGAGTATTCATCGGTGGTGGAGGGATTCAATGTTTGTGGAAGAGATGGCAATCAAGGGAGCTCCTTTGTATATGATGGTATCGAACTTCTTGATTGTTGTTGGAAAGAAAGAAACATAGAAACATAGAAAAACTACAGCACAAAACAGGCCCTTCGGCCCCACACGTTGTGCCGAACATATCCCTACCTTTTAGGCCTACTTATAACCCTCCATCCTATTAAGTCCCATCTACTCATCCAGGAGTCTCTTAAAATACCCTATTGAGTTTGCCTCCACCACCACTGACGGCAGCAGATTCCACTCGCCCATCACCCTCTGTGTGAAAATACTTTCCCCTAACATTTCCCCTGTACCTACCCCCCAGCACCTTAAACCTGTGTCCTCTCGTAGCAGCCATTTCCACCCTGGGAAAAAGCATCTGATAGTCCACCCAATCTATGCCTCTCAACATCTGATATACCTCTATTAGGTCTCCTCTCATCCTACGTCTCTCCAAGGAGAAAAGACCGAGCTCCCTCAGCCGATCCTCATAAGGCATGCCACTCAATCCAGGCAACATCCTTTAAATCTCCTCTGCACCCTTTCAATCTTTTCCACATCCTTCCTGTAATGAGGCGACAGAACTGAGCACAGTACTCCAAGTGGGGTCTGACGAGGGTCACTCATCCAGGAAAGTGGAGAGTATTCCATTGCACACCTGACTAGAGATTGTGGATGATGCACTGGATTTTGAGGGGTCAGGATGTTAGTTATGTTAGTTACCCAAAGAATGATGGAATCATAAAGTGCTGAAGAGGCCTTTAGGCCAATCGAGTATTCACCAACATGCCAGAAACACCTGACCTACCAACTAATCCCAGTTACCAGCACTCAAGCCATAAATTTGAATGCTATGACATGCCAAGTGCAAATTCTTGAAGGATGTGGGGCCACTCGCCTTTACCATCATCGCCTCCACCACTCGCCACAGCATTCCTCGCCTTTCCCTTGTTCTGGTAACCACAGTATTTATATGGTTAGTGATGGTAATTGGCAACCTCCCAGGATGTTGACAGTGGGGGATGTAAATGCTATTGTATGTCAAGGGGCGATAGATAACGCCTCTTCTGTTGGTGCCTGCCACTTGTGTGGCACAAATATTACTTGCCACTTGTGAGCTCAGGTTTAGTAGCCAATGCATTTGAATGAGGAATCATCAAAGGGCACACATATGTATTTTAAGATGTACTGAGGTACGGAAACACTAAAGCATTTCATAGATCATAGAAACCCTACAGTGCAGAAGGAGGCCATTCGGCCCATCGTGTCTGCACCGACCACAATCCCACCCAGGCCCTACCCCCACATATTTACCCGCTAATCCCTCTAACCTCTGCATCTCAGAACTCTAAGGGGCAATTTTTAACCTTGTCCAATCAACCTAACCCGCACATCTTTGGACTGTGGGAGGAAACCGGAGCGCCCGAAGGAAACCCACGCAGACACGAGGAGAATGTGCAAACTCCACACAGACAGTGACCCAAGCCGGGAATCGAACCCAGGTCCCTGGAGCTGTGAAGCAGCAGTGCTAACCAATGTGCTACCGTGCCGCCTTTTTTCGGAAATATCAGTGCTCACGGGACTGAAATAAATATTTTAGGATAAATTGGGGACTTATTCACCGAGAAAAACAGTGTCAAAGTAAGACACCACTCCTGTTTCGGCAATCTTTGAGTTGGTATTGCGTTGCCAAGATCAGCAACTGTGCAAGGACCAATTGGCAATATATTTGAAGGACATAGGCAAGCGGAATGAGTGTAATATATTTCAGTTCGCCGACTTAAGAAAACTGTGAGGCAATAAACTGTCAGTCAGATCCAAAGAAACTGCAAAGTGACAAAGGAGCTTAAATCATTGGGCAAGATTTTGGAAGATCAAATATCTTAGAAAATTGAGCGTTTGCTGCATTTCTTAAATTGATTTCCAGGAACGTATTTTACCTAAAATTCTAACACGACCATTGATAACTTTCTGCATTCCAAACCACGTGTCCTCCCAGTGACCCACAAAATGATTTGGTATCTTTTGTGATATACTTTTTTTATCGGTTCCCCAAATTTTAATATAAATCATCAATATAAACGTGAACCAGCAACAGATCGAGCACTTTGTCTTGCACAATCTCATTGGTAACGGCATTTCAGTGGCAACAAATCCACACCGTCAACCTTTTGCTTCCTTCTACTCAGGCTATGTCGCATTCATCTTGCCACTTTGCCTTGCATCCCATGGAATTTAACACTTCTGGACAACCTGCTCTGTGAGGAACTGTCAGATGCTCTTGCGAAAGATTTACAGACCACCTCCATCCGTGAATATCCTCATGTAATCTACTCATCAGATCCTCATCTGCAAATGTAAAATGTACCTACAGACATTGAGCAGCATCTAAAGCTGTGGGTCTGTGGAGATGTGAGACTGTGGGGGATGAGGGGGTGGGTTGTGGGCTTGCAGGCAGTAAGCACCACACAGACAACCAGCTCCAAAGAGGTTCCAGAGGCAATAATCATCACTGCAAGACCCGCCAGAGAAGCACCAAGAACAACCAAATGACGGCCCAAGGACATCAGCAGTTTCAGTAGAGTTGGTGAAAAGAGGAGCCAGAGGCACTAATCAGCAGCTATCACGATGGAGAAAATAATATAAGACCTGCCAGCAGTAACCAACATTGAGAGAATTTATCCAGGCCAGGCGAATCTGTGACTCTCAAGATAAATCAAATTATGCTGTTTCATGAATACGCTGCAGTGCCTGGTTGGTTAATACTGCACATATATTTTCAAATTTACGAGTGATTTTCAGGTGCTATTCGTTGCAATAAGCATTGATAGCCGTAGCATCAGTTGTTCAGAGTAGCATTGTTTATTCGTTATACATTAATTAGGAATAAATGTATTAGAACATAAGGAAAATAACAAAGCAGTTGATCTGTTGCCGCTGTTAAATGCAAGTTTCCTGGACACCAGGATTATCTAGAACAAGCATATCTCTGATACGTGCCTGCAGATGAATGAGCGCCAGCTCGCAGTTATTGAGCTGGAGGCCGGGCTGCAGGCAGTGACTGAGAAATAAACTTTTTTTAAAAACTTTATACCCATTATTGTTGAGATGGATCAGACGTGACCTTACTAAAATTTAGATGATTTTGAGGTGACACGTGAGGGTGTGTTAGTCTATCCATGCGTACATAAAGTATGGGTTTAGGATTGTTTGGTACGTTAGGAAATCAGAAAGAGGACAATACAAAAAAAAACTACTGCCAACTAAAACCAAGGAAGTACAAAGGAACATAAAAGCAGAGTAAAACATTTAGGAATAAGTGTAGTTTGTCCCAATGAACTTATTTGAGGCTGATTTAGATATATTTCAAATAGACAAAGGAATTAAGGTTTATGGGGAGTAGACAGGAAATATAATATTCAGCCTTCGAACTGAACAGCCATGATCAATTTGAATGGTGAGCAAACTCGATTTTAAAAATGTTTTATTCTGCTTTAATGCTCCTTTGTACATCCTTAGTTTTATTTGGCAGTAGTTTTTTTTTGTATTGTCCTCTGTCTGATTTCCTAACATACCTTACAACCCTAAACCAATACTTTATGTACTCCATTCGATTTAATGTTCTTGGCCGCTGGTACAGCCAGTTTATTTTTGGCTCACCCTATCCGTATACACCTTTCACAGGTGGGGCTTTGCATTTGGTTCTTTCACCCGCCTTTTTCTCAATGCATTTAGCTACTTCTTGAGAGCATCTGACACATACTCTTTTCAAGTACTTTCAAGTCTGCATCTGCCAAATCGAATCGAAGATTTTTTCAAATATGACTTCACCAAATTAGAACAGATACCCAGATTGTATCTTCGTCCTGTTGATTCGTAAAGCTCAGACTATTTGCATTATGTTTATCACTGCAAAGTGTTCCCCAATGGATAATCTTTCTACCTGCCACTTCTTATAACAGAAAACGGAATGGTAAATAACACCTCCTTTCTACTAGCTAAAAATATTTTCCTAAACGAACTTCAGGAATAATGTGTTATTTGTTCCTTCAAAACCGTAGAACTTAACGTTAGACAGGTCAAATCTGCCACTCTTGCTGCCTAATTGTTTGTTTTTCTTGTTACTTGTAAGGAATGTTCATTTTGAACTCTATTCCATTGGTCACTTTTGGAGGTCTGCAATATTATATCAGCAGTGTGAATGACGAGTGCTTTCCTTGCTAGTTCAGTTCATGAAGCCTCACGTGACACATTAGCCTTTCAATCTGACAATTATTCCATAATCAGTATAACAACCCACCTACTTTATATCTCCTTTTACGCCTCGACTGAAAAACCACTTAACGAGGAAGTCAGTTTCAGTTTCTTACCCAAATTTTAATTAATCGAGAATGTGATCACAGTCTCTGCACTTTCACCATCTTCTTTATATTCCCACGATATTTTCAACAATAAGATATATGTCAGTAAGCAAAACCGAGTTATTTTTTAATTATTTCACTGAATGTTGGCATCAGAGCAGCCATTCCTTGAACTTAGGAAAATTCAGAAGACCCATCATAGTGGATGTTATTGTTGTGGAGTCTGGAGTCACATGTAGCTGAGACAAGGTAAGGCTAATTCATTTTGCAGAACATTTTGATTATTTCATCCAAATAATGATGGAAATATAGCTTATTTCCCGGCATAATAAAGCCATATTATGCCGACGTTAATGTGAGAAATTTATCTTTATTAATTACAGCTTGGCAAATACAAATAACTCTTGGCGATATACATTTTGGTTGAAGATGTACTTCGACGGGTCCACACTTGTAGGAGAATGATTTGGAGCATCCCAAATTATTCTTAATTGTACTGTTTTCAATATCACAATTATACATTTTCAAAAATCATTTGCCCACCTATTCTATTCATCCTTGCCGGAATGAGCCAATCATTTTAGTATGAATCATTTAATTTGGTCAGTAACATTTCACTCTCTGGCCGCATGAGACTACATAAGTTCACAGAGTTCAAATGTTTATTTTCCCACTGCCTCCTGATAGGAAAATTGTATTTCTCTATGCATTCTACTATCTGGGAAGCTTGTACTTTCTAAAGCCAACACTGATGAAAGAGTTCATTTACTTATCTCAGCAGCTATGTTGTTTCCAAGTAATTTGGTTCTTCTTACTTAGATATATCCCATCATGCTTAAAGCAGTATGCAATTAGCCGAGATGTAGGCTTTAATGCAGAATATAATATATTTTCAAAAATGCATGGTTAAATTCTACAACTGTGGCTATATGTGTTTTTATTGTTACGAAGTTGCACATATAACGTTTAAAAAATGGTGTTTGATAAATGTATCTATTGAAAAGAAATCCTGAAACCAAAAGAAGAAATCAGATAGCATTGTCTCTTTTAATTAGCATGTGTCTTTGTGCTTGGAATTTGCAACAGCCAATTTTGCAACATTTGTATCCAAAGAAGCCATGAGTGTTCCAGAAAAGCAAAACGGGCTTTTGAATTGGGCCAATTATTTTAAAGAAAGCACTCAAAGACACAGAACCAATTGAATTCAAATTAGAGTATTGTTCACAGCCTCAAGCCTCAAATTGCAGGAATACAGAGAGGTAATTCTAGATATTTAAACCCGGACAAGGGAACTAACGGTTAGAGCAACCTTGCCACCTCTTCAGATTGATGAAGGGAGACCTAAGTCCCTCATATGGAATCCTGCAGTAATATATATAAATAGCTCCATCAAACCACCATCTAAATAGAAGAAGAAACCAACTGAGAAAGTATTCCAGACTGAAGCATCCAAAGAAAGTTCATACTTCCAAGAGACGCCTGGTATTATGTTATTTGAAAGAGACTATATTCTGTAATGACTTATTTTGTTAAACCTGGATGAGTTTTGTAATTTGAAAAACATTCTATTGGGGACTTTATTCAATTCATTAATGATTTTAATAAGGTGGTCACCAGGTTTAAAATGAAGACACGTTAATTGTTCATGATAGAGAGTGCCCGATCCTGTGTTAACTTACCTAAACTAATACCTCCCTACTCCCTCATACACACTTATGTAAGATTACGAGGCGAAGTATATCCCTTTGGGGTTTGCCAAAATCGCACAAAGGGAAACATCACCTCCACGTTGTAACAGTATGCAAGCTGTACCTTTGTAAATCCAGGTGCTTTGTACTTTTCTTGGACTATATTTACTCTGAATTAACTTATTCTGATCTATTAGTCTTTTTAATCCTATTTTATCCTAAATCCCTGAACATGAACATACATTTTACAATTGAATAAATGACTGATTGTCGTCACAAAATGAATGATAACTTTTTACCAAACACCTTCGTACACACAACGATGTATCAGACATGCACTATGTGGAACATTTCAAATTGGGTTGGAATTTATTAGAATATGTTTTCCTGTCGCGTGCTTCTTGCAAATAACCACATGAGAACAAGGAACTGGTTACAATAGTTTATTCATGATTCAAGAACGTAGGGAACAACCCCAGAGAAACCTCTTGAAGAGAAGGCTCTTGTGAAACAATCCTAACAGTTCTAACAAAGCTCTAACACCACTCTCTAACACCGCAATCACAGAGACAAAATTGGAAAAAGACTCTAATCGCCAAATCATACAGAGATTGTTTGAGCAGTTATTTAACATACAGAACAATGATTTAAAATTTCGATCCTAACAACGCACGGTTACTATTAAACCACAATCAAAAAGGGTTTTTGTGTAATCTAGAGAGAAAACAACCTTGTTGGCAAGTTCTGCTGATGTCAGAACATTAAAGTACACACATTTGCCTGGAATTTAATTTTACTCTAATGCATGCGTGTTAAATTTGTCCCCTCTTTTCCAACATTCCTGAATCCTGCATCCACCCCTTTTGGCCCTTGGCCTTGATCAAGTTAGACAACTTCCGTTAGCTTTACGCTGCTGTTCTCAGAACTATATTTTTTTAGATATAGCTGAAGTAGTATATTTGCATATAAAGGCAGTGATAACATACAACTGCATAGACTTCAAAAAATGCTCACGTTCTCCCTTCACCTGTATCCGTCTTGTAGTTAATTCTTTATTATTTCTCTTTAGCCTTCACTTGTTCCAATCCAACATTCGGTTTACTCTTACTTACTCTTAAATCGGTTTCTCTATGTATTTTGTGTTAGTGCCTTGTTTATTTGAACATATTTTCTTACTCTTCAAGTCGTATTAACTATTTATGTCACGCTACACATCAAGCAGCTGAGCGAGATGCATTCTTCGGTGCGGCTCCACCATGTACTCTGATCTGTTAGTCCTTTCAGAAATTAAAAATCACTTCTTCATTCTCACAACGGTGTTCCAATTCCTTCTTTAATCGCCTGTTTGAATCCTACATTTCTGATCCACCTTCAAACCTTTCCCGATCTGTTAGCTGTAGTCTACCATGTTTTTATTAACCAGACAATACACTTTTGTTATACTTGTTTGCATCTCTCTTCTTTCTTCCACACACCCTTGTTCTTCATTTGTGGGAAGTTTATCAGGTCAATTGAAATTCAGCTATGTATTTTACCAATTGATTTCGTCATCCTGATATCCACTGACTTTAAAAGGATGCACAATTGAACAATTCTTCAAGCATCTTTTCTGGAAATCAAAAGTCAATGTTCAAAGCGGGTGTCCACCTCAAGACTTTTACTTATTTCCCCCTGTACATTTCCATTGTCCAGATGTTGGACAGATGATCGAATTCAGTTCTCATAAAAAGGTCATTGTCAAAGACACCAATATCTCCAAGAGAAATGTGTCCCCTCACTAATCTCATCCATGTTTTCCGTTCACTAGAATGTTTATGCATACCCACATATATGCACTCCTTTAAACTACAATGTCAGGAGCTCTTTTGAATCTTTGCAGTCACATAAAATCTTAAATTATTTTCATATTATATTTTAAACAGAAATCAAACATTTCTATTTGATTTCAGGCATTAACACAGTTTGCTTATTTGTTCTTGCCCGTGAAGATCAGGAAAATTCAATTCCGAATGCTTGAAATAGCAACTAATGTCCAGATATTTATCAACAACAATTTCAAATCAGGCTTGGTATTTTCTGAAAGGGAACTTTTTGTTTTATTCTGTTCCTTCATTCTTAAAACTGCTGGCTTCACTCAAAGGTGGAAACTATCATCACCTGGGAAAACAAACAACCCATCTAGCGAAGAGCCCAATAAGTTAACATGTCCAATAAAAGTCATGTGTAGATCTTGAAATAGAAGCTCAGCTGTCTGCTGAAAGTTAACTTTTCTGTAGAATTTAAGGGCTGGATAGTGGGTGGAGAAAACTTGGCACGCAATGTCATCACTTCACATAATCCAAATTTACTTTCTTCAATTTTGCAGCAATGTCATCTTTTTCGTCTATTATGTTTTGAAACCAATTTCAATTATCAACATTAATTACTAAATAAATGTTTCAAGAAATACTTTTTGAAATGTACTCTTAACCGAATCAAAACAATTTTAACTTAAATATTTGAGTTAAAAACAGTTTAAATTGTATTGCTGCCAAACCTAGACTTATCTTTATGTTTGCAAACAATTTGGTCTTCAAAAACACAAAAAGAATTCTTTCGAATTCTCACACAATTCAACTTTCTTTTAAACAGAAACTCACAGCAATTCTAATTCAATTAATTTTCCAAACTAATTCTTTGAATTTATGATTTTTGCGAGCAACATCCTGCTTCAACAATGGCTTGGCTCGAGTGTACGCCATTCCTCCAATTGGGGAAATGTTTTCAGATATAGGTTTGTGGGTCATGATTGTGCGAAAGACATGGCTGACATTACAAGCTGATATTCCTTTCTCAAAAAGGGGAGGCGGAGAAGTTTGGCGTGGAGGAGGGGTGAACTTCCACTGTCCTGCTTTTGGAGTCAACAACATCTGCTCACTGACGTTAACTGATTTGTGTCTCAGGTTGTTTGATTTCAACTATACGTGAGGAATTGTCTACTTCAGGTGAAGCGTCGCTTTGCATTTGAATTAACTCCCTCAAAGTCCCTACTGCACCTACTAAATCTTCACCTGGTCTGGTACTTCCTGACTGGAACTCAATATCCTGTTCCAATCTTTGGTCTAACAGCATTAGTTTTTTTTTTGTTAGCACCATGCACTCAATCATCTATTTGCTATTCCCAATGTAACTGATTGTTGAGGACAGACATGATTTATTGCAAGCAAACATATCCATGATGCAGCTTATCTCCCAGTTCACTCAATTTCTTGGATGTTTTTACTGAGTTACAGATAACCCAGATGTGCACGGTAGTCCAAGTTATTCTGCACTTTTTCCAACTTTCTGAACCTCTTTGGAACACCTATCAAGGACATGCTCGTAATCACCATCACATTATTCTACAACTACCAGGGCATTGTTTGACCCTGATGCTCCTGTCATTGTTGTTAAAATCTATATCATTCGCATCTTTGCATATGTCAAGACTATTGTTATCTTTGCTTTTACTATTCTGAAATATGAGTTGTTGTTCTACAATAAATCCCGTGAGCGATTCCTCGCCTCCCCACTTGAACCCACTGTTACATGTTTCCACTTCTCCGAACGGCATCCTTCACTGTCCATCTCTGCACAGTTGTTTTTTTCCGAACTTGCGTGACTCTTATTAATTTGATTACATGCTGTTTCTTCCAGGAATCTGGCCTCCCAGCGCGGCTTTGGCTACTGTCATTCCCAACTGTAAGCCACCAGAACGGCTCTACTTCCTCAACCTATCTAGGGGTCTGCATCCTAGACTCTCTGCCTCCTCAAATTCACATGATTGTGGTCTGAACTACCTGCACTGTTTCGGCGCCGTTCGCCTGTAAGCAAAGCTCTGCCTCCTACTCTTGCTCTTCCTCCCCTGAGTTAAGCTTTTTGATTCTTTTGTTACTGGACCGGACCGTCTTCGGGAACATTTTGTTTTTCTTTTTGGTTGCAGAGCCTTTCCGATGAACTGATAATTATATCCTGCAACTACGGTAAATTGCTTTGGTGGGCTTCTTCCAACAAACTAAAGAAGACCAAGGGGCAGGTTACTATAGTTTATCCATGATCGAGCGTGGAGAAAACAATTCCAGAGAAACCTTTGGAGGAGATCTCATTTACAAGTTTATTGACGAACAATCCTGTTATGCAGCTGTAATAGTTCCAACAGAGCTCTCGAGCAGAACTTTCTTATACAGCTCTCTGGCACAGCTGTCGCAGAGGCAAAATAAAACAGACTTCTTGGAACTATATTAAATATAGGCAGTTGTGTTTCAAAATTCTGATCCTGCGTATGTTGTTTTGTTAAACCTTCAACCAAAAGCTTGCTTCTAATCTCGCTAGAAAACAGGCTGTTCTTCTAAAAAGTGAGCAACCGTGCTGGCAAGTTGTGCAATGTCAGAACGTTGAGCTACAAACACTTGACTGGCCTATGTTTTTATTCGATTGCGTGGTTGCAACATATATTCCACCTTTTACCAAATCCATTAACTTACCCTTAAATCTACGAACTTTTTCATATAAGTATCCACGTGTAGACGGTCACAAAGCTCACAAGGGACATGGATGAAAAGTACAGGATTATCTACCCAAGAAAAGCATAACATTTGTGTTCTGTTTATTCCATGATTCTAAATAACTAATTATTTGAGGACATAGATGTTAACAAGGGTGTATTAATATTGCCAGATCAAGTTTGTTTGCAAAATTTTAGCCTGGTGTTCTTTTATCTTAGCAAGGAGGGTTCATTTCATGATAGCTTTTCATCATCAGCACATCTCCGGCCTGGATAGCAATGTATTAAAATGATTGGTCAACTTAAGCTGAAAGCTCCACATCACCTTTAGCTGACCTTTAGAAAGGAGAAAATTGTTACTATTTGGATCACCAAAAATCTATGAAACATTCTTTTAAAGTATAAAATACAAATCCTGAATGTTAGAAATAATGTAAAGCCACTTTAGATGTGTATTGGAACACATTGCAAAATATCTACAGACGAGATCAAAGTTCACTACATGATAAATCGATCCTCAACAATTTTGTAAGTTACAAATAGTAATGGACAAAATAGCCTTATTAAGTTGGAGAGTTTGCACAAAGATGCAACATCCACATTTTCCAAGGATGATATAATTCATTTCAATCGACGGGAGTATTTTGTCAACCAAGACGGATATGTGTTGAAACAATTAAGAAACGAAAAATCTTTGCTGCTCAAGATGCTGACTAATTGGATACTATAACTGAAGCATTTGGTGTTTCGCTGGTCAGGCAGCCAAATTTCTCGTGATGTAAGTTAACAATTTGCTTGACATCTTTACTCGATGTCCTCAGATGCATAAATGGGTAACAATTCAATATACTTCTTTTAAATACTTGAAGCTACATTAGAACTACGATTATGTTTTCCATCATTCTACTTACGATATACTTATCCATTGAAAGTGCATTGCAGGTTACGGTTCGTCAATGAACTTGTAAGTGAGTTAGAAAAACACAGCGTCCTGTATAATATTCCATATAAAACGTAAAAGACCCCCACCCTACCATAGTGTCTGGATACGAAAACATACCAGAAATTTCTTTTTTGCGGACTTTTTTATGCATATCTTAGAAACAAGAGGGTAGCAAGAGAAAGAGTAGGCCCACATAAGAACAATGGAGTGAACTGGTGCGTGAAGCCACAGGAAGAGGATGAGATCCGTAATGAGTACTTGTTTATCAGTATTCAGCAAAGAGAAGGGTATAATGCATGTTGAGGTCAGGGGTAGGCATGAGAACACTCGAGAGAATGTCAATATATCGAAAGAGGAAGTTTGTTTCTCCCAAAATTGCATTAAATAGACAAGTTCACGGGGCCACATGGGACCCATCTCAAGTTACTGCGGGAGGCAAGGGAATAAATAACTGGGGCCTTAACACGTATCTTCACATCCTTTTTTACGACAGGCGAGGTTACAGAGGACCGGAGAATAGCCAATGAGTTTTTTTGTAAGAAAGGAAGCAGGGATAATCCAGAAAATTACAGGCCAATTAGCTTGATGTCAGTGTTAAGAAAGCTGTTGGAGAATATACTGAGGGCCACGATATATGCACATTTGGAACAAAATGGACGAGTTGGTGAAAGGCAACATGGCTTCCTACGGGGAAGGTCATGTCTCAACAACTTGATTGATTTTTTTGAAGAGGTGACAAAGATAATTGATGAGGGAAGGTATGTGGATATCGTTTACATGGATTTTATTAAGGCCTTTCACAAGGTCCCACATGGCAGACTGGCACAAAAACTATAATCTCATGCGATTCGGGGTGGGATTGCTAGATGGATTCAGGATTGTCTTGGGGATAGATGAGAGAGAGGAGCTGTGAAAGGGTGTTTTTCAGAATGGAGATATATAGCGAGTGGTGTTCGGACCTCTGTTGTCTGAAGTATATATAAATGATCTGAGAACAATGTGGATGGTCTGATTAGTAAGTTTGCGGATTTCACAAAGATTGGTGGAGTTTCTGATATTGCAGGGGATTGTCAGAGAATACAACAGGATACAGATATATAGGAGACTTTGGCACAGTAAGGCAAATGTAGTTTTATCCAGACAAATGCGAGGTGATGCATTTTGGAGGGTCAAATGTGAATTATTTTGTAAATGATAGAAGCGTTAGGAACAATAACACAAAGAGGGATCTGGGTTTGCAGGTCCATAATTGCCTAAAAGCAGGGACGCAGGTGACCAAGGTGATTAAGAAGACATATGGCATGCTTCGCCGGGGAATCGACTGCAAGAGTTGGAAAACTATGTTGCAGCTATATAAAACTTGGCTAGGCAGTATTAGGAGTATTGTGTGCAGTTCTGGTAGCCAATCTACTGAAATGATGTAGAAGCATTGGAGAGAGAGCAAAGAAGATTCACTGGGTTGCTTCCTGGTCTTGAGGGTGTTGACGATGAGTGTTTGAATAAACTGAGAATGTTTTCACTGGAAAGACGGAGGCTGAACGGAGACCCGATAGCAGTCTACAAAATTATGAGAGGCATAGACAAGGTCGATAGTCAAAGGGTTTTTCCAAGGGTGGAAGTGTCAATTACAAGAGGGCACAGGTTCAAGTTTAGAGGGGGATATTTTAAGACATATGTGCGGGGGAATTTCTCCACGCGGGGAGTGGTGCGTGCCTCGAACGTGCTGCCAAAAGAGGTGGTGGAAGCATGCACATTAGTAACATTTAAGGGGCACCTGTATGGATTAAGGAATATGGAGGGAATAGAGGGATCGGGACCGAGTAAAGACAGAAGGATTTTGCAGTTTAGTTAGGGCTTGGGGGGTCGAAGGGCCTGTTCCTGTGCTGTACTTTTCTTTGTTCTTTGTTAAAAGGCTGCAAGAAGAAGGTATCATATCTTGATTATCATAATCTTCATGTGAGAAGTAGTTCACTAACTTACGCCCGGAACCACCACCTATGGAACTGTTTGCTGCAGAGTGCCTCCGGATTGTTATGGTTCCAAAAGAAACTGGATTGGTATGTTTCCTGCTCTGCCCATGACCGCAAGGATCTACAAAAGTCGTGAATGTAGCCCAATCCATCATAAACCAGCCTCCCATCCATTCAGTCTGTCTACACTTCCCACTGCTTCGGCAAAGCAGCCAGCATAATTAAGGACCCCACGATGTCCGGACATTCTCTCTTCCACCTTCTTCTTTCGGAAATAAGATACAAAACTCTGAGGTCACGTACCAATCAACTCAAGAACAGCTTTGTGCCTACTGCTGTCAGACTTTTGAATGGACTTACTTTCCATTAAGTTGATCTTTCTCTACACCCTAGCTATGACTGTAACACTGCATTCTGCACTGTCTCGTTTCCTTCTCTATGAACGGTATGTTTTGGCTGTACAGCGCGCAAGAAACATACTTTTCACTGTATGATAATACATGTGACTATAATAAATCAAATCAAATCAAATCAAAAGCTTCAAAATATTATCGCTACTTTCTACCTTCTGTTTCCAGCTCTACCTTTCTCAGTTATGCATGAATTATATGTATTTTAAACATTCCCAGCTGCTTCAAGCAGTCCCCAAGAGAACTTGGAAGTCTGTCCATCACAATGATGGTCTACTGAAATCCAACCTTTCTGCCTGCACAAATCCCAGCGAAGCCCACATTAATCCCAATTCCTCGATAAACTATTTTCCCACACTCCGCACCAAGGGCCCCACCAAGTCTTAAATGACGTAACACAGCGTTAATACCCAGAGGGCGGCAATGAATGCTAAACATTTTTGGTCACGAGTTGTTAAGAAAACATGGGTGAGAAATTAATGAAAGAGGATGAGACACATTGATTTAGGAGCACTTTTCAGTGCTGAGGATAAAGAATGTCCCGGAGAGTTCAAGGAGGTAACCTATTTGGCAAGAACAATAAATGATTACTGCATTGCTCCGTATAGCCTTTAGTCACGAAATGTTGGGAAAGATGTAGGAGAACACATTTACACCGAAGTTTCAGCGAATTACAAGTGTTAGACAGTACAGAATATGGCGGCCGAAAATGGTCTTAATACAGAATTGGATAGTAAGATTCGAAAGGTTCGTTTGGGCAAGAGCTCCAAGATGTTCTTCATACGATTTTCTACAGCAGTATGTTTCCCGTATTCGGTCCACCATAGAGACCAAAACCATTTACCACAGGACACGTTTAGGGAAACTGAGACGTATAAACTGAATCTATCCCAGCTCAACAGCGTGAATAGTCCATTCACTTAATCTTGAATGGAACACGTCAAAAGTCAGAAATCATCAAAACGCAGAAGTTAAGAGGTGATTTATTTTCACTTGGCGAGATAGGATCATGTACAGGAAGGAGTTGCAGGAATAAAAGATGTACATGTACGCACATCATTGAAGATTACAGGGCATGTTGAGAGAATGGTTAATTAACAATTTAGTAACTTTGGATTCATTGTTACGGGCATTGAGGTCTAGTTGATTTTTTATAAGAGGTGCATCTGAAATACTGTGTCCAGTTCTGTGCACCCCACATGAGGAAGGAAGTGAAGGCACTGGAAATAGTTTAAAAGAGATTCACAATTGTAAGGACGGAGCAAAAATATTAGGAAAGGGAAAAGAAACGTTAAAAATTCCACTTTTAGGTTTTGTATCTGAATGCTCGAAGCATTCGAAACAAAATGGATCAATTGGTTGCACAGATACCGGGGCGGCACGGTAGCACAGTGGTTAGCACTGCTGCTTCACAGCTCCAGGGTCCCGGGTTCGATTCCCAGCTCGGGTCACTGTCTGTGTGGAGTTTGCACATTCTCCTCGAGTCTGCGTGGGTTTCCTCCGGGTGCTCCGGTTTCCTCCCACAGTCCAAAGATGTGCGGGTTAGGTTGATTGACCAGGTTAAAAATTGCCCCTTAGAGTCCTGAGATGCGTAGGTTAGAGGGATTAGTGGGTAAATATGTGGGGGTTGGGCCTGGGTGGGATTGTGGTCGGTGCAGACTCGATGGGCCGAATGGCCTCCTTCTGCACTGTAGGGTTTCTATGATTCTATGATTTCTATGAGATAGATGCAAAGGGGTGTGATATATTTGGCATTACGGAGACGTGGCTCTAAGGGGAGCATGGATGGGAACGATAGACTGAGAGCTATTCAGTGTTTAGGAAGGACAAACGGAGAGGAAAAGGTGGTGGAGTTTCATTGTTGATTAAAGATGATATTGATACGATATTGAGTAATGATGTTAGCATAGATGATGTGGAATCTGTATAGGTCGAGTTAAGAAACAGCAAGGGGCAAAAAACATTGGCGGGGTTGGCATGCCGACCACCAAACTGTAGTGGTAATGTTGCAAAAAGCATTAGACAGGAAATCAGAGATGCATGTGTTGAAGGAACATCTGTAATTATGGGCAAGTATAAACTGCATATAGATTTGCAGAGTCATAGTACAATAGAGGAGGCATTGCTGGAATGCATACGGGATGGTGTTCTGGGGCATAACGTTAAGGAACCAACAAGAAATGAGGCCATATTGAAGTGGGTGTTGTGCATTGAGAAAGGGTTAGTTGTGAACACTTGGGGATGAATTACCATAATGTGGTAGAATTGTGTGTCAAAGAACAAACAAAGAACAAAGAACAGTACAGCACAGGAAACAGGCCCTTCGGCCCTCCAAGCCTGTGCCGCTCCTTGGTCCAACTAGACCAATCGTTTGTATCCCTCCATTCCCAGGCTGCTCATGTGACTATCCAGGTAAGTCTTAAACGATGTCAGCGTGCCTGCCTCCACCACCCTACTTGGCAGCGCATTCCAGGCCCCCACCACCCTCTGTGTAAAAAACGTCCCTCTGATGTCTGAGTTATACTTCGCCCCTCTCAGCTTGAGCCCGTGACCCCTCGTGATCGTCACCTCCGACCTGGGAAAAAGCTTCCCACTGTTCACCCTATCTATACCCTTCATAATCTTGTATACCTCTATTAGATCTCCCCTCATTCTCCGTCTTTCCAAGGAGAACAACCCCAGTCTACCCAATCTCTCCTCATAGCTAAGACCCTCCATACCAGGCAACATCCTGGTAAACCTTCTCTGCACTCTCTCCAATGCCTCCACGTCCTTCTGGTAGTGCGGCGACCAGAACTGGACGCAGTACTCCAAATGCGGCCTAACTAGCGTTCTATACAGCTGCATCATCAGACTCCAGCTTTTATACTCTATACCCCGTCCTATAAAGGCAAGCATACCATATGCCTTCTTCACCACCTTCTCCACCTGTGTTGCCACCTTCAAGGATTTGTGGACTTGCACACCTAGGTCCCTCTGTGTTTCTATACTCCTGATGACTCTGCCATTTATTGCATAGCTCCTCCCTACATTATTTCTTCCAAAATGCATCACTTCGCATTTATCCGGATTAAATTCCATCTGCCACCTCTCCGCCCAATTTTCCAGCCTATCTATATCCTGCTGTATTGCCCGACAATGCTCTTCGCTATCCGCAATTCCAGCCATCTTTGTGTCATCCGCAAACTTGCTGATTACACCAGTTACACCTTCTTCCAAATCATTTATATATATCACAAATAGCAGAGGTCCCAGTACAGAGCCCTGCGGAACACCACTGGTCACAGACCTCCAGCCGGAAAAAGACCCTTCGACCACTACCCTCTGTCTCCTAAGGCCAAGCCAGTTCTCCACCCATCGAGCCACTTCTCCTTGTATCCCATGAGCCTTAACCTTCTTAACCAACCTGCCATGTGGGACTTTGTCAAATGCCTTACTGAAATCCATATAGACGACATCCACCGCCCTTCCTTCATCAACCGTTTTTGTCACTTCCTCAAAAAACTCCACCAAATTTGTAAGGCACGACCTCCCTCTTACAAAACCATGCTGTCTGTCACTAATGAGATTGTTCCGTTCTAAATGCACATACATCCTGTCTCTAAGAATCCTCTCCAACAACTTCCCTACCACGGACGTCAAGCTCACCGGCCTATAATTTCCTGGGTTATCCCTGCTACCCTTCTTAAACAACGGGACCACATTCGCTATCCTCCAATCCTCAGGGACCTCACCCGTGTCCAAAGAAGCGACAAAGATTTCCGTCAGAGGCCCAGCAATTTCATCTCTCGTCTCCCTGAGCAGTCGAGGATAGATGCCATCAGGCCCTGGGGCTTTGTCAGTTTTAATGTTCCCTAAAAAACCTAACACTTCCTCTCTCGTAATGGAGATTTTCTCTAACGGGTCAACACCTCCCTCCGAGACACTCCCGGTTAACACGCCCCTCTCCTTCGTGAATACCGATGCAAAGTATTCATTTAGGATCTCCCCTATTCCCTTGGGTTCTAAGCATAATTCCCCTCCTTTGTCCCTGAGAGGTCCGATTTTCTCCCTGACAACTCTTTTGTTCCTAACGTATGAATAGAATGCCTCAGGATTCTCCTTAATCCTGCCTGCCAAGAACATCTCGTGCCCTCTTTTTGCCCTTCTAACTCCCCGTTTGAGATCTTTCCTACTCTCTCTGTATTCCTCCAGAGCTCCATCTGTTTTCAGTTGCCTGGACTTAACATACGCCTCCCTTTTCATTTTAATCAGATCCTCAATTTCCCTGGTTATCCACGGCTCTCGAATCCTACCTTTCCTATCTTTCCTTTTTACAGGCACATGCCTATCCTGCAGCCTTATCAATAGTTCCTTAAAAGACTCCCACATGCCAGACGCGGACTTACCCTCGAACATCCTCTCCCAATCAACATCCACCAATTCCTGCCTAATCCGGCTACAGTCAGCCTTCCCCCAATTTAGCACCCTGCCCGTAGGACAGCACTCATCCTTGTCCATTACTATCCTAAAGTTAACAGAGTTGTGGTCACTATTTGCCACATGTTCCCCTACCGAAACTTTGACGACCTGACCGGGCTCATTTCCCAGAACTAGGTCCAGTATAGCCCCCTCTCTAGTCGGGCTATCTACATACTGTTCCAAAGAACCTTCCAGTACGCATTTTACAAATTCCTCCCCGTCCGGTCCCCCAGCTCTAAGCACTTTCCAGCTGTGCCAGGGAAATTAAAGTCCCCCACTACAACAACCCTATTTTTTCTGCACCTATCCAGAATCTCCTGACATATCCTTTCCTCCACTTCCCGTGGGCTGTTGGGTGGTCTGTAGTACACCCCCAGCATAGTGACTGCACCCTTCCTGTTTCTGAGTTCCACCCACAGCGACTCAGTACATGACCCCTCGAAGTTGTCTACCCTCTGCACCGCGGTAATATGCTCCTTAACTAATATCGCTACTCCCCCACCTTTTTTAGCCCCTCCTCTGTCTCGCCAAAAACACTTATACCCCGGAATATTCAGCTGCCAGTCCTGTCCTTCTTTTAACCAAGTTTCCGTCACCGCAACCACATCCAAATTCCGCACAAGCATTAAGGCCCTAAGTTCGTCTGTT
The DNA here is from genome assembly GCF_964213995.1 of Mustelus asterias. Taxonomy (NCBI): domain Eukaryota; kingdom Metazoa; phylum Chordata; class Chondrichthyes; order Carcharhiniformes; family Triakidae; genus Mustelus; species Mustelus asterias. The sequence continues at coordinate 94,722,560 of NC_135816.1, forward strand.
TTACCCGTTACACTCCTCGCATTGAACCAGATGCACTCCAGACCTCCAGGCCCAGTCAGGTCCTCCTCCTCCAGAGTGCTCCTCTTCTTAGCTAGCCTTGCCCTGGCCCCCAGCTCGACCCCAGCCTCAGTATTTACTGACCTCCTGTTTTGTTCCCCACCCCCCTGCCACACTAGTTTAAATCCTGCCGAAACACTCGAGCAAAACTCCCAGCCAGGATATTTGCTCCCTTCCAGTTAAGGTCTAACCCATCCTTTCTGTACAGTTGCCATCCTGACTTGAAGATTTCCCAGTTATCTATGAATTTAAAACCCTCCCTCTTGCACCAGTCCTTTAGCCACGCGTTCAACTGTAGAATCTCCCTGTTCCGAGCCTCACTTGCACTAGGCACCGGGAGCAGTCCAGAGATTGCTACACTGGAGGTCTTACTTTTTAGCCTAGCACCCAACTCCCTGAATTTCTCTCGTATGACCCCCCTGCTCTTCCTACCTACATCATTTCCCCCAATGTGTACAATCACATCCGTTTGACTACCTTCCTTTTTAAATATGCTTCCTACCCTCTCGGAGACATCCAGTACCCCGGCACCAGGGAGGCAGACTACCATCCTGGATTCTCGTTCAGTCCCACAGAAGCGCCTGTCCGTGCCTCTAACTATTGCGTCCCCCACAACTATCGCTCTCCTAAACCCCTTCTTTCCCTTCCGAACCCCTGAGCCTGTCTCCGTGGAGGCGATCTGGTCCTCGTGGCTTACCCCTGGAGGGTCATCCCCCTCCACAGAATCCAAAACAATATACCTATTGTGGAGGGGGACAACCACAGGGGATCCCTCCACAGACTGCTCACTCCATTCCCTTCTCCCATCTGTTGCCCATCCCTTTCTCTTATGGGAGACTGCCACTGGGGTGCTTTCTGGCACATCACCCTTCTGACTATTACCCCTCCTAACCGTGACCCACGTGTCTTCCTTCCGAGACCCTGGTGTCACTACCTGACTATAACTTTTATCTATGACTCTCTCATTTTCCCTAACTAAACTGAGTTCATCGAGCCTCAGCTCCAGCTCCCTTACACGATCCTTCAGGAGATGCAGTTCCACACATCTGGCACAGATATGGACTTCCGGGAGGCAAGTTGTCTCCAGGAACTCCCACATCCCACACCGAATGCAGTATACTGGCCTCCCACTCATACCAGCCATGTCCTTTTTAGTTTTGGGGATAAAACAAAAAGGGGGTGTAACCAAAGAAAAACAAACAAACAACCTTCCTCGCCGAAGCCCTGTGAGCCAAAGCCCTTTTAGCTCTCACTCTGTCCCCTGCTCACTCCGCTGCCCGCTAACGACGCTGCCCACTCAAAGGTGCGGCCTACTTTTAAACCCTCCAAAATCTTCCCAGGCTGCTGCTGGGCCTATTTCCTGTTTAGAAAAAAAACCTCCGATTTTTTTCACTAATTTAACTGAAAAATAATTAAATAAATTAGTGCACAAACAAGCTCCCTTACCCTCAGCCTGCTCCTGTGGAACAATGAGAGATTCAAGGTGTCAAGGTGGATAATGATGCAGTTAATTCTACGACCAGAGTCCAGACTTTCAGTAAAGGTAACTGTGATGGTATGAGGCATGAACTGGTCATGACGGACTGAGAAACATTAATGAAAGGAAATACAGTGGATGGGCAATGGCAGGCATTTAAAGAACGAATAGGTGAACTCCAGAAGTTGTTTATTCCTATTTGGCGCAAGAGTGGTAAGGGAATTGTGGCCAAACCATGGTTTACAAGGGAAATTAGAGATAGTATCACATTCAAAGAAGGAGCATACAAATTGGCAAGAAAAAATAGGCCTGAGGATTAGGAGCAGTTTAAAATTCTGCAAAGTAGTAACAAGGGATTGATTAAGAAGGGAAAATGGATTTTGAAAGTAAACTAGCAGGGAACATAAAACTAACTGTAAAAGTTTCTATAGATACGTAAAGAGAAAAAGATTGACAAAAACGAATGTGGGCCCCTTACTACCAGAAACCGGTGAACGCATAACGGGGAATCAAGAAATGACTGAGGCATTAAATTTGTACTTCACTTCAATCTTCACAAACGAAGACATGAATAATGTACCAGAAATGTGGAGAGAAACATGTTTTAGTGACGAGCTGAAATAATTCAGCACTAATAGAGAAATGGTTTTGGGGAACTTGATATGATTGAAGGTGGATATATCTCCAAGTCACGATAATATCATCCCAGAGTAATTGGGATGTGTCCCCGGAAAAAGTAGAGCCATTGGTGGTTATTCTCCAAATTTCTTTGGACTCTGTAATAGTTCCTACAGATTGGAGGGTAGCTAATGTAAGCCTGTGATTCAAAAAGGGAGGTAGAGGGAAAACAGGGAACTATAGACCAGTGAGCCTAACGTCGATACTGAGGATGTTTTTCGAATCTCTTATCAAGGATTACATAACTCGGCATTGGGAAGGCAGTGATACAATCAGACAAAGGCAGTATGAATTTACATAAGGAAAATCATGCTTGACGAATCTATTGGAATTGTTTGATGATCTAACTAGTAGTTGATCGAGGAAAACCAGTGAATGTGGTTTATTTACACTTTCAGAAGGCTTTCGACAAGGCCTCGCGTAACTGACTACTATGTAATGATTCAGGTAACGTCTTGAGATGATAGAAAGCTGCTTAGCAGAACGGAAGCAAAGAGTTGGCATAAATGGGTCATTTTCTGATTGGCAGTCAGTTACGAGTGGGGTTCCGCATGGATCTGTGCTAACACCCCAACTGTTCTCAGTATATATTCATGATTTGGAACAGGGAACTGAAAGTATTATCTCCAAATTTCAAGATGATACAAAGTTGGGTGGGAGAGTGAGCTTTGAGAAGGATCTAGAGATCCTTCAGCGTGATTTGGACAGGCTGCGTTAGCGGGCAACTGCATGGCAGGTGCAGTACAATGTGGATGAATGCGAGGTTACCTACTTTAGTAGCAATAATGTGAAGACAGATTATTACTTGAATGGGTGTAATTTGAGAGAGGTGGATTGTCAACGAGACCTCTGAGTCCACGTGCATCAGACACTAAAAGTAAGCACGCAGGCACAGCAGGCAGAACGGAAGGCAAATGGTATGTTGGTCTTCATAGCGAGAGCATCTGAGTATAGGGATAGAGATGTTTTGCTGTAATTGCATAGGGCGTTGGTAAAGCCACACCTGGAGTATTGTGTGAAATTTTGGGGTCCCTATCTGAGGAAAGATGTCCTTGCTATAGAAGGAGTAAAGCGAAGGATTTCCAGGCAAATTCCTGGGATGGCAGGTCTGTCATATGAGGAGAAACTAAGCCTGTTAGCATTATATTCACTGGAGATTAGAAGAGTGAGAGGGGATTTCATAAAAACTTATAAAATTCTAACAGCGTAAGACAGGGTAGATACAAAAAGAATGTTCCCAATGGTTGGGGGCTCCAGAACTAAAAGTCATAGTTTGAGGATAAGGGGAAAACCTTTTAGAACTGAGATGAGGAGAACTTTACGTACCTAAAAAGTGGTGAATGTGTGAAATTTACTCACACCGAATGTAGTTGAGGCCAATATATTGTCTGATTTCAAGACGAAATTAGGTACAGTTCCTGGAGCTAAAGGGGTCAAGGGATATGGGAGGAAGGGGGGAAACAGGATATTGAATTCGATGATCATCAATAATCAAAATGAATGGCGGAGCGGGCTTGAAAGGCCGAATGGCCTGCTCCTGCTTCTTTTTTCTATGTTTCTATGATTGCAGGGGTAAAGACGGAAAATACATAGAACCCATATGCTCCGACTCTCTAAAAGAATATTTTACCCAGTTCCACTCATCTCCACTATCCCCGTGACTCCATGCATTTACCATGACCAACCCAGCAAACATGCAAAGCTTTGGAAGGAAATCCAATACAGACTCGGGTAGAACGTGCAAACTCTATTCAAACTGACTGGAGTCTGCAATCTGTAATGCATGGAGTGGAGCCTGTAATTGATAATCCACTCACATACTTAGCTAAGGTGAGAGTCGAACCTCGGCCCTTGGTTTTGTAAGTTGGCAATGCTAACCATGGCAGTACGGTGGCACAGTGGTTAGCATTGCTGCCTCACAGCGCAAGAGATCGTGGTCTGATTCCCGGCCTGGGTGAGTGTCTGTGCAGAGTCTGAACGTTCTCCCGTGTTTGCGTGAGTTTCCTCCGGGTGCTCCGGTTTCCTCTCAGTCCAAAAGACGTGCTGGCTAGCTGCATTATCCATGCTAATATTCTCACGCAGTGTAGCCAAACAAGTGCCGGTTCTGTCAACTGGAGGATTTTCACAGTAACTTCATTGCAGTGTCAATTTACACATACTTGTGAAACTAATAAATTAACTTAAATCTAAGCACTTTGCCACCGTGCCGCCCTCTATCTATATGTATGAGGATAGATGGGATGGAATGGGTCTATTTTCCTTGAGTGGGAAAAAAGACAGAGGAGACTTGATAGCGGTACTGAAGTTCCAGAGTATTAAGTTGAAAAGCTGCAACAACTCAATTGAGCATCAAGAACTTAAGTTCACAGATTTAAAACAATTGGCAAAAGGAAGATAAGTGAGGTGAATAAACATTTTTTTCAGTAAATATTAGTTGCAATCTGGCATGAAATGCCTGAGGGGATGGAGAAAGAAGGTTCGATTGACAGATTCGAAAGGGAATTGGGTTTCCAACTCTAAGGAGAGAATGGGCAAATTTACGAAGGTAAGGCACAGGGTGTGCGATTACATGGAATGCTCTTTCAGAGAAACAGTGTAGACTCGATATGCTAAATTGACTCCATATGCGCTATAAATATTGTGTGCTTCTGTTCTCAACAAGATTTTTAAAATCAGAAATATTCCTCCACTTTAATCATTAGCCGCAAACCCTATTCAAGTGATGATATGAGGTTGCTAAGGCAGCACAAACACTGAATTACCAGAATATTTTAGGGAGAAGGCACAATAGTTAGTTTAAAATTTAAATTAACTACACAGTAGCAGGCGCATTTATCAGCCCGACCCAATTGCCGTATAATTCGTAGTTCTTCCAGAGGAACAATGTCATTTGAACTCAATTGTCCCAGATTATATGTTTGAGTAATAGCTGAACCAACGAACATGGTTTGCTGATCCAAACATTGCTACTAATTATGCATTTTACCTGCTTGTTACAAATTTTCTTTGGTTCTAATTTATGACAGCAATGTGATTACACAAATATATCAATATCACGATCCCTTTGATGACTTTATCATATGTTTTCACTGTGATACTGTGGAAAGCAGTTCCACATTATACCATCTGTTTTCCCAATTTTGTGCATTTACGTATTAGATTAAAAGGGTATTTCAGCAAACTGAGAAGCTCATCTCTGAACTTTCTTTGGGTCACTGTGTATATGATCGTGTTCGTGCAAGAACTCAGAAGCTGCAGCATTACTCCAGCTTCTTGGAAAGCTACAAAATGCACCTGTATTGACCTGCTCCTAAAGATGCCGGAAATTTGATTATATAAGGAATATACAACCATTGTCATCCAAAGCAGGATAAAACTGCTCGATATTGCAAAAAGTAGAATGATCGACCGTCTGCGGTTCAGCATTTCTGGATCCCTAGTTTTCTCAGTATTGCCATCGTCGCGAAGGCTTCTTCGAACTCTGCTGGCCACCACAATTCGTCTGATGGTGAAAGCATTAAACACTATAACGCAAATGAATGATAGATACGGCGTTAGCAGCTGGGAAATCCAAGAAAATGCTTTCCATTTAGGTTCAGCATAAAAGTTTGAAGGTAGGAGGCACCCTTGAGGCAAGTTGTTAAATGTGTAGTGAGACCTGTACACAAAGGCCCACGGAATATTCTTGAAGAAGAATAGTAGACTCAGTGTGATGATAACCACAGTAGCAATTTTCCCAGTACAATATTTTGTTTTCGATTCCTGGCAGTAGATTGCGACAAAACGATCAAAGGTGAAGGCGACCGTGAACCAGACAGAAATGTCGATAGCGGCTGCAGACAGGACGCGAAGGAATCGGCACACCTCAGTGTAGAGCAGGAACGAGTTCCTCCAATATAGGGTGGCAACGTGATATAATATTACCGTGCAGATAATGACACTGAGATCAGCTGTCGCCATTGCCAGTAGGTAACGAGTGATGCATTTAGATAGGCTACACTTACCCCGAGACAGGATCCATATCGTCAACAAATTAACTGTGAGAGAAGGAAGATAGAACTATGAAACTGAGGGCATACACAGCCAAGGTACTCATACATGCTTTATTTTAAATGGTCACAGTATTTTCCGACCATTTTCAGGTTGTCCAATACAAATGATGTGTTTTGTTGTCGAATTCTGCAGCCAAAGACAACAGATCCAACAATTGGCTGGACAGTAGGTTAGTACTGTACAGCAACTCCCAACAGCGCAGGATCAATTCCTCGAGTGGCTTCTTTTGTTGGTCCGCATTAAAAACCTTGCCCCTCGATTGAGGTGTGTTGATCGTCAGGTTAAGTCATCACCAGTCAGCCTATGGTCATCTGGGGCTCTGTTGACTTTATCTTACCTTTATTGCGCTGAAGAGTGAAGAAGGGGAATAAAAATATAGAGCAGGAGAGAAAAGATAAGATATATTTTAAACCAAAGATAAAATGAACAAGGAAGAATTCAGCAGCATGAATAAATGGAACATTATCAACGGACTGGCGAGACAGAAGAATACGAGATGAGAAGACAGCAAGAATCAAAGAATCACGGGCCAAGGTGACAAGAATTAAGAAGGAAACCGCAAATGATTCAAGAGGAAGGAACAGCAGATAGCATTAATAGGGGTAGGGGTGGGGATGACAAAATAAACAGAAAAGTAGACATCAACAATAATAAAGGAAGCAGCAGACAGCGCAGCACCCAATGGAACATGATCAGGACAGATCAAGGTGGTGAGGGGGAAGGATCAAATTGGCAAATCAGACGTAACAGAGCAGCCCAAAGCGCAAGACGTTAGTCAGTACCATGGAGGGATGAATTAGGAGACGATACGGGACCTAGGAGACATCAAGATATGATAGTTTGCTTCCGAGAAAGGTCCATGTTACATTATTTTGGAAAACAGCTACTGTTACGCCGCTGTTTAAAAAAGGAAGTAGACAAAAGGCGGGTAACTACAGGCCGGTTAGCTTAACGTCCGTAGTTGGGAAGATGCTAGTGTCCATTATTAAAGAGGAAATAATAGAGCACCTGAATAAGAATGATTCAATCAAGCAGACGCAGCATGGATTCATGAAAGGAAAGTCGTGTTTGACGAATCTACTGGACTTTTATGAAGATGTCACTAGTGCGGTTGACAGAGGGGAACCGGTGGATGTGGTGTTTTTAGATTTCCAGAAGGCGTTCGATAAGGTGCCTCACAAAAGGTTGCTGCAGAAGATTGGGGTACACGGAGTTAGGGGTAAGGTGTTGGCGTGGATTGGGGATTGGCTATCTAACAGGAAGCAGAGAGTTGGGATAAATGGGTGCTTTTCTGGTTGGCAGTTGGTGACCAGTGGCTTGCCGCAGGGATCGGTGCTGGGGCCTCAATTGTTTACCATTTACATAGACGATCTGGAGGAGGGGACTGAATGTAGGGTATTCAAGTTTGCTGATGACACGAAGGTGAGTGGGAAAGCAAATTGCATGGAGGACGCGGAAAGTCTGCAGAGAGATTTGGATAGGCTGAGCGAGTGGGCGAGGATCTGGCAGATGGAATATAACGTGAGCAAATGTGAGGTTATCCACTTTGGAAGAAATAATAGTAAATTGGAATATTATTCATATGGAGAAAAATTACATCGTGCGAGTGTGCAGAGGGACCTGGGGGCCCTTGTGCACGAATCACAAAAACTCAGTCTGCAGGTGCAGCAGGTGATCAAGAAGGCGAATGGAATGTTGGCCTTTATCGCGAGGGGGATAGAATATAAAAGCAGGGAGGTCTTGCTGCAACTGTACAAGGCACTGGTGAGGCCGCAACTGGAGTACTGTGTGCAGTTTTGGTCCCCTTATTTGCGAAAGGATATATTGGCCTTGGAGGGATTGCAGAGAAGGTTCTCCAGGTTGATACCGGAGATGAGGGGTGTAGCTTATGAGGAGAGATTAAACAGATTGGGTCTGTACTCGTTGGAGTTTAGAAGGATGAGGAGTGATCTTATAGAGACATATAAGATAATGAAGGGGCTGGAGGTGGAGAGGGTCGATGTGGAGAGATTCTTTCCACTTTGAAGGGAAACCAGAACTAGAGGGCACAGCCTCAAAATAAGGGGGGGGGGGCGGTTCAGAACAGAGTTGAGGGGGAACTTCTTCTCTCAGAGGGTAGTGAATCTCTGGAATTCTCTGCCCATTGAAGTGCTGGAGGCTTCCTCGTTGAATATGTTTAAATCACGGGTAGATAGTTTTCTGATCGATAAGGGAATTAGGGGTTATGGGGAGCAGGCGGGTAAGTGGAACTGATTCGCTTCAGATCAGCCATGATCTTGTTGAATGGCGGGGCAGGCTCGAAGGGCCAGATGGCCTACTCCTGCTCCTATTTCTTATGTTCTTATGTTCTTATTAGCCTGTGAGATAAACCATTTCATTTTGTGATTTTGTCATAAAATAGTGCCAGCATATATTGACCGTTGCGCTATTATGCTTATGTTAATGCGGTTGAGACTCTGTCCCTGCTTAAAACTTTGTTTTCCTCAGACGTCTCACACTGTTCTTAGTTTTCCAAGAACATATGTTCTTTCTGACGCAAACACGGGAAAGACGAAAATGCACAGAATTGTTTGTAAAGGAAGACAACAGATTTGCAGTGAGAAATGATATTGGCATTGGAGTTCAAGATGTGGAATCAGCAACAGCAAGGGAGCGAATAAATTGTTGGAATGGTCCACTCATATTTCTTCAGCAAAGGGATGCAGCATAAACCAAATAATTCTGGTAGTTTGTAAGGAATTTAGGTCAATAATCATGGATGATTTTCAGATGAATATAGAGTGGATTGATCAAATTGGAAAAGATAGCCTCGAAAGGATGTTGATAGAGTGCATCGGAGACTGCTGCGTGGAACAATGTGTTGTTGAACCAACTAGTGCGCAGACTATAAATATTGCCTTGTTGTAAGGGAACCTGCAGGGAAGAGTGATCATTGCATGCTTGAATTTCATACTCAGTTTGAGGGCAATAATCCTGAGCACCACACGAGAGTTCTGGTGGTAGATTGAGCAGAATGCATAGGCATGCAGATATTGCTGAAAAGGAGGAAGTAAAACAATCAACATCATTAGCGAAAAAATAGTGAGCAAACAATTGGGATTTTAAAAAGCCAAATGCCAGCGCCAGACGACCTACATTCTAGGGCGTTTAGAAAGTGGCAGAAGAGTTATTGGAGGCATTAGTTATAATTTTCCAAAATTCTCTCGAATCTACAAACATTGCAATGATTTTTTAAAAAGCTAATGCAACGCGTTTGAACAAAGAAAAAGGTGAAAGTAAGAAGTATGAAACTGCGCACCAGTTTTGACATTCACTCCTTATGGAACAGGTCATTAACGCAAGTGGCGTGCTGTTCCAGCTGCACAGGACAGCATCTGGGCACTACACGGAAGTTGTCACCTTACTTGAGGAATGACATAAATATATTAGACACAGTTCAGAGACAGTTCACTCGGATGATTCCAGGGATGCAGGGCTTACTCTATGAAGCGAGGTCGAAAACTTTAGACCTAAGCTCCGGAGAGTTTAGAAGAGCGGAGTACATGCGTGGCGTTGTGGGTATGCGGTCTGGGTAAAATATTCTGACAGAACATTGGTGCAGACTCGATGGGCAGGGTGGACTCTTTCTGAACTGTAGAGATTCTACGATAAGAAGGGGAACAAATCTAGTATATAAAATGCGAAAGGGGATTGACTGGGGAGATAAAGAATGGATGTTTCCCCTTGTTGGACGTAACGGAACGAGATGTCAGTGGTGAATCTCTGGAATTCTCTATCCCTGGGCGCTGGAACACAAAACAAATTTAAGAAGGAGTTGGTTAGCATTTTGATAAGTAGCGGGATGCGGCCAAGAGGTGCAGATAACATCGATGTGAAATCAGCCATGATCATACTGAATGGCGGAGCAAGGTCGAGGGTCTGAATTGCCTACTCCTGCTCCGAGTTCTTATTCTCTTCTATTCTTGTGAAGAGATACATGTTCCTTCCTGGTCGCTTCGATTATTTTTCTCACCTACTACTCCCTGGACTTTAAAAAAATGTCAAACTAATGAAATTTTCATGGAGCAGCTATCTTTCAGTGAAGAAATCCGCAGTACAACACATCAGTTGCACCGAACGTTCAGGAAAAGAAATCAGAAAATACTAAGACCGTTTTCAAACTTGGCCTTTGAACTTCCCGCACTATTCAGCAAAACATTGCTGACATGGTCGTCACCTTTACATTAATTTGCTGACTGTCCCAACCACCACATGCCACCTCCGCCCCCATAACTCTTGACTCTCTTGTCGATGTCTCTAACATAGGCCTGAGTATATCGAATGACCGAGCCTGCACTGGTCTCCGGGGTAAGGCATTCCCAAGATTAGCAGTACTCAAAAAGAACTGTCTCGTCATCTTCATCTTAAATGGAAGTTTCGCTATTTTGGAAGAGTGCTTACCCGTTTCTAAATGCCGCGACCATGGGCACTCCCTCCCCATCAAGTCCATTCAGAATTGTACATTTTGCAATTAAATCAGTTCTCATTGATCTAAACTCCAACGATTATAGGTACATTATTTTCATTTTTTCCTCAATGGACAACTGAGTCGCTGCTCTTTTTTCTGAACTGAAAGCAATGTAAATCTGTCCCTATTTGAAAAATGGATCGAAACGCTAAGCAATAACCAAGGTGCGATCTCAATTTAGAAACATATAACAAAGGAGCAGATGTAGGTCATTCAGCCCTTTAGAACTGCTCCGCCCTTCATTATCACCATGGTTGATCACCCAAATCAGTAATATTTTCCTGCTCCCCTAACATTTTCATATGTTTTGATCCCTTTAACCAAAAGAAGTTATATCTAACTCTATTACGAAAACATGCAATGTTATTACCTCAACTGTTTTCTGTGGTAAAGGATTCCACGGGCTCACAAAGCTCTGGACTAAGAAATTTCTTTTCATTTCAGTCCAAGTGGACCACTGCCAATTCTCAGACTGTGACCCATCCCTCGTTCTGGATTTCCTCGCCATCGGGAAGACCTATGCGTTCTAGCCCTGCTAGAATTGTTTAAGTTTCTAGAAAATCATTGCTCACTCTTCTAATCTCCTGCAAACATCATCCTACCCAACTTTTTCATTTATTCGATAGTTATGAAGAATTTTACCATTCTGTCCCTTGTTTTAAAAGTAATGTAACTCATTCGAAGTAAGCATAGATAGAAAGCTCTTGAAAATAATTGCCTCTGAGAGCAATCACTAATAGGGGTTTAACTCAACACCAACCAAATGAACTCTCAGGCGATAAGCTCAATTTATCAATTATGAGGTCAAGAAAGCAAATAACTGGGGAACGAAGGTATGTGGAAAAGTCTGAGATTATGCGCTTTAAAAGGACGAATGGAGGCATAGACTATTTTCTAAATGGGGAAATACTTAGGAAATCAGGAGCACAAAGGCACTTGGGAGTTCTTGTTCAAGATTCTCTTTAGGTTAACGTACAGGTTCAGTCGGCAGTTCAGAAGACAAGTGCAATTTTAGCATTAATGTCGAGAGGGCTAGAATACAAGAGCAGGAATGCACTTCTGAGACTGTGTAAGGCTCTGGTCTGACCTCATTCGGAATATTGTGAGCAGTTTTGGGCCCCATATCTAAGGAAGGATGTGCTGGCCTTGGAAAGCGCCCAGAGGAAGTTCACAAGAATGATGCCAAGAAAGAAGAGCTTTTCATATGAGGAATGGTTGAGGACTCTGGGTCTGTACTCGCTGTAGTAAAGAGGGATGAGGGGGGATTGTCTTGAAACTTACAGGACACAGCGAGGCCTGGATAGAGTGGACATGGAGAGGATGTTTCCACTAGTAGGAAAAACTGGAACAAGAGGGCACAACCTCAGACTAAAGGGACGGCCCTTTAAAACAGAGATGAGGAGGAATTTCTTCAGCCAGAGAGTGGTGAATCTGTGGAACTCTTTGCCACAGAAGGAGGCCAAATCATTGAGTGTCTTTAAGACAGAGATAGATAGGGTTTTTGATTAATAATGGGATCCGGGATTTGGGGGAAAAGACAAGAGAATTGGGAAAAGAATGGCTGAGCAGACTCGGTGGGCTGAAAGGCCTAACTCTGCTCAGATGTCTTATAATCTTATGGTCTTGTATCAAAAAGCATTATTTTTCCTTCGCAAGATGTAACGGAAAACAAAGAGTAGGAAAGCAAACGAGTTCATAAAGGGCCATCAGGAGTCAATGAGAAAGGGAATCAATAGGTTTCAACTTCCCCCAGAAACTAATCAGAAACGAATTATAAACTGATCGTGTACCACATATCCCAATCATAGATTGAGCACGCATTCTTCCAGCCCATTAGGAAATAGCATCGCTGCATTCAGGCCAATCAGAATGCCATAGCATCATTGAACATGCTATGAGTTGTGGCTTGGAAACAATTAATAAATAGCAGCTTCCACTAAATAAAATGTGCAATAAGTTTGAAACTGAAGAGCCTATTTGTTTGCAGAGAAGCAGAAGTTATGGTGAGAGAACAGAGATTGATTGTCATCCTATAACCAATGCTCAACTTGAAAGCAAGAGCCGTAATACGCTACTTTAATTCAGTACTCTTCTGAGAAGTATTAATTACTAACTTACTAAAAAATCCTGAGTTACTTCACCAAACTGCTTCCCGTAGCTGCTATAATTAAAATCTCAAATGTACACAAGAAGAATTTAAGTTCAGATCATAACTAGAACTTAGACAAACAGGAGATGCACGCATGTGGGGAAGGGTTGCGGGGTGAACAGCATCAGTGTCACAGACTTCAACAAAGAACACAAAGACAAGGAAAATGGAGTGGGAGAGAATATATTGATGGGAAACAGAGCAGTAGAATGTAATGAAAAACGTATAATGTAAAGTGCATGGAATCTAAAACCAATATCAAATGTGATTTGTTGATACTATATCACCGTGGCTAGAAAGGCAGAATGATAGAAGATTGCAAGTCAATGTTTTCAAGATCATCATTTCCAGGCACAGAGCAAGAACAGATGCTCTGCATGCTTCAACATAACTTAAAAGTGATTTGCGGAAAAAAAGATAATTGCTAAATGGGACCAAGAGGAAAGACTGAAAGGCAAATACTTCAAGATCAACTGCTCATATTTCCCAGGCACTGAGCATGTACAGTAATACGGTTGGACTGCGTGTCACATGAACAGTACGTTTCGAAAAACAAACTTACCAGGTACACCAACTACTGCAAGAACCGGGTAAAATATGACCTTTATCATAAGACGTTCTAATTCAAACATCGTATGTGTAAAAAGGATTTACTAGATGCATCAAGATGTTCGCTCTGACTTCAGCAACAGGATAGCATGATAAGAAGTCAATGGTTTATTTATACTGTCAAGAATCCCAATGGACTTATAAGTTTGTATTCGTTGTCAGTGACAGGCTGTTGAACACATACAATGTTAACCCCCTACGGATGATCAGCAACCATTCATTACGCAATGTGGCACCTCATAACGAGCAGGTGAGGTTTCGACTACTGAGCAGAATATGGTATTTTTTGCTAACTATAATTGTTAAGATGCAGCTCTGATTTTTCCCTCTGTGCGATTTTGGAACCATCCAAAGTGATATACCTCACCTCTTAATTTTGTCCGACTGCGTGTGAGTGATGGGGAGTGGTATAGAATTCTTAGTATGATGCCCTATATTTCAGCTTTACTGTATTACGTAGACTAGATTAAGGCAATTCTAAAGTGCCTTAAATAAGTGAGAAATCACAATGTGCCTGGAACAAAATATGAAAAAGTATTTTAAACTGAAAAGGTGTTATAAACCGTATAACTACAAATTAACCAAGTATGATAAGCTTAAATTGTATTTTCAATCTACATGTATTGTGCACCTTGGCCAACTTGGTTCTGAATGCAGCATGATGGGAAACACAGTGGTAGACAGGCCAATTCTTTTAACACAATGGAGCACAGAAATTCAATTTCTGTAATCTGTTTTTCGATATGCGAAAGCAAGTTTAATAAACCTAGTATGTAAGGGAGTGGATTTGATCATGTGTAGCGAGGCTGGGGAAGTCTGGCAATCTCGTAAGGAGAGGCCAGATTCGGGCAGAGAATGACTCCTTTTGAGAATTAAGATTTGCAGTTGCAAGCAGTGGCCTTCGTTATCGGATTTGACGTGGGTTAGGTTTCCTAGGTAACGAGGGAGGAACCTATCGGGGAATTGAGCTAATGATCTCCCATTCCTGTTGACTGGTGGAACGTTATTGGCTCCGGGAATAACGTGTAATATTGTGATTGGAACCTCCAGTCTGATTCTCAAGGCTGGCGGGATATTGAAATGTTCAAAATACTAAAACAATTTTATAATTACGAGCTTAGCTCAGAGACGACTGTGGCTCCCTCCTGATGCATGCATTAGCAAATAAATGTATTTTCATTCTTTAACTACACACTGTCTTTCGCAGTCTATGTATTGGTTGAGTGACGTTAACTAAATACAGGGAACCCCACTCGGATACTTCAGAATATTCCTCTTGCAGTGATGTAGTAGAAAGTTACTGGTTTTGATAAATCTGACACTTCCCATCATGAACATTTAAGGATCTTTATTTTTAAATTGGTGACAACTTTATTAAAACAATTAACAAACTGAGTAAAACCCCAATAGGATGCTCTTCAAATATTACAAGACCCCTTCAGGAATAATAAAATAAATCGTAACAGATTTCATCCACTTACAACACATATACAAGCAAGCGTATTTTGGAAGTATGAACTTTCTTCGGTGATGTTCTCGTCTGGAAAACTTTCTGAGTTTATCCCTCTCCATTTCGATGGTGATTTTGTGAAGACATACATGAAACTGCAGGCTTTTCATGACATCCTCGCCTACCCTCATTCAAACTCAAGAGGTGGCAAGCATACCATGATAATTGTCCCCCCTTGTCTGAATTTATATGCTTGGAATTACCTCAAAGTATTCCTGCGATGTTAGTGGATTGAAGCTGTCAACAACCCTCAGATTTGAATTTCATTGGTTCTGTTTCTCTGCGTGCTGGCTTTAAACTCATTGGTCCAATTCAAAAGGCTGTTTTGGTTAGGTTTGAAAACTGACTGCTAGACTTTGATACAATGTTCGAAAAATCCGCTTCTGTAGCCTGCACTCTGCAACTTAAAATCTACACTCAGAGACACCTCGATGTTCTTAAAGGGACAATGCTATATGATTTCTTCTTTTGGTTTTAGTATTTCTTTTCATTATTTCAATCGTCAAACACCACATTTTTAACCTATATGTGCAACGTCACAACACCTCCCCCCTCAGGAAAAAATGAATCATCATCATCAAAAGATTGTTTTCTTGAAAGATGATACTCTATTTTCTCTTGGCATCCATCATTTTAAGCCGATTAATTAAACCGAATTACAAAATATTGTCCTTTTTTTCGTGCATCTTGCATCAACGCAGCTTCTGTCTTCAATAATTTCATTATACTCTAATACAGAACCACATTTTTGCAAGGTTTCCCCAGTGGGTCAGCTGGCTGCTTTCCGACTGGAAGTTCCTGGCCAGTACCCGCGAAGCAAGTCTACCTGGTGATGTATGTGGTTTGTCCGACTTTCTCCACACAATCCTCCAACCTTGGGATTGAATAGGAATCAGATGGTGTCGCTATGCTGATCTTTCGATAGTGCATGCAGAATCATTGAGCACCATCACTTTCAGGGGCCAACACGACTGGCGAACTCCATTCACTTTGATTCGGCCCCAATATGTAGTCTCGTAGCAATGCTACTACTTCTTTGAGAGGTTTAAGCCGATAAGGGTGTTGTTTTATTTTAACAGCATTCCCTACGTCAACCTCAGGTACTCTGGCATCTGTCCACCCCGTTTGTTCCCACACAGGTCCTGATATCTTTTTAACAGGTCTTTCAGTTCAGTTCTCTCTTCTTGGGACAGATAACTTACTCCCTGGTTCCAGATTTCACAGAATTCGGAATTGTTCACTTTGTTTTGAGGTGCATCAAAATCCACATCCTCGGGATTTGATTCCTCACTCTGAGCAGACGTAACAAATATCCGGTTCCCTCTTCCTATCATAATATTGTTTGAACATGTTCACATGGCATACCTTCCTGTCTTATCTTACACAGGGGAACACTACTCTCCCCATTCATTCCATAGATTGCCTTTCTTTGGGGCAGTATTTCAGAAGGAGTGCAAATATTGTCATCTCTTCCCATTAGAGACATACTAGCTCCCGTATCTCTCAACATTTTCACTTCTTTCCCGACTTCCCTTGTTTTCACTGAGTAAACCTTACCCGCACAGCTCAAGCCTTTGAAAAGGTCGAGTTGTACTTCATCATCCAAGCTGTGCACTCTCCTTCATCTCCTCGACTTCTTTCAAGATTTCTTTCACTACCTTAACTAGTCCCATTACTTGAGCTTCTTTAACTTTTCCTCAGTACATTTCGTAAACCACCAGCACTGTGACTTTTGTGTCCCATTTTATGGGTTAAATCACCTGAGGACTTTTACCTCATTTCCACCCTCTGGGGTGTCTTTTTCACAGATGGCCAACTGGCCCCAGTGTTATTTGCACCCATATCTCCCCCTCCCCCAATCTCTATCCCTCACGGAATAGGATTGCCGTCGGAAGCAAAATTTTAATTTATGCACAAATGCATATTCATCCACCATCTCTGCAGCTCCTCTCCATAACTGAACCCTCTGCTCCTCTACATGAGTTCTTATCACGTCTCGAAGTCAGATTCTGAATTCCTCCAGCAGAATTATATTTCTGAGGGTCGTATATGTCGTTTTCATCTTTAATGCTCTCATCCAACTATCGGAATCCTTCAGCTCCACTCTCTAGAATTCGATGTAGCTCTTCCCAAGTTACTTTCACACATTCCTGAACCTCTGTCTATATGCTTCTGGTACCAATTCGTAAGCACTCAAAGCAGTCTTCTTACTTCTTCATATTTTCCTGACGCCTCCTCTGACAATGGTACAAACACCTCAGTAGCCCTGCTTTCAAACTTGGTCTGAATTAACATTACCCACACATCCTTTGGCCACTTCATCTGTGTAATCAATTCCTCAAAGGATACGAAAACGGCTTCTGTGACCTTTTCATCAAATTTTGGCAATATTTCCGCATGTTTGCACATATCCTTACCAGGTGGTTGGCTATGCTGAGTCTGCTCATTATCACTTCTCTCCGGTACTCTTTCTCCTGCCATTTGAAGTATTTTTCTTCCATTTACAACTTTTTTTTCTAACTGAAAGAAGCTCTCGCTCTCCTTTTCCCCTTTTCTTTCTTTTCTCTCTTTTTCCCTTTCTTCTGCTGGGGGTTTCCTCTCATTTCTTTTTCTTCTGCTACTGGCTTCTCTTTTGCCCTTTCTCACTCTCTTTCTTTTCTCTCCTTTGCCCTTTCATCTGCCTCCAATCGTCTCATTTCCAATTTAATTATTTCCAACTCTATTGTGTTTGAATGTTCCTTTGCTATTCAGAAATGTGTGATCACCTTCTTTGCAAGTTCATATTTCTTACTATTCCTGGTTAAATTCAATTCTAGTCTGTCTGCCAATTCCATACATGTCGCATTTGTCTGTATTTCTAAAGTTTCTTGGCAAATCTGGAACGCATCTACGACCCTCAGACCCTCTTTAGCAATTTCCAGACCCATTTTCCACTTTTTGATTTACAAAAACTAAATAGATCTTCCAAATTCTCACTGAAAATTTGTTTAAATATCTGTGACTGTTCAGATCCAGTTGAGCCCCCAATTATATTACAACGTGGAGGCGACTTTTCCCTTTATGCGATTTTGGAACGACCCAAGTGAAATATCGTGCCTCGCAAACTTCAGCGACTGTGTGTGAGGTAGTAAGAAGTTACTGGTTCTGGAAAATTAAAGCAGGATATGACACTCTCTAATATGAACAAATAACAGGTCTTTAGTTTTAAATTGGTGACATTCATATTCAAACAAATAACAAACTGAATATAATCCCAATGGAATGTTGTTCAAATATGACAAGACTTCTTCAGGAATAATGAAAAAAAATCATTACAGAATTCACTCATTCTCAACTAATATACAAACAAGCGTTTTTTGGAAGTATGAACTTTCTTCAGTGATGTTCACACCTGGAACGCTTGCAGAGTTTTTTTTATCTCTCTATTTAGATGGTGATTTTATGTAGACATACATGAAACTGCAGGGTGCACTTGAGATCGTTGCCTGCCCTCCTTCCGGCTTCAGTGCTGGCAAGCATACTTTAAAGTTATCCCCTCTTGTCCGGATTTATATACCTGGAAGTACCTCGCAGTATTCCTGCGATCTGAGTGGCTTGAGGCTGTCAACAGCCCTCAGTTTTGAATTCCATTATTTCTGTGTGTCTACATGCTTGCTTGAAACTCATTGGTCCAATTCAAAAGCCTGTTTTGGTTAGGTTGGGATACTAACTGCCAGGCATTGATACAATTTTGCAAACATGCCTGCACTCTGCAATTAAAAATCCATATGTAAAGACACCTGTTTTTTTCAGTGATAATGCTTTTTAATGATTTCTTCTTTTGGTTTTGGCAATTCATTTCACGATTTACATTTGTCAAACAGCACATTTTTCAACTTACATGTGGAACTTCACAACACAATGCAGGACATTTTGAAAACGAATTCATCACTGCAACTTATCGATGTAGAATATGTGTCATTTTCTTTCATTCTCACTCCTTCTCTTCACCCAACACGCAGATCGAAATTTGCTTTATTTCCAATGTGAACATTGCAAACTCGCACGTTCCTCCTGATTTGTTTGTCATTCTCCACGTCTTCGAAGTTTTCTCCCTTTAATTCTAATTGTGGCACCAAATTAAGCTTCAAATTGGCTTCTTTCTTACTCTTCCTACCTCCCATTTGCATTGCCGGCAGCTGTTTCTACTTCTGAGCACTATATTTGTTTGTCAGGACACTATTGGGAAATAACTTCCTCGGAGCTGCTGAATTATTCTGCATTGCACTGAGAGTTGATTCCAGGAGATCCTCAGACTAGCGTTGAAGGTCCATCATCTTCAGGTCCCTCATTACTTATTTTCCTTCCACTATAAGGTCAGAAGTAGGGATGATCACTGCTGACTGCTCAATGTTCGGCACCATTCATGAAGCTTCAAATACCAATGCACTCTATGTCTAAATGCAACGAAATCTGACTGGTAAGTGACCAGCAAGAATCGCGGCACAGGAGTGGCAGGAAATTGACATTTGAACGAGACAGGATGCAACAAACACTCCATAACATTCAATATCATTACCAGCGCTGAACAGCGCATTATCATCATGCTGGGCGTCACCATTGTCCAGAAGATGAGCTTGACTAGCCATAAAAATAATATTAATACAGCGGTTACAACTTTGAGCCAGAGGCAACACCTCCTGTGGCCAGTCACTCACATTTTGATTCCTAAAAGCCTATCCGCCATCTACAACACATAAGTCAGGAGGGTGATGGGATACTCTCCACTTGCTTGTATGTTGCAGCTCCAACAGCTTTCAAGTAGCTCTGCCAAAAAGTCGAGGGCTTCAAGATTTTAGGTGCCCAGATCACCAACAACCTGTCCTGTCGCCCCCATGCCGACACTATAGTTAAGAAAGCCCACCAGTGCCTCTACTTTCTAAGTAGACGAACGAAATTTGGCATGTCAGCAATGACTCTCACCAACTTGTACAGATGCACCTAGAAAGCATTCTTTCTGATTTTATCACAGCTTGGTATGGCTCCTACTCTGCCCGAGACGACAAGAAACTATAATAGGTTGTGAATGTAGCCCAATCTATCACGCAAAGCAGCCTCCCATCCATTGACTCAGCCGATGCGTCCCGCTACCTTGGCAAAGCAGCCAGCATAATTATGGACCCCACACACTCTGCACGTTCTCCCTTCCACCTTCTTCTGTCTGGAAAACGATACAGAACGTAGAATCCTACAGTGCAGAAAGAGGCCATTCGGCCCATCGAGTCTGCACCAACCACAATTCCATACACGCCCTATCCCTATATCCCGACATATTTACCCACAGTCCCTCTAATCTATGCATCCTGGGACACCAAGGGGCAATTTAGAATGGCCAATCAACCCGAGCCGGCACATCTTTGTACTGTGGGAGGAAACCGGAGCACCCGGAGGAAACCCACTCAGACACAGGGAGAATGTGCAAACTCCACACAGACAGTGACCCGAGCCGGGATTCGAACCCAGGTCCCTGGAGCTGTGAAGCAGCAGTGATACCCACTGTGCTACCGTGTCGCCCCACGGCCGAGGTCTGGGGTCACGTACCAACCAACTCAAGAACAGCTTCTTCTGTGCTGCCGTCAGACTTTTGAATGGACTTACCTTTCATTAAGTTGATCTTTCTCTACACCCTAGCTATGACTGTAACATTACATTCTGCACTCTCTCGTTTCGTTCTCTATGAACGGTATGCTTTGTCTGCATAGCTCGCAAGAAACAATACTTTTCACTGTGTGCAAATGCATGTGACAATAATAGATCAAATCAAACGAAATCACATTGGAGCCATCGAGGACGAAACAACCTGCTAGATTAGCACCCCTCGCACAATCATTCATTCTGTGCACCACCGTGGAATGGTGACGGCCGCATGTTCCATCCACAATGGCATTCTGAATTGATCAACAACAGGAACGATTTCAGACGTATGGTTAGTGCAGTATTTTGCATTTATTTTGGTATTGTTTTAATGATGTCATTTAAATTGTCACTGATCTATTTTTCTCACAAATTCTGCAGGTTTCTTCCATGTCCATTGTGTCTTTTCTTCAACCAAGAAGTTGGTGATCAGTTCACCTGGTGCCGCATTAAGATCATCCTCAAAACTTCCTCCTCTGCCTGCGACAAAACCTAGAGTTGGGCAGACTTCCACCCGGTTGTACCCGCTGCTGACCGTTATGATTGACGCCCTTTGTCCTGTAAGCGCGACAGTGCTTGCACTTTTCTCTACCCCCCCCCCCCCCCCCCGCCCACACCAACATAACCCAACTGCCTGACTGAGAGGAGTGCTTTTGGAGTTGGGTGAAAAGAGGGAAGTAGGTGCAACAGGCAGCAGACGCTACAAGGGAGAGTGTTGATTGGTAAGTAAGTGTTATTTTTTTCTTTTTGCTCTTGGCATTGTAGTTGTTGTTGTACACCACAATAGTGTTTCTATGTAATTTCTGTGATTTATAGTTTGAAAAGGTTATTCTCGGTAGTAATAAGGAGCAGGAAAGGAGGGCCCACGAAAACTGGATTTAATATTTGAAACAAAACATCTTTCAAAAGTATAATTTAAAGGGGTAAGACATGACAGTAGAGCTCCAAGCACTTGTTTGTTCCTCTTGCACCATGTGGCAGGCTAGGGACAGTTCCAATCCCCTGGGTTAGTATGTGTACAGGAAGTGTCTCCAGCTATAGCTCCTGGAAACTCGAGTTTCAGAGATGGAGCGGTGGCTGGAGACACTGTGGAGCATCCGCGAGTCAGAGAGTATCGTGGATAGCATGTATAGAGAGCTGGTCACACCGCAGGCTCAGACTCCGCAGGCATGAAGGGAATGGGTGACCACCAGACAGAGCAAGAGAGATAGGCAGGTAGTGCAGGAGTCACCTGTGGCCATTCTACTGCAAAACAGATGTACAGCTTTGGATACTGTTGAGCTGAATGACCTCTCTCGGGAAAGCAGCAGCAGCCAAACTCGTTGCACCACGGTTTGTTCTGCTGCAGAGGGGAGGGGTAAAATGCGTGCCAGTGCAATAGTTTTAGGGGTTTTAATTGTAAAGGGAATAGACAGGTGTTTCTGTGGCCGCAAACGAAACTCCAGGATGGTATGTTGCCTCGCTGGTGCTCGGTTCAAGGATGTCTTGGAGTGGCTGCAGGACGTTCTGAAGGGGGCGGGCGAACAGTCAGTGGTCGTAGTACACATTGGTACAAACGACATAGGTTAAAAAGAGGATGAGATCCTAAAAGCAGAATACAGGGAGCTGGGAAGAAAGTAAATAAATCGGGCCTCAAAGATAGTATCTGAGGATTACTACCGGTGCCACGTGCTAGTCAGAGGAGAAATGACAGGATATATTGATGAATACGTGGCTGAAGAGATGGTGTCAGGGGGAGGGTTTCAGATTGCTGGGGCATTGGGACCAGTTCTGGGGGAGGTGGGACCTGTACAAATTGGACGGGTTACATGTGGGCAAGACTTGGACTGATGTCTTGGGGGGAGTGTTTGCTAGAGTGGTTAGGGAGGGCTTAAACTAAAATGCCAGGGCATGGGAACCTATGTAAGGAGTCCGAGAAGGAGGGAGCAAGGACAAAATGTGGGGAGAAGGTTCCAACTACATCAAAAATCAGGAAAAATATTAAAAGGATGGAGAACTCAGGAGATGTTGTGAATGGAAGTGTTAGAATTCAAGACGAAGGTACAAAAACTAGCATAAGGGCACTTTATCTGAATGCTCGTAGCATTCGAAGCAAGGTAAATGAGTTGTTGGCACAAATCATTGCGAATGAGAATGATTTGATGGCGATTACAGAGACATATTTGCAGGATGGCCACGACTCGGAAGTAAATATCCAGGGGTATCAGACTGTTCGGAGGGACCGACAGGAAGGTTAGGGAGGTGATGCAGCTCTGATATTTAAGGATGACATCAGGGCGGTAGTGAGGGGTGATATTGGTTCTATGGAAAAAAAAGGTTGAATCCATTTGGGTGGAAATCAGAAATACTAAGGAGAAAAGGTCACGTCACTGACAGGCGTAGTCCATAGGCCACCAAGTAATAAGATCATTGTGGGGCGAGAAATAAACAGAGAAATAACGGGTGCATGTAAAAATGGTACAGCAATTATCATGGGGGATTTTAATCTACATATCATTTGGTCAAACCATGTCGGTCAAGGCAGCCTTGAGGAGGAGTTCACAGAATGTATCCACAATAGCTTCCTTGAACAGAATGTAATGGAACCTACGAGGGACCAGCTGTCCTAGATCTGGTCCTGTGTAATGAGACCGGAATAATTAATGATCTGACAGTTTGGGATCCTGTCAGAAGAAGCGATTACAGTATGGTTGAGTTTAAAGCAAAGATAGAGCGTGAGAAGGTAAAATCCAATACTAGCTCTTTGTGCTTAAACAAAGGAGAATACAAAGGGACAAGGAAGGCGTTGGCTAAGGTAGACTGGGAGCAAAAACTTTATGGTGGGACAATTGAGGAACAGTGGAGGACTTTCAAAACGATTTTTCACAGTGCTCAACAAAAGTATATACCAGTGATAAGGAAGGACTGTAGAAAAAGAGATAATCAGCCATGGATATCTAAGGAAATAAAGGGGGGCATCAAATTGAAAGAAAATGCATACAAAGTGGCAAAGATCAGTGGGAAACTAGAGAATTGGGGAACCTTCAAAGGTCAACAGAAAGCCACGAAAAAAGCTATAAAGAAAAGTCCGATGGATTATGAAAGTAAACTAGTTCAGAATATAAAAACAGACAGCAAACGTTTCTACAAATATATAAAAGGAAAAAGACTGGCTAAAGTGAACATGGGTCCTTTAGAGGATGAGAAGGGGGATGGAATAACTGGAAATGAGAAAATGGCTGCGGCATTGAACAGGTATTTTGTGTCGGTCTTCACAGTGGAAGACACAAATAAGATGCCAAAAATTGATGACAGGAAGGCTATGGCAGGTGAGGATCTAGAAACTATCATTATCACGAAAGAGGTAGTGTTGGGCAAAATAATGGGGCTAAAGGTAAACAACTCTCCTGGCCCTGATGGAATGCATGCCAGGGTACTGAAAGAGATGGCGGGGGAAATATCAAATGCACTGGTGGTAATTTACCAAAATTCGCTGGACTCTGGGGTGGTTCCCGCAGATTGGAAAACAGCAAATGTGACGCTACTCTTTAAAAAAAGAGGTAGACAATAGCCAGGTAACTATAGGCCGGTTAGCTTAACTTCTGTAGTAGAGAAAATGCTTGAATCTATCATCAAGGAAGAAATAGCAAGACATCTGTATAGAAATTGTCCCATTGGTAAGACACAGCATGGGTTCATGAAGGGCAAGTCATGTTTGATTAATTTGCTGGACTTTTGTGAGAACATCACATGTGCAGTGGACAATGGGGAACCTGGGGATGTGGTGCATCTGGATTTCCAGAAAGCATTTGACAAGGTGCCTCACCAAAGACTGCTACATAAGGTAAAGATGCACGGTGATACGGGTCATTTATTAGCATAGGTAGAGGATTGGTTGACTAACAGAAAGCAAAGAGTGGGGGTAAATGGGTGTTTTTCTGGTTGGCGATCAATGTCTACTAGTGTGCCTCAATGATCAGTGTTGGGACCGCAATTGTTAACGATTTGCATAGACGTTTTGGAGTTGGGGACCAAGTGAAGTCTGTCAGAATTCGCAGACACACTAAGATCAGTGGCAGAGCAAATTGTGCAGAGGATGCGGAAAGTCTGTAAAGGGATATAGATAGTCTTAGTGAGTGGACGAGAGCCTGGCAGATGGAGTACAATGTCGGTAAACGTGCGGTCATCCATTTTGGTTGGAATAACAGCAAAATGGACTACTATTTAATTGGTAAAAGAAAATGCAGCATGCTGTTGTGCAGAGGGACCTGGGTGTCCTTGTGCAAGAATCACAAGGAGTTGGTTTGCAGGTGCAGCTGGTACTTAAGAAGGCAAATGGAATTTTGTCCTTCCTTGCTGGATGGATGGAGTTTAAAAACAGCAAGATTATGTTCCAACTGTATAAGGTGTTGGTGAGGCCACACCTGGTGTTTTGTGTACATATTTGGTCTCCTTACTTGAGAAAGGATATACTGGCACTGGAGGGGGTGCAGAGGAGATTCACTAGGTTGATTCCGGAGTTGAGAGGGTTGACTTATGAGGAGAGACTGAGTAGACTTGGGCTATACTCATTGGAATTCAGAAGAATGAGGGGACATCTTATCGAAACATATAAGACTATGAAGGGAATAGATAAGATAGAAGCAGGGAAGTTGTTTCCACTGGCGGGTGAAAATAGAACTAGGGGGCATGGCATCAAAATAAGGGGGTGCAGATTTAGGACTGAGTAGAGGAGGAACTTCTTCACACAAAGGGTTGTGAATTTGTGGAATTCCCTGCCCAGTGAAGCAGTTGAGGCTACCTCATTGAATTTTTTGAAAGCAAGGATAGATAAATTTTTGAAAAGTGAAGGAATTATTGGTTATGCTGAGCGGGCGAGTAAGTGGAGCTGAGCCCAAGAAATGATCAGCCATGATCTCATGGAATGGTGGGGCAGACTCGGGAGGCAGATGGCCTACACCTGTTCCTTGTTCTTATGTTGTTGCGTTCTTATGTTCACCCCTCGCTCCTCTAAATGCTGGACCTTGCCAAATATTAACAACAATTGTTTTTAACTCAAAGATTCTGGAAAGTTTAAGTTTATTGCTGCCAAACTACAGGCGTTAATTAAGTTTGGGAACAACCTGCCCTTCACATACATAAGCATGTACAGTGTATTTCAAGCTCATGCCTCTTACTTTACAATTCTAGTGCTGTCCGAATTTCATTGAAAGACACTCACAGCAAATCACATTGAATGAATTTTATGTCAATTTCCAATGCAATTAATTGAATTTATGATGCTTGTGTACAACACCCTACCTCAACTATTACTCGACTCAAATGTACTATATTCCTTCAATTGGGCAGACATACCCAAAATTATCGCTATGGAGAGAGAACGTGCAGAAGTCATGACTAAATTCACTCATGACCATCCGCTTTTCGCTCAGGAGAGGCAGAGGAGATGAGGGAGTAATTTTAACGCTCCCAGTTTTGGAGAAAGCTACATATGCTCGCTGGATACTGATTTTTGTCTCAGGTTGTTTGATTTTAGCGAAACACGGGGAGTGAACTGTTTCAGGGGGGATCAATTTGTAGCTGAATTAAACTCCTCAAAGTCCCCACTGGACCTGCAAACTCTTATTCTGGTCAATCAGTATGTTGTTCCAATCTTTGGTCCAACATCAGGAGTGCTTTCTTAGCACCATGCACCTTTTCACAGCCTGCTGTTCCCAATGTCACTGATTCGTCATCCTCTCTGGTGAAAGAAGCAGCAACCATTTTTTTTAACCAGGGTTGAGTCTGCTGCACGCAAGTGGAGTGAAAAGTCTAGGAATGCAAAAGTCATAATGGATTCAATTGTAATCAGAAAAGAAAGGCGTTTCTGTGGCCGCAAAAGAGACAAAATGACGGTATGTTGCCTCTTTGGTCTAAGGGTCATATGTGTCTCAGATACCTACAGGAAAGTCTGGAGGGCGAGCGTCGTGGTATACAATGGTACAAACCACAAATGTAAAAAAAAGATGATGTTCCCAAAGTTGAATATCGGGATTGGAGAAGCGGCAGCGCAAACATAATGATTACATGATTACTATGACGTCTGCATGCGAGTCAGAGTCGACATAGTACGGTACTTTGGATGAATTTGTAGCTGATGAGATAGCATGAGCAGGACGGTTTCAGAGACCTGGACATCGGGACTGGTCGTGGTGCAACTGGGATCAGTAAAAACTGAACCGGTTGCACCTCAGTAGGTCTGGGACTGATATTCTAGGGTGGGGGAGGGGGGGGGTGGGGGGGGGGGGGGGGAGTCGAGGGGGGTGGGGGGGGGGACATTTGCTACATCGGTTGGGGGGTGCTTAAATTAAACTGGGAGGTGGATGGGAGCCAATGCAAGGAGTCGGAACAGGGGCAAACAATGAAAGGTCAAAACATGCAAAGTTGATTAATAAAATTGATAGGTAGAGAAAACAAGCGATAACATCAAGCAGGACCACAGTGAAAAATAATGGGAACGGGACAAACAATGTTAGTAGGCAGGCCATCAGTATTTGTGCCTTCATTCATGAAGCATTTACAAAATGTGGACAAATTTAATCATACAAATGAATGGAAACGGATATGATAGATCGGAATTACGGAGGCATTGCTGCTGGGTGACCAAAAAAGGGACATTAAAATGCAGGAGTATTCAACATTTAGTTAAGGGTACCAAAATGAAAGACGTCTGAGTTGCATTGTTAAGGAGAAAAGGAAAGCAATATTGAGGAAAGATCTGAGCTTTGACGATGTGGAATCTCTATCTGTGGAGCTGACAAATACCATCAAGCAAAATAATATTCGTGGGGATTATTTATAGATCCCCAAGCTGTTGTGGAAATGTTGGGAACTGCACTAAATAATAAACTAGAGGCTCATGTATTAAAGGATAGACATAGAACATAGAACAGTACAGCACAGAACAGGCCCTTCGGCCCACGATGTTGTGCCGAGCTTTATCTGAAACCAAGATCAAGCTATCCCACTCCCTATCATTCTGGTGTGCTCCATGTGCCTATTCAATAACCGCTTAAATGTTTCTAAAGTGTCTGACTCCACTATCACTGCAGGCAGTCCATTCCACACCCCAACCACTCTCTGCGTAAAGAACCTACCTCTGATATCCGTCCTGTATCTCCCACCACGAACCCTATAGTTATGCCCCCTTGTAATAGCTCCATCCACCCGAGGAAATAGTCTTTGAACGTTCACTCTATCTATCCCCTTCATCATTTTATACACCTCTATTAAGTCTCCCCTCAGCCTCCTCCGCTCCAGAGAGAATAGCCCTAGCTCCCTCAACCTTTCCTCATATGACCTACCCTCCAAACCAGGCAGCATCCTGGTAAATCTCCTCTGCACTCCTTCCAGCGCTTCCACATCCTTCCTATAGTGAGGTGACCAGAACTGCACACAATATTCCAAATGTGGTCTCACCAAGGTCCTGTACAGTTGCAGCATAACCCCACGGCTCTTAAACTCCAACCCCCTGTTAATAAAAGCTAACACACTACAGGCCTTCTTCACAGCTCTATCCACTTGAGTGGCAACCTTTAGAGATCTGTGGATATGGACCCCAAGATCTCTCTGTTCCTCCACAGTCTTCAGAACCCTACCTTTGACCCTGTAATCCACATTTAAATTTGTCCTACCAAAATGAATCACCTCACATTTATCAGGGTTAAACTCCATTTGCCATTTTTCAGCCCAGCTTTGCATCCTATCTATGTCTCTTTGCAGCCTACAACAGCCCTCCACCTCATCCACTACTCCACCAATCTTGGTGTCATCAGCAAATTTACTGATCCACCCTTCAGCCCCCTCCTCTAAGTCATTAATAAAAATCACAAAGAGCAGAGGACCAAGCACTGATCCCTGCGGCACACCGCTAGCAACCTGCCTCCAATCCGAAAATTTTCCATCGACCACCACCCTCTGTCTTCGGTCAGACAGCCAGTTGCCTATCCAATCGGCCAACTTTCCCTCTATCCCACACCTCCTCACTTTCATCATAAGCCGACCATGGGGGACCTTATCAAACGCCTTACTAAAATCCATGTATATGACATCAACTGCCCTACCTTCATCAACACACTTAGTTACCTCCTCAAAAAATTCTATCAAATTTGTGAGGCACGACTTGCCCTTCACGAATCCGTGCTGACTATCTCGGATTAATCCGCATCTTTCTAAATGGTCGTAAATCCCATCCCTAAGGACCCTTTCCATCAATTTACCAACCACCGAAGTAAGACTAACCGGTCTATAATTACCAGGGTCATTTCTATTCCCTTTCTTAAACAGAGGAACAACATTCGCCATTCTCCAGTCCTCTGGCACCATCCCCGTGGACAGCGAGGACCCAAAGATCAACGCCAAAGGCTCTGCAATCTCATCCCTTGCCTCCCAAAGAATCCTAGGATACATTTCATCAGGCCCAGGGGACTTATCGACCTTCAGTTTATTCAAAACTGCCAAGACATCCTCCCTCCGAACATCTAGGATGACTTTAATCTGTATATAGATTGGGCAAATCAAATTAGTAACAATACCACAGAGGACGAATCCCTGGGCTGTGTACAGGATGATTTTCTGGACAAATACCTGGAGGAACCAAAGAGGAGGACAGCCAAGACTACGTAGTGTGTAATGAAAAAGGGGTATTTGGCTATCTTTTTGTGCAAAACCCCTTAGGAATGAGCAAATAAAATATGATAGATTTGATCATGAAGATGTCGAGTGAAGTAGTAGATTCTAAGACTGGCGTGCTGAATGTAAATAAAATAAACTACAATGGTATGAGGCGCAATTACACTACATCGGATTGGTGGACGTTACTCAATGCGATGACGGTGGAAAGGCAATGACAAGCATTCATACAGTGTAATCGTTTCCATGTATTTGCACGATTAATTCATCTACATGTTTGTAAATGCTCCACGCATTAAGGCAGAAAGCCTTATGGCTTGTCTTTTTAACATTGCTTGACCCGTTCCCGTGAACCGAAACAGATGTTCATTCCTGTCCAGCATAACAGGAAAACGGGAAATCTGGTCAAACCATGGCTTACAACGTAAATTAGCAATAGTAGTAGATCCAAGGAAGATTGCCCAGAAAAATAAAGCAATAGGCCTAATCATTTTGAGAAGTTTAGAATTCGGCCAAGCAGAACAAAGTTATCATACAAGGGAAAGTTAGAGTTCGAAGACACGCATCTGGGGATCATAAAAACTGTCTGTGGAAGCATCTATCTGTATGTGAAGAGAATACAATTGGGGAAGACAAATGTCGGTCCCATATAGTCAGAAAGAGTGAAATCCATAATAGGGAACAAAGAAGTAGCTGACCACATAAATACGACGTGTGGTTCAGTCTTCACAATGGAGAACACAAATAATCTACCAGAAATGTTGAGGAAAATATAATGGTATTTAGTGATAGGGAGGAACGGAAGGAAATCAAAAATAGTACAGAAATAGTGTTGGAAAATCTATGGGGTTGAAGACCCATAAATCTATATGCCCCGATGATCTACAACTCAGAGAACTTAATGAACTAGCCATAGAAATGATGGATACATTTGTGGTAATCTTCCAAGATCCTATATATTGTAACGGTTCCAAAGGATTGGCTAATGTACCCTTACTATACAAAAAGTGAGGTAGCGAGAAAACAGGGAATTATAGACCAGTCAGCCTGACATCCTATTGTGGAAAATACTAGACTCAAAGATAAATGATTCAATGATAGAACAAATTAAAACAGTGGCAGGAATGGACAGAGTCAGCATGGATTTACGAAAAGGTAATCAGGTCTACTGGAATGCTACGTAGAATTGAGCCAGTAGTTATGGTTTATTTGGACTTATTGAAGGCTTTGAACAAAGTCTCACATCAGAGATTAGCGTCCGTAAAAAAAAAAGAGTATGAGATTGGGGGTAGTGTATTGAGCTGGGTGGAATCCTCGCGGGCAGACATGAAGCAAAGTGAAGGAATTAACTTTTTTTTTCCAAGTGGCAGGCAGTGACTAGTGGGGTACCGCAGGGATCTGTGCTAGAACCGCTGAGATTCACAATGTATATTCATGGCTTAGGTTGTAGATCTCAATGTAACATGTCCAAATTTGAAGATGGCACAAAACTTGGTGGAAGAGTGAGCTTTTGTACGGATGTAAAGATGATTCCGTGTGATATGCACTGGTTGAGAGAGTAGGCAAATGCAAAGCAGCTGCATTATCATGTGGATAAATGTAAGATTGTGCATTTTGGTAGAAAAAAATAGGAAGTTTCATTTTTATATGAATGGCTATAGATACTTTGATGGTGATGCACTATGAGTCTTGGCTTCCTTGCACATCAGTCACTGAAAGTAATGCGATGGCGGACTTCATAGCTAGAGAATTCGAATCCAGGAGCAGCGATGTTTTGTTGCAGTTATACAGGACCTTGTTGAGGCCACTCTTGGAATATTATGTGCAGTTTGTTCTCATTCTCTGAAAAAGTACGTTCTTGCTCTGGACAGTGTGCAGCAAATGTTTTACAGACTTAATCCCGTGATGGTGGGACCGACGAATGAGGAGAGATTGAAACAGTTAGGATTATATTCACTGGAGTTGAGAAGAATGAAGATGGATCTCTTGGAAACGTCGAAATTTATAACAGGGCTAAACATGGTAGATTCAGGAAGAATAATCCTGATGGAGGGATAGTAGAGAAACATGGTCACAGTTTGAGGATACGGGGTAGACCGGTTTGGACTGAGATAAATATAAATTTATTTACCCAAAGCGTGCTGAGCCTGTGAAATTATTTACCCAGAAAGCAGCTGAGGCCAAAATATTGTATGTTTTTAAGAAGAAGTTAGATACAACTTTTGTGGCTTATGGAATCAAAGGATATGGAGGAATCTGGGAACAGATTAATGAGTGGACTGGTCAACCATGATCGTAATGAATGGCAGAGTAGTCTCAAAAGTCTGAATGACATATTCCTGTTCCTATTTTCTATGTTTCTTTGAATTGCACTGGCATCAGTTCTGCCTCATCATTTGATTTCAATCCATATCAATTATTTGGAAAAATGAGCTGAATATGTGGTTGCTAATTTTGATGATAGCACAATGACTTGGCAGCAAACTAAGTTTTCAAGTGCGAGTTTGGAATCTACAAAGGGATGCAAATAGGAAAAATGAGGGGGGGGGGAATGGAATATGGAGTATATATTGGAAAAGAAATTGGACTCTCCATTTTGGCAGGTAAACTGGATAAGTAATAGAATACTGAATAATAGAATACTGATTCAAGAAATGGGGTTTGCAAGGCGCAAAAATACAAAAGAATTTAGGGTGGCATGGTACGTGGAGTAAGGCCTGGCACATAGCTCTGAAGGTGCAGCAACTGATTCGGTAGATAATTTGAAAGGTGGTGTTTACTGCAAGGGAAAAAAGAAGTTAAAGTAAAACGCTTTATGACAGCTTCACATGAACACTACGTCTGGGACAATAGTGTTGTTGTTATTGTTTTCAGGAAAATTGATGTAATTTTAAGAAATTTTAAGAACGGATAAACATTTCAAATAAGGTACAGTTTCAGGTCGGTTTCATTTAATGCTTTCTAACCTTGCATTAAATCTCTGAATAGTTTGAAGGTTGAGCAAACGATGTTTACCTGTCTGTGGCTTTAACTTCATAAGAACATAATAAGAACGTAAGAAATAGGAGCAGGAGTAGGCCATCTAGCTCCTCAAGCCCGCTCCGCCATTCAATAAGATCATGGCTGATCTGATAGTCGGTTCAGTTCCACTTACCCGCCCGCTCCCCATAACCCTTAATTCCCTTAATGGTTAAAAATCTATCTATCTGAGATTTAAACACATTTAACGAGGTAGCCTCTACTGCTTCATTGGGCAGAGAATTCCAAAGATTCACTACCCTCTGAGAGAAGAAGTTCCTCCTCAACTCTGTTCTAAATTGACTCCCCCATATTTTGAGGCTATGCCCCCTAGTTCTTGTTTCCATTGTAAGTGGAAATAACCTCGCTGCTTCTACCCTGTCTAGTCCCTCCATTATCTTATATATCTCTATAAGACCTCCCCTCAACCTTCTAAACTCCAAAGAGTACAGGCCCAGTCTACTCAATCTCTCCTCATAAGCTAAACCCCTCATCTCCGGAATCAACCTGGTGGACCTTCTCTGAACTACAAAGCTAATATATATTTTCTTAAATAAGGGGACCAAAGGTTTACACAGTACTCTTGGTGCAGCCTCACCAGTACCCTGTACAGTTGCAGCATGACCTCCCTGCTTTTATACTCCATCCCTCTCGCGATAAAGGCCAACATTCCATTTGCCTCCCTGATTACTTGCTGCAAACTGAGTTTCTGTGATTGATGGACAAGGACCCCCAGGTCCCTCTGCACAGTAGCATGTTGTAATTTTTCACCGTTTAAATAATAGTCCATTTTACTATTATTGCTTCAAAGTGGATAACCTCACACTTACCAACGTGATACTCCATCTGCCAGATCATTGCCCACTCACTTAGCCTATCCAAATCTCTCTGCAGACTCCCTGTGTCCTCCACTCAATTTGTTTTCCCACTCATCTTTGTGTCATCCGCAAACTTTGTTGCCCTGCACTCGGTCCCCTCCTACAGATCGTCTATGTATATGGTAAATAGTTGAGGCCCCAGCACCGATCCCTGCGGCACTCCACTCGTCACTGATTGTCAACTGGAAAAGCACCCATTTATTCCGACTCTCTGTTTCTGTTTGATAGCAAATCCTCAATCGACGCTAACACTTTACCCCCAACTCCGTGTACCTGTATCTTATGCAGCAACCTTTTGTGAGGCACCTTATCGAATGCCTTCTGGAAATCTAAGTACACCACATCCACCGGTTCCCCTCTGTCAACCGCACTTGTTATATCCTCAAAAAAGTCCAGTAAATTAGTCAAACTTGACTTTCCCTTCATGAATCCATGCTGCATCTGCTTGATTGAACCATTCTTCTCCAGGTGTCCTGCTAATTCTTCCTTAATGATAGATTCAAGCATTTTCCCAACTACGGATGTTAAGCTAACCGGCCTGTAGTTACCTGCCGTTTGTCTACCTCATTTTTTAAACAGTGGCGTTACATTAGCTGTTTTCCAATCAGCTGGCACCTCCCCAGAGTCCAGTGAGTTTTGATAAATTACAACTAATGCATTTGCTATTATTTCTGCCGTTTCTTTTAGTACCCTGGGATGCATTCCATCCGGACCAGGGGACTTGTCTACCTTTAGTCCCATTAGCCTACCCAGCACTACCTCTTTAATAATAGTGATCGTTTTAAGGTCCTCACACCCTACAGTCCCATGACCGTCAATTATTGGTATGCTATTTGTGACCTCCACTGTGATTTCCAACTCCTTCAATTTCCAACTCAGAATTTATTGTGTTTTAGAGCTTTGGAATGCAAAATACTGATAGTTGACGAGGAGCTTAAGGGAGCAGAAAGCAGCTTATTTCTTCTGGAGTCGATAGCAAAAAACTAGTTAGCACAGTTGAAGACTGCAAGATAGATAGGATGAGTCTTTCATGCTTGCATGCAGCTGGAACCTTATGATGTAGTCATGGTTCAGTCAGCCATTTCCGAGAGTTCCACAAAGAAACCAATTATGAAACTACTGGACCGTCCAACGATACAGAGATCTGTAAGAAGTACATTTCAAAATATCAGAAACTCATTGATCTGAAACCGCTGTAGAACAGCCTTTTCTTTCAGAGATTCAGGAAGATATGAATGTGTTTGGTGAGTGAGAGACACTAGAAGAATGTTTTCTATTAGCAATGCTAACGTTTGAAATGATGTATTAATGTCTGTTAACAAATTAGAACATAGTGACTGAGATGGCATGGCATGAATTCACTACTGAAAGTGGAGTGGAATTCCTGGTCATTTGGGTATTTTCAAAGACGCGAACCAGATTTTGGAATGTGGATTGCCAAGTGAATGTATTGCGATGAGAAAAGAGTTTAGAACCTATTCTGGGAATGGAACTTGGAAGCTGTCATTTGATTGTAGTCGGCTGAAATCTGATTTTAAGGAGAACTCTGCAAATAGCGAATTTTGTGATGATGATGTGGAGATGCCGGCATTGGACTCGGGTGGGTACATTAAGAAGTCTCACAACACCAGGTTAAAGTCCAACAGGTTTATTTGGAATCACGACCTTTCAGAGCACTGCTCCAACACACCTGATGAAGCAACAGTGCTCCAAAAGCTTGTGATTCCAAATAAACCTGTTGGACTTTAACCTGGTGCTGTGAGACTTAATTTTATGATGATGACAATAACAGTATCAAATTTATTTTGTTACACTTAGTGATATTTAAACGATACCTCAATGTTAAGCTAAAGGGCGCGAAGAGTAGTACATTACATTCAATCTTAAAATGTTTGATAAATGTTTTTTTAAACATTAATTAGAGGTCCTGTAACTCAGTTTGCTCTACGTCTGATAACGCAAAAAATAAAAATAACTTCCAATTTTTGGGCTGCGCCTCCATTCCACAATCCCCCTGGCGAGTTATAACATCTACTGGCATTGTAACAATGTAGTTGTTTTCTTTCCTTGTGGAAAAACTAATCAAACATATATTTGCGTTGGAAGCAATGACAAAAGCTCACCAGTCTGATTGGTGATGATAATGTACGTTTTGGAAATGTATTTTAATCAATTGCCTTTCCAAGGTTTTTTCAGCACATTGTTGTCTCCAGTCGGTGTCCTCTAATTATTACTGAAGCAATAAAATGGCATAATGCTGATTTTAATCTGGATAAATGCAGTGTTCTGTGCATTAAGTTTCCACTGGGGATTGCTGAGTGTGTGTCTGTGGGATGGTGTTTAACATAGAACAACAGAGATAGCAAGCAGTTTTACAATGACATATTAACTTTTGTAATTGGTAAATTTTATGCTAATATATTTTGTTTGACAGTGTTTTAAATAAGCTTCGTTTGATAAAAGCTTCCTACTGGGTCATTTGAGTCATACATGGAGTAAAACAGCTTATGTTCAGCCATGCCAAAATCGAATGTAAATCTGAGGCTAGGCTGGCCTGGGTCTTAATGCATTCTTCAGCTGAATTACTTATCATCTGAATAAAGGCTGATTAAAATAGGACTATACCCAGTGTAGGTTAAAAACATGAGAGGTAGCCTTATTGAAACATATAGAATACTGAGGTTATTGAAAATGCAGATAGTGGAAAAATGCTTCCACTTGTGCTTTTTTTTCCCAGTCAATTGCTGTTATATATGCTTCTCTTCCCAGATATCAGTGATTGTTGGGTCATTGAGATGTTGGCAGGACAGATAGAAAGATGTTTCATAGGCCTGGGAATCCAGGTTATTGATAGGAGAGTGGAATTCAGACCAAATTCTGATCAGTCATGGATTTACTGAATGCAGACCAGACACCAAGGGCAAAACGTTAACCAATTGAAACTCGAAGATATAGGATGCTGTTAGTCGAGACCCCAACATTTGCATTTGATTTTTGCATTAGCGTGAGCCTATTTTTTTTTCGTTCCAAGTATATTTCAATTTACCAATGAAGAAGCTTTTATCAAAACAGCTTCATTTTATAAGACAGTTAGAATATAACAAAAATAATAAGCAGAACATTTACCAATTAAAATGGGTAAACACGACAAAGTATAATTCTTAACAATGAACAATCTCCATAGTTCCAATTTAAAGCAATATCTCCATAGACATACACCCTTCTCCAGAATTAGTTTGCAGAAATAAATAAGCATTCAGACGTGGTACTAGATTTCCTGCATTTTAACGCTTCAGGACAGAGATACAGAGAGCAGTTCCCAGAGCATAATATATCTTCAGAACAGGAGAACTTGACATAAATGACCCTAGTCACGGGCAGCACCTGTCTCTTGACTTCAGAGAGGGGAAAAATAAGTCAGCTCGATCCACAGCACTCCTTCTATCAATCCTCTGAGCTGGCCTGGTTTTGTAAACTACTCCATTCAATGGCATTTTAGGAGGGCACAAAATGCCAGTCTTGCCAACGATGCCAAAACCCCATGACAAAAAATAAGAAGTAAATAATTTCTACAAGACTAAGCAATTGCAATTATTTTGATGAACGTTATGGGGGAAAAGGGCTCTATTTGCTTAGAATAAGGAATAGTAAAACGACGGATGAAATAAGCTGTGCAGATGATATCAAGCAACAATCTGATCTGCAAAGAAAGAGTCATCGAGTGAAACATTGTGAGTCAAGGGGTTCAAGAAAGAAACAAAAAACAAGAAAGATGGAGCAGGAGAAAAGACAAAATAGGGTATCAAAGGAATAGAAGTGAAGGCAAGACATAGCATAAAGAGCAGGAGATAATCTCAATGAAATAATATATTGGAGTATTTGTGTGGATATCGCAAGGTCTAAGGAGCTGGAAAAAAATATGCAAGGGAATCTTTTCACACTCCCAAGGCACAGAACATGAATAGAGTCACAACTGATTTGTGCAGTACACAAACGGGATAAAAACGATCTTCAAATGAAAGTGTGCTTGGGCTCCTTCATAGTGATAAGTTGCTGAAGGTGCAAGATGCCACAATCCAATGGATTGTCACGAACCAACACATTATACAAGGTGGCATTTTAAAACGGACATGTATGTCCACCTCAGGCACAGGAGATCTGAACACTGAGCAGAATAAGGCATGTTAGGCACAAACATAAGTGCATCAATTAATGCATTTCAAACCGGTGTTAATAGAAGATAAACATCCATCAAAGAGATTTTTGCATATGCAATTTTTGGGACGGCTTTCCATTCTTTCTTCTCCGTTTCTCACATTACGATATTTAGTTTTAAATGTTCAACATGTAGCACCAAGTGAGAAAACAAACAAATCCTGGCCACTCTCCAGTTACGACCATCAGATTCCCAAACCGTGTTGTTCACTTTCCCTTTTATTTAAACTGAGCTTACGAATTCCACTTTTCAATTGCTTCAGTTTTCGCTTTTTTCATCTCTCATTTTTTTTGCCTAGTTTATACTTATTCCATCCTTTTAAACTGTTATCTGCACCCATCTGCCATTCCCTTGCCCTCTTTTCACCTTTAAAATTAGGAGCATTCGCGTCACATTCGTAATAGGCAATGACCTCTGCAAAATGGGACGTTGCTGCAACCAGTTCTGATAAAACGAGGAAGAAATACTCCAGTTTTACGAAAGCTATAGCTGCATATCGGCAGCAATTCCATGTCCATGTTTACGTTCGAAATTATTAGCTTAATAACTAACTGCTAAAGGAGACCATGTAAAGTTGCGCCACCTCGTTCTGCCAGAGAGATCAAGATGCACCACTGAATCTGTATTCATTGAAATTTTGAATTCAGTAACACGAGCGGATGAGTTCAGCTATAAGAGATCCCATATTCCCAAACTGATGGTGCTGCCCAGTTCTCACACAAATCTTTGTCAATTTCTGTGAGAAACACAACTTTACTGCAATGACTTGTAACCCCCAGGCCTTTGAGTATACCTTATACATAGATAATATGTTCACTATATCTGCAGCTGAAGAGAGTCCGAACTCTCTCCGACACGTTACTGTTCTTCATAACACCCTTAAATTTACCCTGGCCATTGAGCACTCAAATGATTACTTTTCCTCAATATGCTACTTGACCAATCAGTCAATCGTTCTCTGCTGGGGCCAACCATAAGTCTGCCTTCATTTGTAATTGCGAACTTTGGCAAAGAGTTCTTCGAGCCACAACACTGACCTAGCTACAACCTTGTAACACAATGAAAACTCAGTGCGGATATGAAGTGTGTCAAATCCATACTGGTAGATCATGGTTAACCAGATCGAATCATTCCTCGTTGTTTATCGCGCGAGCTCTTGAATGCCACCCCTCTCCACCCCCCCCCCCCCCCACCCCCCCGCCAAAAAAAGGAAAACATCACTCTATCTCCTGAAAACTGACTGACTCAGCTTAGGTTACTGTGGACATGTCCATTAACACTGAAAGTGAAACGGAAAGCACAGAAAACTTTGGGTATCTTGGTGATTTTCTTATTCCTATATTTGGAAGAATGTCAAATGCAAATTTGTTTTAAGATCCTACACCACAAGAGCACAATAGCTCTTTATACTTCAACAATGCTTTAATGGCTATGAAAAACAAAGTCTGCAATATTTTGAGGCTGCATCTCTCTGTTTGATCTGGTGCTGTCTGCAACTGCTCAGTTTCTCTGTTGTTCAGTGACTACTCCATGTCGTGATAGGGAGAGGATTCACCTCTTTCTGGACAACCTTCAAAAATCTATAAGGACTCGCTAATAAACTTGGCTCTATCTCTTAAAGCAAGAATCTGGCTTGGTGGACGAGAAAACAGCCACTGGGATCATGGTCAATGCTGTAGTGAAAATCAACATGAAAATACTCCCAGCGAGGTATAAATTGTCCAATTATAAATCCCTTGAGCATAGTGGTTTGCTGGGACATTTCAGAGGACAGTTAAGCGTCCACCACATTGCTGCACGTTTCTGTCCACTGGTCGGCCAGACAAGGACGGCAGGTTTCCATCCTTAAAGGACATTACTAACAATATGAGTTTGAACAACATTAAACCCGGAAATTCGAGAAAAACCGCTGCAGTGTTGTCAGCACTTGTGGAATTATTTACTCTCTCTCTCTCTTTCTCTCCCTCCATCTCTCTCTCTCCACAAATCTTGCGAGACCTGTTGAGCTTTACTAGCATTTTTGGATTTGCTTTCAGATTCCCATTATTATGTTGCTTTCCTTTTGTTCCTGCGAAAATCAACAAGAGCTTCATGATCACCTTAACTGATGCCAGTATTTAGTGTCAGGTTTCATTAATTAATTCTAACTGCATCAGCTACCATGGATAGATTTGAACCCATGACCCCAGAACGCTAACCCATAGTCTGGCGCTGTTTATGAAATAGTGATGTACATAATTTTCTGAAAATGGATTGGAGTGGATAACTGGATCAGTATAAGGAGGTGAATGATTGATTCCACAATGTGTATTATTAGCGGTTGGCAAGGTCTCCAAGCCATATCGGACTTCATTTTGTTGAGCTGACCTCCTTCAACACTATAGGATGCTGACACGAGCTTCCACAACGCTGAGTTAGCGATCGACCTTCCTTTTGACTCAAAGACTCTGCTCGGATGGAGTCATCAAGTTCGGTGCTAACTGTGGCTGAAATAATTGATTTAACTTTTATCATGCTTTGGCACAGCCATCTGTACATTTAAATTAGAACTGCAGCTGGCTAATGCAGCCCAGAAAACTTAGCATAACGTGTTGCCTTAAACTCGAACATATTCTGGCACCCGTTTGCATGCCGCGATATATCTGCTGGGTATAGATTGCCACAGAAGAAGATCAGCAGAAGCTCAAAGTTTATAATCGAGCAGTAGGTCGGAATTGTGCTAAAGTTTTAAAAGTTTAAAGTTTATATATTAGTGTCGCAAGTAGGCTTCCATTAACACTGCAATAAAGCTGCTGTTAAAATCCCAGTGTCGCCACGCTCCGACGCCTGTTCGACTACACTGAGGGAGAATTTAGCATGGCCAATGCACCTAACCAGCACGTCTGTTGGACTGTGGAGGAAACCGTAGCACCCGGAGGAAACCCATGCAGACACGGGGAGAACCTGCAGAGTCCACACAGGCAATGAACAAAGCTGGCAATCGAACCCGTGCCCCTGGCACAGAGGACAACAGTGCTGATCATTGTGCCACGGTGCCGTCCCTTTGTCTCATAATAATACATTCAAAGAAAGGAAAAGATGTGAATTCAAATTAATCAACCTTCTCATGTATAACGTGTTTTGACTGCTTTCTAAAGTAAGTGAGAACTATTACCTAAGTGGTTTGAAAAAGTTACTTAGTTAACAGCACATGGATAAAATCGTTTGGCCACTGCAGATGGGATTTAACAGTAGTAGGGACAGGGTAGATTAGGAATTAGTTATAGGAATCAACTTAACATCAGACAAACAGCTGTTTTATATAAGTAATTGAATTGTATTTAATTCTAAATACCCAACTTAGTAAGTGATAACTATTATTTAAGTGGTTTGAAATATTACAAAGTTAACAGCACATGGATAAAATCGTTTGGCCCCGATGCTCAAATCAAAGTTTTGGCTCTGAAATGCGACCTGGCACTGTGTTCCCCTAAATCATACCCTTTCTCTGGTCGTCTCATAGATTAGGAGTTGGAGTTATGCTTTCTGTCACAATCTTTCATAGCCTATAGCTAATTGCCATTGTCGTTAACGAGCTGACTCGGGATGTCTCTAAGAACGGTTTTCCTTTTCAGTGCCAGAGTTTACTGTTGAGGTCAAATCATTAGCAATGGCACGGTGGCATAGTTGCACAGTGGTTGCTACTGCTACCTCACAGTGCCGGGGACCCGGGTTCAATTCCGGTCTCGGGTGATAGTTCGTGTGGAGTTTGCACTTTCTCCCCAAATTTCCCCTGTGTCTGCGTGAGTTTCCGCTAGGTGCTGCGGTTTCCTCCCAATGCCGACCAAATCCAGAGGAACGTGACTCAACTTCCCAGCCAAGATGTTCAAGAGGGATTATGGACGTCAACCCCCGACACCCTACATTGCAGGAATGAGGAAGGAGCCTGTAGGAACAGAATAGAATGGAATAGAATCGAATCGAATAGAATAGAATAGAATCTCCACTGTGCAGAAGGAGGCTACTCCGTCCTTCGAGTCTGCACTGACTGTCCGAAAGAGCATCCCACCTAGATTGGTCAAGGTGTGCGTGCGCGCGTGTGTGTGTGTGTGTTCGTATGTTCGTGTGAGTGTGTAATTTGATCTGATTTATTCTTGTCGCATGTATTAGTATACAGTGGAAAGTGTTGTTTCTTGCGCGCGATACAAAGCATACCGTTCATAGAGAACGAAAATAGAGAGTGCGGAATGTAAATTTACAGTCATAGCTAGGGTGTAGAGAAAATGTGCGCGCGCGCGTGTGTGTGTGTGTGTGTGTGTGCGATTCTGAAATGCAGCACTAGAGGAGAGATTGGTAAAGGTGAATGTGTGGCTGGACCAGAAGACACAGGAGCAGAATTACATCACTCGGCCCATCGAGGCTGCTCCGCCATTCAATCATGGCTGATAATTTTCTCATCCCCATCCCCCTGCATTTTATCCATAACCCCTGGTCCCCTTAATATACATGGAGTACACACTTCCCAAGGTTTTGATATTCTCCCCTCGACGGCAGATTGCTAAAGGTTTTTAATAATTTTCAGAGCTAATGTTTATTAATTTCTCACTCAGCTTGTGTGGGGAAGGATGGCCGAGACAGGGGCGTTGGAATCAAAGGCTGGGTAACTCCGTCGAGGATGGCAATCCGGATATTGCCACTGAGAGTGACTTGCCGGCTGAACACACATTGGAAGCGAGGGTAAAATACACAAGGCGATCAGTCTGCAATAGGAAGGAGAGAAAATGTACGGCAGCCAAAGTATAGGAAGCATCTCTCATACTGTGCGTAAAATAATCAGCGATAATGGATAAAATGTAGAGCGGGAAATACCATGCTAATATTTTACAATCTATTTGCCCATTTACTTTATTACACCAAGTCGATACAAATCAATCATTCACATTTCTTGGAAAATATGCATTCCATACATGTTGCATTCTAAAGTTTCACCTGCGAAGTTGAGGGAATAGGTTGTGATAGTCAGTCTTAAATACTTTTCAGAGCTAATGTATATTTCGCTACATTGCAACAGTAACAGCTGCATGTAAATTTACAGTTAAATCAACAATTATTTGAAATTGTAAATCTTAAGCATTGTGATTACCCACAACGTCCTTAATATCAATCTTGAAATTCCGTCAGTAATTGCATCTTATGATCCTCTGGGACAATGGCAACTTGACCTGTAACTTTTATATTCTTTCGTTCCAGTGAAAGTGAACAGAGCTGGCAGAAAAGATCGCCAGTTCCACAACTGCGCGAATTTAACTTTGTTTGTTGTTTTTACCCGAGAGAACAAGGTCTACGAGAATCCACAACCACTTGCTGCCGTAATCTGAGGCCGTTCACTGAGAAGCACGACAAGATTCCCATTTTGGTCCCTTTGCAACTTGACCGGGATCCCCTCAATTCTCTTTCCCGTGAGAGAGAACTCCTTGCCATACTCCTGTGGTGTGTTCTCTTACACTTTAAACACTTCTTAAGGTAGAATCAGAATTTCTTTCTAAGATGCATTCAAGGAATGGTCCAGGATTTTTCAGTCAAGTGAAAAAAAAGTACAATATCCAAATCGCATCTCTGATCCCTCCGAGCCATTGGCCAACATGGTGATGCCCCTGCAGGTCACGTTTAGTGGACTCTGGAAATCGGTTTTTTAGTTTCTCCAGAGAAACCGTTACAAGTAATGAAAACCTTTGAAGATTAATTTTCATCACCCTTTCGGTATTGTCTCACAACCGCATTGAATAGGCTGGCAAATTGTTTTGTTCCCTTGGTGTATACGATCTCGACATGATCAGCGACCATGTGCTCTTTCTGCAGTCATGATGTGGAGATGCCGGCGTTGGACTGGGGTGTGGCTTTTGCTACCAAATAAACCTGTTGGACTTTAACCTGGTGTTGTTAAACTTCTTACTCTTTCTGCAGGCCCAGGGATGTTTTGGTGTTGTGCATTTCATTTCCTCCACAAGCCCAAGCATTATTGAATTTTCTGCTCCAGTGTCTTTCCACCTCAATGTGCTATATGGCCAGTTGATCGGAATTTTTACTTTCAATGAACATGCAACCTGCAGAATTTGCCATCATTCCCAGTTGGAGCACATTACTCTCGTTGCTACTGCCCAGAGTCGCAGTAAGACTTACCTTCTCGGTGACATAAAGCAGGGAACTTGCCCAACACCAGGACTTTGTAGAGTGATATAAATTAGTGAGCCGCGCTGCGGGGCTTTAAAATGAGCGTGCATAGAAATTACAAAATATTTATATAGCATTTCAACACAACAAGGACGCTGTAAATAACGTCCAGCTACATTTCTGGAATATGTAGCCAGCTACATTTCTGAAATGTTCTCAAAGTTGTAAGAAACACTGCAAATGATTTTGTTGTAAATCTCCCACATTCATAATTGTCAAATAGTCTACTTTATAGATAATGCGTATTGACAGATGTGTTTTAATTATTTGTACATTTATTTTTGCAAGCACTGATGAGAACTCCACAGCCTCCTTGCAATAACGCAGTGGGATCTTTACTGCTTAGCTGGGAACTGGTTTTGATGTATCATGTTAAAGGTAATCCGCTGCTGCCCCATTTGTTTCCTAGAAAATTTACTCGACTAACTCATGAAATAGGTTGGCAGTCTGAAGAGGAAAGATAGAACAACCTAGTTGACTCTACGAAACATTCGAAGACTAAGATGTGATTTGATTGAAACATGTAATAATGGTGCCTCATCGTCACTGGCTGAATGTGGAGAGGAGGCTTTAGAACTAGGTGGTCACAGCTCAAAAATTGTGGCTCGCCAATTTAAGACAGAGATGAGGATAATGTTCATGCAGCGCTTCCTCAAAAGGTCGTGGAAGCAGGGTCTTTGAACAAATTTCAGGGGAAGATGAATGGATTGTTGATAAGCAAGACGATGGTGTATTATCAGATCGTGTCGGGAATGTGGTGTTCGTGTCACAATAAGATCAACCATTATCTTATTGAATGATTAAGAATACTGCAGGGTCCGAGTGGCGTAAGCCTGCTCTGAATTCAAACACTGGCGTTTTCATTCGATTAAACAAATAATGCAGATAATTACG
Source organism: Mustelus asterias (assembly GCF_964213995.1). Taxonomy (NCBI): domain Eukaryota; kingdom Metazoa; phylum Chordata; class Chondrichthyes; order Carcharhiniformes; family Triakidae; genus Mustelus; species Mustelus asterias. The sequence continues at coordinate 94,767,138 of NC_135816.1, forward strand.
AATCGAGCAAAGGGAAATGAGCAGAAGGAAACAAGTCACTGGCCGGAATTTTACAGAAATTCAGAGAATTGAATTCTATGTTGGCCTCGGGCACGATTTTACAATCGCCGCCCAAGCGAGGTCTTAAAATCAAGGCCACGGAGTATCTCTCCCGTTTCTTAGGTGTCCAGGTGAGTTCAATTCTATCCCTTTGAATGCTGTTTCCTCAGGGTATCCCTTCAGTTTGAATATTGTACCCGGTGAAAGCACAACCTGCACTATATATACGAGAGCCTGGAAACATTGACCATGAAGCGAATACCATCATTAGATATTTTCTTAAATTGGCTCATTTGCATAATGTTGTTTTTGGAACTTGTTCAGTGCTCTCTCTCAGTCTCTCCAACAAACCGCCCCCCCCCCACCCCACGCCTCGCACCCCCCTCCCCCCTCCCCCCCAACACACACACACATCCCTCAATATCTAAATCTGTTGATTTGCCTCCCTGTGTACCTATCATCCTATCCACAGATTTCTCTTATTGTCGAAAACAAAAGTTCATGGTATATCCGGTATCATATTTTCATGTATAAAAAAATGCCTGACGTCCAGGGAACAGAGAGTTGGCAGACGCTATTTGTTTAATTCTGCTTGACAGAATGGACGAAGAATGTGCCAGTGGGATCAGTGCTCGGACCTCATCGTATTTCTTTTTTTCAATTGATGCAAAATTGGGACTTGGAAGAAGGATGTTGAGGTTCGCTGACTAAATTTGCTGACGCCACAAAGGCAGGTATGGAGGTAAACTGTGAAAAGGGCGTAAAGAAGCTACAAAGAGACATGGATAGCTTGACTATCCATGGGAAAGTTCTAGCAAATGGACTATAATTTTGGAAAATGTGAAATACTCGATTTTCGCAGGAAGAATAAAAATAAGCTTACTATATAAATGGCGAGAGATAGCAGAGGTCTGATATTCAGCGGGTTCTGGGCGTCCTTCTGCATGAAGTAATAAAGACTGATCCACAGATACAGGAACCTATTAGGGAAGTTCACAAAACGTTATCGTTCATTGTGAGGTGCATTGTTCACAAAAGTAGGAAAGTTATGCTACAGTTGAACAGGGTATTGGTGAGAGCACATCTGGAATTTTGTGTACAGTAGTGACTTCGTGATTTAAGGACATATGTAAATGTGTTAGAAACAGTTCATTATGTTTACTAAAAGAATACAAAGAACTGTCGTGTTGACTTATGAGAAAAGATGGGATTGGTTAGGTTTCTATCGCTGGAATCGAAAGAGTACGACGAGATCAGATCAAAACCTTGAAAATCCTCAGGGCTGTCGACAGGGTGATTGTGGAGATAATGTTTGCTCTTGTGGGATAATGCAAAAAACATGAGCCATTCATTGAAAATGAGTGGTCGCGCTTAGACAGAGATGAAGAGATTGATTTGTTTTGAGTCTTTGGAACTGTTCCTCAAAAGGCAGTGAAAGTAGAGTCTTTGAATATTTTTTTTAAGGCAGAGCTCGATAGATTTTCGATTAACAAAGGGGGTGAAAGATCATCGGGGGATCGGCAGGAATGTGGGATTGAGGTTACAATCAGATCAGTCATGATAGTATTTGAATTTGAAAGCAATTATTTTAGGTTTCTCTTATTTTGGACAGAATACAGACACTGACAAAGTTAACAGTAGCAATAGGAATGATAACTTACCCACATGTGAATACAGTGAGATAACTAAAACAAGTAATCATGATTTTAAGACTTGTAACTTGATATTTTAAATGCATTTCAAAGAATTAAACTTTCAGTCAATGCAAGGTACCGAAAACCAAAATGGGAAAGTTCAATAGTTTAGAACCAAAGGCCTGGGAATCCATAGTTAGAATACTCATATCTGGGAGATTATTTTAAGGGAATAATTTTATAAATAGTTGTTTCGCAGCCCAGAAACTGATTAGGCGTGACCCTGGATGCAGGAACACATAGCTGCTCAAGCTTGGCGTTGAGCTGGGGGGAACCTCAACTTTGACCTTTACGGTAGTGTTTCGTGTATTCAGGCAACAGGGAAATAGCGTTAGCCAAGATGGATGTAACGTCCGCTTAGTAAGAGAGAAACCAAATGAGAAACCATTATGCTGGAAAGTGCGAACCAATTGGCTGATGTATTTGATGAAGATTTATATTGATGAATGCACATTAAATGAAATTACTTTTCAACTCGTGTAAGGCGGAGAATGAGATTAAGAAAACATAGACTGTCCTCTTTTTTTACTGATAACATTCGAACTTATTCGAGTGTCCAGGTATTCTGCACTGAGACCATTTATATTGTGACATTGATTTCCTGAGTATAATTGCCACCTCATCGGAAAACCCCGCAAACGAATGGTAGACAAGGCTCGAGGGGACAGTAGCCTACTCTCGCGCTTAATTGGTATGCTTGTTTGTATGTATCCTAGTTTGCATTGCAATCTCTATCTCTTTGTTTATGCCTTGTTCCCTAAACTTCACTTGGCAATAAAGAAAATGCCTTTTGAAGTACAAACACGCAGGCACATACATATACATGCACATACATACTTAATCACACACACACACACACACATATAGACACGCACATTTCACTGTGTGCTGTTGGTTTTTACAGAGTTGCACACAGTTACGCAGCCCTAGGGTTTTCTGCAGTTACTGGCCCCTCGGTCTGTCTTGGTTGAAAGGCTTTGTACGGTGGCTTTTCCCTTTTGTGCCTTTGCGGCGGCTGCCCCAAGCCTGAGAGGGCCCCTCAGCATGTAGTCTTGGACCTTGGAATGTGCCAGTCTGCAACAATCGGTCGAGGACAAATCGTTGCACTGGAAGATCAGCAAGTTTCGGGCGGACCAAGGAGCGTCCTTCCCCGAGTTGATGACCCTCCAGCAGCAGTTGATATTTGTCTCGGTGTGCATTCCTGGAAACAGCCCGTAGAGCACAGACTCCTGTGTCACGGAGCTGCTCGGGATGAACCTCAAAAAATACCACTGCATCTCACTCCAGACCTTCTTTGCAAAGGCACATTCCACAAGGAGGTTGCGACCATCTCATCACACCTGCAGCCGCTTCGAGGGCAGTGTATGGTGCTGTTGAAACATCGAGCCTGCATGAAGGATCTGGCGGAAGGTGCCCTTCTCACCACCAGTCAAGCCTTGGTGCTTGTTTGTAAGTTTTAGTGATGAGGCATTCTGCCAGATGACACTGACAGTCTGCTCAGGGAACTATCCGACAAGATCCACCACCTCCTTTTCCCTCAAGTCCTCGAGGACATTACGTGCTGACTAGTGCTTGATCGCCATGTGGTCAAATGTGTTTTCTGGAAAAAAAAATTCCATTAAAGACAGGTGCTGCAGTAAGGTCAAACTAATTGGGGCATTCCGCGGCAGTGCAGCCAGACCCATCCTGCACAACGCTTGGGACAGGTAGAACCTCAAAAGGTAGTGGCACTTGTTGTTAGCATACCGAGGATCTAAACACAGTTTGATGCAACCGCATACAAAGGTGACCATCAGGATGGGCGTGGCGTTGGGAACATTTTTCCCTCCATTCTCCAGAGATTTATGCATCTCTTCCCGCTGGACACAATCCATCTTTGGTCTCCAGATAAATTTGAAAATGGCCTGGGTGACTGCTGCTGCGCAGGATTTGGGGATAGGCCAGACGTGCGCTACATACAACAAAACAGAGAGTACCTCACACAGGATGACCAAGTTTTTGCCAGTGATAGAGAGGAAGCGTTGCTCCCACATGCCCAATTTCTGCCTTACCTTGGCGATGCGCTCTTCCCAGTTTTTGGTGCACGCCCCCACCAAACCATATCCCCAGCACCTTAAGGTAGTCTGCCCTGATGGTGAAGGGGACAAAGAATATGTCGGTCCAGTTCCCGAAGAACATAGCTTCGCTCTTGCCCCGGTTGACTTTGGCTCCCAAGGCCAGCTCCAACTGCTCACAGACTTGGAGGAGCCTGCGAACAGACGACGGGTCCCAGCAGAAGACAGCAACTCTTCCATGTAGAGGGAGGCTTTGACCTGCATGCCTCCGTTGCCTGGGATGGTAACCCCTTGAGTACCTGGGTCATTTCTGATGGACTCAGCAAAGAGTTTAATGCAACACACAAGAAAGACGGAGGAGAGAGGACAGCCCTGCCTGACTCCAGACCTGATCTGAAAACTATCTGATTCCCACCCATTGATTGAAACTGCGCTACTGATGTCTGTGTAAAGCAGTTGGATCCAATTGCGGATTCCCGCCCCAAAGCCCATTTTGAAAAGCACGTCATGTAGGTGTGCGATATTATGTCAAACGCTTTCTCCTGATCTTGGTGTTTGACAGAATATCGCACACCTGAGGCACGTGTCCACCTGCCTGTCCTGAACGTAGGCAATCGTATCCCTGAGCAGCACAAGGCTATCAGAGATCTTCCTGTCGGGTACAGCACAGGTTTGATCAGGATGGATCACCGACACCAAAGCAGACTTCACCCGGTTGGCGATGACCTTGGCGAGAATTTTGTAATCCATGTTCAACAGTGAAACAACTCATTTTTTTATTTCAAAAACATACTTTATTCATTAAAAAAATCTCAAATAAACCATTGCAAAACGACAGATATAAAAATTACAAACAGTGCAAAAAAAGAATCATTTTTACAGTCCAATACGATGCTTTTTTACAGGACATTACATTCATTACATTTCATTACTTAAAACTATATCCATATATCAGATTTTAATCTGTGCTGTTATTTTTCAGGTTGGCACACAGTTACGCAGGCCGAGGGTATTCTACAGTTACCAGGCCCTCGGTCTGCCTCGGTTGAAAAGCTTTACACGGTGGCCTTTCCCCATTGTGCCTTTCCGGCAGCTGCCCCAAGCTTGAGCGCGTCCCTCAGCACGTAGTCCTGGACCTTGGAATGTGCCAGTTTGCAACACTCGGTCGAGGACAAATCTTTCAACTGGAAGATCAGCATGTTTCGGGCAGACCAAAGTGCGTCCTTCACCGAGTTGATGACCCTCCAGCAGCAGTTGATATTTGTCTCTGGAAACAGCCCATAGAGCACAGACTCCTGCGTCACCGAGCTTCTCGGGACGAACCTCGACAAGTTACACTGCATCTCACTCCAGACCTTCTTTGCAAAGGCACATTCCACAAGGAGGTGTGCGACCGTCTCATCACCCCCGCAGCCGCTTCGAGGGCAGCGTGCGGCGATGTTGAGACCTCGAGCGTGCATAAAGGATCTGACAGGGGATGTCATTCTCACCACCAGCCAAGCCAGGTCTTGGTGCTTGTTTGTGAGTTCTGGTGATGAGACATTCTGCCAGATGACACTGACAGTTTGCTCAGGGAACCATCCGACAGGATCCACCATCTCCTTTTCTCTCAGGGCCTCAAGGACATTACGTGCTGACCACTGCTTGATCGCCATGTGGTCAAAGGTGTGTTTCCGGCACAATTTCTCCACGAAGGACAGGTGCTGCGGTACAGTCCAACTACTTGGAGCATTCCGCAGCAGTGTGGCCAGACTGAGCATGCACAACACTTGGGACAGGTAGAACATCATCAAGAGGCAGAAGGGGGAAAGAAAGTGTACCTAGGACCTACACACAGCTTGATGCAGGTGGCCATCAGGATGAGGGCGGCGTTGGGAAAGTTTTTTCCCTCCGTTCTCTGGAGATTTGTGCATTGCTTCCCTCCGGACACGATCCATCTTTGATCTCCAGTTAAATTTGAAGATAGCTTGGGTCACTGCAGCTGCGCAGGATTTGGGGATCAGCCACACCTGTGCCACGTACTACAACAAGGGCAGTACCTCGCACTGGATGACCAGGTTTTTTCCGGTGATAGACAGGGAGCTTTGCTCCCACAAGCCCAATTTTTGCCTGCCTTTGGCGATGCACTCTTCCCAGTTTTTGGCGCAGGCCCCTGCCGCTCCAAACCATATCCCCAGCACCTTAAGGTAGTCTGCCCTGATGGTGAAGGGGACAAAGGATGTGTCAGCCCAGTTCCCAAAGAACATGGCCTCGCTCTTGCCCCAGTTGACTTTGGCTCCCGAGGCCAGCTCGAACTGCTCACAGACTTGGAGGAGCCTGCAAACAGACGAGGGGTCCGAGCAGACGCAGCCACGTCATTCATGTACAGGGAGGCTTTGACCTGCGTGCCTCCACTGCCTGGGATTGTTACCCCTTTGATGCCTGGGTCACTTCTGAGGGACTCGGCGTAGGGTTCAATGGAACTCCAAAAAGGATGGAGGAGAGAGGGCAGCCCTGCCTGACTCCAGACCTGATCTGAAACCGATCTGATTCCCACCCATTGATTGAAACTGCGCTATTGATGTCTGTGTAGAACAGTTGGATCCACTTGCGCATTCCCTCCCCAAAGCCCATTTTGGAGAGCACATCCATCATGTAGCTGAGCGATATTCTGTCAAACGGCTTCTCCTGGTCTAGGCTGACGAGGCAGGTATCCACCTTCCTGTCCTGCACGTAGGTGATCGTATCCCTGAGTAGCGCGAGGTTATCAGAGATCTTCCTACCAGGTACATCACCAGTTTGATCAGGATGGATCACTAACCCCAGAGCAGACATGACCAGTTGGCGATGACCTTGGCTAGAATTTGATAGTCCACTTTCAATAGTGAAATGGGTCGCCAATTTCTAATTTCTTCCCTTTCCCCCTTCTGCCTGTAGATGAGGGTAATGATGCCTTTCCTCATGGATTCTGATATGCTGCCTTCTCGTATAATTCCTGCAGATCCGGGCCCGTCAACTCCCATAATGCCGAGTAAAGCTCAGCTGATAAGACGTCACTTCAGGGGGTTTTACCCTTCTGAAAGGACTCGATGGCCTTTGTCAGCTCATCTAGAGATACCGGTCTATCCAGGCACTCCCGCTCACTGTCGTCTAAGACGTGCATGATAGACGACAGGAAAGACTGGGAGGCCATGCTGTCTGTTGCTTCAGGTCATATAGTCCGGCATAGAAGGATTTGCAGCTCCTCAGAATGTCAGACTGCGATGACCTCACTGAGCCATCTTCTTCCTTCAAGCTACTGATCACAGTGGTTTCTCTGTGCACCTTCTGGAAGAAGAAACGCGGGCAAGTTTCGTCCTGCTCCACGGAGCGGACCCTGGATCGGAAGATCACCTTGCAGGCCTCCAAGGCAAAGAGCGAGGCTTGCTGGCTCTTCACCTCCCAGAGATCCTCCTTGACATCGACCCCCATCAACTGCAGTTGGAGTAGCTCCTGCATGCTTTTCTGGAGTCGGGACATTTCCTCCCATCTCTCCCTGGCCTTCTGAACCCCTTTGCGGATGAAGAACCTTTTGATGTTGTCCTTGATGGTTTCCCACCAGAGTGATGGAGACTGAAAGAAGAGTTTCACGGTTCTCCAACCATGATAAACCCTTTTGAGTTCCTCGAGGTTCTCTGGGGTCAACAGTTCTACATTTAGCTTCCAGGACCTCCTGCCCACTTTCTGGTTTTCCTCCAGCTGACAGTCGACCAGCAGGAGGCAGTGGTCAGAAAAGAATACTGACTTGACGTCAGTGGACCTGACCATGAGCGCACGGGATACAAACATGAAGTTGATCCTGGAGCGGACAGACCCGTCTGGCCGCGACCACGTGTACCTACGCTGCGCTCCGTCTGCTGGGTTGCTGAAGACATCGTGCAGCTTGGCATATTTCACTGTTACCAGCAGGGCTTTCAACCGAGGCAGACCGAGTGCCCAGAAACTGCAGATCACCCTCGGCCTGCGTAACTGTGTGCTAATCTGAAAAACAACAGCACACAGTAAAATCTGATGTATGTATGTAGTTTCAAGCACTGAAATGTAATTAATGTAATGTCGTGTAAATAAGCATCGTTTCGTACTGTAAAAATGACTTTTTTTTGCACTGTTTGTAATTTTTTGGATATTTCGGTTTGCAATGGTCTATTTGAGAGTTTGTTTTATGAATAAAGTGTATTTTTGAAAAAAGAGTTGTTTCACTGTTGAACGGCCTTTTGGCTAAGATCAAGTGTATTATCAAAGCCAAGGGCTCGGATTTCGCAAAGAGCTGTCGAATTTTGATGGGGTTTGTGGATTGAAGCAGCAGACGCAGACGACCGACTACACAGAAGAAGACAACACTTGAGCTCTGCTGCTACTGGTGGATCTTTATGTTGGTTTCAAGCCTCTGGCTTGGACCTAACGCCGGTTCAGTTAGACTCAGTGTTTTCGAGCTATGGCTGCAGCTACTCCGAGAGCTACAGGCCAAGGGCTGTCCAACACCATCCGGGTGAAGCCTTCGGGAGGAGGCTCGTCTGTGGGCCGCGATTACCTCGTGAAGAAGGTATTGTTCGAGTGCTGCGGATTCCAAGCAGCAGACGTCTACGGTGTGGCTGAGTACAGCAACCAGCCGTATGTGCATGTCAGCTTCAGAAGCCTGTCAGGATGCATCAAGCTCCTGTTGTTCAAGTGTTGAAGGAGAAAGGCAAAGAGGGGCCCCTCTCTATCCTGACGGCGGAGTCCCTGTTCACGATGCCGTCCCAGCAGAACCAGGTTATCACGTTCCAAATGTATAACCGCTACGTCCCTGCAGCTAACGTGCTGACGTTCCTCTCCAGGTACGTGGAGGTGAAGGGAGAGAGCATGGACGTTATTGTCAAATACGGAATCTGGACCTGTAAAAGGCAGTTGAGAGTCACCCTGAAGACAGACCCTGAGGGAGGCCTTCTGCACCCGCCCTCCAACTTTGCCATCGGAGAGAATCGAGGCTTCCTGTATTACACGGGAAAGCCACGAGCGTGCCGCATCTGTGGGAAAACCGGCTATTTTAGGCAAGCAGCAGGACCACGTTCTGCAGAAACTGCTTGAAGGAGGGGCACTCGACCAACGACTGCAAGGAAAGCAAATGTTGCAACCTGTGCGGGCAGGCTGGCCATATCTTTAAAGTCTGCCCCAAGTTAAAGGTAACCTATGCCCAGATCACCGGAGGCGGAGCGAGGAAGACAAATACACCTGCCGCCTCAGAGAACAAGAAATCTACCGCAAAAGGAGCTGGCATGGAGAAAGCTTCTGACGCAAAGGTCGATTCCCCTGTGCAGCAGCATGACACATCCACACCACCACCAGCAGAGGGCGCAGAGGCCAATGAGCAGGAGAGCGGAGATCCCGAGGGCCCCTGGCGGGACGTAACCTGTAAGAAAAACACCCGCAAAAGAAAATCCCTCGCAGCTAGAGCCTCCAGTGGTGACGCCTCCTCAGACGAAGAAAAGAAAGCTGGTACCCGACGGAACATCAAGAGGCTCAACTTAAAAGCGGCACGGGAACCACAGCAGGCACAGACCACGGACATCGAAGCAGCTGGAGACCATCCAGCCGACGGATGCAGCAATGCGGCCGAGGCTCCCCTGAACCCGGAAAACAGAAACGAGGACACCGACAGAACTTACAACGTCCAAGGCGGAGAGCGGCCTGCAACCCCGGCACCAAACGCGGGTGACACGACACCGACGATGTCACCCAGTCGCGTTCAGGGAGCTGAGGCAGGGTCGGACTGCTACCTCAGCCGTGCAGCCCTGCAGAATTTCGTCAGCGCCACAGGAATGCAGCACCTGGAGCATGCTGACTGAAAGACATTTAAGAACTGTCAAATCATTTAAATTTTAAAATGTCTTTAAAGTTTGCTTCCATAAATGTATGCAGCATTAAAGATGGTTTGAGAAATGCGGCCAACTTATCCAACCTAGCCAATGTCAAGCCCGACCTGCTGTTCCTGCAGGAGTGTGGGATACCTCACCTCAGCAGTGACAGGCGTTGGTCGAGTGTGTGGTCCAACGGACCGTCCATCTGGTCAGGTGGGAACAACTGCTGTTCCTCCGGCCTCGGCATTCTGCTGCGAGGAAGCAACTTCACCATCTCCGAAGTTAAGGAGGTGGTGGGAGGAAGCCTCCTCATAGCAGACGTCATCTACAAAAACTGCCTTCTCAGGTTGATTAATGTGTATTTCCCTGCCATCAAGAGCGACCGGCTGGCAGTTTTTGAACAGCTGCAACTTCTGCTCACCACCTCCAGGCCAATCATTCTGGGTGGGGATTTCACCTGCATCATAGACAAGGCAGGACGATCCAGCAGGGCTGAAAACAAACTGGACGCTATGTCCAGACCCCTGCTGGAAACAGTGAAAGATGCCAAGCTGCACGACGTCTTCAGCAACCTAGCACATGGAGTGCAGCGTAGGTACAAGTGGCCACGGCCAGACGCGTCTGCCTGCTTCAGGATCAACTTCATGTTTGTATCCCGTGCGCTCATGGTCAGGTCCACCGACGTCAAGCCAGTGTTCTTTTTTGACCACTTCCTCCTGCTGGCCGACTGTCAGCTGGAGGAAAACCAGAAAGTGGGCAGGGGGTCCTGGAAGCTAAATGTAGAACTGTTGACCCCAGAGAACCTCGAGGAACTCAGAAGGGTTTACCACAGTTGCAGAACCGTGAATTCCTTCTTTGAGTCTCCATCACTCTGGTGGGAAACCATCAAGGACAACATCAAGAGGTTCTTCATCCGCAAAGGGGTTCAGAAGGCCAGGGAGAGACGGGGGGAAATGTCCCGACTCCAGAAAAGCATGCAGGAGCTACTCCAACTGCAGTCGATGGGGGTTGATGTCAAGAGGGATCTCTGGGAGGTGAAGAGCCAGCGAGCCTCGATCCTTGCCTCGGAGGCCTGCAAGGTGATCTTCCGATCCAGGGTCCACTCCGTGGAGCAGGACGAAACGTGCTCGCATTCCTTCTTCCAGAAGGTGCACAGAAAAGCCTCTGTTATCAGCAGCCTGAAGGAAGAAGATGGCTCTGTAAGGTCATCGCAGCCTGACATTCTGAGGATCAGCAATTTCTTCTGTGCCAGACTATGACCTGAAGCCAACAGACAACACGGCCTCCCAGTCCTTCCTGTCGTCTATCATGCACGTCTCAGAGGACGGCGAGCGAGAGTCCCTGGACACACTAGTATCTCTGGGTGAGCTGAGAAAAGCCGTTGAGTCCTTTCAGAAGGGTAAAACTCCCGGAAGCGACGGCTTACCGGCTAAGGTTTACTCGGCGTTGTGGGAGTTGACGGGCCCGGACCTGCTGGAAGTATACGAGAGTATGCTTCTGGAAGGCAGCATGTCAGAATCCATGAGGAAAGGCATCATTAGCCTCATCTGCAGGCAGAAGGGGGAAAGGGAAGAAATTAGAAATTGGCGACCCATTTCACAATTGAATGTGGACTATCAAATTCTAGCCAAGGTCATCGCCAACTGGTCAAGTTTGCTCTGGGGTCAGTGATCCATCCTGATTAAACCTGTGCTGTAACCAGCAGGAAGATCTCTGATAGCCTCACGCTACTCAGGGATGCAACCACCTACGTGCAGGACAGGAAGGTGGATACCTGCCTCATCAGCCTAGACCAGGAAAAGGTGTTTGACAGAATATCGCACAGCTACATGATGGATATGCTCTCCAAAATGGGCTTTGGGGAGGGAATCCGCAATTGGATCCAACTGCTCTACACAGACATCAGTAGCGCAGTTTCAATCAATGGGTGGGAATCAGATAGGTTTCAGATCAGGTCTGGAGTCAGGCAGGGCTGCCGTCTCTCCTCAGTCCTTTTTGTGTGTTGCATTGAACCCTTTGCCGAGGCCCTCAGAAGCGACCCAGGCATCAAAAGGGTAACAATCCCAGACAGCGGAGGCACGCAGGTCAAAGCCTCCCAATACATGGATGACGTGGCTGCCTTCTGCTCAGACCCCTCCTCTGTTCGCAGGCTCCCCCAAGTCTGTGAACAGTTCAAGCTGACCTCAGGAGCCCAAGTCAATCGGGGCAAGAGCAAGGCCATGTTCTTTGGGAACTGGGCTGACAGATCCTTTGTCCCCTTCACCGTTAGGGCAGACTACCTTAAGGTCCCAGGGATATGATTTGGAGCGGCAGAGGCATGCGCAAAAACTGGGAAGAGTGCATTGCCAAAGCGAGCCAAAAATTGGGCTTGGGGGAGCAATGCTCCCTCTCTAACACCAGAAAAATCCAGGTCATCCTGTGCGAGGTATTGTCCTTATTGTTATACGTGGCGCAGGTCCGGCCTCTCCCCAAATCCTGCGCAGGAGCAGTGAACCAGGCCATCTTCAAACTTATCTGAAGATCAAAGATGGATCGTGTCCGGAGGGAAGCGATGCACAAGTCTCCGGAGAACGGAGGGAAAAATGTCCCCAACGCCGCCCTCATCCTGATGGCCACCATAGTGTGTGGCTCCATCAAGCTGTGTGTAGATCCTCGGTAGGCTAACAGCAAGTTCCACTACTTTTTGAGGTTCTACCTGTCCCAAGTGTTGCAGAGGATGGGTCTGGCCAAACTGCCGCGGAACGCTCCAAGTAGTTGGACCATACCACAGCACCTGTCCTTCGTGTCGAAGTTTTTCCGGAAACACACCTTTGACCACATGGCGATCAAGCAGTGGTCAGCACGTAATGTCCTTGAGGCCCTGAGAGAAAAGGAGATGGCGGATCCTATTGGATCAGACTGTCAGTGTCATCTGGCAGAATGCCTCATCACCAGAATTCACAAACAAGCATCAAGACCTGGCTTAGCCGGTGGTGAGAAGGGCACTCCCCGTCAGATCCTTTAAGCACACGCGAGGTCTCAACATCACCGCACGCTGCCCTCGAAGCGGCTGCAGGGGTGGCGAGACTGTCGCACACCTTCCTGTGGAATGTGCCTTTGCAGAGAAGGTCTGCAGTGAGATGCAGTGGTATCTGTCGAGGTTCGTCCCGAGCAGCTCGGTGACGCAGGAGTCTGTGCTCTACGGGCTGTTTCCAGGGACGCACACCGAGACAAATATCAACTGCTGCTGGAGGGTCATCAACTCGGTGAAGGACGCACTTTGGTCCGCCCGGAACTTGCTGATCTTCCAGTTGAAAGGTTTGTCCTCGACCAAGTGTTGCAGACTGGCAGATTCCAAGGTCCAGGACTATGTGCTGAGGGACGTGCTCAAGCTTGGGGCAGCCACCACATAGGCACAATGGGGAAACAACTCTTTCCCACAACATCCAGTACAGCGTTGTCGCTCTGCTAGACGGTTGTTGTCACTTGAAGACGGAGGGTTTCTTGCCGTGTTCCACTTTTTGGAAGCACAGACCTCCCAAAGCAAATGTTTCCCGCAACAGCCAACCAGCGTTTTCGCTCTGCTGGACGCTTGCCTTCACTCGAACACGAACAGTGCCTTGTCTAGGTCCACTTTCTGGAAGCACTGACCGTCTGATGCAAGTCTTCCTGGCATAGACAACCAGCGTCGCCGCTCTGCTGGACCTAAGTGTTAGCTTGTATTCAAGACCTTAAGGGTATCACAAAATGCAGCAGGATTTTGATCACTGGGCCGAGAAATGGCAAATGAAGTTCAGTAAAGATAAGTGTGATGTGTTGTGTTTTAGAAAGTCAGATTTCACAGTGAATAGTAGGACCTTGGGAGTATCGTGGAATAGAGGAACCTTGGAGTTCAGGTGCACGGTTTTCTAAAACTGGAGTCACACATGGATAGGGCAGTAAAGATGGCTTTTGGCGTGTTGGCCTTCATCAGTCAGGGCATTGAGTCTAGAAGTGGGAAGTTATGTTGCAGTTGTACAGGCCATTGGTGAGGCTGCATCTGAAGCATTGTGTTCAGTTTTCGTCGACTTGCTATACGAAAGATGCTTTGAACTGGAGAGTTTGCAGAAGAGATTTACAAGGATTTTGCCAGGGCTCAAAGGACTGAGTTATAGAGAGAGAGATTGAACAGGCTAGGACTTTTTTCTTTGGAACATAGGAAACTGAGGGGTTATCTTACAGAGGTATATGAGATCATGAGAGGCATGGTTAGGGTGAATGCGCTCAATCTTTTTTCCCAAAGGGGAATCGAGAACTAGAGGACTTGGTTTAATTTAAGAGAGGAAGAAATTAATTGGAACCTGAGGAGCAACGTTTTTACACAAAGGGTGGTACGTCTGTGGAATGAGTTGCCAGAGGAAGTGGATGAGGCTGTAATGTTGACAACATTTAAAGAGCATTTGGACAGACCCATGGAAATGTTTAGAGAATATGGGCCAAATGCAGGCAAATGGGGTTAGCTTAGGTTGGCTTTTTGGTCAGCGAGGACCAGTTTGGGCCGGAAGGGCTGTCTCTGTGCCATAGATTCTATGATTCAATGATACTACTTCAGTAGGCTGATTCTCTTCAACATTTGAAGGCCTAACCAGAACTTACAAAAAAGTAGAGGCGAAGTGGCAATGGGGTAGTTATTGGTGCTCCAAGGAATACTCGGGTCTTTGATTGTTATTGCCCTGTCCTTGGATCCAGGGAGACCCGATGGACATAGAAACTAGAAGCAGGAGTAGGCCATTCGGTCCTTCGAACCTGCCATTTATTTTGATCATGGCTGATCATCGAATTCAATATCCCCATCAACCCCTCCTCCCTTCCTCCCATGTATCTTAATCCATTTGTGATACATGATGGCATCCCATGCGCCTAAATGATCATTATCAAAAAGTTTCAATTTCCAATGGGCAATTTTTAGGGACCCGTCATGAATGTCTCCAACTGAAATTTGCATCCGAAGGCCTGGGGTAGTTCTGTCGGATTTAGCTAATAATTTACACACAAAATGTTAGACTCATTGAAACCTGGTCAAACAATTGATTACTCCAACACTGCTCTCCTAATTTCAAGTCATGACGCTGTCCGTCCACATAGCTATGCCGTGTACCAGCTGGTTTACCTACAGACCAGGAAGCCACCACTCAGTCCGATCTGGCAACACCATCAGCAGAATAAGTATGCTTCTGAACAAACGGAAATCCTTCCAAACCATTAAAGCTAGCGGCACAATCAGTCGACTTCACCTCCATCCCAGCCCAAAACGACTCATCCCCATACTCCCACAAATACCCGACTAGCCCACCCACCTGACAGCAACATCGCGCAAACAGACTCCCCATACACCACAGCTACCATTCCCCACCTTTCAGTATTGATTGGGCCATATTACCTCCTGGATGTACAACTACACCCTGACCGCACATACCCCTGAGTAGGATGACAAGACAAGCACCGCCAGCACTCCCCAACCGAGCTATCTACACATCATTTCCTCCTGATTACCTGCTGACCACTTAGAAACCCGTCGAATCGGAGTGCGCACAAAACCATGTAAGTACCTAACACCACTCCAACCCAACTGTCCAACACAACCCTGACTCAGCTCAGGACCTCTGGACCACTCGTCTACCTGTCCATATTCCACCTACAACCGCTTTACATCTACACACGCCTTCACACCAAGGCAACATCGCCAGCCCACTACCTACCGCCTTGCCCCCCATATGCTTCTAACGACACCCACTAGCATAACCAGTTTGCCCATATAACTACATACCCATCAAACCTACTAGATCAGTGTGATTTGGGCAACAACAGTGAGTGGGCAAATGCATGTTAGATGCGGTGTAATGTGGACAAATGTGAGATTATCCACTTGGTAGCAAAAACAGGGAGATGGATTATTAATGGTATGGCTTTAAATTAAGAGGGGGAAGGTGCACCAAGACCTGGGTATCCTCCTACACCAATTGCTCAAATTAAGCAACACGGTGCATCAAGTGGTAAAAAAAGGTAAATTGTATGTTGGCTTTCATAGCGAGATTATTCGAGTACAGCAGCAGTGATTCCTTGCTGCAATTATACAGGGCCTTGGTGAGGCCACATCTAGAATATTATGTGCAGCTTAGCTTACTCGGATGTCCTTGCTACATAGCGAGAGCGCAGAGAATTTTTACAAGACTGATATTTTGGACGGCATATGAGAAGAGATTGAGTCTGTTAGGTTTATATCCACTAGAGTTCAGAAGGATGAGGGGGTCTCATAGAAACCTATAAAATTATAATAAACCAGATAAGGTAGATGCAGAAAGGATGTTTCCAATGGTGGGGGTGTTCAGACACAAGGGTCCTAATCTAAGGATACGCGAGAAACGGTTAACGACTGAGAAAATATACATTTATTCATCCAGAAAACGTTAAGTATGTGGAATTCGCTAACACAGGAAGCATTGAATTAGACATAATTCTTGGGGTAAAGGGAATCAAAGTTGAGGGGTGTGGGAGGAGATGGGATCAAGCTATGGAGTTGAATGATCAGCCATGACCATCATGAGTGGCGGAGTCGGCTCGAACTGCCGAGTAGCCTACACCGGCACCTAGTTTCTATGTTCCTATGATCAATTCCCCACCATCTCGACCCCTCACCCTCCTACTCAGTAACCCACTCACCCATTCACACACTTATTGACCCGTCCGTCCTTTAAAATTTTCAGACGAGTCTTTTTATCGTACCCTTCAGCAGTTTGTGTATTCTGCACTGATACTTTTCGTAAGACTTTGCGTGAATTCCTGGGCTGAGAGAGTTCAGCACTCTCCCACCACGAACCATGGAGCGTATTTAGTCATAACTGGGAAACTATACCATTTCTTCCGTTACCGGAGTGGTGCAGAGCAGTTCCAATGCTTGATCGGAATATTTCGGGGCAAATGTTGCTGAAACTGCTGCTACTTTATAATTGCATTCTCCCCTCTTACTCGGTCATGCATCGACTATCCTGATCTTGATTTTAAGACGTAATAATACAAATAAAATAAAGTTTAATGTTTCACTAATGCTCCATACCCTGACTGATTGCATTGAGGAACAATTCAGAAAAAGCTTAATATTTTGGCTGCTGCATAAGTTGTCACAATTCTGGTAATAGCACTGAAGACTTGAACCAACTATCAAAGTCCCTAGCCCAGTTGTTGGCGTACAGCTGTAACACTGGC
Organism: Mustelus asterias; assembly: GCF_964213995.1. NCBI lineage: Eukaryota > Metazoa > Chordata > Chondrichthyes > Carcharhiniformes > Triakidae > Mustelus > Mustelus asterias. Next base: position 94,784,001 of record NC_135816.1, read on the forward strand.
ATGAAAGGGCAGTGACAAAGTTTTCTCAGCCGTCTACAGAAAGGTGAATACATTCAACCCGGCCACATAATACCGAAAATGTTGCTCTCGATCATCAGCAAACTGTGGGAAAATTCATGGAACGTGTTATCAAATTGTATTTGCTCAGCAATAATTTCATCGCTCAAGCTTCTATTGGTGGAAAGCAGAGCTACTTAGCTCCACATCTCAAGACAACAAATAAAATCAAGTTACACTAAAGTCATGGCGTTGTGGTTGCAATTGACCAAATGTATCTTTAGGAAGCCCACGCAAAACGGTTGTCAAAGCGAGTCAGGATACAGAGAGGGAGAGGGGCAGTGGGTGAACTCTCCACTGGTTGGAATCATGCCTCGCACAATGAACGAAAGTTGTGATAATTGCGGGCCAATCACTTCAGTTGCAGACATCAGTATAAGATTTTCCGATAGTAGCCTCCTGGGCAAACAAATCGTCTTCAACTTCATAAATAACCTGCCTCCCTTCATAAGGTCAAAACTGGGGAAGTTCGCTGTCGATTACACAATGTTGATCAGAGGTCGATTCAGACAGCGTTCGTGTTCCGCAAGAACTGGCAACATTCGGACTTGGCTAGAGAATTGACAAGTATCATTTATCTTATTCAAAATTCAAGCCGTGAACACCTTCAACCAAAGAAAATCCAACGATATTCCCTGAATTGTCATTGTCAATGTCATTAACATCGCTGAAACCCGCAATAAAAATTCTGGGGCGTGTGTGTGTGTGTGTGTGTGTGTGGGGAGGGGGGTAGGGGGGGCGGGGGGAGGGGTGGGGAGAGTGGGCGTGGGGTTGCTGCTTTTGCCCGGAAATGATTTGGACAGCCATCAGTTAAGAAATACGATGCCATCTGCGGAACGGCAGTTCACTTGAGTGGCTGCACATTCAATAGTTCCACATTCACGCCCTCCACACCAAGCAGCCAGCATAATAACGGACCCCACTCACCTCGGGCATGCACTCTTCACCTTCTTCCGTCGGAAAAAAGATACGGAAGCCTGGGATCAGGTACCGACTCGAGAATAGCTTCTTCCCTGTTCCTATCACACTTTTGAACGGACCAACCTTATATTAAGTTGATCTTTCTCTACAGCCGAGCTATGACTGTAACATAATATAATCTGCACTCTCTCCTTTCCCCTCCTCTAAGTACTCGATGACGGGAATGCTTTGGCTGTATAGCGCGCAAGAAACTATACTTTTCACTGCATAACCATGCATGTAACAATATTAAATCAAATCAAATCAACGGGCTCAGATGTAGCAGTGTTTCCCATCTACGAACTGGCCTGCACTAATTCTCAGATGTTTTCAATAGCAGCTAACAATCCAACGAGCTCCACCAGCTAGAATGATGAGGGCCACAGATGCACCGCCAGATGCATTTTCTCCTCTAAATCGCACATCATCCTTATCTGGAACTTTATTTCATTCCTTCTATGACCTTGAGTCAAAATCTGGCAAGGCATTCCAACCAAGTTAACATGTATTTTTGGAGACGGTGGCTCGCTATTGCATTTTCGAGTGCAATTAACGATGAAACAGAAACATAGGAATTAGAACCTCAAAGGCAGTAATCTCAGGATTGCTGCCAATGCCACGTACTAGGCAGAGTCGGACTGTCAGGGTAGCTGAGATGAAGACGTGGTTTAACGGATAGTGCAAGAGGGACGGATTCAAATTCCTGAAACTTTGGAAACGGCTCTGGGGGATTTGGGGCAAGTACAAATCGGGCAGGACCGGAACCAATGTCCTCGGGGCAGAGTTTTGCAGTGCCTTTGGGAAGGGTTTAAACTAATGTGGCAGGGGGGGTGGGAAACGATGCAGGGAATCCGAGGGAAGCAGGGACATAAGCAAGAAGCAGTACGGGGAAAAGTGGAAGGCAGGGAAACCAAAGAAAAACGTCAGAAAGTGCCACAGCACATCATAATTCTAATAGGCCAATAAATGCCAAAAAATAAGCCTGAAGGCTCTGTGTCTCAATGCGAGGGGCATTTGTAATAAGGTGGATGAATTAACTGAGCAGACAATCATTAACGGATATGATGTAATTGGTCTCAAGGAGACCTGGCTCCAGAATGACCAAGGATGGGAAAACAACATCCAAGGGTATTCAATATTTAGGGAAGATAGACGGTAAGGAAAGGGGTAGGGGATGATTAAAGAGGAGCTTAGCGCAATAGTAAGGAAGGGCATTAGCCTGAACGGTGTAGAATCTGAATGAATGGAGCTGTGGAACATCAAGGGACAAAAAAAGTGAGAGTTGTGTACAGACCATCAAACAATAGTAGTGAGGTTGGGGAAGGCATCAAGCAGAAAATTAGAGATGCATGTAGTAAGGGTACAGCAGTTATTATGCGTGACTTCAATCTGTATATTGATTGGGCTCACCAAACTGGTAGCAATGCGGTGGAAGAGGATTTCCTGAATGGAAATTTCTCGACCAATATGTCAAGGAACCAATTAGAGAGCAGGCGATCGTAGACTGGGTTTTGAGCGATGAGTGAGGGTTAATTAACAATCTCGCGGGGCACGTTCCTTTGGGGAACAGTGACCACAATATGGTAGAATTCTTCAGTAAGATGGGGAGTGACAAAACTAAATCTGAGGCTAGAGTCCTGAACTTAAGGAAAGCTAACTGTTGATGATATAAGACATGTATTGGGTAGAATAAGCTGGCAAAGGATACTTAAGGGGTTGACAGAGGAATCGCAATGGCAGTCATTTAAAGAACACATGGATGATCTTCGACAACTGTATATTCCTGCTGGAGTAAGAGTAAAGCGGAGAAGGTGGCTCAAACATGGCTAACAAGGGAAATCAGGGATAATGCCAAAGAAGAGGCATATGAATTGGCCAGAAAGAGCAGCAAACCTGAGGACTGGGGGATGTTTAAAATACGGCAGAGGCAGACAAAAGATTTAATTGAGAAGCGGAAATGGAATACGAGTGAAAGCTTCAAAAAACATTTTTTTAAAGGCTGCAAAAGCTTCTATAGATACGTGAAATGAATCAAGACTGGTGAAAACAAATGTTTTTGCATCACAGTTAGAATCAGGTGAATTCATAATGGGCAACAAAGAGATGCCAGGCCAGCTGAAAATATATTTTGGGTCTGTTTTCACTGAGGAGGAGATAAATAACCTTCCAGACATATTAGGGGCAGAGGGTCTTGCATGAAGGAAATCCTTGTTAGTCAGGAAATTGTATTGGAGAAATTGCTGGGATTAAAATCCAATAGGTTCCCAGGGTCTGATGCTCGGCATGGCAGAGCAACTAGGAGTGGCCCTAGAAAGAGTGGACGCATTGATGATCATTTTCCAGCATTCTATAGACTCTGTAAGTGTTCCAATGGATTGGGCGATAGCGAATGTAACCCCACTTTTTCAAAAAGAAGGGAGAGAGAAAATGAGGAATTATAGACCGGTTAGCCTGACATCAGTGGTGGATAAAATGCTGGAGTCAAGGATGTAATAACTGCGCATTTGCAAAGCGGTGATAGGATCTGTCTAAGTCAGCATGGATTCACTGAAGGGAAATCGCGCTTGACAAAACTTCCGAAATTTTTTGAGTATGTGACCAGTAGAGAGGACAAAGTTGAACCTGTGGATGCTGTGTATCTGGGTTTTCAAAAGGCCTTTGACACGGTCCAAAAGAAAAGATTAGTGAACAAAATTAAAGCTCGTGGTGTTGGAGGTAATGCACTTACGTGGATAGAGAACTGGTTGGCAGACAGGAAGCGGAGAATGGGAGTAAACGGATCCCTTTTAGAGTGGCAGACAGTGACTAGTGGGGTACCGCATGTTTTGATGCTGGGACCCCAGCTGATCACAATATTTATTAACGAATTCAACGAAGGAATTGAATGCAATATCTCCAAATTTGCAGACGACACTAAGCTGGGTGGCAATGCGTGCTGTGCGGAGGATGCTAGGAGGCTGTAGGGTGACATGGACAGGCTGACTGTGTGGGCAAATACATGGAAAATGCAATGTAATGTGGATAAATGTGGAACATTAAATGTTGTACAAGCCGGAGATGCCACAACCAACAAAAATAAATTCAATTTCCGGCCACACAGCGACTGTAATCTACATGTCTTTGCTTTGCTTTTTATTCAATTTCATATATCTAGTTTCTTCTTGATTATAATAACCTCCATCACAGCTCATCTCTGCCTTTCCTGCTAATGGGTAACAACCCACTATAGTCGCCCGGTTTCTTAGGAAATAACAATGGCACACAGGTGCGTAAAATTCAATCATTCATTTTTATTTGCAGTTATACATTTTTTCAAGTATGTTTTATCCCAAAATTGCACCCGCACAGATATAGGTTTTCGGTGTAATTCCAAAAAAATGTCATGCCTCTTTATTTATGTTTCTACAATCGTAACATTGATAAGCAAATAGAAAGATTCAGTTCTTGCACAAACATTGATATTCAAGCTGTTCAATTTTGAATTTACGCATATCATAATTTCAGATACGTTGACAACCAATGATCGAGCTATTAAATCTACCTATTTAGATGGACATAAAAATAAATGTTTTACCAGCGGCAATCCTGCACAGTACCACAAGCAACAATCATACTTGGCTTTGCTTCTACATGATTCAATCAGGGAAAATTGGGCAAAGGTTTTTGAAAATCCTTTATCACTTCTTCAAGAAATAATAATTGAAATGTAGAAAAGGAAAGAAATGTGCAGAGTATTCTCTGCAATTCCAGGCACAGTGACACTTGCATTCTGAACCTGCCTCGAGTGTTTTCAGCTCAACTACAGCTCTGGATACAGAAGAAGGCCATTCGGCCGCTCTACGTGCTCTAGTGCTTGCAAAATGCTGGCAAATTTAGATTCACGCACCAGTGTCTTTTGTCCCTGCCTCTACCATTAATAGGTCTTAATGTACAATTAGAAGTGTCTCTTGAAATTCCCCAGAAATTCTGAATCAGTCTCCTTTTGGCGCGTGCATCCTGGATTATAGTAATAATTGATGTGAACAAATGACAATTTATTCCTCCTTTGGAAAGCTTTTGCCAATCAATTGGAACTGGTTTATCACTGATCCAACATTTCCTCCTTTGCCGCAATTTTTTGTTATAGTTGCCCTTGACCTTTTTGGAAGTGGTAGGGGAGACCGTTTTTTTTCGCAATCTCTCCATGTAATCGCTCATTTACTTAATATTCTGGTTTAGTGCCTTCAAGGCCTGCATGACTGATTGGCATCCTTCTGAAAGGGTGGTGGGTAAAAAGTTTAAGTTCTGGGCAAACCATTGTTCTGAACCTTTTGTGATGAGTTCCTGTTGTCTCCGTAAAAGTGGTTTGTTTCAGTTGAATTCCGGAAATCAGCAAGTGTTACTCTCAGCCCAAACAGATGGGCATGTTCACTGATGCACAATGTCCTCAAGAGAGCCTGGCGATCATACCGGGAGCCCCACATAAAATCAGTGTATTGAAATTAGGCCCAGGCGTTCCTCAAATTTGACAAATCAAAATCGATTCTTGAGCTTAACTATCTAACTTTCAGGTGGATGGTTCAGAAAATATTGTATTAGCCTTTTTTTTCAATTGTGCGGTGCTATAAAGGGAGAGGCCGAAACATTCATTGAAATAATGTGTTGGATTAAATCGGGAGGCTCCTCTCACATTCTGTCCCCTCAGAGGCGAATTGGTCCCAAGCAACCTTGGGACAGTATTTTTTTTTAATCATGCATCATTCTCTCTGCATGTTCTAGCAAGTGTTTCAACTGTCACTTTGTGAAGCTTTGAATAATGATAAAGTAGAAGCGATTGATGTAATTTAGACTTGATCCTATATGGGTTATGAACGCCATATTCAGATTCATAAAGAGGCCGTAAATCAAATGGATAGCATTGCCTTCGAAAAAGAGCAATGGATTGGAGGTGTAAGGACATTGTTTTCAGTTGCATTAGAAATGCCGATCAAACATCGTCCAATGACGCTCCGTTGTCATTCGGGGGAATCAATGTAATATGTTTCGATTCAAAAATACAGATTCGTTTTAAATTATTTGTGTCGATCGTATTAACACTGAGCTGACAGCTTTTCGTCGAGAGATTTAATTAACCATTGTAGGGAAGTTAGGATCATAGAATGATTCAACAGAGGAGGAAACATGACGGCCCAATGTGCCTTTGCCGGCTTTTTGGTAGAGCTATGCAGTTAAGTCCCAAATTCTGTTCCTTGCCTCCCATCTCGAAGTATAGCCATTCAAGCACTTACCCTGTTCCTTTATGCTGAGTAAAACAAAGGAGCCGAGGGGAATGGACTTAGATTTGAGGACACGATCAATCGACTATGTCTTTTTTTCGTTGAATGGTCAAGTTAGGTCCACTGATATAGATCTGCAGCAACTCAGTAATAGTCTACATTAAGATGGGAACGCAGGGCCACAGAAATCGAAAATTGCACGAATAACTATTGATTTATACGATGATGGAGACCAGCGCAGCCAGAATCCACAGTCCAGCAGCTCCTACATTTCAATGCCTTCGCTAAATACAGCGCCTTTGCGGCTGGTGCCACTAGTTTCCGGTCTTTGCCTGTTTCTATCTAACTTCATCCGGACTCCCAGCCTTCTCTGCCTAGTGAGGAAAATATTCCTGCCAAATTTCCAGGGAGAGCTCTTCCCGTCTCGAAACACCTCGTAATGTGGAATTAGAACCTCATTTTCCAAAGGGAAACCTGAGTATTTTCCGATGCTGGCACCGTACAGAGTGCGCATATCGAACAAGGTGTTAGAGTTTGTTGCTTTGTCAATGAACCGAAAGGTAACTTCTTTATCAAGCGAGGAAGAAGCAAAGGAGCCAAATCGTATCTCCGATCCCTCCCTGAGCTGCCCCCAGTCAGCTTTCTAATTCCTCTGTACGTCATCGTTGCTGATCTTGTTGGGTCACCTTTTAGTTTCTCCAGAGCGACCGTGAGCAACAAATGAAATGTTTTGATCTTGAATTTCTTCGCGTCGATTTCGTCATTGGCTCCGTACAGTCTAACTTCCTCGTTGAATATTTTCTAGAATGGGTTGTCTTTGGGGAAATTTGCCGTATAGCCGTAAACTGCTAGCATCTGCTCTATTCTAAGCCCACTGGGTGTTTAGCATTTCATTTTGCGAACTGCATTCTGGCAAGTAGAATCAAATGTTTTGTTTGTCTGTCATGCTTGATATTATCTATGGACATCTTATCAGATTGTTCACTGTGCTGAAGAATTAAACTGCAGAGTTTTCCGCCATGTTCAGTTGGACAACATTGCTGATCTCCCTGACACTGGCAGCAAAAATTCCTTGATTTGTAAAATAAAGAATACCTATCGTCAGGACGAACATGGCGAGTTAGATTGGTGACCCAAGATGAGAACAGTTACAAAGAATGAGTAAAGAAAATATATCCTTGTTACGTGAAATATTTCGCACATTGGGAATCTCAAAGTATGTCACACTCAACGAGGATTACTTCTGAATATGGAAAAAAACGGTGTTTTCATTTTACACATCAAGCACCCGCCAGCAACAATAGCTTAATTGTAATGTAATCTGTTCATTTAGGGTGTTACTTGAAGGATCAAGATTTGCCAGCACTGTAGGGAGAATTGCCTGCATTTATTTTAAGTAGTGCCGTGTGATCTTTAACGCCATGCTGCGTGGGCACATCCAGCGTTCATTTAAAGTCTCAACTACAGTATACCGCGGCCGGCATAGTGCTTTTCGCTCGGGTCACAACTGTAGAGTTTGCTAAAATTCTCTTCTAAAGCCTGTGGCGTAACCATGAACATTCACAAAACTTTTGAAACACAACAAATTATTCAAAGAATTTGAAATCAAGAAAATAGGAACACAAGAATGATAAAAGACATCTGATTGGAAACTGCAAAAATATTCACTGCTTGAATTTCATTTGTGAAAGGGTTAAGGATTTGCAAGTCTGTATTATTTCCTGCTTGTTGATCATGTATGGGCTCCACCTTATTTGGAATTTACTTTATTTATATAATGTGTAATGTAATATTTCGTAATTTTCTCACATTCAAAATAAATAAATGAAATTAAATAAATAGGAAAATGCTAATCGCTATCACGAGGGCATAAGTGTTTAAATTACTCTGTGACAATGAATATAATCAATGCCAAACGTTTGCGTTCCCTCTGAGGCAGATTCGCATGCCAGTTCCAAACATCCTGACCATTTCCAAATTTGCCAACTTCTAACTTACTCTGAAGGTAATCAGTTTGGGTAATGCCTGACTGCATGTCCCCGTTGAATTCTCCAACTGATTTCTTTTCAGAATTACAACTGTGGCAATGAAGATGGAAACCTCTGATCAGATGTTTCACAGATGTTAGGACCAAGAAACAAAATCGGGAACACCAAAAATGATCAACACCGTGGTGATTGCTGCTTCGTTTGCAATGAGCATTTTACTTTCAGAATCACAATATTCGACAACAAGAACATTTTCTGAAAAGCAAATGATCGAAAGTAGGGGCATAGGGCTCAACCGGTTTAGTAGAATAAGGCAGATACTTACAAAATGAACGGAGGAAGATAAACGCCTTAAAGCACAAATGATCCATGGTTTATCTCTTCCCTTCTTTGTATATCTCGACACTCCTGTTGCTGTGAGCAGAAATTCGTCAGGATCTGCCTTTATTTTGAGGAATAATATTCTATGGAATAATATTCAGCGCATGGTAGCTGATTACTATTGATATGCCGTCCAGTAACACTGAAAGTGAAACAAATTACACCATAAAAATCAGTTAACTGGGTTGCTTTAACCTCTCTGCCTCACTCTCTCTCACATATTCTGTCTCTCCAACCGACTGTCCTCCCATGCTCTCTACCTGTCCATTGCTGCCCATGAGCGAATTTCTCAGCTCCTCCAGATCTTAGTGTCAGGATGACTGTTTCCTTAACTCTTATTTAAAAAAAGGAATGTATAACTTAGAACATAGAACAGTACAGCACAGGAGCAGCCCATTAGGTCGATCATGCTGTATTGAACATGGCGCCCAATTGATCTAACTATTTCTGCCTGCCCTTGGCCCATATCCCTCTATTCGTTGCATATTCATCTGCTAATCTAAAAGCCTCTTAAACGCTCCTATCGTATCTGCCCACACCACCATCCCTGGCAGTGAGTTCCAGACACATCTCTGCGGTTAAAAACTTGCCCCTCACATTTCATTGAACTTTCACCCCTCTCAGCTTAAGTGCATGTCCTCTAGTACTAGACATTTCAACTCCGGAAAAAAGAATTTCAACCAAGCTTCTGACTGTTTCCAATACACACAAAGGGGTCAGGAAATGTAATGTCTATTTATTAGTGTTACAAGTAGCCTTACATTAACACTGCAACCAGAACAGATACGAGAATCAGCTGTGAAGATCCCCTCGTCACCATACTCCGGCGCCTGTTTGGGTGCTCTGACGGAGGATTTAGCATGGCCAATGCACCTAACCAGCACATCCTTTGGCCTGTGGGAGAAAATCACAGGCACAGGAATAACGTGCATATTGCACACAGACAATGACCCAAGCCGGGAATCGAACCTTGGTCCCTGATGATCTGACACAGCGGTGTTTATCACTGCGCCACCGATTTAATCCTGTTCCATGCTGTGCAGCAGTCTCAGCTCCTGTGCAACTGGAGTAACTAGTGGTTAATACGAATCAATTTGCTGCCATATGCGACTGCGCAGTTTGTGTGTAACGCAGTGACTGCACCTAATCATTTACCATCCATTTATCATCATAGCCAAGTGCAACGTTAAAAATACCTTCAACCAGTATCTCAGAAACGTGGCCCTATCTCTTTATTTTTCAAGATGTAGGATGAAGAACGTGGTAGCAGCCACGGAAATGGAAAATACAACTTGAAGACGGTAATAGGTGAATGAACTTTGTAATACTTAGAGATTTGTAACAAGCATCGTCGAACTTGTTTTCGTGTATCCCAGAACAGATACGAGAATCAGCTGCCCTTGCTGCTGTATACGAGCTCATGATTTTCCCAACTAATTGTGTTCAAGAATGTGGCTAACCCAGCTAAAATCCATATGGTGTTCTTTTATATTATGTACCTTTGTTTCACACGGTGGAGCTTACATGTATACTTTCTGAGATCATATAAGAATAGATTCATATCTATTCATTATATACTATTCATCATTACAGATATAAATTGTTATATAGGCCCCTGTATTTCAGTTAACTTTTTTATGCAAACTTATAATCTTGTGTGCTGGATAAACAAGCCACAGGTGTCCACATAGAGGTGACAAAACAGACAGTCTTGAGATGGCCACAATTACACGGACTACACTAAGGACAGAATCGCTGAGGCAGCGATAATCATGAGAAAATGTGGACATGACCAAGGGCGAAAATACATGTATAAATATTTCTTCTTAACCTGCATTCGGCGAGAAGTCTGGAGACCGCGTTAGGGATCAGACTTCTCCCACAAGCTTGTGAAAATAAACTACTGTACTTTGACTCACGACTAGTCTTAGAGATATTATTTACCTGCATCAAATTGGTGCCGAAACCTGGGATCTGTTTATGGGACCGGTCAAATGGCTGCGACCGGGACACCGGAATAAAATCTGAACTTAATACGGTGGGTCAAAATACAGGAGGTGATCATCTGTCATGAGAGAGTGAAAGACGTCTGAACTGAGCACATACGGACAAGGAGGCAATTGACTCCACCACGCAGCCTTAGACCGGTTGTTAAGAGGGGAAATGCCCCACGCGATGGTCAGGGTGTTAGAGTCTGGAAAAAGGTTGCCTGAGGTGTGATGTTCAGACTTGAGTGAGAAAGAGACTGACTGATCGCCGGTGTGGAAGGAAAAGCCTTCATGTAAAAGCCGGCTTACTAGTATAAGCGGTGGGTACGGAGGGATCTGATCACCACTGACAGGTATCACTGGACTTGGATAAGAGCACCTAGGAGGGGGAGACCGAGAAGGGAGAATAGAAGACTCCAGGTGGTGAGTATAAACTTATCGGTGTTATGGTGGGACAAGGACACTGGGGACCCCCGGGATCCCTGATAAACGAATATATGACTAAGAGGGACAAACTCATTAAACAGATGAGCAAAGGGGGGTGGATTTAAACCACCCGCTGGACCAACAACGGAAATGGTTGGAAAAGGAAAAGAAATACAGAACTAAGAAAATTGGAGTTCTCTTAGTTCACCAATTGGCCGGATTAAGCGAACAGGTCTCAGTCTCGGGTAAGAAATGGGCTGATGACAAAGCGAAAAGAGAATTAGAAAAGAGAAAACAACGTTTAGAGCACCCCGGCTGGGGATCCTTGCCTCCCTATGGGCCGGCCATACAACCTACGGCACCACTGGGAGACTTCGACCCCGATGAGGAAGAGGTCCATGGTCTCGCTCCCATAACCTGGGGCGGAACATTACAAAATCCCACTGCCCGATACAAACCCTTCACCCCAGGAGAAAGACAACAAGTTTTGGCATCCCGGGGAAGATATTTGCGGGATATGCACCGGTTGGTATGAGCCGCTTGCCCACAGGATAAGTGGAGACGAATGAGTGACGGAGCGGGTCAAGCCGACGCCGCCGAACGAGCTCGGTTGGATTACCGAGGTGGAAGGTGGACGTAAGCGACAGAGACAAACGCTGAAGTCGAGGCAATGATTGAACCATTTAATCGGTTTAAGGCGGAAGTCCAATGAGTCTTGGGTAACGCGCCAACCAATTGGTCCAGAATTACCAATATTAAACAACAAAGGGGTGAAGGAGCCTCCGAATTTGGGGAGCGACTCTTTAGAGTATACCAAGAATGTTCAGGAATGCCCGAAACTGCCCGAACAGATAGAGCCTTTTTACAAGCATTTAAAGATGGGCTGTCGCCAGCTCACCAAAAAATCCTTAAAGTGGGAGTTCTCAATACCCAGAACTATGATGAATGAGTAGAATGCGCATCTGGAATTAGAGGCGGACCAGATGAGAAACTATACCCACGAATAAAACAGGAAGATGAGAGTGCAAACAGTGGAGGAGCTAAACCAAAGGGTGCGTGCCATAACTGTGGGAAACTGGGTTACTTTGCCAGAGACTGCAGGGCTCCGAAGGGGGGTGGAAAGAAAGGCACCTAGCTGCGGATTATGTAATAAGTGGGGCCACACAGAGGCCACCTGTTGGAGCAAACACGGACTTCCTCCGCCACCACAGGAGGGGGCAAACTGACGAGGGGAAGCCCCCGTGAGTTTGGGTAAGAAGGAGGGTAGAGTCGACGTGTCTGCACTAGTAGGGAGGCCGACAATGTGGAATGGTGGTGGACACGGGAGCCTCCATATCTATCACTGATCTATCCTTACCCATAACGAATAAAATGATCTATGTAAAAGGAATTAACGGACAGAAGACCCCTGCCTACGAAAGAGAAACAAGACATAGAAGATAGAAGTATTGTTAATACATCAGTTAGCTGGGCTAATTGAGCAAGTAGTCACCCCTACTGAAAGGTAGAGTGAAAATAAAGAAAAGATTAGAGAGTTAGAGGGAACTGGAGAAACAAAACCATGTGTTAGAAGAAAAGCAATGGAGAGGGGAAACTGTTCCTCTACATCCTTATGAGTCCACACAACAGGGACCAACTGCTCCTCCAGAGGAGTGGGAAGCGCTAGAACACAACGTAGAGCCAGTAACCCGAAGGGGAACAGATGCGCAGCCAAAAGCAAATTATAAACCCTTCATTTAGTTTAAAGCAGAGATTCAGAGGGTATTTGGGATGGCTCCTACTAACTGGAGCAGAATTACCACAACAAAAAAGTGAAGAGGGGAATAATGCAAGTAGAAGGGGGATCAGTGTATGTGATAATGAGGAAAACCCTAAAACTTGCGTAATGTTGAAGTGGGAATGTGAGAAGTATGAGAATGACAAAAGAGTTAGAGCAGAACAAGAGAGACTGCAAAGGAAAGACGAGACCGAGAAAAAAGGATTAGAACGGCAAGCCAAACGCAGGAAAGATAAAAACCCGGAGGTATCTGGCTTGCCAATGTTGTTCCAAAATACCGATACGGATGAACGGGAGGAGGAGGATTGATAGAATAGCTGGGCGGCACAGTAGCACAGTGGTTTGCACTGCTGCTTCACAGCTTCAGGGACCTGGGTTCAATTCCCGGCTTGGGTCACTGTCTGTGTGGAGTTTACACATTCTCCTCGTGTCTGCGTGGGTTTCCTCCGGGTGCTCCGGTTTCCCCCCACAGCCCAAAGATGTGCAGGTTAGGTTGATTGGCCATGCTAAAAATTGCCCTTCGTGTCCTGAGATGCGTAGGTTAGAGGGATTAGTGGGTAAATATGTAGGGATATGGGGGTAGGGCCTGGGTGGGATTGTGGTCGGTGCAGACTCGATGGGCCGAATGGCCTCTTTCTGTACTGTAGGGTTTCTAATAGACCCAGTGCCGCTGCAAAGACAGAAGGGACTCAAATCAGGTTACATTGGTTGGTCTGAAGCGTGATAGACCAAAGAGGGGAGTAAAGGGTTAAAAGAAACAGACAGGTTGTAAGACTCTGTATGGCACAGACAGAGAGAGAGAGAGGATGTAATTGTGCGATCGGGAGCCTCATGTGGTGGAATAGGGTGTAGCAGATCAGAGTGAATTACTTCTCTGTGTGCGAGTTTAATAAATTATTTTCCCCCAGTTGAAATTTTATGATAGTGCAATTGAGAGCAGGAGCTGTTGAAGCCTGTTTGTTCTTGTGGAGTGTTTATTAAAGGCAGTGGATGCAGTGCTTTGCATCTTAGTTTAGCCTCGGAGGGATGGGGAAGTGTTAAAACTGTTAGAGATTAAAGTGATAAGATTTCTTGAATTTACTTCTGTTTTGAGTTTAATAACAGTTTGGAAGACAGAAGAATAAAAGCGACCGTCTTAATTAACGTTCTGTATTCTTTTTGAATGTTTTACTTTCTTTAATGTTTTAATGTTAAGAAAGGATTTAAACCTTGGAAGGACCATGTGCTCTTTCCTTTGTCTGGAATTCGAAATTATAAGAGAGTTAGTTGAGCAGTTAGGAAAAAAATAGTAAGTAATTTTGTGGAGAAGTAGAAAAGCAGGAACGAAAGAATGAGGTGAATATGTTGTTTATGAGTCAGGTTAAGGTATATCAAGTTAGTGAAATGAATCGTAGTTCTGATTACTCCAAGTTCCAGCAGGAGATTTATCAATTAAAACCTCAGTTGTCTATGCAGATAAGGATGTTGTCGTGAAGTATTTTTAATCTGCATTTGTTGCCAAACATTGCTAACCTTTGTAACACCATAAATTGTTGGAACTTGTGTTGCCAGTTAGTTCTAAATAACATTTGGACCAATATGAAATTCAAGGCTTGTATTATGTTGTTTCGTTAACATGCAACAAATTACATCGTCTAATATTGATGATAGTTCTGACTAGCCCATCCAAAGGAAAATCTCATTACAGTACTAACTTCTGGAGACCAACACCAATGCAAATTGCCCAGTTAGAATGCAGTATTAAGGTCCACAGAATATAGTGATTTACGTAAGTCTGATAGTTTGGTGTTCTGTAACTGGTTCAAATTATGTACTGCCGTTGGAATTTCATGCGCCATCTATTGTTCAAGGTTTGCCAAATATAAAAACACTGCAAAGCTTAAAACCTAGCCAGTTAAGAATCAAACCAAAACGTTTCTAATCAATTAACTAGTATGTATTGTACCTACTTTGATTTTGATTTGACGCCTGTTATTTTCCTAGAGTGCGGAGGTTTTGATCTGGAGCTCAGTTTAAAAATGGAAACGTCTTAAATTAAAATGGTTTGAATATCACAGTTATGATGTGTAAAGCAGCATGATACAACTGCTGCTCGACTATTATACAGTATAAGCACTGCCATATAGACTCGAGAATAAAATCAAATCCTGAAAAGCTTGAACCAATTTTATATAATATATATTGTGTATTGATGAAAACATAATTCTGCAGGAGAAAAGGCTATTTATGCCAAGGTAAATGTTGGTGCATTGGAGTGCACTTCTTTGTAGGTAGGGTAGTGGTATTCTGTGAAGTACTGTAATGTGGCGCTGGTACGCAAATAAATGATAAAATTAGATTAGGCGGCACGGTAGCGCAGAGATTAGCACTGCTGCTTCACAGCTCCAGGGTCCCGGGTTCGATTCCTGGCTCGGGTCACTGTCTGTGTGTAGTTTGCACATTCTCCTCGTGTCTGCGTGGGTTTCCACCGGGTGCTCCGGTTTCCTCCCACAGTCCAAAAATGTGTGGGTTAGGTTGATTGGCCAGGTTAAAAAATTGCCCCTTAGAATCCTAAAATGCGTAGGTTAGAGGGATTAGCAGGTAAATATGGCGGGGGAGGGCCTGGGTGGGATTGTGGTCGGTGCAGACTCGATGGGCCGAATGGCCTCCTTCTGCACTGTAGGGTTTCTATGATTCTATGATACAATGTAAGAGTACATCATATAAAGATCGGAGCTGTATGGCATGTGATTTTAATGGGGAAAGCGATGTCTTTTGATAGGATTATATACAAATGAATGGATGTCGAGCTGGAGCAAAAAAGCCAGTGCAAAGTGTTATTTGATTCACACTAAGCTTTCTATGGAAGGGGGATATGTAATTAAATGTATAATGCACTAGCTAAACCCATACTGACATCGGGAAAAATGTAGACAGTGGACAGGTATTGTCCACTATACTAGTGAGGTTAAGGGCTGCCACAAACCGGACAACCGGATTAACCCCTTATGAACTAATGACAGGACGGGCGATGCAATTACCAGAAAGCATCATAACAGGTGGGACCGATGTAGGTCCACTAAAAGATAAAATCAGGAGATATGTTTTGGAACTAAGCACCCAACTAAAAGGGATGCGCACATTGGTAGAAATCAATCAGAAAATAAGAGACGCGGAGAGAGAGCTTGAAATGCTCCCTGACGTCCCAACAACGGGGCGTCCTAGTGAAAGCACTGCCCGACAAACCAGGGTTTGCACCAAAATGGAATGGGCCATATGAAGTTATAATTAGTGGAGACACCTGTGCCTGTATAGACATAAGAGGGAAAGATATATGGAAACATTACACTCAGTTGAAAGAATATGCTGGAACTAATTGGAAAAATATGCGATATACTCCAATTGCAGATATAATCAGACAACGACTGACCTCCAAGCAAGCTGAACAGATTCGCGGGATGTTGCGCGCGGGCGATACAGCCTTTGAACCATTGTATAACGGTCACGTGGATTATTAGTAAGTGATAGGATGCTTCTCATGCTGCTTCTCACGACCCTGGCCCTATCAGCCACATAGATGGAATTGTGAGGATTTGGGGACAGAGCACCGTAAACATCTCTGCAACGATGACTCTGTCTTTTGGAACCACCCAACACATGAGATGCCCCTGGGAGGTAACCCGTAGGGACCACTGCTCAGGATCCCTTAACCGTTCCACGTTGCCAACCCTGTTGGAGGGCCGAGGTGATTGAGAACTTCCATGCAATGTAACCTGGTGCAGCTGGAGTTTCCAGTGCTTAATTGAGGAACCGGGGGTGGGAGGGGGGGAGGGGGGGAGCTGTGGCCAACAAAAGCAGAGGATTCAGGAGGATGAGTATCTCAGCAAGAGACTTGACTGATCCACGCGGTCATTGCACCAGTCCTCGAGAAACACCTTTGTGTATATGTCTTACCTGTATGCATCACAATCAAATCTGAGCAAGTGCAGGGTCTGTTCATACACTCCCATACACGGAGGAAAGGGAGGAAATCCTTTATTCCCTATCCCTTTATCAGCTCTGGAAATGATAGAATGGATTTTAAATCAGAATGGAACACAGGAAGGGACAAGGAAACTGACATTTAAAACCCCATCGAGTACCACTATGCAGGGTACGTTTTATATCAGCAACAGTGATGTTGTTTTAGAGCTAGGGGGCGGAGGGTGCACTTTATCGACCTTTGAGAAACATTACCAACCCAGCTATGACAGATCAGATTCCCCACCCTACTTCGTTGTGAAAAATCAACAAAGGGGAACTATCTTCCTGATAAGAAATGGATCCATACCTGTTAGCCATAGCTACTGTATACAGCAGATTAATGTCACTAATGACGCGTGGGCCATGGTACAACAGATCACAATCCAGTGCCCCATAGCCACTATCCTGGTTAGCCTCTCCTCCGCTGAGATAAGTGAGACAACTGCATATAATGGTACCTATTTTGTCTGTGGAAACAATGTCTACTCGTGCCTACCTATAATTGGGCAGGATCGTGTTATTTGGCATATGTGGTGCGCCATATTCACCATTACACTGACTTACGGACCACCCCGAGATACACCTGCTTAGGGCTAAGCGAGCCATTAGTGAGACAGAACGGTTTTTAATAATGGCCTACCCGCCTTACGGGATGGCAAAAGCAGCACAGGAACTTATACGAATGGCCTCGACCCTAGGGAGAATTGCAAATGAGACGAGAGATGGGTTCGAGGAGGTGAGCACGGCCATCTCTGAAATATCAGCAGAGGTCGTAGCTATTCGGACTGTGGCGGTACAGAAACGATTGGCACTCGATTACGTGCTGGTTTCCCAAGGAGGAACATGTGCTATAGTTGGCTCCAAATACTGTACGTATATTCCAGATGCATCGGAGAATATAACTCGCTTGGCAGATCATATTAAACATGTGGTGAAAACAATATCATAATTATAACCCTCCGGGCTGGCTGGGGCAATGGTTCGGGTCGTGGGCTTCATACCTGATGCATGGATTGATTGTAATGCTTGTAATTGTAATTGCTTGCTGTGTTTGTATGGCATTATTGAACGCCTCTGGTAAAATGGTAACAGCGCGGATTATGCCGAGCGCAAGTGTACAGGCAGGGGGCGCAGACCTCCTGACAAAGGAGCTAGGCCATTTGCCGATAACATTTGGTTCTGAATTGGTCATGGGGGCATGTTTGGAACTGGCCCGACCAAAAGGGGGGAATAAAGACGGGAATGGGTTAATGAACTTTGTAATACTTAGCGAATTGTAACAGGCATGACAGAACATGTTTTCATGTCTGTAGAACTTGTTTTCGTGTATCCAAGACCAGATAAGAGAAGCAGCTGTCCTTGCTGCTGTATACAAGCTCATGATTTTCCGAGCTAATTGTGTTCAAGAATGTGGCTCACCCAGCTAGAATCCATTTTGTGTTCTTTTATATTATGTACCTTTGTTTAACACAGTGGAGCTTACGTGTATGTATTCTGTGATCGTATAATGGATTCATATATCTTCATTATATACTATTCATCATTACCGATATAAATTGTTATATAGAACATAGAACATAGAACATCACAGCACAGAACAGGCCCTTCGGCCCACGATGTTGTGCCGAGCTTTATCTGAAACCAAGATCAAGCTATCCCACTCCATATCATCCTGGTCTGCTCCATGTGCCTATCCAATAACCGCTTAAATGTTCCTAAAGTGTCTGACTCCACTATCACTGCAGGCAGTCCATTCCACACCCCAACCACTCTCTGCGTAAAGAACCTACCTCTGATATCCTTCTTATATCTCCTACCATGAACCCTATAGTTATGCCCACTTGTAATAGCTCCATCCACCCGAGAAAATAGTCTTTGAACGTTCACTCTATCTATCCCCTTCATCATTTTATAAACCTCTATTAAGTCTACCCTCAGCCTCCTCCACTTCAGAGAGAACAGCCCTAGCTCCCTCAACCTTTCCTCATTCGACCTATTCTCCAAACCAGGCAGCATCCTGGTAAATCTCCTCTGCACTCTTTCCAGCGCTTCCACATCCTTCTTATAGTGAGGTGACCAGAACTGCACACAATATTCCAAATGTGGTCTCACCAAGGTCCTGTACAGTTGCAGCATAACCCCACGGCTCTTAAACTCCAAACCCCTGTCAATAAAAGCTAACACACTAAAGGCCTTCTTCACGGCTCTATCCACTTGAGTGGCAACCTTTAGAGATCTGTGGATATGGACCCCAAGATCTCTGTGTTCCTCCACAGTCTTTAGAACCCTACGTTTGACCCTGTAATCCACATTTAAATTAGTCCTACCAAAATGAATCACCTCACATTTATCAGGGTTAAACTCCATTTGCCATTTTTCAGCCCAGTTTTGCATCCTATCTATGTCTCTTTGCAGCCGATAACAGCCCTCCACCTCATCCACTAGGCCCCTGTATTTCAGTTAACTTGTTTATGCAAACTTATAATCGTGTGTGCTGGATAATCAAGCCACAGGTTTCCACATAGAGGCGACAAAACAGACAGCCTTGAGGTGGCCACGATTACACGGACTACACGAACGACGGATTCGCTGAGGCAGCGATAATCGTGAGAAAATGCGGACGTGACCAGGGGCGAAAATATATGCATAAATATTTGTTCTTAACCTGTATTCGGCGAGAAGTCTGGAGACCGCGTTAGGGATCGGACTTCTCACACAAGCATGTGAAAATAAACTACTGTACTTTGACTCACGACTAGTCTTAGAGATATTATTTAACTACAACAAACTGAAGGACGGAAAAGCCCGGATATGAGCAGTGTAAGTACGCAGGAGCTGACAAGGAAGCACTGCACCACTCACAAAGGCAAAATGTCATGACACCGATAAATCCCGTTGGCAATGTCGTGAATGCTGTAGCAAAAGTCAGCAGCAAAATAGGCACAGGGAGGCACTAAGTAGCCATATTCTAACGGGCATATTAAATGGTATTGTTTGAGGGGAAAATAAATGTCCAAATAGGAAAGCACTGCAGTTATCCTTCTAAACGTACTTAAGTGTCATAATTTCATTTATCATAACCCGATAAGCTAGCCAGGGCAGTGTTTGAACATTTCACCTGAAACGTGGCACATCCAGCGGGCAGTATCCCCTCAGTACTGCAGCACCAGTTTGTCAGAGCTCCTTCAATACTGTTGATCTGAGAGCACAGGATCCATCACTGCCAGATTGGAGTGTCCATTCTCAACTGCTCCATAGACAGTGCACCACTCCCTCACATTTGCACCCAGCAGTGTGGCTTCTCCTTAACACTGGACTTCGATCACAGTCACCAGTATGATGATCCGGTGCTCTCTCAGCACTGCACTTCCAACAGTGTAGCATTGCCTCAGAAGTAACATTCACAAATTGCATCTCTCACTTAGTACCACCCCTACACTACAGTGACTGACATGGGAATAGGAATATAGAAACAGATGTAGGTTTTTTTTAGCCCCACCTTGCATTCAGAAATCCAAGAGATTGTGCAATCTTTTAATGGATAGTTAATGGTGTTCCTCAAAAATTGGTGTGGAAGATTAGGGCATCGGTTCATGGAACAGAGGGGCACAAATACTGAAGGAAGTTACGGTATGTCGGATAACTATTGCACTTGAGAGGGTGAGCGATCAGGCGATGGTATGTGTGATAAATTGAAGAGACTAAGTTAGCAATAATGGAATTGGCAATCTTGGTTTGGCTGAAAGGAACGGACAGACAAACTCAAATTTACGGCACCAGATAAGGCAAGGTACTGCAAACAATAATAAAGTGAGGCAGGATTTATTGCAGTCTAGCTGAATACATGCAGCATTCGCAACAAAGCAAATGAATTGACGACCAAATGGAAGTAAACATGCTTAATCCAATTGCCATTACATGGCCATACGATCGCTTGAACTGGAAATTGAATGTTCACAGGTTTCAAAATGTAGGAAAGATATACAAAGTTTAGGACTAGCAAACATAATGAAAAATGAAATCATTGAGTTGAGAGAAGATCTTCGATGGGAGCATAAAGAAGTTGAATCGGTTTGGTGGTGCTAAGAAACAAGAAGGAGCAGCAAATATTGGTTATTTAGAGTCTGGCAAACAATAATGTACATCTAGAGCACTGAGCACGTCACGAAACTAGAAACTATGTAATAATTTCAAAACAATAATCATGGGAAACATAAATCTACATATAAACTGAGTAAGCCGAATTAGTAACAATGCTGCGCAGGTGGATGTAGCGGAACGGTACAAGATGGTTTCTCAGCACGATGCTGAAGAAACATCAATGGATCTGACTAGTCGTGAATCTAGATGTGTGCAATGTGAAATGCCTCATTAACCGACCAGGTTTCAATCCTGCCGATGCAGAGTCTGCACCTTCTCCCAGTGTCTGTGTGAGCTTCCTCCGGTGCTCCAGTTTCCTCCCACAGTCCGAACAACGCACTGTTTAGATGCATTTGGCCATGCTAAACTTTCCCTTAGTGTACCTGAATAGGTGCCGGAGTGTGGCGACTGGGTGATTTTCAAAGTAACTTCATTGCAGTGCTAACGTGAGTCTATTTATGACATTGATCAATAATGTTGACTTGAAACTTAGATAACGTTATTATAGAAGAGCCTCAAAGGTAGATCGACCATAATATGAGAAAAATTGTTATCATGCTTGACAGTGATATTTTGCAATCCAAAACTAGGCTCTTAAATCCAAAGAAAGAAAACTACAAACTTAACACCAAATGGCTATATGGGATTGGAAAACTTCTTTAAAAGAATTGGTGATACAGAAACAATGGTTGGTCTTTAAATAATACATGATTTGTTTATCAGAAAGTTACTTTTGTAAAATTCTTGATAGAAAACGATATTTTAAGGATTGAGTGAAATTAAGATTAAAACATAAGATGTGGTCAAAATAAAGAGAAGAATTGAATTGCTAAGAGAGCATCATTGTGAAGATTTGTTTTCTGATATGTCAATTAGCTTAGCAGCAAGAATAAAAGTTTATCCAAGTGATTCAGGTGATGAAGCATGGTGTATGGAAATAGATGAGGAGAGGGGAGTTTAGATCGGATAGAAAAGAGATTGATTTACACCTTGAAAGCAATTATTTTACATTTATCTTAGATTTTACACAGGACACATAAGACACTGACAGAGCTAACAGTAAAGGATTAAATGATTCTTAAGGCAAGAGAACAGCTCACACATATGTGAATTCAGTAAGAGAATTAGACAAGCAACTATGATTTGAAAACATATACGATGATGTTTTCAAAGTGTTTTAATGTATTTTAAGTATTGTATGAATCATTGTTCACACTGATCAAAGCAAGTTAACAAAAGGCATAATGATAAGGCGAATAGTTCAGAGCCAAAGGCCTGGGATCCCTTTAGTTAGCATAATTCATATCAGAAGGTTTTGGTGAGGGAACACACATTGCAACAATAATGAATAGGTTCCGTCATTGCCCAGACACAGATTAGATATGTCCGAGGCTGCTGGAACACAGGTCTATTCAGTTTTGTAGTTAGCCAGTGGGAACATCCACATTCACCTTTACGGTAGTGTCTCGCGTAACCCCGGTCCCTGGCTTTGTGTGGCAGCAGAGCTAACCATTGTGCTACCATTCCGCCCATAAAACGGCACTGGTACCCATTTTCTGCGTGCAAAGCAGACGTGATCGCCATTACATTATGGACCGACATAGAATCGTCTTTGTTAAAACGAAACACACACTTGGTATGGGAGAAAATGGCTAACGCCAATGTTGCAAAACTTCAAAGTTGAACAGTTCTGTTGGGAGACTATCAACTACCGACACAATTAGAATCATCAGCTTTGTTCACTAAATTCAAATATCTATTGTGCAAAGAAAAACAGCATTAAAACTTTCAGCTATGCCCATCAAATTGCTGCTGTTTAACGTGAGATATTTTAAAAAAGAAAAGATTACTTTATTGCACTTATTAAGTTTTAAAATGTTCCATAACGATTTTTGTTTTGGTAATGCTATATTTCGTTCATCTTTCATTCATTAGGATTATGTTTTAGTTGGTTGTGTCGCATTATATTTAGCACACCAGCCACTTTAAAACACTGACTTTTGATAGACTACGTGTAATTTATCTAACGATGCAATTTTTGTGAACACATTCTGTGTTTTAACTGACTTGCCAAGCACAGATAGATAAATTTGGCAATGCAGTTCTCTCAACAGAAATACGGGTTTTACTTAAATTTTCTTTTACATACTGATATTTACAGATGAAATTGGCATCTGGACCAATAAATCCATGCTGAAGACGTTGCATACTTTCTTACCACAAATACAACAGAAATGAAAATCATTCTCAGGAGTTCAACACTGAACGTAGAAACATAGAAACCCTACAGTGCAGAAGGAGGCCATTCGGCCCATCGAGTCTGCACCGACCACAATCCCACACAGGCCCGACCCCCACATATTTTACCAGCTAATGTACACATCTCAGGACTCTAAGGGGCAATTTTTAACCTGGCCAATCAACCTAACCCGCACATCTTTGGACTGTGGGAGGAAACCGGAGCACCCGGAGGAAACCCACGCAGACACGAGGAGAATGTGCAAATTCCACACAGACAGTGACCCGAGCCGGGAATCGAACCCGGGACCCTGGAGCTGTGAAGCAGCAGTGCTAACCACTGTGCTACCGTGCCGCCCCAATAATGATAACCTGATTATGGTTATAGAAACACGAACAATAGGAGGAGGTGCTTCGAGCCTGCTCCACCGTTCACCCTTCACGGCGGATCATCAAATTCAATATCCCGATCCCGCCTCCACCGCCCCCCCAACACCACCCCCCCCCCCTCCAACTCACCTCCACCCCCCCCTCCCCCCCCCGCCCCCCCTCCCATGTCCCTTATCTTTTTTAGCCCAAAGAGCTGCTTTTAATTTCTTCCTGAAATCAGACACGTTTTGGCCTCAAATACTTCATGTGGTGGTGAATTGCACGGATTTACCAATCTCTGGGTGAAGACATTTCTCCTCACTTCAGTCTGAAAAGGTTTTAACCTTACCGCCATATAATGACCCCTAGTTCAGGACCCCCACACGATCGGGAACATTTTCTTTCTGAATCCATCCTGTCTAATCCTGTTAGAATGTTGTAAGTTTCTATAAGATCTCCTCTCACTCTTCTAAGCTCCAACGGATACAATACTAACCAACTTATTCTCTCCTCATATGGCACATCTGCCAGCTCAAGAATCAGCCTGGTGAACCTTCTCTGTTCTCCCTCTATTGCAAGGACATCCTTCCTCAGATAAGGACACCCGAACTGCAAACAATACTCCATGTGTGGTCTCATCAACGCCCTATATAATTGTAGTGGAAATCCCTATTCAAGTACTCAAGTCTTCTCGCTATGAAAACCAACATACCATTTGTCTTCTTTACTGTCTGTTGTACCTTCTCCCTTATTCTATATTCTGTACACACTCTACACAATGTTTAAGTACCACCTACGTTGAAATGTTTCCTAATTTGTGGCAAGTTTATAAGCAACTTTACCGCGCTATCCTTTCTTTCAAAGGTAAAGTAACGTTTTTCCAAATAACAAAAACTACCAAATAAATAATTCAATAAACGGCTTATAAAAACAGCCACGGATAGGTGTCTAATTCAATAACAATTAAACAAAGTCTGAGATGATGAGCTCAAGACATCATTTATGAGGGTTGGACAAAGCTTATTCCGGTTGGGATGTGACACCAGTCGATGGCAATCATCATTGGGAGCCAAACACAGATCGGTCACGCACCACTTAGCCAATTAAGAGGTAGACTCGGCTCACGTCGACCAGAATGCAATAACGTCATTGAACATGCTGATTACTGTGGCTTGGAAGGAACTAATCAGCAGAAAGCTCACTGACCAAGGCACGCATCAAGTTTAAAGATGAAGTTTGCAAAGCCTGATGTCCACAGGGAAGGAGAAATAATGGGAAGAGGACAGAGGACAACTTTCGACTTGTGTCTAATTTGAACCAGAAAGCAAAAACTGTTGTACTCCTAAAAGGTGCTGTCCCATTTTGGTAAGTATTACGTTTTAAACTCATAAAATGTCCTGAGTTACTTCACCAATTATAGC
Organism: Mustelus asterias; assembly: GCF_964213995.1. Classification (NCBI taxonomy): domain Eukaryota; kingdom Metazoa; phylum Chordata; class Chondrichthyes; order Carcharhiniformes; family Triakidae; genus Mustelus; species Mustelus asterias. The sequence goes on from NC_135816.1 coordinate 94,809,003, forward strand.
AAATTGCGTTTATGGCTAAAGCTTCAAATGAACAAAATTGGAATTCACGTTCAAAAAGTATCTAAAACTTACAAGTAATCTTTCCACGCTACACATCACACCTACATGCAACTATATCGTCGTCCCTTCACTGTCATTGCGTGAAAACCCTGGCATTCCCTCCTAACAGAACTTAGAGCCCATCTCCACGACATGAACTGCAATGGTTCAAGAAAGCGACTGACTCACAACTTCCCAAAGTGTATTACGCATGGACAATAAACGCTGGTTTTGCCAGCGACATCCATACCACAGCAAATGATAAATAATATTGCTGAAACAAACCTACAGGCAGGCATAGGGGAATTTATAATGATATGTGAGCAACAAAAACGAATTTAAAAAAATCTTTGTTGCAGTCTCCATTGAGGAAGACTGAAATTTCTTGAAGGAATAGTAGAGGATGAACTGACAAGATTGAGTATGAAATTAAAAGAAGCCAACGTTACTAACAAAAAACTTGAAGTCTGATGAAATTAATTGGACTCCATTTTGGTAAATTCTCTCCACCATAGTCTGTGTTTCAAATTGTTGGAAGATGTGTTTGCGGAGAATCTGGACACATCGGAGTCTATACTCCACAATACTATATTTTCTGGATCGGTTCTACAAATTGGTAGGCAGCGAATGTAGTCCACTGTTTAACACAGCACGGAGAGAGGAAACGGGGAACGACAAATCGTGAGCCTGACATCAGTCGTAGAAACAATGCCAAAATTCACGATACAGAAGCCAATGACATTTACTATTTATTTATTGGTGTCACAAGCCGGATTACATTAACACTGCAATGATGTTATTGTGACCGGACACCTAGAAGAACATACAGCGATTATGAAAGGGAAATTATTTTAGACGAGATTGTTTGCTGTTTTCTGATAAGTATTCGGGTTTCCAAGTACACAACTCTGTAAAAAAACGATTGAGCAGGAAAAGAAAATAAGAATCGTAGAAGAATCATAGAATCTCCACAATGCAGAAGGAGGCCGTTCTGACTGTTAAATCTGTACCGGCTCTCTGAAAGGCTACCTTACCCAGGCCCTTTCCCCACCCTATCCCTGTTTCCTCATACATTTCCCAAGTTCACTCCACGTAACCGAAACATCTGAGGCACGAAGAAGCAATTTAGTATGGCTAATCCACCAGCACATCTTTGAAATGCGGGAGGAAAACAGAGCGCCCGGAGGAAACGCACGCCGACATGGGGAGATATGCAAACTCCACACAGACGGACACCCAAGGCCGCCGAAATTGAACCTGTGTCCCTGGCGCTGTAAGACAGCACTGCACCACCGTCGTGCCCAACAAAAGGTTGACTGGAATGGGCAGAACACTTATCACAGCATTAGAGGAACCTGTTCCGCATTCTGATGTTGTGCTGAATTTCGGGCAATCAGTTGGCTGCCGCACAGGGCGAGGGCGAAAGTGAATGAGACACACACGCGCACGCACATGCACACAAACGCACGCACATGCACACACACGCGCGCGCACATGCACATGCACATACCCGCGCACGCACATGCACATACACGCGCACCGCACAAAGTGTACAAGGCTTTGGAGACATTCCAGCAGAGATTTATTGGACTGCATGCTATAAGAAATCACAGAAGCAGCAAACATTCAGCGTTCAATGCGATGATGGGTGAATATTGGTTTAATTAGAACACTTCCCATTCTGGAAGTTGTGATGGAAATATTGAACACTGAAAGGCGTACTTGAAAGGTTACGCTGATGTAATAATTCCGTGTGTACAGATAATTTACTGATTAGACTCGATCAGATATTGTTAATATGAGGAGACATATTTCTAAAGAGCGTTTAGTTTTGAGAGTGAGCTAACCAGTTGGTGACATGAGAAGTTATTTCTAAGGGCTGATAAGGAACCATCCCCTGTGAGATTTGGCTCCGGGCTGGAAGTGTATTCATACAACGACATTCTTACAAGATTTCGATCTGCTAAAGGAATGGTGCTTCCGTTTGAGTGCTTGCTTGCGAATGAATAATATATTGAATTAAACAATATCGTCTTCAGGCTTTCTGCAGCTCAGCACAAACTGATTTTACAGGTTTTCAGTCGCAGCAGATCGCTATGCTGAACTATTTGCTCAGTCTGAACTGATCCTGAGCTGGGTCTGAAGTAAATATGTACCTGACAGCGAACGTCGACTGAATCTGACAAAGAAAATCAATTTAAAAGATTCCTGAAATTCAAAATCTAAAATTGGGAATTGGGGCTAATGGAGTAATTGCGGTAAATCACCATAATTAGTTCGCCTGAACATTGTGTGAGTGAGAGCATCGGCGTATTGAAACAGCAACCCGAAACTATTTTGATTGTTCTAATGACCAGGAATGACCAGACTTTTGAATGGACCTACCTTGCATTAAGTTGATCTTCTCTACACTCTAGCTATGACTGTTATTCTACATTCTGCACTCCGTTTCCTTCTCTATGGACGGTATGCTTGTCTAGATGGCATGCAAGAAACAATACTTTTCACTGTAAGCTAATACATGTGGCATTAATAATGAAATCAAATCAAATCAAAGAATGAGGTGAACCTTGAGCTCCCTGTATGTGAATGAACATCTTCTCTCCCTATACTGCCGTAGGAAACAACACCTGTTTTTATATTGCACTTTCGGTTTGGAAAAATGCCTCATGGCGCGGCTCAGTTGTGTTCAGAAATCCAATTTGACAAAGAGCCACATAGGAAGGGAAAATAGCCAAACTGACAAGAGCTAAAGATCGTCTGAAAAAGAGGTCGAGAGGCGAAGCATTTTAACGAGGTGCCTCCACATTTTGGGCCAATGAAGCTGATACCGCAGCTGCACATTTTGGGTTGAAGATCCTGGTGAATGCGAAAGATTCCCAACAGGAAAAGAACAGACATTTTAAAGTTTTCCGGAGCTGGAGAGTGCTAAAGATGCCAGGCTATATTTATTTCTTCAATTATTATTTTGTAAATGAGAATCGAAAAGCTACGAGAAAATGCTTGAATTGTGAACGGGATCAATGAAGGTGAGGTGACAACCAGCAGACTTCTGGATGATCTGTGGTTTACTGAGGATTCAAGGCTGTTCAAATGGTACAAAAGATTTATGGACCTTGTTGAAAGAAAAAAATCATGGATAACAGTTTCAGCAGTGTGTGAGCACCCTGTCGAAATAAAAGAAGTAATGGAGATAGAAGCAGCTCAAGTCGCGGTCATATAGGACAAAGCACAAATTGGGAGGAGTATTGATCTTCCAGGGCTCAACAAGCGGCTGACGCCGTGAATATTTTCTAACCCCGCTCAAATTGCTATACAGGTGATGCGCTATTCAGACACGAGGCTTGAAGCGCAGTAAATGAAAGGCTTTTATTTACTGTTAACGAAGCTACCAGAATTATATACACTATCCCAGACTGAAGGGGTCCCGGCCAGAGCAGGGACTCTTATACCTCTCCCAGGAGGCGGAGCCCGACTGGGATGTGCCACAACACTACAGTACAAAGGTGTAACAATCCCACTCTAACCCCAACAGCAACAATAGCACAACCCAACAGTAACATATGTACATCCTTGTACTACTGGCCAGCCCCTGGCTCAGCACTATCCAGTGGGAACCAACGATGGTTCACCAAACAGGGGCAAAGACAAGAAAAGGCTGAGAGGAGATTTCACAGTGGCACTCAAATCATGAAGCGGCTGGAGAGAGTTAATAGGGAGAAACTGCTCTGACTCGCAAATGTATGAAGAACGAAAGAGTACAGATTTAAGGTGAGCTGCAAAATAAGTAAATGCGATGTGAGAAAATCCTGTTCGCACACGAGTGGTTCGGGCCTGGAATGCACAGCCTGGAAGTGGTGAAGGTAGTTTCTATTGAGGCACTGAATTATTTCTTGAACGGAAGCAATGTGCAGGGGGTACGGGGGAAATTCAGCGAAATGGAACTAAGCCTCATACTCGTTTGGAGAGCGGGTGCCGACGCCAAGGGCCTAATGGCCTCCATGTGATATGTTGTTTCTGCATGATGTGGGAGCTTGTGGACCCCACTGTGGTTCCAAGTCAGCATGTCTGCAGTAAGTATTGGTTGCTTGAGGAACTCCGGCTTAGGGTTGATGAGCTGGAGTCCGAGCTTCAGACACTGCGACATATCAGGGAGGGGGAGAGTTACCTGGACACTGTGTTTTACGGGGCAGTAACACCCCTTAGACTAACAAATTCAGCTGGGGGTCAGGGACAAGAGGGTGTGGCTGCGAGTGAGGCAGGAATTGGGATCCAGAAGGTAGAGTTGCAAGAGCCTCAGTCCCTGAATCTGTACAACAGGTTTGAAATTTTTGCTCCCACTGTGGACGGGAATCGGGACTGCAAGTAGGACGAGCAAACTGCCCACGGCACCGTGGTACAGGGAGCCGTTCAGATGGAGGAAGAAAAAAGAAATGTAGTGGTAATTGGGGATAGTGTAGTTAGGGGTATTGACACTGTTCTTTGTGACCAGGATCGAGATTCCCGAAGGTTGTGTTGCCTGCCTGGTGCTCGGGTCCAGGATATCTCATCTGGGCTGCAGAGGAACTTGGAGTGGGAGGGTAACAATCCAGTTGTAGTGGTCCACATAGGTGCCAACGATATAGGCAGAACAGGAACAGAGGTTCTGCAGAGGGAGTACGAAAAGCCAGGAGCCAAATTAAAAAGCAGAACCAACAACGTGGTAATCTCTGGATTACTACCTGAGCCACAAGCGAATTGGCGCAGGGTCAATAAGATTAAGGAGGTAAATGAGTGGCTCAAAGATTGGTGTGGGAGGAATGGGTTTGAATTCATGGGACATTGGCACCAGTATTGGGGAAGATGTTCAGATGGAATGGTCTTCGTCTGAATCGTGCTGGGACCAGAGTCCTGGTGAATTGTATAACCAGGGCTGTAAATAGTGCTTTAAACTAAATAGTGGGGGAGGGGGGGGGGAGGGTTCAGGGGTACGGGGAATTACAAAATCAAAGGTAAAGGAGAGGGTACGAGTGAGGGTTAATGATGAGGACATTAGTCTAGTTAAAGGAGTCAAGGGCTCAGGCAGAGCAAAAAAGGTGACAAACACAAGAAGGGAGGTGGTCAACGCAGTGCAAGGAGATGGTCTGGGGAAGGATAAAAAGTTTGCGACAGGTAGGGACAGAGCGTGAAATCAAAAGAATGCACTAACAAATCGGGCCCATATAAAGGCTGGCATAAAGACACTTTACCAGAATGCACGTAGCATTCGAAACAAAGTGAATGAGTTGATGGCACAAATCAGTACAAATGGGTATGATCTAGTGGCCATTACAGAAACGTGGTTGCAGGGTGACCAGGACTGGGAATTGAATATCCAGGGGTATCAGACGTTTCGGAAGGATAGACAGGAAGGAAAAGGAGGTGGGGTAGCTCTGTTAATTAAAGATAACATCAGGGCGGTAGTGAGAGACGATATCGGCTCTAAGGAGCAGAATGTGGAATCGTTGTGGGTGGAGATAAGGAATAGTAAGGGGAGAAAGTCACTGGTGGGCGTGGTCTATAGGCCCCCAAATAATAACTTTGAGGTGGGTTGGGCTATAAACAAGCAAATAATGGATGCGTGCAAAAACGGAACAGCAATAATCATGGGGAATTTTAACCTGCATATTGATTGGTTGACTCAAGTCGGACGTGGTGGACTTGAGGAAGAGTTCTTAGATGCTGCCGGATAGTTTCCTCGAACAGTATGTTACAGAACCTACGAGTGAGCAAGCTATATTGGATCTGGTCCTGTGTAATGAGACAGGTAAAGTTAATGATCTTCTTGTGAGGGATCCTCTTGGAATGAGTGATCACAATATGGTTGAATTTCTAATACAAATGGAGGGAGAGAAAGTAGGGTCCCAAACCAGCGTCCTCTGGTTGAACAGAGGGGAGTGCAATAGGATGAGGGCAGAATTAGCTAATGTAGACTGGGAGCGCAGACTAGTTGGTAGGACAGCTGAGCAACAGTGGCAGATTTGTAAGGAGATGTTTCTCAGTACTCAGCAAAAATATATTCCTGTGATAAAAAAGGAATATAAGTAAAGGGATAACCAGCCGTGGATAACTAAGGAAATAAAGGAGAGAATTAAATTAAAAACCGATGCGTACAGAGTGGCCAAAACGAGTGGGGAATTAGAAGATTGGGAAAGCTTTAAAAAAAACAACAAAGAACTACTAAGAAAGCGATAAAGAAAGGAAAGATAGATTATGAAACTAAACTAGCACAAAATATAAAAACTAATAGTAAAAGTTTTTACAAATATATAAAAAGGAAAAGAGTAGCTAAAGTAAGTGTTGGACCCTTTGGAAGACGAGAAGGGGGATTTAATCATGGGAAATGAGGAAATGGCCGAGGCCTTAAACAAGTTTTTGTGTCGGTCTTCACGGTAGAGGGAACAAATTGCTTACCGAAAATTGATGGTTGTGGGACTGTAGGGTGTGAGGTCCTTAAAACGATTACTATTACTAAGAGGTAGTGCTTGGTAGGCTAATGAGACTAAAGGTAGACAAATCCCCAGGCCCGGATGGAATGCATCCCAGGGTACTGCAAGAAATGGCAGAAGTAATAGCGGATGCGTTGGTTGTAATTTATCAAAATTCGCTGGACTCTGGGAAGTGTCGGCTCATTGGAAAACAGCTAATGTGACGCCACTGTTTTAAAAAGGAGGTAGACAAAAGGTGGGTAACTACAGGCTGGTTAGCTTAACGTCCGTAGTTGGGAAATTGCTGGAATCCATCATTAAAGAAGAAATAACAGGACACCTGGAAAAAAATAGTTCAATCAAGCAGACACCACATGGATTCATGAGGGGAAAGTCATGTTTGACGAATTTACTGGATTTTTATGAAGATGTAATGAGTGCAGTTGACAGAGGGGAACCGGTGGATGTGGTGATTTTGGATTTCCAGAAGGCATTCGATAAAGTGCCTCACAAAAGGTTGCTGCAGAAGATTAGGGTACATGGAGTTGGGGGTAAAGTGTTAGCATGGATTGAGGATTGGCTATCTAACAGGAAGCAGAGAGTTGGAATAAATGGGTGCTTTTCTGGTTGGCAGTTGGTGACTAGTGGGGTGCCGCAGGGATCGGTGCTGGGGCCTCAACTGTTTACCATATACATAGATGATCTGGAGGAGGGGACCGAGTGTAGGGTAACAAAGTTTGCGGATGATACAAAGATGAGTGGGAAAGCAAATTGCGTGTAGGATGCGGAAAGTCTGCAGAGAGATTTGGATAGGCTAAGTGAGTGGGCGAGGATCTGGCAGATGGAGTATAACGTTGACAAGTGTGAGGTTATCCACTTTTGAACGAATAATAGTAAAATGGACTATTGTTTAAATGGTGAAAAAGTACAACATGCTACTGTGCAGAGGGACCTGGGGGTCCTTGTGCATGACTCGCAAAAACTCAGTTTGCAGGCGCAGCAGGTGATCAAGAATGCAAATGGAATGTTGGCCTTTATCGCGAAGGGGATGGAGTATAAAAGCAGGGAGGTCTTGCTGCAATTGTATAAGGTACTGGTGAGGCCGCAAATGGAGTGCTGTGTGCAATTTTGGTCCCCTTATTGTCGTAAGGATGTATTGGCCTTGGAGGGAGTACAGAGAAGATTCACCAGGTTGATACCGGAGATGAGGGGGTTAGCTTATGAGGAGAGACTGAGTAGATTGGGCCTGTACTCATTGGAGTTTAGAAGGCTGAGGGGAGATCTTATAGAGGCATATAAGATAATGAAGGGCCTAGACAGGGTAGAGGCAGAGAGATTCTTTCCACTTAGAAAGGAAACAAGAACTAGAGGACACAGCCTCAAAATAAGGGGGAGTCAGTTTAGGACAGAGTTGAGGAGGAACTTCTTCTCTCAGAGGGTAGTGAATCTCTGGAATTCTCTGCCCATTGAAGCAGTTGAGGCTACCTCGTTAAATATGTTTAAGTCACAGGTAGATAGATTTCTGATCAATAAGGGAATTAAGGGTTATGGGGAGCGGGCGGGTAAGTGGAACTAAACCACTATCAGATCAGCCATGATCTTATTGAATGGCGGGGCAGGCTCGAGGGGCTAGATGGCCTACTCCTGCTCCTATTTCTTATGTTCTTATGTTCCTTCCGACCAGTAATAGTTCTGTCATTGTGTGAACTTCTGATTGAAAATAGGAGCTGCATTGAAAACGAGAGCTGAGGATATGGGAGAGACACAAACAAACTGACAATGCACACACCTCAAATTCACCGAAGTTTTCCTTTTTCTTTCATTCAGAGCCTCCGTACCATCTATTTCTTTCCTTCGAATCAGGTCGAGTCCCTTATTTTCTTTACTCATTCGGGGTAACTCTGGAGCTGTCTGAGATTCAGAGCTCTGTGTGAACTCTGGGAGTGGCCTGCCATGTGAACCCAATTCGAACCGGCTTGAAAATATTCTATCACTTTCAATGATACCAGGAAGAATGCTAAATCTCTCTTGCTTCAGGGAGGTTCTGGAAAAAGATGAATTGACTTCTTCATACTTCTTCTACGAATCAGATTTATTTCCCCATCTGCGAGCTGGGGAACGTACTTAAGGATTTTAACCATTTACCCTCGGAGTTAAACTGCACTTGAGGATCAACTGTTTAATTTACTAAGTTAATACATTTCAACATTCCGCAGTTTCACCTTTGCAAATCGACATTGGGCACACACGTAGCATTGCTGCACAAATAAAAAGCCAAGTTCTGTATGAGGGTGAATGAACGCGAGACGTTAAGTGTGTTTCTCTCTCCACAGATTCTGCCAGACCTATTGAGTTTATCTAGCATTTTCTGACTTTATTTCGTAAAAACGTGATTCCTGTGCTGTGGTTTGGACGGAGTTTGAAAGCTGATCATTTTCAAGGTGATTCAAAGACAATAATAGATATACCTGCATCCGGATGAAAGTGCCTAACGTGAGAATTTGTTGCAGGGCAAATTTCAGAGTTAGTTCTGAGAGACAGAATGCAAAATCTTCGGGGCTTCTTAGGATCCACGCCAGGGGCAGGCAGAGCCTGAATCACGGACCACAAACTTTCTCCAAAATGGTGCCTTTAATTTAACTTTCCGGTCACAAATTCCATCCATTTTACATTTAACAATTTGCAAAATGTTAAATTCCAACGTGTGATTTTTGACCAAGCGTTCTGGAGAATAACATCAGCAGAGAGGATTTCTACTCTCTTCTGAAGGGATGTGCCGAGTTGGTCTTATTTGTGACTGCACAAATATGCTGTGAATTTCACAGTATTCCGGGGCAATAAATGTCACGGAAAATTTTCAGATTATAATTGTGAACTGGTTCAATCGATTGAATTGAGGTCAGATCAAAGCTAACAATGGCGCCGATTGGGAAACCCTGCCCCTGCGGGTCGAGTATAAAACATTCTCCCGAAACAGTCGGCTACAGAAAATCCATCTGCGACACTGGTTTTCTAGTTCAGGTTGGTGCAACCTTAATGGCTAGGGGGAACTTGCATATTTTTCTCAATCAATGGGCCGAAGATCAAATTTCAAACGGATAAGGTTTGGCACAATAATACATTGAATTTCGGAACAAGTTCAGTTTCTTGAGGAAAGAAACGCTTGTTGAGCGAAAACACAGCAAATTCTTAGCAATATATTAAAACGGAGTAAATAATACAAATCACCAGGGTGTGAGAAAGTCAGTGTTTATCGGTCGGTGACGGTCAGTGGCGCCTGTGTATGTGCGGTTTGTGCTTATGAGAGTGAACGATCAAATTGATATTGGCTGTACGGTAGTTCCTCTGCCCAGTACCCTCCCCCTCCCACAGCAGCCAGTTCCTCTACATCCCACCGGCACCCAACTCTTCTCCCTCCACCAGCAGGCAATCCAACTACCCCCCAGAAACCAGTCCCCCACCCACTATAGTTCACCTCTTCCCACCAGCAGCTGGTTCCACATGGACACATACATCAGCTGCCAGTTCCTCTCCCGTCAAGTCCCAGTACCAAGCATCCGTGTCGTTCCTCCCCTCCCCACCACCTTCCGCCAATCTATTCTGTTGCTGTGCTTCCGACACGACCCAAGCCAGTTCGGGTCGCCCAACACCAGAACCAAATTAATAGTCTACCCCTTCACCCTCTCAGCCGCAACACGTCCACGCCATCCCACCCCACGCCTAATTGGCAGTCAACATTACACTTCCTCCCTCCCCTGCAGACTCACGGCCCCTGCATTTTCAGGCTGGAGGCTTCAGACTGATTCTCTTCCGCATGTCCGTCGATTGGCTCGCTACTGGTCCCAGCAACAGCAAACGCTGCAGAGAAACTCCCCATGATTGAACAAACAGTTATTTGAAGAATCTTCATATTCAATTAACATCATATTCTGAACACAGGATCCGTGCGCAGAGAAGTGCGTGATAATGGTCCGCGGGCCGCCTCTTGGAGAAACCTAGAGCTTCCTCACAGCTTTTGCCGCCTCACTCATCCAGTGACTGTGCTGAATATGAAGTGTTTCATTATTTGCGCATGTCAGAAATAAATAATTGAAGTAAATGAATTGAATGTTAGGCGGCACGGTGCACAGTGGTCAGCACTGCTGCCACAAAGCGCCAGGGGCCCGGATCCGATTCCAGCCTCAGGTCACTGTGTGGAATTTATACGTCCGCTCCGTGTCTGCCTGGGTTTCCTCACGATGCTCCGGTTTGCACCTACAATCCAAAGATGTGGGGCCATGTTAAATTGCACGTTAGTGTCAGGGAGATGAGCGGGGAAAATACGTGAGGTTACGGGGATAGGGCCTGGGTGGGATTGTTGTCGGTGCAGGTTCAATGGATCGAATGGCCTCTTTCTGCACTGCAGGGATCCTATAAAATTAATTGCGTCCGAAGAAATTGTTAATCATCATGATGATACCATAAATTACGATTTTGGATCGACACTGAACATAATTAATGGCGCATTTCCGTATTTCTTCTTAGATTGAGAATAGACATGAAAACACGGCACTGAAGATCACTTGAGAATTCCCCACGCCTCCCAATTTCCCACCCAGTGAGGACTGTGTGGCTAAGTCGGATAGGTTCATACACTCCTCCGTCAAATTGATCTATTTTGAGCTTTGAAATGTCTGCACTTGTCAATCTTTGATGGATTGTTTCTCAGCAGTTCATTCAAGAAAGGATTCAGGAACAGGAAATACATTTCAAAAGTTTAAAATTTATTTATTAGTGTCACAAGTAACACTGCAATGAAATTACGCTGAAGATCCCCCAGTCGCCACACCCAGGCGCCCGTTGGGGTACACTGAGGGAGAATTTAGCACGGCTAATGCACTTAACCAGCATGTCTTTCGGACTGGAGGGGACCAGAGCACCAGGAGGAAACCCACCCAGGAAATGCCATTAACATTGCGGAGACTTTTACCTCTGATGCAATGATAAGTCTTGGTTCACGATTTCCTATCTTCGACAACACCGGTATTTTAAGGAACGCGGTTGGGGCAATAGACAGAAAGACACTTTATTTTTAAGAAAAATGCAGATAATCACAAAAAAAGATAGGAACTTAAGCGCAATGAAAATCTAAAGGTCCATGGCTGCTCCCTCGTCCATGTATGTCCAAACACTTGATCGACGTGAACAGTATTCCTTCTACTCTAGGGAGTATTACTCAGTGCAATGGAATCTACACTGTTGAAATCTGGTCCAGTAACACTGAAACTGAGGTGAATAACATTCATAAATTCGGTTAACTGGGTAATTTTCATGTTGTTACCAGGATTCCTGCGTCAGAAGAGGCACAACCAATCCCAAAACTCTTTGCATTTTAACGGCACCTCGTAGGCTATAAGGCTATAATGTTTATCATGTTTTGAGGCTTTAAATCTTTCACACATTTCCTTAAGATTGTTCCCTACAAATTGGTGGCTAGCTACTGTAATCCAGTAGTTAAGTAAGGGAGGGGTGAGGGGGGGTGGGGTGGGGGGGGCGGGAAAAGATAGACCTGTTTGCCTGACATAAGTAGCAGGAAATATATGAGACACCATTACAGAGAAGTTAATAATAGGACCGTTAGAAAATATTGGTATGATTGGGCAGAGTCAACATGGATTTCATAAAGGAAAAGCATGTAGTGATATATTTTGGATTTTTTTGAAGTTGTATTTACGTTTCTTAGTACGTGAATTATTAAATGTTACTAGCCAAGAAAATAGAGTAAAGAAAGGTCGAACTGAATTTCAGCATTGCTCGAAGGAGGGGACCGATAAAAAGCATAGAGCATTCATGACAACAAAATAAGAGGTCTGTTCCGCGTTTCATAGATTCCCTAGATCGATTTAGCAACCTAACCCGGATATCTTAGGACTGGGAGGAAACCTGTGCACCCGGTGGAAACCAAATAGACATGGGTAAACTCCATACACAGGCCGGAATTAAACCCGGTTCCTGGCGCTGTGAGGCAGCAGTACTAACCACTGTGCCACCGTGCCCCCAATTTAAGTTCCTGCGCTCAGTTTCGGGAAGCGACCTGGATGCGGAAAAATTAATTGAAATTTTAGCAAGGTTACGGCCAAGTTCAATAACATACACGTACACACCCACTCACACACACATACAGTTACAAGCATTACATAAGTACACAGCACACAAACATACACAACAACAACCAGGCACAGACCCACTGACGCACACAAATATAAACACAAACTCACACAGACACTTATATAGCCACACGCAGAAGCACAGCGCCCACTCACAGACACACACAAATCTCAACACAGACTCACACACAAACAAAAGGAAGCACAAACACACACGCGCCTCGCAAACACACACCGAGAGACACACACGCTCCCATACACATGCACAGACGCATAACACACCTGAAAATACATGTAGATACACACATGCATGCAAACATCTATACACACAGACAAACACGCACACACACATGAACACATGTGCACACATGCATACACACGCGCGTTCATGCACACAGATACAGACACACAGGCAGATGCACTCATGCAAACATGCAACCACAAACAAACATACAGATGCCTGCACAGGGATACAACACATCCCAACACACGTGTGCACATGTACACATGAAAACACAGGCACACGCAACATTATGACAGGTTGATATAGAGACCTCACACTAATCAGGAATTATCGTGCTACCCGGGCGTAAAGAAAAAACCTTCATTTCCGATACGGCCATGATTTCTTTTGACGTAGGGCCTTTAATTCAGTGAAATGCCCCAAGGCCCTTCTCATGTGTGTTATGAGATAATATTTGACATGGGGGCCACATATGAAGCGACTAGAATAAAGGTTCGACGCCAATCCTCCGTACATTTTGGAATCAATTGTGTGCAGGATGCGCAAGCGTGAGCAATTGGAAAAGCACAGAGACTTTGGAGGCTTGGAGAAGGGGAGAGGTTGCGCCATTGTTGAATTTGAAAAGGAGAATGAAAATTGCCAAACCGTTGCAGAGCTGGAGACCACGCACCTCAGCGAGAATTGGGCTGAATAGTGAAAGTCATCAATGATTTTTATGAGTTCCGGTTCACTGAGGCTCCAAGATACTTCGGGGAGAATGGATTATGTCTGACTCTTGATTAAGCAAATCATGGATCTATGTTTCAGCAGTGCTGGAGCTCACTGTTGAAATGGAGGATGATTTGGAGATGCGGGCGTTGTACTGGGGTGGGCACAGTCAGAAGTCTAACAACACCAGGTGGAAGTCCAACAGAGTTATATGGAATCAGGAGGTTTCGGAGAGTTGCTTCTTCATAGAGGAAGGCATGGACAGAGAGGCAGCTCAAGTCAGTGTCAAGCCATGTCTGCGGAAACCATCAGATCGGCAAGGGCTCACTGAGTTCCTGCCGCCGTGAAAATTTCCTACACCGTGAAATTATAGTGCGCCTGAGGTTCTTGAACTGTGTGGCTTGCCAGATCATGTCTGAGGGCCTTTTAAGAGCTAATTTGGAGTCACACCAGGCCAGTCCAGGACGGCAGATGTACTGCAACACACTTCATTCCAGATTTTTGTTTACTGAATTCAAATTTCATTTTCTGTCCTAGTGTGTTACCGATCCAGATTCCCCATAGAGTCAAGCTGGGTCTCTGGGTTACTAGTCGACTGACAATAACCGCCTTATCCCCGTTTTTTTTCATCTACAAAGGCAAAGTTAAAGATAGAATCTGGACCTGGAGATAAGGGAGTGCATTTTACGCGCAAGCAATTGAGAATGTGAGAATGCACTTATTTAATTCAGCCACGCGTTTTTTTTCTCTTCCACCACATTTAGCATGGCCAATCCAAATAACTTGCACATCTTTGGACTGTGGGAGGAAACATGCGCAGGCACAGGGGGAACGTGCAGACTCCGCACAGATACTACCCAAGACGGTAATCGAACCTGGGTCGCTGGCGCTGTGAGGCAGCAGTGCCACCCAGTGCGCTCCAGTTCGGCCAGAAACAGTTGCTTTGGCCAGGAATCAAACTTGGGCAGGCGAGATTTCATAGAAATTATAGAAACCCTACAGTGCAGAAAGAGGCCATTTGGCCCATCGAGGCAGCACCGACCACAATCCCACCCAGGCCCTACCCCCATGTCACTACATATTTTACGCGCTAATCCCTCTAACCTACGCATCTCGGGACACTAAGGGGCATTTTTAGCATGGCCAATCAACCTACCCCGCATATTTTTGGACCGTGGGAGGAAACCGGAGCACCCAGAGGAAACCCACGCAGACACGAGGAGAATGTGCAAACACCACACAGACAGTGACCCAAGCCGGGAATCGAACCCAGGTCACTGGAGCTGTGAAGCAGCAGTGCTAACCACTGTGCTACGGTGCCGCCACCTTTCGAGTGAAAACAGCACGAAATTGTTTGAAAATCTTCAAGCATTTTCATAGAAACATAGAAAAATAGAAACTAGAAACAGGATCAGGCCATTCGGTCCTTCGAGTTTGCTCCGCCATTCATTTTCATCGTGGCTGATCATCGAATTCAAAGCCCTGATCCCACGCTCCACCCACCATCCCCTCCTCCCCCTCCGCCACCCCCCCTTCGCCCCCCTCCCCCCCCCCCCCCCATACCTTGATCCTTTAGCCCGAAGAGATTAATCTAATTTCTTCCTAAAATCAGACAACGTTTTGGCCGCCACTACTTTCTGTGGTAGTGAATTCCGCACATTCACTACTTTCTGGGTGAAGAAACGTCTTTCCAACAGTTCCAAAATCTTTACTCCTTATCTTCAAACTATGACCCCTAGTTCGGGACTCCCTCACCATCAGGAACACTCTTTCAGAATCTACCCTGTCTAATCCTTGTAGAGTTCTATCAGATCCCCTCTCACTCCTCGAAACTACAGTGAATATAGTCTCACCGACTCAGTCTCCCCTCATATGATAGACCTATCATCCCAGGAATCAGCCGAGTGAACCTTCACTGTACTTCAGCAAGGACATCCTTCCTCAGGTAAGGACAACAAAACTGCACACAATACTCGAAGTGTAGCCTCACCAAAGCCCTGTGCAGTTGCAGAAAAACATCCCTATCGCTAATCTCAAATCCTCCCGCTATGAAGGCCAAAATAACATTTGCCTTCTTGTCTGCCTGCTGTACCAGCGTGTTTCCACGAGAACACCAAGGTCTCACTTAGAATCCACCTGTTTCAACTTACACCCATTCAATTAATAATCTCACTTCCTATTATTGCTACCAAAGTGGATAACCTCACATTTATCCACGTTATAATGCATCTGCCATGCATATGCTCACACACATAGCCTGCCCAAATCACGCTGAAGCATCTCTTCACCCTCCTCACATTTTTACCTCCCACCCAAATTTGCACCTTCTGCAAATTTGGAGATAGTATATTCAGTTCCTTCTTCCAAATCATTAACATATAGTGTGAACTGTTGGGATCCTAGCACACATTCCTTTAAGAACCCGACCTATCAAAAAAATACCCATTCATGCCAACTGTTTTCTTCTTATCTGCTAGCCAGCCTTCTTTCCATTCCAAGACATTACATGCAATCCCATCTGATTTGACTTTGCATACTAGTTGTTATGTGAGACCTGGTCGAAAGCCTTCTGAAGGTCTAAATAAATGACATTCATAGGTTCTCCTCTGTCAACTCTACTAGTTACATCCTCAAAGAATTCCAATAGATTCGCCAAGTATGATTTCCCTTTGTAAATCCATGCTGATTTTTTCTGATCATGCTACTGCGTTCCAAATGATGATTTATTAAATCCTTGATAATGGACTATAGCAACTTCCCCAGCACCGATGTTTGGCTCAGTGGACTATGGATCCCGGTTTTCGCTCTACCTCACTTTTTGAATAGCAGCCTTACATTAGCTACATTCCACTCTGGACGAACCAGTCCTGAGTCCAAAGAATTTTGGAAAATACCCACCAATGGATCTGTTATTTCCAGGGCAACTTCCTTAAGTACTCTAAAATGAAGATGATCAGGACCTAGAGATTTGTCCAATGTTAACCCATCAATTTCCACAAAATAATTTCTCTACTAATGGTGATTTCCTTCAGCTCCTGTTTCAGAACATCTTGTACACTATTCACGTCTTTCTTTGTAAGGATTGAAGAAAGTACAAATTTGATTCCTCCACCATTTCCTTATTCCCCATTATGAATTCTCCCATTTCTGACTGTAAGGTGCCTATATTTGTTTTTACCATTTTCTTTTTCTCTTGCCATACCTATAGAAACTTTTACAGTCAGTTTTTATGTTCCCCACTTGCTTACTTGTGTACTCTATTTTTCTCTTCTTAATCAATCCCTTGGTCTTCGATTGTTGTAATTCACACTGCTCCCAATCCTCAAGTCCATTTTTTTCCTGCCAATTTGTATGCTTCTTCCTTGAATTTGGTATTGTTTCTAATGTCCCTTGTAAGCCATGGTTTCATCATAATTTATCCATTACCACTCTTGTGCCAAACAGGAATAAACAACTTCTGGATTTCACCTATTCCTTTTTTAAAATGTCTGTCATTGCCACTATCTGTCCACTGCCTTTCCTTTCAGTAATGCTTCCCAGTCCATCATAGCCAATTCATGTCTCATACATCATAGTTGCCTTTACTGAGATTCAGGATCCTGGTCTCAGAATCAACAAAGTTACTATCCAACTTGACAAAGAATTCTACCATATTATGGTCACTCATCCCCAAGTGTTCTCTCACAACTAGATTACTAACTAATAATTTATCATTGTACAACACCAAGTTTAAGATGACCTGTTCCCTTGTTTGTTCCTCAACGTATTGCTCCAGAAGACCATCCCATATGAACTCCAGAAATTCCTCCTGCATTGTACTAATTTGACTCTCCCAATCTATATACTGATTAAAGTCGCCCAAATGATTTTCCGTCTAATGCTTTTCCCAACATTTCCACTGCAGTTTGTCCATCTGCCTATCACCCCCACCAATGTGTTTTGCCCCTCGTTGCATCTTAACTCAACCCATACCTTTCAAGGTTAACAGAAATCATTGTTGAAGGTTCCTCAGCATTTTTGTAAATATATGTACTCCTTTCCTCGCACGTGCCCTCCAAACCGGGTTTTGCTTTCCCGTACTGAGTTAAAGCTATTTCTACATATGAGGATATGAACCAATTATCAATTGAGGATTGGCCATCCTCAATCGCCTCAGCCGACTCTCCACAATTACATTTAACAATGTAAATCTGCAGCAGATACGCACTTAACATTGTTATATGCATAAAAACTGTGCTGAATGCGTAATCGTTAGAATGCTGAACATTTTTCAGATGATTTTCGGACAATAATAAATATATCTTTCTCCGAATGAAAATACCTGGCGCGAAAAATATTTTGAGGGCAAGTGGTAATAATATTCAGAGGGACAGAAAACATTGTCCCATTTTTGTCTGTAATGTCTCCTGTGCTTCTCACGATTCACTGGAGGCAGAAGCACCGTCTGAAACATGGAGCCCATATATCATCCAAATATTTACCATTACATGAACTTTCCTGCCGCAGAATCGCTCTCTGGTTTATTTGGAGTGATTGTTACTTTAAGCAGAGAGGTTTCCATTGCAACAGAAGAATATCGGATCGAACAAGTTGAGGTTGATTGTCCCTTAATGTGATGGGGACTAGCAGGGTAAATATAGGGCGGCACGGTTAGCACTGCTGCCTCACAGCGCCAGGTATCCGGCTTCAATTCCTGGATTGGGTCACTGCCTGTGCGGAGTTTGCATGCTCTCCCTTTATCTACATGGGTTTCCTGCATGTGCTCCAGTTTCCTCCCACAGTCCGAAAGACATTGGTCATGCTAAAATTCACCCTCAGTATACACGAACAGGCATTAGCGTAAGTGGCTCGGGGATTTTCACAGTAACTTCATTGCAATGTTAATATAGGCCTACTTGTGGCACTAATAAACTTTTGAAAAACATATGTGGCGTTACGTGGAAAGGAGATAGGTGGGATGGTTTTCGGCGAAGGTTCGATGTGCTGTATGTACTCCTTCTGTATTGTAAGGATTCGATTATTCTAAGCCCACCTGCGTAGATTCACTGTTAAATCAATAAATAATTTATGTGATATCATAATGGTCATATTACTAAAACGCATGGACGATTCAGCGACTTTGTGTCCATATCAAATCACGTCAGTTGAGGGCTACGTTCAGTTCAATACATAAAGTTGGCATTAAAAAGAACCAGTATTAGTACGGTGAAAGCCTCGCTACAAAGGAAGGAAGTTTGTAAGGAATTCATTGGTAAAGGGACCAAATGTTAGGAGAAATATGCGGGAGTATGGGGCTGAAAAACGTATCAAATATGATCATATATCGAAGCAGACGACAAGGGCCGAATGGTCCATTTCTGTTCCTATATTTGCGATCTTATGGAATTAAACTCCATGTCCAGCACCGCCTCTATTTGATATGAGGCCTAAACAATCTGAACAATTATTAACTGATCTCTGACATTGTTTGAAGCGTCGTTCCCTTGTCAATAAGGTGGAAATCGCTTCCTCTGAAAGACTCTTCAAGTTGATCACGTCCGGTTGGTCAAAAAAAAGCACAACATTCGCAGTGCTGGTAAATGGTGTGGCTCCATGCAGCGAACGGGCTTTAGTCCTGTACTTAACATCATAATGATAGCATGACCGCTCATTGCACGCAAAACGACGTTTTCCTCAGGCCAATGAAGTAAAAACAAGCAAATAACCTGAAAATTAGAGTAAGGCCACCCAGAAATGAAACCAGAAAACGTTATTTCGCGCACATCACATAAAGATATCTAATATTCTCTCCTGAAATTTCAGCAGATCAAGGGACATTTATAATTGTCAAAACTTTTTTTTTTGCCATGGGAAATGGATTAAAACTTGCATCGAAAAATTCAAGCTCTGCCTTCCTAGTTTGCATGTTCTCCCCGTGTCTGCATGGGTTTCCTTCGGGTACTCCGGTTTCCTCCCACAGTCAAACGATGTGCGGCTTAGGTGGATTGGTCATGCTAAAATGTTCCTTTGTGTCAGGGAGAATAGCAGAGTAAATGCGTAGAGTTTCGGGGAAAGTGCCTGGGTGGGATGGTTGTCAGTGTAGGCTCGATCTGCACTGTAGAAATTCTATGATATTCTATTTAAATTGTGGTACACGCTTGAATGGCTGACTCCTGCACCGACATTGAACAATCTGTTGAATGTAATATTCCAACGTTTGCGAAATGTGATTTTTATTTTTCACCAGCTGTTCTGGAATTAAGGCCAGCAACGAGATTCATTTTGGAGGAATGTGAAGAGTTGGTTCTACTTACGGCTGAAAATCACATTTTTTTATTCATTTGTGGGATTTGGGTGCTGCCGGCTGGGCCAAAACCTATTGCCCATCCCGAGTTGGCTAAAGGCAATAGTGAGTCAAACACGTTACTGCGGCTCTGGAGTCACATGTAGGTCAGACTAGCTAAGGAGGCAGATTTCCTTCCCTAAAGGGCGTTAGTGAACCAGATGGGCGTTTTCGTCTATCGACAATGGTTTCATGGTAATCAGTAGACACATTATTCCCATTTTTTTTATTGAATTCAAATTCCAGCTACGGTGGTGTGATTCGAACCTGTGTCCCCAGCACATTAGCTAACTTTCTGGATTAGTAGCCCAGCAATAATACCACCAGGCCTCAGCAAGGACATGAACCCTGGACCCTCAGATTAAAAGACTGATGCTTTACCGACTAAGCTATCCGGGCTCCCCCAATACTCGAGGGCAACAAAGGGTTGGCAAACATTGGGAGTTAAAATTATAAACTTGTTAAATCTAATGCAGTCAGTCAGGTCAAATAAACGCAAACTCAGGCACTGAATGGGAAACTCAGCCTCCAAAACATTCTTCCGAAACAGTTGGCTATCTAAAATATATGGGCAACGCACTGAAGACTTTCAATTTCCGACTGGTGCAACCGGCATGTTTTCTTCATTCACGGGACCGATGAGCAAGTTTCAGAATGATAAGATTTGGCACAGCAGTACACTGTTTAAAAAAAAAGAGGTATTAAGGAAATGCTCAATTGCTGAACAAAAGTACTGCAAAAGTGTAGAACAAAATTAAGTCAAACAGAAAAAGTAACAAAAATCAGCAGTGTTTGAGAGTGTAAGTGCTTATGGATGAGTGTGGATGATTGTCGGTTGCTGCCGGGGTTTGTTTGGTGTGTGTTCGTGAGACAGAATGAGCAAATTGAGGTTGGGCGTAAGGCAGACTCACGCTCACCCTCACGCTCACCCTCACAGTGTGTCACATAGTCCCTCATAACCCTCCCCCCAAGCACACACGCGCACACCGTCTCTCACACTCACCCCCACACACTCATTCCGTCTCTCGCCCTCACACATCCATTCGCAACCCCTCCACGCACTCACTCTCCTCCTCTCTCTGTGACTCACACAATTTCTAACGTCCACTCTCTCTACACGCACACATACACACACTGTCTGTCACTCACTGTCAATGCACTCTTACACATACTTAGTTTTTCACTGTACGTCCCATACACATAAATTCAGTCATTCACTGACACACAAAACACACACTATTAGCACCTCACTCTAACTCCAGCGCACTCCCACACATTGGCCGCGATTCTCCGTCTTTTCACACCCCGCAGCAACTGCCAGCGAGGACGGAGAATTGGGTGCTCAGACAAAGGTCCATTCATTGCAGCCGGACGGGAAAATCTGGCCCATACACGCTCTCTGCCCCGGTCCCCTAACTCCACCTCCTACTCCTACCACTCTCTCCACAGACAAACACAACCTTTATCTCTCCCTCACACAGACTCTCCCTCACACACAATCGCTCCCCCACCCCACAAACAATGTCGCATTGCCTCTCTCCCTCTCACGCCCTTCCCAAGCCCTCCCTCTCTTTATCGCTCCTTCTCTTTCTCACAGATTCTGTCTTTACCATGTTCTCTCTTTCTCCCCTCAAACTCCTTGTCACACTTCACCCCACCCCCCGCCCCACCCTGCCACACACTCTCTTATTCATGTACACACACTCACCCCCACACATTATCTCTCCCTCTCCCACTCTCACTCTCTTTCTCACACGCCCTGCCTTCGCTATTCCCTCTCTCTCACTTCCCCATACTGTTTGTCTTTCCTACATGCGCTGCCTCCTTCACACGCTCTCCCTTCTTCCAACATTCTCCCTAACCTTTCAAAACTATCTCCCCTTAAACTTTCCACGTGACCCTACCACACTCTCTCTCTCGATCCCAGTCTCTTCTCTCTCCATTCCACCCACTCCTTCTTCCGCCCACAATTTTTCTCTGCATCCCCCTCTTACTCCCGTTCTCCCTCACACACATAGTTTCTTTCACATACACAATTTATCTCTCTCCCAAACAAACACTTTCTCTCACACACAGCCGTGTTCAAAATGGGGGGTTTAAAAAGGATAGATGTACAGAAGTTATATACACCAACTAAACACATTGCAGACACACAGACCAGAGATAATAATCTTGCATACACTGACAGAACACACGTTGAATAGATATGCACGCACACACAGGCACACACACACACATACACAGAGGGTACACACAGATCATAAACATTTTTTTAAACAGCGACACTAGACACACATAGTACACTCATATTTTGGGTTCACGCATACTGTTCTCACACAGACTGAACTTACACAGATTGGGTTCAAACACACTGCACTCACACAGACTGGACTACACAGACTTGGTTCACAAATACTGCATTCACAAAGGCTGGAAACACCCAGGCAAAACACGAATACGCTGGACAGATGCAGAATGATCACACGCAGTCTGGACACAGTCAAAATGACAACCAACGGTCTGAATTTGCAGACTTGCCACACATAAATTAGACAGACACACAAACATGGATATACAGAAAAATGGATACTGAGAGACTGGACATACTGTCATGCTGCACACAGAAACTGAACACATATACACTGGACACAGATAGATTCAAACAGACTGCACCTGAGGGGTTGAGAAAGAAAGGCTTTGCACGCACTGACGGCCAAAGAGCATGCTGAGAAATCGCGCTGTGAACGGCTGCAAAACCAGATAACAAAATGGAAGGAAAATAGTTTGGATGCTGGGTATCTGAAACAAAAAGAACACAAAAATGGTGGGAATACTCAGCAAGACTGGCAGCTTCCATGGGCAGAGAAATAGAGTTAATGTTTCGATTCACTATGACTGCTTCAGGGCTATTAGTCAGGTACGAAAATGATTTGTCCGAGAAATAAGAAAGAAGCAAGACAGGATGCCCACCTACTGGTCATAAATAGGTTGGCTATACGTTTGATTGACATCCAAACGCAGGATAAGCAGAGAATGAATATGTGCACACTTGAGAACGCACAGCAGAAATGCAGGCGAGGCGCAGGAACAGGTAAGGGCAGACACGTGTCAAACAGGCAGATTGGAAACTCACGGAGCCGACAGATACAGAAGGCCTGTACTTAGAATGACTGTGCACACACGTATCACACACGCCCACACACACACACGCGCGTATATATATATATATAGATAGATCAATATACATAGATACAGGAAGCAGAAACTGGAGGTTCGCATGCTGGATACAGACATTCTGGATTAAAGACAACTTCACAGAGAGAAGAATAGAGCGCAATGCAACAACAGCGGTGAAGGAAAGCATTTTGGGTGCAATGTGGCGAGAGATATTATCAACCATATTTCAGGTTTTTTTAATTCTTTCATGGGATGTGGGTGACGATGGCTAGGCCAAAATTTATTGCCCATCACTAGTTGCCCCTGCGGATGTGATAGTCGCCTTCCTGAAGCGGTTCAATCCATGTGGTGCAGATACACCAACTCATTCCGACTCATTGAAGGATTTTGACTCAGCGACATTGAAGTTTGTTAAAATATTACAAACGAAACGTTGTCTTTTGTTTCATTCAACACAACTGGATTGAAGATAGGCTGTTTCTCGGCACATTTATCCGCGGGTTGGCGATGCCGTGTGATATTATCACTGGACTATCAATCCAGAAACTCAAGCTAATGTTCTGAGGACACGGGTTCGAATCCCACCATGGCAGGTGACAGAATTTGGATTCAATAAAAAGTAGCTGTACTTAAGAATCTACTGATTATCGGATGTCAGAAAACCCCATCTGATTCACTAATGCCCTCTCAGGAAGGAAATTGGCCGTCCTTACCTGTCCTGGCCTACATACGACTCCGGAACCGCAGCAATGTGGTTGACTCTCAACTGCCCTCGGGCAACTGGGGATGGGCAATAAATGCTGGCGAGCCAGCGACGCCCATGTCCCGCGAATTAATAAAAAAACTATCTTGAATATGCATGTATTTATATCCCATGACTTGTACAAATGAAATGCACTTCCTTTGGGATTTATGTCTGCTGATTTTTCATGAGAGGCGTTTTCCAGGACTGATAGGTTTAATTTCCCCATTGCCATTCTGAATGCACTGAAGTGAAATGAAAGTTCTCTGTTTGCCATGTGATTGTAACCAAAGGCAAAATTGTGCAAGCTGTGTTTTTTTTTGCACTTGTCTCAGCTGGGCCCGGGTTACTTTATAAAGAGGGCCAGTAAATGATTTCAGATACACTCCAATCCGAACAGCAAAACAGGGCATGAGCAGAATATTATTCGGAAGAATGGAACTGCCACTAATTATACGGATCAATGACATTTACTATCCAGTGCTCACAGCCATTGGTACTCCCGGTAAGTCAGTGTAACGTGGTGTCTAATAGCTGTTGAATACCTTACTGTTCATTACGGTAAGGCGGAATGAGAATCTTCTCCTTTCAGAGCCACTTGCCCTGAACATAAACGGGACATTTAGGATTCCACACATAGCAGCTATTCGGTAGAATGAGAGATATGGTCAACATCCCTCTCTATGATAGCTGGTAGCGAAGATGATCCCCCACAGCTAAATAGCTCGCAGATCCCCAAAGAGTCTGTGTTTTTTTTTAAATTATTCCTTCATAAGATATGAACATCGCTGACCATGCGGACATTAGTTGCCATTCCCTAATTGCCCTTGAATCGGTAGTGCGGTGACATGTCAAAGGTCTCGTTGGTACCCGACCACTTTAAGTTGATACTACTGCAGACATGTACAGCGCAGCAATTGAATGGAACCTTTTTAGAAATATTTCCTGCTGCTCCCAAATCCTCGGCTAGAAGGAACCACCAGTCCATCAGTCGCCGCTCAGCCCCGGAGCAGCTTCCTCTGGCCCGTTGTGAAGAAACATAGTGCAGTATGTTTGTGCTATATCGAATGATCTTCTCTTGTCTGAGTGCTTCATTCGAATTGATTCCTTTCAACTCGTAATTGAGAAACTCTTTTGACTGTTATTAACTTCTCATGCCTCTCCCGTCATCCTGCTCTCCAAATAAAAGAATGGAGCTAAACTCCCATCATCCGCTCCAGGGACCTGTAACTGGTACAATCAGGCTGATGGATCATACTGTACAAGATTCATGAGGAATGTTTTTGGCTTTCGGCACAGAAATGTTTGGATGTTCAAATATCTGTAAGTGTTATGATCCCAGTTGGTCTAACTACTGAATGGGAAGGTCCGAGAATGGAACCCTGGCTCAGAAGACAATAACATCTTACTTTTGTTTTGGATTCTGAACAGTCATGGGACTTCCAATTAGCTTTTAACAACAAAAAACGGAAACATTTTTATACATGAAAGCGTTGATTATAATGATTGATTGTAATATTCCTTTACTTTCCCCCTCAGCTACACAGATATATACTGCTTTCAAAGATAACTTCCTGCTCTGAAACGGGCAAAGCCACTCAACGATCTTCCATGGATTCTTCTCCCAATCATTCCAGATGAGTGTTACATGAATGTTTCCAAATTCCACTCTCAAAATGTCACGCTCTACAACCTTCCAGACAATGCTTTCCATCAGCTGTTTTCAGTAAAATTCCAGCTCCTGGTTGTCCAACTATCCATTCAAACAAGGCTTTCGCTCCACTGTTTCAATAAAGAATCCAACTCCACCAGTTTTCCACCACTTCTTCCACGTCTCCTTTAGAATAACATTCCACAAACGGTAGTAAGATATCATAAACATTAGAACTGTGTCAGATACATTTTCTGCCTCTCACAAGCTAATTCTTTTTCATCTCTCTATGGCTTTAATGAACAATATCCTGCTTTATTCTCAGTTTCCTCTGGTCCTTTAACTTCAGACCGTTTGGAAGCTTCTCTGCATTGACCAAGTTTCTTGAACTAGCTGCTCTTCAAGCTTCTAGCGCTACTTTTCTTAACCATTGCTCCATGGTATGACTTTTCTACTGGCAAAGCTGAGAGAGATATTTCTTTTTTCTCTGGCCTCTTGTAACCAACTGCTATGAGTTCAGTTACAATACACAATCACCAAAACCTCACTACACTAAAGGTGCCCCGGTTGCAAAGCAAGGACATTTTATTTCTCCAATCAGGTTCACTTTTCAGGCAATGACCCTCTCTAAGCACAATAAAAGCAGTTTGAAATAACACTACCCCACACATACAAAAACGTTTGTCAAACATGAATCTAACTAGTTTTCCTCTTCTTACACAGAACCACTAAATTAAAACCACTTAAATCTATACCTTATTTCTAATACTTAATTTGTATTGTATCAATCACAGATAAAGCCATCCTGACCATTCCTTACCTCACTATTCACCCGCATGTCGGCACAGATCCCCACATTTAGCTGCTCTATATCTATATAGGTATTGGGGCTATATTCCGCAAATCAAAGACAAATGCACTTCTATCAAATTGCCACTGCCCTCGCCGTGAACTCTAAGGTTATCCCAGTTTCTCTCCGATTGCCATCAATCCCACTTCAAATTCACCCTGCCCATGACACCCACCTCTGGGATGCATGTCATAGAGTCATAGAGATTTACAACATGGAAACAGGTCCTTCGGCCTGTGTCCTTGGATAGTCCCGAAAATGTAACTATTTGATCAACCGTTGAGTCACCTTCCTAATATACGTGACACTGTGTCTATTTGTGCTTTGTAACAATTCGATTAAGCGTATTAGAATATTTTTTTCTACGTTAAAGGCGCTATGTTCACGTGACCTATCCGACTTTCCTGAATTGCACAGATGTGGACTGAATGCAGGCTTACTTGCATTTAAAGGCGATGTCCATGGAAAAATAATTTGCATGAGACACATGACAGACGCCTGACCGTTAACTTCGGTGTCCGCCTCCTCCCGGACCCTCTCCCGGCACCCCTATGCCTCGCCTCATTAGTGTTTGGATGGGGGGGGGGGGGCGGCGTGGAGGCGGTTCATTCCTCTTTACCATTCGCTATTATAAATCAGAACGACCCTGTTTATAAAGTAAACATGCCTGAAAGATGTAAAATGTACAGTGGCCAATTCGTTTCGAAAGCAACGGCAGAATCTTGGGAACAGCAGCCCATCAAATCACTGAATTGATAATGTGCTGGGGATTGGGGTAGAAACAGTAAGACTATGTGCAGGTTAGGAGGATTTGCTATGTTGAATGCGCGGGGTTACGAGCCTACGAGGGAGGGGAGGGCCTAGTTGGGATGCTCTGTCGGAGAGTCGGTGCAGACTCGATGAACCGGATTGCCTCTTTCTGCACTTTTGGGATTCTATGGTTCTAATACTGCGGGCGCCTGAAATGTAAAACACTGTGTATCCACTCATAACTTCCAGCCATTCAGTTCAAGTGCGATTAGGGGCACCAGTGACTGCCCTAGCCAGCGAGGCCCATATTCCCTCAATGCAGAAATAGAATTGTACTTTGCCCAAAATATGCAATGACATTTATCTGAGATTTATTTAGCCCTTACTTAACGCCTCTCTTTCTTACAGTAAACGTACTGGCAATTGTGACGCTCTGCAGAGGAAATTGCGGCCTTTCCAAATGCCTCTCAGTCTACATGGTGGCCATGGCAGCAATAGATTTACTGACCACGCTCAACTCAAGAATTGCGAATCAGATTTTGTTCACTCGCTTTCCAAATTCATTTCTCTCCTACACTGTCATTCGCAAGCTGGTGTTATATTTCACTTGTACCAACCTGGGTATGTCTGTGTGGTTCACAGTTGGTTTCACGTTTGACCGGTTTGTAGCTATCTGTTGCCAGAAGTTGAAAACCAGGTATTGCACCGTGAGAACTGCGTGCACCACCATTACAATTGCTTCCGTGCTAATATGCTTCGAGAACCTTCCCTTTTGGTTTGCATATGAACATACACAAATAATTAACAACATTTCCGTGGGTGCCCGCCCCAGAATTGACTTTTTCACATCACCTGCCGGTAAAGCGTATTTCAAGTTGCAAAGTGTGTTAGTTTCATTGGTTCCTTTTGCTTTGATATTGCTGTTTAATTGCTTGACAGTCAGATGCATTGTAATGACCAATATTGTCCGAAGGAGACTCCGGAATAACAGCAGCCGGAATGAGCGCGACCCAGAGATGGAGAACCGGCGGAAATCAATTATTTTACTGTTCGCCGTGTCGGCCAATTTTATATTGTTGAGTGTGACAACAGTGGTCGTTCATTGGGTTGGCACCCCGCTCCAACATGGTCGGTTTAGCTATGCTGATCCTCGATACATTGCCCTGATATGCGGATATATGCTCACACATTTGAAGTCTTGTGGCAATACGTGCATTTATGCAGCGACACAAGCTAAATTCAGGGAAGAGCTCATTAATGTCGTGAAATATCCTTGGATATGTACTTGCTCATTGGTGAAAAAGAGGAAAACTCAAATCAAAGATTCCTACCCTATTTAGAGCGCAGTTACAACATGTGATTCTGTGCCGACTTTCCATTAGGATCAAAACAATGGCGGCACGGTAGCACAGTGGTTAGCACTGCTGCTCCACAGCTCCAGGGACCTGGGTTCGATTCCCGGCTTGGGTCATTGTCTGTGTGGAGTTTGCACATTCTCCTCGTGTCTGTGTGGGTTTCCTCCGGGTGCTCCGGTTTCCTCCCACAGTCCAAAGATGTGCGGGTTAGGTTGATTGGCCATGCTAAAAATTGCCCCTTAGTGTCCTGAGATGCGTAGGTTAGAGGGATTAGTGGGTAAAATATATGGGGGAAGGGCCTGGGTGGGATTGTGGTCGGTGCAGACTCGATGGGCCGAATGGTCTCTTTCTGTACTGTAGGGTTTCTATGATTTCGTTATTTTGATAGACATCAGTTTTAGACCTACCGCTCTCTGAGATTACACAGGTCAAATTCCGGCTAACGTTTTGCACCTCAGATTGAACGTGAAGAATCATTCTTGAGGTTCAGCTAATCGGACATCCAAGAGTCAGTGTGCACTTCTGATACCAGAATAATACACTCAGTTGAATTAATTGACAGAATAGAGCTGGCACAGTGGTTAGCACTGCTGCCTCACAGCGCCAGGGACCCGAGTTCAATTCCGGCCTTGGTTAATTCTGTGGAGTTTGTACGTTCACCCCGTGTCTGCATGGGTTTCCTTCGGGTGCCCCAGTTTCCTCCCACAAAGATGTGTAGGTTAGATGCTAAATTGGCCCGCAGTGTTCAAAGATTACCCTCGAGTGTAAGTGGGATTAGAAGGGCAAATAGGAGGGGTTACAGGAATGGGTCTGGGTAAGAGGCTCTGTCAGCGAGTCGGTACAGGCTCGATGGGCCGAATGAGCTGCTTCAGCATTTTATAAATTCTATGATTCCATGAAATGGGGGAAACATTCTTGTCCTGCACGCCGCAGGAATGGTCGTCGGGGAACGGAAAATTAAAGATTTGTTGAATTTGGGCAGGTATTTCTAGTTCGGGTAGGCGCGACTGGAGACACTATCCGCAGTGACTGAAAGGCCATAATTCTCCCGTTTTCAGGAATTTTCCCATCCCGAGGGGCAGACCATGGAAAGGTCCATTTCCCTCCGGCGGGATTTTACAGTTTCAGGACAAGCGAAGCCGTAAAATCCAGCCCACAGTTTATCTGAAATCTTTATATTCACAAACTCATTACATTCGGGTAATTGACGAAGGCGCTATCTCTTGATCAGCACCTAACAATGG
Source organism: Mustelus asterias (assembly GCF_964213995.1). NCBI lineage: Eukaryota > Metazoa > Chordata > Chondrichthyes > Carcharhiniformes > Triakidae > Mustelus > Mustelus asterias. The sequence goes on from NC_135816.1 coordinate 94,838,677, forward strand.
GGGCAGCATGAACTAGTTCCATTAATGCGGAGTTAGTTTTTTTTTGCCGACGTTAAATTAAAATCTCAAATGGTATTCAAAATGTCACTCCCTTCTTACAGATTAATTGACCATTCAAACCTGGCAAACCCTACAAACAAACAAGCACATGCTTGCTATCGTACCCTGGATCAACATCACCTGCGTATTATTATTGGTCCTCTTACTTATTTTACTCATTAATTTCTGAATAATATCTATCCCTGCCAAATTCACCATTGCAGAGTGTGACATTAAAGAAATGTTTCTCTGCCGCCAATTATAAGTTGCTTTTACATTCACTATTTTATCTGACTTTTAGTTCTTCATCCCTCAACAAATGGGAGCTATGTACATTTATCTATCGAGGCACAAGAAATAGCAGCAGAAGTAGACCACATGGATAGGCGAGAATGCTGTGCACCATACCACCCGCCCTCACACCCCACCCCCCACGCTCCAACTCCCTTGTCTCAGAACCCCTCCCCTATTTCACTCACTCTCCCTTTTCCTCTACCCTCCCTTCTCTCCCAGCCTCTCCTCTCTACTTTATTCCTCTCCATCCCTTCTCCCCACTCACTTTCTCACCTCCTCCCTTTGCCCTCCCTTTTCTCTTCTCTCCAACCCTTTATTACCGGGGCGCATTTCTTCTACTCCTGCTCAGTCCCTTCTTCATCACACTTCCCTTCTACCCCCACCTCCTCCAATCACTCCCTCCCTTCTGCCTCCCTTGCCCTCCCCTCCCCTTTCCCCTCCCAGTCACTTATACCCCCTTTTCTCATCTAATTCCCTCCCCTCCCTTTCCCCTCTCTTCCCCCCCACTCACTTATCCACTCCCTTCCCCTTCCTCCTTGCTTCCCCTTCCCACTCTTTCCCTTCCTGCCCTCTCCCTACCTGTCCATTGCTCCCTCCATTCCTTTCTCCCTTCCCTCTCCCTTTCCCATGCTTCCGCCCTCAATCCACCACCCATAATCTCCACCTACTCATCCCCTCCCCCCACCCCTTTTTTATCTCCCACTCCTCGCTACTCTATGCGCCTCCCTGCTCCACCAGCCCCTTCTCAGCCCACCCCTCCCTTTTATCCCAACCGCCTTCCATTTCCTTCTATCCCAGCCCTCCCTTCTCACTCCTCACTTCTCCCATGTCCCTCCCTTCTCCCCTACCCCATCGCTTCTCCACCCATTCCTTTCCTTCTCCACTCCCATTATTCTCCCCGCCGCCCTCTCCTTTCTCTTCCCACCCCCTCCTTTTTCCCCCGCCTTTCCTTCTCTATCTGCAGCCTCCTGTCTCTCCACCACGTTCCTTCCCCAATCCGGCCTATCTTCCCCACTCTGCCATCTGCTTCCACCTCCTACCATCTGCCCCCTCTCTTCCCATCTCCCCCTCTTTTATTTCCTCCCCATCACTTCTTCCACGTCTCCCCCTTCCTTTTTCCCCACTTTCCTCCTACCCTCCTGACGCCCTCCCTTCTCCCCTCCACCCCCATCCCCCTCCCATCTCCCCTCCCTTCCACTGCACTTCTCCCCTCCCTTGTCCACTTTCCTGCATTTCCCCTCTTTACTCCCCTCCCCTCCCTTCTTCCCACACATAATATACATCTTCGGATGCAAAAGGACCCTGTCTGCGCGAAAGATAAACACTTATGACTGATGAGGGTACCGGAAATACCAGTACTGCATCTATTCCACCCTTAATATTGGAGTAGAAGAATGCAGCTCACTGTAGAAGATGGAATCTTACTATGGGGGGATAGGAGTGGTTGTTCCAAGTCAGGGCATGCTAGTCGAACTACATCACAGCCACCCCAGAGTGTCCAAAAGGAAGATACTGGTCAGAAGCTATGTTCCGTGGCCCAAAATGGACACAGCGAGGCACTCGTGGGTCGGTACTATAAATGCCATCAAGGGCAAAAGTTGTCACCAGCAGTTCCCGTGCAGTCATGGGCATGGCCAAGTATAACATGGACGCAGTTGCACGTGAATTATTCAGGCCCATTCACGGGTTCGATGTACTTGGTCATAGTGGACCCCTACTCCAAGTGGCTGGATGTACTTAAAGTGCATTCGATGATGACAACAATAACAGTAGAGAAACTTTGCACCTCTTTTTGAATGCATGGGATACTGGAGGTGCTAGTCCCTGACAATGGACAGGAGTTTGCAGCCAGGAGTTCACATGGCTCATGAAGTCAAATAGGATTCGACAAATCAGGACAGTACCATATCATACATTGGCAAATGGCCTGGCGGAGAGAACAGCCCAGACTTTAAAAGGTGGAGCAGCATCAATAAACACCAAACTTTCATTTGGTTATTCAATTTGGGAACAACCTCTTCACCCCACCCCCATCCACGACAGGAATAGCTTCAGCATAATTGCTCATGGGCAGATGACTCTGCACCAGATTAAGTTTGCTCTGCTAAATCCTGGGGAGAAGGTGGGAAAACAACAAGAAGCTGGACTCAAATGTCACGACGATGGCAGCTGGGAAAGACAATTGGCCAGTGAAAAGGTTTTGGTAAAGAATTAAGCCAATAGTCCCGGTTAATAGCAATGGTGGACTCTAGGACAGGGTCTGTATCCTACGAATACACATGTGTGAGGTCATCCAGAAAACACATCTGGATCTGATGTGTGCCTCAAAATCGCAGTTCACCGAGGGACCAACTATACCTAGCAAACTGAGAACTGAGGAGAGTCCTCCCGGGCCAGCCGGCTCCACCTCCCCGTCACCCGTAGTTAGGACCTCAGAGTCTGAAATGAGCACGGTGAATGAAGCTGAGGCTCCATTTCTGCCACCCAAGAAGAGGAGTAAACCAAAACTCGCTCACGTCATAAGAGATGTTGAGTTGGAAAATCCAGGCCCAGTGCTGAAACATCACATGAGATTAATGAAGCTTGAGAACCACCGAGGTTGTTCGCACTTGCGCAGGGGAGGGGAGTAATGACTTCAATGAGGACCATGAGGTTGGCCTCTTGGAGTATGAGCTTCCTGACTGAGGTCGTAACTGCCTGCCTAATCAGGAGCCTCGCCTGTATATAAATATGGGAATGTCAGATCCACGACTCTCCTGGTTCTGATGTTGTACCTAAAGCACCCCAGAAGTGGAATAGAGTTAATATATAAAGGTAATCGGATGAAGGGACAGCAGCCTCTGAGCAGTTATTTCACCTCCCTTCTCCCCCATTCCTTCTCCCCCATCCCTTTCCCACCGCCTCTCTTTACCTTCCATTCTCTCCCCTCCCTTCGCCCCGCCCCTCCATTCTTCCCCTCCCATCTGTCACCACCCACTCCCCCTTCTGCCCCGCCCCCACCCCTCTCTTCCATTCTCCCCCATCCCTACTGCAGTTCCCTTCTTGTCCTTCTCACATCATTCCCTCCCTTCTCCCTCGCTGAAGAGTTTCCTAACCATTCAGGAAACAGTAGCCAGTTTGAATAAGGCGCCATTCACCACTTTTAACATCCACCCCCTCCATCACCAAAGCACAGTGACAGCAGTATATATCACTGACAAAATGCATTGTATTAACTCCATCCTTCTTGAACAGCACCTTTCAAACCTGCAACCTCAACTACTAGAAGGACAATGATAACGAGGGAGGTATTGTGCCGTATTGTGCCGTAGGCAGAGGTAGGTTCTTCACTCAGAGAGTAGAAAGGGCGTGGAATGCCCTGCCTGCAGCAGTAGTGGACTCGCCAACATTCAGGGCATTTAAATGGTCATTGGATGAACATATGGATGATATTGGAATAGTGCAGGTCAGATGGGCTTTAGATTGGTTTCACTAGTCGGCGCAACATCGAGGGTCAAAGGGGTTGTACTGCGCTGTAATGTTCTATGTGATATTGTCACTGTATTAGCATTCCAACGCCCCAAGATAATACTCTGGGGACAAGAGTCGAATCCCATCATGACAGGTTTGTCTGAGAATTAAGTTTAATGATGACCATGAAACCATTGTTGATTCTCATAGGGAAAGAAATCTGACATCCTTACCCAGTCCCAGTTACTCGTGACTTCACACCCACAACAACCCACAACAACGCCATTCACTCTTCACTCAAAGACTATTTCCTCGGGTGGATGGAGCTATTACATCAAAGACTATTTCCTCGGGTGGATGGAGCTATTACAAGGGGGCATAACTATAGGGTTCGTGGTGGGAGATACAGGAAGGATATCAGAGGTAGGTTCTTTACGCAGAGAGTGGTTGGGGTGTGGAATGGACTGCCTGCAGTGATAGTGGAGTCAGACACTTTAGGAACATTTAAGCGGTTATTGGATAGGCACATGGAGCACACCAGGATGATAGGGAGTGGGATAGCTTGATCTTGGTTTCAGATAAAGCTCGGCACAACATCGTGGGCCGAAGGGCCTGTTCTGTGCTGTACTGTTCTATGTTCTATGTTCTATGTTCTTCAGTGCCCTAAAAAGCTTTTCAATTGTACAAAACTGCTAAATCTCTCAAAGGAACAAAACTGGATGTGGAATCCAGCATCAACCTGGTCAGCAGAACCAGCAATTGCAAGCTTAGCACTGTGGACCTTTTAAAGTAAAGTCCATCTTCGTCACACCTGGAGATCGTTGCAAAAAAACAGAATAACTGTCTCACAGACTTACCAAACAGCAGCCTGACATAGTTATACCCACTGAATAGTAATTTACTTTTCCATTCACCACCTCATCACCAGTATGTTATAACACACCATCAGGGCAGAGTGAGCAGTGCTTGTGGCACAGTGATATAGAATCGGAAGGGTGTTGCCTTGGGAGTCTTCAAAATTGATTCTGAAACACATGAAATCTCAAGAGATCAGGTTAAGCATGGTCACAGAAAATTTCTGCTGATCACCACGTACTGTCCTCTCAATTCACACCCCCACAAAGCTGATGAATCAAACGTCTGCACGTTGAACACCAGCTGGACGAAACACTGTCGGTGGGAATCGTGCAACATGTACTCCGGAGGGGGGATTTAGTTGTCCATTGTAAGTGAAACCCCTAATGGGATGGGAGGATTTTTAAATCATTAGACATTTAAGGGCAGCACGGTGGCACAGTGTTTAGCACTGCTGCTTCACAGCGTCAGGGACCCGGGTTCGATTCGTGGCTTGAGTCACTGTCTGTGTGGAGTTTGCACATTCTCTCTCTGTCTGCAGGGATTTCCTCTGGGTGCTCCAGTTTCCTCTCACAGTCCAAAAGATGTGTGGGTTAGGCGGATTGGCCACGTTAAATTGCCCCTGAGTGTCAGGGGGACAGGCTAGAGTAAATGCATGGGATTATAAGGATAGGGCCTGGGTGCAATTGTGGTCAATGCAGACTTGGTGGGTTGACTGGCCTCCTTCTGCACCGTAGGATTCTATAGATTCTATGAGTATATTATAAGGCACTGACAGAAACAGCAGCATCCAGTAAAATGACTTTTAGAATAAGTTTATGAGTTCACAAGAAGAAATTTGCAGATACAAAATGCAGTTATTGATCCAGACTTAGGCTATGAGGTAACCGGGGAGTGGGGACAGCCAAGACAGGAGTTTGCTTTCGGATTACATGGTCTAATAAAGTACCATTATGCTGGGAAGTGGGATGCGATTGGCTACAGTATTTGACAGGCATGATTGTTGATTTGTGATTCCTGAAGATGGTTGATTTAAAGTGATTTTGATTGTAAAACATATATGCTGATATTTTGAATGTATCATTATTGATTTTAAGGAATGTTGTTCACTTTGGACAAGAGCAATTTACTGCGAGGCATTACAGTATAAAAACATTAGGATGAAGCCATATTCTGAGACAATAATTGAACCTTGGAAATATGAAAGATTAATCAGTTAAATTTTTGGTTGGAAGGAATGTTCAGAGCACTTAATCATATTTCATGACTAGGGTTTATTCACTCTCGAGACGAGATAGGCTGGTGCCCAGACGTTGTGTCACGAGTTGGTCTGGTTAGACAGTGACCTTTAAGGCAACCCATAAGAATATTTATTTGAACTCTGGGTTGAGCATCTGAGGCTACAAGGCAACTGAGGAATGGGGTCATGCAAGACAGGAGTTAGCTTCAGGATTTCATGAACTAATAAAGTACCATTATGCTGGGAAGCGGGATGCAATTGGCTAACGCATTTGACAGCTATTATTGCTGATTTATGTATCCTGAAGATGATGGCTTAAAGTTATTGAAAAGTGGGAATGATTGATAAGAAATCTTATAATCGATCTGTTTTGAATTGTGTACGTCAGATTTCATCAGAGAGGTCTGGCAGCTCTATCTCAGAGCTATCCTGAAACTTTGATGGTCTCCTGGCAGCAGTTGGTTTCAATAAAGTTACGTTTTATTGAGATATCTGCCTCGTAAGATTGTATTGTCTAAACTTTAGGCAATGCCAGTCACTTTGGTTACTTCACCAACACCCAACGAGTGGTTCAGTAAAATCAAAGGACTTCGAAGCAGAAGTAGGCCATTTGGCCCATTAAGCCTACTCCACCATTCAATGAGATAATGCCTGATAGCACAGAACAAAGCCTCCAAGTCTGCAGCAATCACGTTTAACTATCTATGACAAACTGCTCATATCCCTCTATTCCCCGTTATTCTTATGCCTATCAAGATAAGTATTAAATGTGGCTAACATAGCTCCCTCAACCACCTCACTTGGCAGTGCATTGCAGGCCCACACCACCCTCTGTGTAAAAAACTTCCCCAACATGTTTCCACTTAACCTTCCCCCCTTATCTTGAACTTGTGTCCCCTTGTAATTGCTTTTTCTGCCCTGGGAAAAAGCTTCCAACTCTTCACCTTATCTGTACTTCTCATAATTGTATAAACTTCTATCAGGTCGCCCCTCAGCCTCCGTCTTTCTATCGAGAACAGTCCCAGTTTATTTAAAGTCTCCTCATAGCTAATACCCTCCATTCCAGGCAATATTCTGGTAAAACGTTTTTGTACTCTCTCCAAACCCTCCAAGACCTTCTCGTAGTGTGGTGACCAGAATTGGACACAGTATTCCAAATGTGACCTCACCAACGTTTCATACAACTGTAACATAATTTGCCAACTTTTCTACATGATGTCCTGTCTGATGAAGGCAAACATGCCATGTACTTTCTTCACCACCTTTTCCACCTGTGCTGTCATTTTTAAGGATCTGTGGACCTGTACTCCCTGTGCGTCTATGCTTCTGATGTTTCTGCCATCTATTTTATAGCTCCCACCTGAATGGGTTCTACCAAAATCCATCACCTCACATTTGTCTGGACTAAATTCCATCTGCCATTTCTCCACCCAATTTTCCAGCCAATCTATATCCTGCTGTATTCTCTGACAATCTTCATCACTATCCATAATTCCACCAATCTTAGTATCATCTGTAAACTTGCTAATCAGACCAGCTACATTTTCTTCCAAGTCATTTATGTATATTACAAACAGCAGAGGTCCTAGCACTGATCCCTGTGAAACACCACTAGTTACAGACCTCCATTCAGAAAAAAACACTCTTCCACCATTACTCTCCGTCTTCTATGGCGACGCCAGTTCTGAATCCATCTGGCAGTTCACTTCTGATCCCATGAGATTTAATATTTTTCATCAGCCTGACATGAAGCTCGTTGTCAAATGCTTTACTAAAGTCTATTTAGACAACATCCACAGTCCTACGCTCGTCACCTCCTCAAAAAATGCAATTAAATTGGTGAGACATGACCACCCTCGTACAAAACCATACTGTCTGCGGCTAACAAAAACATTCAGTTCCAAAGGCGTATAGATCCTATTCCTAAAAATCTTCTCCAACAATTTCACTATCGCTGACGTCAAGATCACTGGCCCATAATTACCCAGTTTACTCTTGCTACCCTTCTTAGTAAGGGGCATTGACACTGTTCTCTGTGACCAGGATCGATAATCCCGAAGATTATGTTGCCTGCCTGGTGCCCGGGTTCGGGATATCTCATCTGGGCTGCAGAGGAACTTGGAGTAGGAGGGTAAAGACCCAGTTATCGTAGTCCACGTAGGTACCAATAGGTAGAACAGGAACAAAGTTCTGCTAAGGGAGTATGCACAGACAGGAGCTAAATTTAAAAACAGAATCAAAAAGGTAATCTCTGGATTACTACCTGAGCCACGAGCTAATTGGCACAGGGTCAATAAGATTAAGGAGGTAAATGCATGGCTCAAAGATTGCTGTGGGAGGAATGCGTTTGAATTCATGGGACATTGGCACCAGTATTGGGGAAGGGGGGACCTGTTCCGATGGGACGGTCATCTGAATCATGCTGGGACCAGAGTCCTGGTGAATCATATAACTAGGTCTGTAGATGGGGCTTTAAACTAAGAAGTCATGGGGGGAGGGGGAGGAAGGTTCAGTTGTATGGAGAATTAGAAAATCAAAGTTAAAGGAAAGGGTAGGAGAGCGGGTTAATGGAGCTGAGGGCTCCGGAAAGGTTAGTAAAGTTTCCAGACCATGTAATAGAACAGAGAGTATGGAAGGTCGTAGGAATCTAACCTCAGACAGAACAAAAAAGGTGACAAGTATGAGAACGGAGGTGGTCAATGCAGGACTGAGGGTGTTGTGCCTAAATGCGCGTAGTATACGGATCAAAGTAATTGAGCTTGTTGCGCACATTGAAATTGGCTGATACGATGTTGTGGGCATCATAGAGACGTGGCTGCAAGGGGATCAGGGCTGGGATCTAAATATCCAAGGATATGTGTCCTATTGGAAGGACAGGCAGATGGGCAAAGGGGGTAGGAATGCATTGTTAGTAAGGAATGAAGTTCAATCGATAGCAAGAAGTGATATAGGATCGGAAAGCATAGAATCTCTGTGGATAGAGTTGAGGAATCACAAAGGTAAAAAGACCCTGTTGGGAGTTATGTACAGACCCCCTAGCAGTAGTCAGGATATGGGGCAGAAAATAAATCAGGAGACAGAAAAAGCATATAAAAAGGCAATATTACAATAATCATAGGGGACTTCAATATGCAGGTGGATTAGGAAGATCAGGTAGGTAGTGGATCCCAAGAAAAGGAATTTGTGGAATGTCATAGGGTCACAGAGTCATAGAGGTTTACAGCATGGAAACAGGCCCTTCGGCCCAACTTATCCATGCCGCCATTATTTTTTAAACCCCTAAGCTAATCCCAATTGCCCGCATTTGGCCCATATCCCTCTATACCCATCTATTCCATGTAACTATCTAAATGCTTTTTAAAATACAAAATTGTACCCGCCTCTACTACTACCTCTGGCAGCTTGTTCCAGACACTCACTACCCTCTGTGTGATAAAAATTGCCCCTCTGGACACTTTAGTATCTCTCCCCTCTCACCTGTGCCCTCTAGTTTTAGACTTCCCTACCTTTGGGAAAAGATATTGACTATCTACCTAATCTCTGTCCCTCATTATTTTATAAACCGCCATAAGGTAACCCCTCAGCCTCCTACGCTCCAGAGAAAAAAATTTCCGTCTATTCACCCTCTCCTTATAACTCAAACCATCAAGTCCCGGTAGCATCCTAGTAAATCTTTTCTGCACTCTTTCTAGCTTAATAACATCCTTTCTATAATAGGGTGACCAGAAATGCACACAGCATTCCAAGTGTAGCCTTACCAATGTCTTGTACAACTTCAACAAGACGTCCCAACTCCTATATTCAATGTTCTGACCGATGAAACCAAGCATGCCAAATGTCTTCTTCACTATTCTGTCCACCTGTGACTCCACTTTCAAGGAGCTATGAACATGTACCCCTAGATCCCTTTGTTCTGTAACTCTACCCAATGCCCTACTATTAACTGAGTAAGTCCTGCCCTGGTTCAATCTACCAAAATGAATCACCTCGCATTTGTCTCAATTAAACTCCATCTGCCATTCCCCAGCCTACTGGCCCAATTGATCAAGATCCCGTTGGAATCGGAGACAACTTTCTTCACTGTCCACTATGCCACCAATCTTGGTGTCATCTGCAAACTTACTAACCATGCCTCCTACATTCTCATCCAAATCATTAATATAAATGACAAATAACAGTGGGCCCAGCACTGATCTCTGAGACACTAAGAGATGTTTTTTCTGGAGCAGCTTGTGACAGAGCCGACTAGGGAACAGGCAATTCTGGATTTGGTGATGTGTAATGAGGCAGACTTGATTAGGGAACTTAAGGTGAAGGAACCCTTCGGGAGTAGTGACCACAATATGATAGAATTTACCCTGCAGTTTGAGATGGAGAAGCTGGAATCAGATGTAACGATATTACAATTAAATAAAGGTAACTACAGAGACATGAGGGAGGAGCTGGCCAGAATTGATTGGAAAGGGAGCCTAGCAGGGAAGAGAGTGGAAGAGCAATGGCAGGAGTTTTTGAGAGTTATTCGGAAGACACAACAGAAATTCAACCCAAGGAGGAGGCAATATGCTAAGCGGAGGACGTTGCATCCATGGCTGATGAGGGAAGTCAATGACAGCATAAAAGCAAAAGAAAAAGCATACAAAGAAGCAAGGATTAGTGGGAAGCCAGAGGATTTGGAAACCTATAAAAGCGAGCAGAGGACAACTAAAAAAGCAATAAGGGAGGAGAAGATGAAATATGAGTGTAAGCTAGCGAGTAATATAAAAGAAGACAGGTAGAGTTTTTTTTTCAATGTATGAAAGGTAAGAGAGAAGCAAAAATAGCCATTGGACCACTGGGAAATGAGACTGGAGAAGTAATAATAGGAAACAAAGCAATGACAGAGGAACTGAATAGTTACTTTGCATCAGTCTTCACGGTGGAAGCACCAGTGGGATGCCAGAGCTCCAGGAGAGTCAGGGGCACAGACGAGTGTAGTGGCCATCACTAAGGAGAAGGTTCTGGGGAAACTGAAAGTTCTGAAGGTGGATAAATGACCTGGACAGGCTGGATTACACCCAGGGTTCTAAAAGAGATAGTTGAAGAAATTGTGGAGGCAGCAGGCATCTTTCAGTCACTGGAGGCAGGGAGGGTACCAGAGAACTGGAAAATAGCTAATGTAACACCGCTTTTTAAGAAGGGAGGGAGGCAACAGACAGGAAATTATAGGCTGGTTAGCCTGACTTCGGTCATTGGCAAGATTTTAGAGTCCATTATTAAAGATGAGATTGCAGAGTACTTTGAAGTGCAGAATAAAGTAGGACTGAGTCAGCACGGCTTTGGCAAGGGGAGGTCATGTCTCACAAATCTGTTAGAGTTCTCTGAGGAGGTAACAAGGAAGTTAGATAAAGGAGAACCATTGGACATGATTTATTTAGATTTCCAGAAGGCATTTGACAAGGTGCTGCATAGGAGACTGTTAAATAAGTTAAGTGTCCATGGTGTCAAGGGTAAGATCCTGGCATGGATAGAGGATTGGTTGACAGAAGGTAGACAGTGGGGATAAAGGGGTCTTTTTCAGGAGGCAGCTGGTGACTAGTGGTGTGCCTCAGGGGTCAGTGCTGGGACCACAACTATTCACAATATACATTAACGATTTGGAGGAAGGTACTGAAGGCACTGTTGCAGATGATCCACTCGTCAGAAAAACTAGAACCAGAAGGCAAAACCTCAGGCTAAAGGGATGATCCTTTAAAACAGAGATGAGGAGGAATTTCTTCAGCCAGAGAGTGATGAATCTGTGGAATGTTTTGCCGCAGAAGGCTGTGGAGGCCAGGTCATTGAGTGTATTTAAGAAAGAGATAGATAGGTACTTGATTAATAAGGGGATCAGGAGTTATAGGGAAAAGGCAGGAGACTGGGAATGAGAAAAATATCAGCCATGATTGAATAGCGGAGCAGACTCAATGGGCCGAGTGACCTAATTCTGCTCCTCTGTCTTATGGTCTCATCGTCTAGATAACCGGACAACATTGCTGACCTCCAATCCTCTGGGACCTCACCAGCGGCCAATGAAGAAACTGATCTAATGTTATAATCCTTAACTTCACCTTCCCACCTACATAACCCTTCATTCTTTTCCTGGTTAAAAATCTGCCTATCTCAGCCTTGATCATACTTAATGACACAGTTTCTAGGGTCTCTGCAGTTAAGAAATCTACAAAATCACTGCCCTCTGAGAGAAGAAATTCCTCCTCATCTTTGCCTCTTAGCCTGAGTTTATTTATTATTGTCACAGGTAGGCTTACATTAACACTGCAATGAAGTTACTGTGAAAATCCTCGCGTGTTCAAGTCCTAAAGGACAGAATTGCTAAGACTGGGTTCTGCGGCAGGGGTGATGAGGAAACCAACAATCCGGAAGAAAGGAGCTGCACTGGTCCTCATTCACCTGTAGGGGGCGAGGGCGGGGCGGGGAGGGGTACCTGTACAGACCCTACCCAACCTGTAGGGGGCGGGCGTAGTGGGCGGTGAAGAACGTACGTACGTTCGCTCAGTGACGTAAGGCCATTGCTGGGGCGAGGGGAAAGAGATGTCAATCAGAGTGGAGGGGAGGGGCGAGATGTCAATCAGTGCGGGAGGTGGGGCGAGATGTCAATCAGGGCGGGGTGAGGAGCAGGATGTCAATCAAGGTGGTGGGTGGGGCTGGATGTGAATCAAGGCGGTGGGAGGGACGAAATGTCAGTCTGGACTCCCTGACTGGGGAGGGGCGTGAAAGGAAGAGTAAGCATGCGCAGTAAGAGGCGTGAACGGACGAATAAGCATGCGCAGCAGCTCTGGGATCAGAAAATGTAAAGGGCAGGGACTGAGGCTCCCTTCGACGCATGCGCACAGAGGTCCCGCCGTACAAAGAAAGGCGCTGCGCGTGGGAGGAGCGAGCACGTCTCCGATCGCATGCGTGTGCGCATTCTCGCCTGCTCAAACGGCAGTTGGTGAGGGAGGGCGCGCGCTGTCGGGGCCGCGCGCCGTGACGTTTCTCTGTGTTGTTCCTCGGCTGCGATCAACATGGCGGCGGCAGCGGCGGGGAAGCCGAGTGGACCCGCGGCGCAGTGTCACCGAGCTGGACCGGGACCGGGAACTGGAGCCGGAGCAAGCGGCCTGGAGGCAGGGTCCGAGGAGGAGGAAAGGCGCAGGAGGAGGAGACAACAACAGCAGCAGGGCCCCGCTCTGGGCCTGGCCGCGCCCTGCGCCGTCAAACAGGAGCAGCAGCCGGAGGAGGAGCAGGATGAGGTGGTAAAGGTGCAAATCCAGCAGCTGGAGGAGGAGGCGGCCCGGCCCGGGCAGACCCCCTGCCCGCTTTATCCCGCAACACAGGCCCAGAACAGGAGCGGGGTCTCCGGCAGAGAGCGGCAGCAGGTCAGTGAGAGAGGAGAGGGGGCGGAGGGGGTTAATACTGTCGGGACAGGGAGATTAACATTATCGGTGACCCTCTGTCTGTCTGAGGGACGGGGTGTTCATACTGCCAGTGACAGTCTGCGGATAGGGGAATTAATACTATCAGTGACTGTCGAATAGGGGCATTAATACTGTCAGTGACCCCCTGAGGGACTGGGGTGTTAATACTGTTATTCACCCTCTGTCTGAGAGGGGAATTAATACTGTCAGGGACTCTGAGGAACGGGGGCTAAAACTGCCATTGACCCTCTGAGGGACAGAAGGGTTAATAATGTCAGTGACTCTGAGGGACGGAGGAATAATGATGCCATTGACCGTATGTCTGAGGGACAGGTTGGTTAATACTACCATTGACACACCAACCTGGTGTTGTGAAACTTCTTACTGTGTTTACCCCAGTCCCTCATTTCCACATTTCGTCCCTCCACATCATGACATTTTTTGAGGGACGGGGAATTACAACTGTCAGTGACCATCTGTCTGAGGGACAGGAGGGTTAATACTGTCAGTGTCCCTGTGTTTGAGAGGCGATTTGGGCCAGAATGGTGACACAGTGGTTCGGACTGCTGCCTCTTGGCGCCAGGGACCTGGGTTTGATTCCCGGCTTGGGTCACTGTCTGTAGAGTTTGCACGTTCTCCTTGTGTCTGCGTGGATTTCCTCCGGGTGCTCCGGTTTCCTCCCTCAGTCCAAAGATGTGCAGGTTAGTTGGATTGCCCCTTAGTGTCAAGGGGACATCCTAGGTTAAAGGCATGGGGTAATGGAGATAGGGCCTGGGTGGGATTGTGATCAGTGCAGATTTAATGGGTCAAATGGCCACCTTCTGCACTGTCAGATACTATGATTCTAATACTGTCTTTGACCTCTGCCTGAGGGACAGGAAGGTTAATACTGTCAGTGACCCTCTGAGAGACAGGGGGATGAATTACCTTCAATTGCTGTCTGCTTGAGAGACAGGGTAATTAATAATAAGTTTATGTTTTTAAGTTTATTTATTTGTGTCACAGGTAGGCTTACATTAACACTGCAATTGTTACTGTGAAAATCCCCAGTTATCCTCTGTAAGGGAAGGAGAATTATTACTGTCAGCCCTCAATGTGAGGAGCAGAAGAATTAAACTGTGATCCTCAGTGTGAAGGGTAGAGTATTAATGCCATCAACAGCCCCATGAGAAGCAGGGGAATTGACACTGTCAATAATCCTCAGTGTGAGTGACAGTGAGTAATAGACTGAATGGAGAAACCTTATCAGTCTCAGTTCGAGATCAACAGTCTGTAATAGAGCAGGGGTGAGTTTCCGCAAGTGTCAGTGCATGAGATGCAAAGTCAGTCGGTGATAGATTTATCTAGACGTACACCATAAGGGGAGGCCATTTGGTCCAATGGACCTGTGCTGCATTATTGTAAGAGTTACCAACTGCCACTCCCTTGCTTTTTCCCCATCGCATTGCATTTTTGAGAAGTTTTGCAATTCCCTAGTCTCAAGTTTGTTTCAAGTAGTGCATTCCACCTTGTAACTCATTGTGTTTACAAAATGAAAAATTCTCTTCACCTCTGATTGGGTTCTTTTGGCAGTTACCTTAAGTCTGTGACCTCCAGTTCCCAAGCTATTAGCGTAAATGAGAAAGTATTCTCAGTCGCCATCAAAAGCCTTCACGAATTTGAGCACCTCTGTTAATTTTCCCCAGAGCTGAAGGGAGATCACAGACTCCCTGGCACCATTCACAGAATTGTTACCCTGTAGAGGGAGGGCATTTGGCATATTGTGAGCACTGACTCACAAAAGAGCATCATGACTTAGTGCCATTCAACTGCCTTTTCCCCCATACCCCTGCACATTGTTTCTATTCAAGTAATCATCTCGTGTCCTCTTGAATGCCTCAATTCGAAGAAACACGTTCCAACCTGAACCACTCATGTGAAAATGTTTTTTTTTTACATCACGTTTGTTTCTTTTGAAAATTACTTGAAACCTGTGCCCTCTTGCTCTTGATCCTTTTGTGAGTAGGAACAGATTCTGCCTATCTACTCTCCAATCTTTTCATGATTTTGATCGCGATCAAATTTTCTCCTGGCCTCCTCCTCTCCAAAGTGGAGAGTCCCAATCTACCCACCTAACTGAAGTTTCCCATCCTTGGAACCATTCTTGTAAACCTCTTCTGCATTCTCTCCAATGTGTTCACATCCTTGCTGTAGTATGGTGTCCAGAACTGTGTACCATACTCTAGCTGAGGTCTAAATTATGTCCTGTATAATTTCAGCATAACCCCTTTGTTCTTGTACTCCAGGCCCCTATTAATAAAGATGTGGAGATGCCGGCGTTGGACTGGGGTAAACACAGTAAGAAGTCTAACAACACCAGGTTAAAGTCCAACAGGTTTATTTGGTAGCAAATGCCACTAGCTTTCGGAGCGTGCTGCTCCTTCGTCAGGTGGAGTGGGAGATGTGGCCCAGAATACCATATGCTTTATTAATTCTTGTAAAACTCCAATACTTCTCTGTCCTTCCTAAAATGTTGTGACCGGAACAGGACGCGATACTCCAGCTGGGTCCAACCTGTGATTTGTCAAGGTTTGAAGCAATAACTTCCTGCTTTTGAGCTCTTGATGCTAAAGTCTAGGGTCCGATACACAGTAAGGTTTAAAAGCTCTTTAAAATTAATCAGTTATCTTCCCATTCTTTCTTCCAAAACATACACTTTACTGCATGTTTAATTTAATCAGTGATATATGTGTGTCTACTGCACCAGTCTCACACTTTTGCTCCCAAAGTCTATTTGTCTTCTTCTCATTGTCTATGACTTTTCAGTATTTTGTATCATCGAGCAACTTTAAAATGCGTCCCGAGATTTTTGATATATTTAATAGAGCGAGGGGCAGGATATTAATACAGTCAGTAATTCTCAGAGAATGTGGAACAAATAAGAGGGGGTGGGTGTATCTTCAGAATACACGTGTGACAGTGAATAGAACAGGGGGTAAGTTACAAAGAAAAGTACGGCACAAGATCAGGCCCTTCAAACATGTGGCGAGCATGATGCCCTAGCAAACCTAAAAAGAAACTTTCTGCCCTTACTCAGTCCGTATCCCTCTATTCCCTCCCTATTCATTTAGCCATTCAGATGCCTCTTAAATGTTGCTAATGTGCCTGCTTCGGCCACCATCTCTGGCGTGAAAAACTTCCCCCGCACATCTCTCTTAAACCTTCCCCCTCACCTTGAACCTGTTCCTCCTTCTAACTGACACTTCAACCCTAGGAAAAACCTCTAACTATCCACCCTGCTATCCCTCTTATGATTTTGTTGCAATTAGTAACCCTCAGAGTCTATGTTATTAATGCACAGCACTGATGTGAAGGGTAATACTAAGTAATACGGTGAGCAACTAATACTGAGAGTAATACATCAAGCTAATAATGCTAGCTTTCGAGAGCAGAGGAGCATATTAAGTTACTTCCAGTATTGATGTGAGGGACAAGATCAGTGTTGCAGTGGTAGAGTGATTAATATAATGATAAAGAAAGTGAGAAAACTTAGTTCACTGGAAATGGAGGATTTGGCTTCAACCAAGTGTTGGTGTTTTGTCCTTCATGCCAGCAATCTTCCTGGTCCATTTTAGCTGCCCTTTCCCATTTCAACCATCTATCCAATCTAATCTTGGCATAGTATCAGCTGCAGCCACTAACTCTAGAGTTAGATTCCATAGTCCCATATCTCTAGGGGTGTTTCTCTAATTCTCCTTGCATTTAAGCAAATCACTGATGCATTCCAAAAGAATAGTTTGGTGTATTTGGGGCTGGGGTAGTGGTTTCCAAAACTTGTCCCGATGTGGTCCCATTTTAATGCATCCGACTTTGCATCACCCAAGAGTGAACATTGGAAAATTGGCAAGAGGGGAGGGGTGTTGAGAGTGGGGGCTGAGTGGTTGACTGGGACAGGGGATTTAACCTGCTGGATTTGCTTTGTTTAAAAGAAAAACAAAGATACACCTTTATTACAACTTGTGGTTGTTACGCCAATCGGGCCTCAGAAAAGCCACAGAAAAATAATTGTCAAGTCTCAGTCCAAGCCACCATTGTTGCTTCAGAGCTCGAGCCCCCCCCATAAACACATCCCATGACGAGTTGCGACCCACAGTTGGAATCTCCTGTTCAGGGCATTTGTAGGGTGTGCGGGGTAGGGCAAGAGTATTGTAGTGCTTGGTTCTTGGTGTTGAGGGGGTCACGATAAACATGGCAGCCAATTTGTGTACAGGAAGTTTCCACCAATCTGAAAATGATGAAAAAATCTGATCCTTTTGGGTGTTGATTTAATGATCTAAATTGGTCAGAACTCTTGGACTAACTCCCCTGCTCCTGACAACAGTGGCATAGAATCTTTACCTAATTGACGGAGAAAATGGACCACGGCCTCTCTGCTGGTGTGCAATATCTCAGTACTGCTCCTGTGGGTCTCTCTGATGCTGTCAGCTTCTGTTCGGTCAGTAGCCCATCTGCCTCTGTGTCAGAGGTTTCTTCTTTCATGCCCCAGTCCGGGGCTTGAGCATGCAAAGTCAAGAAGCTGATACGTGAGTGCCGTGTTGAGGGAGGTGATCTGTCTTTGCCAAGAGATGTCATCCTCCGGTGGAATTGAAAAATCCCATGGCACCATTTTGAATTATGATGGGAATTACCACAGTTCTGATATTTATCCGTCGGTCAGTATTAGCAAGAAGGTTATCCAGTCATTATTTCATGCCGTTTGTGGGATCATGCTGCGCACACACTGACTGCTGTGCTCCATGCATGACAATAACGACATTTCCAAAATACTTTGGCTATGAAGCACTTTGTGGTGTCCATTGGTCATGAAAGGCGCGACAGAAATACAGGTATTTTTCATGGCAGCGATAACCCTCTGATAGTGTGTCTCACTGTCAGTTTATTGCTGGGGGAGCATCAGCCTGGATTGTGGACTCAAGTCTCTAGAGGCAGGGCCTACAACACCTGACCCTTTTTTTTACACTGAGTCGAAGATGTTCGGCCTGAGCCGCGGCTGCTTATTAACTGCCTTCGATTCAGCCTTAAATCCAGGAGTACATTTACCGTGAACTGTTGGGGAATGCATTTTTTTCAGACACTCTCATCCAGAGTGCAGCAAAACCCAATGGACAAGAAATACCTGTGTAAATTTACACCGCAAGTGTCTTCCAGACCTCGATAGGTGTGAAATTTGGATTGACTCTTGGTTGATAGTTTGATGATATTACTAGGTTTTGTGCAACCTGAGTATTTCCCCATTCATTAGGATCAGTGTGAGCTCGTGAATAAATGCGGCCAGGTATTTGCTCTCTTGCCTGTGGTTTGTGATTTTCTTCTCTGCTGGCCACCGTGATATACCCAGTGACGAGGTTGACTGATGTGCCCGTTGATCTGATCATTCATGTGTTAGTACCTCTCTCGCACTAATACTAACAGGCTGTCTATACATATCTCTCTCTTTCTAGTTCTCTGAAAAGCGGAGGATCCTGATTGTAGATGAGCAGCAACAGCGGGTAGAGGAGGCCGTGCTGTGCCAGGAGGTGGAGTGGGATCGTGCTGCCGGACAGGCTGGCGGGCTGGTGTGGTCGCGCTCGGAGGGCTGGAGCCAGGACATGGACGAACCGGGGAAGGTGCTGGTGTCGGTGGCTGGTCTGCGGGGCCAGGAGCAGCATCCACCGAAAGCACCCCAGGGCCTGGCCCGCGACAGACCTGGGGCTTCCCCAGCACAGCGCAGGCGCAAGTCAGAATATCCCCGCCGGCGGAGCTGCATCTCATTCACCTTCGGCAGCGTGGACCCGAACAGCGGCCGTCTCGAAGAGGGCGAGGAGCCGATGGATATCCGGTAAGTGGCGACCGCTTCCGGTAGTCGGTGAGCTGCCTGGCATGAGCGAATTCATGGGTTTGCAGTGAGTCAGAGTAGAATACCCATTCGGCGAGAGATCAGGCTCTGAGACAAAGAAATGCACCAGGCGGAGAGTGAGATACATTGAAGGCTCCAATCAAACAAGCGCCTGTTGCAATTTTGAAGAATGATTGATTATCAAACAGACGAAGACACTTTCCCCTTTTTTACATGTGTATGAGCCATACCAGCAATAAAAGTTTTGGTACACTAATTGTACATACCTATAGGCCATCAACTAGCAGGAAAGATATGGAAAACAGAATTTGCAGGGAAATCGCAGCAATATGTAGAGGCTAAAGTGTAGTGATAATGAGGGAGTTGTCATCTGAGTGTCGACAGGGGACATAATAGGATAAAGATCTGAGAACGGGAAGGGTTTATGTGCCTGTGTACAGCAGAAGTTTTTTGATCTCAACATCTTTCCGGTCCAAGGGGCAAGGGCACTTTGCTATATGTGTTTCTTGGGAATGCCATGGGTCAGGTCCATCATGTGTCAGCTAAGAAAACGACCAGGATCAGTGATCAAAGTATCATAAGCTTTAGGTGAGCAATGGAAAAGGATGAGGAACAAGGCACTAAACTGGCACCAATTCCATTGAGGTGAGAACAAATCCAAAGCAAAATTGCATGGAAAGCTAGTATGCAGACACAGTGATTGTTTGGAAAAGCAAATGGAATGTTTGCATTCATTGCAAGGGGTATGGAATATAAATGTTTTACTGCAGCTCGCCCTACAGGGATTGGTGATACTGGATACTGTGTGCAGTTTTGGTTGTCTTATTTGAAAGGGGATATAATTGCATTGCAAGCACTTCAGAGAAGATTCACATACCTCATTCCTGGAATGAGGGGCTTATCTTCGGAAGAAAAGTTAAAACAGGTTGGGACTACGCGCACTGGAGTTTAGAAGGATGAGATATAATCTGATTGAGACGTATAAAATCCTGAGGGTACTTGATTGGATAGGATGTTTCCTCTTCTGGGTGAGACTCAAACTTTTTTTTATATTCATTCATTTGGTCTGGATGTTCCTGGCTGGGCCAGCATTCATTGCCCATCCCGAATCGCCTGAGCTCCCTTCTTCAGTCACTGCAACCCCTGTGGTTTAGATACACCTTCAGTGCTATTGGGGAGGGAATTCCAGGATTTTGATGCAGCAACAGTGAAAGAACAGCGATATATTTCCAAGTTAGAATGGCAGGTTACCTGGAGGGGAACCTCCAGATGGTGGTGTTCCTGTGTGCCTG
Organism: Mustelus asterias; assembly: GCF_964213995.1. NCBI lineage: Eukaryota > Metazoa > Chordata > Chondrichthyes > Carcharhiniformes > Triakidae > Mustelus > Mustelus asterias. The sequence continues at coordinate 94,859,152 of NC_135816.1, forward strand.
TTACCTTTGACCTTCTAGATGGTAATGGTCTTAGGTTTGGAAGGTGCTGCCGAAGGAACGTTGTTGAGTTCCTGCAGCGTGTCTTGTAGATAGTACACACGGCTGTCACTGCATCAGTCGTGGAGGGAGTGATTGTTTGTCGATGGGATGCCAATCAAGTGAGCTGCTTTTTCCTGGTTGGTATCAAGCTTCGAGTGTTGTTGGACCTGTACTTGCGCAGGCAAGTGGAAAGTATTCCGTTATACTCTTGACTTGTACCGTGTAGATGATGGACAGGCTTTGGTGAGTCAAGAAATGAGTTACTCACCGCAGGAGTTCGAGCCTCTGACATCTTTATAACCACAGTATTTGCATGGCGAGTCCATTTCAGTTTCTGGTCAATGGTAACCCCCAGGATGTTGACAGTGGGGGATTCAGTGATGGAAATTGGTGGCATAGTGGACGGTGAAGAAGATTATATTGCATTGCAATGGGATCTTGATCAATTGGGCCAGTGGGCTGACGAGAAGCAGATGGAGTTTAATTTATATAAATGCAAGGTGATGCATTTTGGTAGATTGAACCAGGGCAGGACTTACTCAGTTAATGGTAGGGCGTTGGGAAGAGTTCCAGAACAAAGAGATCTAGGGGTACATGTTCAAAGCTCCTTGAAAGTGGAGTCACAGGTGGACAGAGTGATGAAGAATGCATTCAGCATGCTTGGTTTCATTGGTCAGAACATTGAATACAGGAGTTGGGACGTCTTGTTGGAGTTGTACAAGACATTGGTAAGGCCACACTTAGAATACTGTGTACAGTTCTGGTTCCTATTATTGAAAGGATATTATTAAACTAGAAAGTGTGCAGAAAAGATTTACTAAGATGCTATTGGGACTTGATGGTTTGAGTTGTAAGGAGAGGCTGAATAGACTGGGACTTTTGTCTCTGAAACGTAGAAGGCTGAGGGGTGATCTTAGAGGTCTACAAAATAATGAGGGGCATAGATCAGCTAGATAATCAATATCTTTTCCCAAAGGTAGGGGAGTCTAAAACTAGAGGGCATAGGTTTAAGGTGAGAGGGGTGCGATACAAAGGTGTCCAGAGGGGCAATTTCTTCACAGAGGGTGGTGAGTGTCTGGAACAAGCTGCCAGAGGTAGTAGTAGAGGTGGGTACAATTTTGACTTTTAAAAAGCGTTAAACAGTTACACAGGGAAGATGGGTATAGAGAGATATGGGCCAAATGCGGGCAATTGGGACTAGCTTATGGGTTTTTAAAAAGAAGGGTGGCATGGACAAGTTGGGTCAAAGGGCCTGTTTCCATGCTGTGAACCTCTATGACTATAGAATGTCATTGAATGGTGGTTAACTTCTCTCTTGTTGGAGTTGGTAATTGTCTGGCACTGTGTAGCGTGAATATTACTTGCCACTTGTCAGCCCAAACTGGGATATGATCCAGTTCTTGCTGTATTTGTACATAAGCTGCTTCCCTATCTCAGGAGTTGTGGACGGTGCTGAACATTGTGCAATCATCACACTTCTGACCTTATAATGGAAGGAAGGTCACGATAAAGCAGCTGAAGATGGTTGGCCTAGGACACTTCACTGAGAAACTCTTGTAGTGATGTCTTGGAACTGAGATATTTGACCTCCCTCAACCACAACTATCTTTGTTTGTGCCAGGTATGACTCCAGCTAACAGAGAATATTCCACTTGGTTCCCATTGACTCCAGTTTTGTTCACATTCCTTGATGCCACGTTAAGTCAAATGCTGCCTTAACATAGAAGATAGAGCTGGAGGAAGCCATTTGTCCCTTCAACCCTGCTCCGCCATTCATCACGATCATAATATCAAGGGCTGTCACTCTTGCCTCACTTCTGCAGTTCTGCTGTTTTCTTCATGTTAGAACCTAGGTTAAGTGACTCTAGTGAAAGGCAGAGGTCTCCCTTTGAAGACAAAGAACAAAGAACAGTACAGCACAGGAAACAGGCCCTTCGGCCCTCCAAGCCTGTGCCGCTTCTTGGTCCAACTAGACCAATCGTTTGTATCCCTCCATTCCCAGGCTGCTCATGTGACTATCCAGGGAAGTCTTAAACGATGTCAGCGTGCCTGCCTCCACCACCTTACTTGGCAGCGCATTCCAGGCCCCCACCACCCTCTGTGTAAAAAACATCCCTCTAATATCTGAGTTATACTTTGCCCCTCTCACCTTGAGCCCGTGACCCCTCGTGATCGTCACTTCTGATCTGGGAAAAAGCTTCCCACCGTTCACCCTATCTATCCCCTTCATAATCTTGTACACCTCTATTAGATCTCCCCTCATTCTCCGTCTTTCCAGGGAGAACAACCCCAGTTTACCCAATCTCTCCTCATAGCTAAGACCCTCCATACCAGGCAACATCCTGGTAAACCTTCTCTGCACTCTCTCTAACGCCTCCACGTCCTTCTGGTAGCGGCGACCAGAACTGGACGCAGTACTCCAAATGTGGCCTAACCAGCATTCTATACAGCTGCATCATCAGACTCCAGCTTTTATACTCTATACCCCGTCCTATAAAGGCAAGCATACCATATGCCTTCTTCACCACCTTCTCCACCTGTGTTGCCACCTTCAAGGATTTGTGGACTTGCACACCTAAGTCCCTCTGTGTTTCTATACTCTTGATGGCTCTGCCATTTATTGTATAACTCCTCCCGACATTATTTCTTCCAAAATGCATCACTTCGCATTTATCCGGATTAAACTCCATCTGCCACCTCTCCGCCCAATTTTCCAGCCTATCTATATCCTGCTGTATTGCCAGACAATGCTCTTCGCTATCCGCAAGTCCAGCCATCTTCGTGTCATCCGCAAACTTGCTGATTACACCAGTTACACCTTCTTCCAAATCATTTATATATATCACAAATAGCAGAGGTCCCAGTAAAGAGCCCTGCGGAACACCACTGGTCACAGACCTCCAGTCGGAAAAAGACCCTTCGACCACTACCCTCTGTCTCCTATAGCCAAGCCAGTTCTCCACCCATCTAGCCACTTCTCCTTGTATCCCATGAGCCTTAACCTTCTTAACCAACCTGCCATGTGGGACTTTGTCAAATGCCTTACTGAAATCCATATAGACGACATCCACGGCCCTTCCTTCATCAACCGTTTTTGTCACTTCCTCAAAAAACTCCACCAAATTTGTAAGGAACGACCTCCCTCTTACAAAACCATGCTGTCTGTCACTAATGAGATTGTTCCTTTCTAAATGCACTTACATCATGTCTCTAAGAATCCTCTCCAACAACTTCCCTACCACGGACGTCAAGCTCACCGGCCTATAATTTCCTGGGTTATCCCTGCTACCCTTCTTAAACAACGGGACCACATTCGCTATTCTCCAATCCTCAGGGACCTCACCCGTGTCCAAAGAAGCGACAAAGATTTCCGTCAGAGGCCCAGCAATTTCATCTCTCATCTCCCTGAGCAGTCGAGGATAGATGCCATCAGGCCCTGGGGCTTTGTCAGTTTTAATGTTCCCTAAAAAACCTAACACTTCCTCTCTTGTAATGGAGATTTTCTCTAACGGGTCAACACCTCCCTCCGAGACACTCCCGGTTAACACGCCCCTCTCCTTCGTGAATACCGATGCAAAGTATTCATTTAGGATCTCCCCTATTCCCTTGGGTTCTAAGCATAATTCCCCTCCTTTGTCCCTGAGAGGTCCGATTTTCTCCCTGACAACTCTTTTGTTCCTAACGTATGAATAGAATGCCTTAGGATTCGCCTTAATCCTGCCTGCCAAGAACATCTCGTGACCTCTTTTTGTCCTTCTAACTCCCCGTTTGAGGTCTTTCCTACTCTCTCTGTATTCCTCCAGAGCTCCATCTGTTTTCTGTTGCCTGGACTTAACGTACGCCTCCCTTTTCATTTTAATCAGATCCTCAATTTCCCTGGTTATCCACGGCTCTCGAATCCTACCTTTCCTTTTTACAGGCACATGCCTATCCTGCAGACAAACATGATATTTTTTTGAGGACCAGTAGTCAGCAGAATTTTCTTGCCCAGTGACCATTGGAGACTGGGTCTTTGTATTTATTCAAGGGTCAGCTAGATAAGTTTTGGTCAGATCGGGCAGTCCATGGTTATGGGGGCAGACAGGAGGTGACAAGACAACCAGATCAGCCACGATCTTATTAAATGGCAGGACATGTTCGAAGGTCGAGTGGCCTACTCCTGCGCTTCAATCCTTTGTTCCCTATGTTCGACCGGATCAATGGGCTGACTTTTGAAGAGGGACCGGGTGCATTCCCATGAGAAGGATGTTGAGAGGGTAAGGTGAAGTGGAAAAATCGTGCAGGCGACAACCAAACCCAGAGCCTCCTGGATGCCGTGAGTGTAAGATGAAGTGAAAAACTGTGCGAGTGACAGATGTCAGGTTGATAATACAAGTGAGAACTTGAACTTCAGTTAGGTGGGTAAGAGAATGGAGCAGTTGGGTATGTTTTCCTCGGAGATAGTTGCAAGGAACGTAAAAATCACAAGGAGGGAACGGGTCGAGACAACATCGCTTGAGAATAATTTGCTCCTGTTGGCACTGTAATGAGGGTACCAACTTAAGAGTTGACAAAAGTAACATCGATAATGCAAAGAAAAGTTTTTATTTTTTTGCACAGCAAGGGTCAGGATCTGGAATGCATTGTCTCAATGTAGTGGAGGCAGATGCTTCCGAGTCTGGGAATTGGATAAGCACCTGAAGGGAAAATGCTTTCAGCTTTACAAAGATAAAGCAGGAACGTGAGAGACGGTGTCATAATGCCAATGTCACTGGCTAAGTCATACAGAAACCCAGACGATGCCCAGGGGACACGGGTTGAAATCCTACCATGGCAGCTGGTGGAATTTTGAATTCAATTCAAAATTTAAAAAATATGGAATTGAAAATCTGCCGTAGAAATTATGACTGTCATCGATTGTGATAAAAATCCACGTGATCTCCTAACGTCCCATTAGAGTTGGAAAGCTTATCCTTCTGGCCTGCATGCTATTCTAGATCCACAGCCATGTGGTCAACTTTCAGTTGCAGTCTGAAATGGCCTAACAAGCCACTGCATTCAAGTTTAAGTATGGATGCTCAACAATGCTGGCCCTCCCTGATGCCCATACCCCATGGAAAAATGGAAAATAAGTGTGACTAGCTGAGCTGTTATTGAAGAGACCTTGCACTGATGTAATGGGCCAAATGGCCTCCTCCAGTAACAGTTGTACGATTCTATGAAACTCGGAGGCTGTTCAGCAATCTTTGCTCTTGGCTGAATTTGTTGATCTCTGCTAGACAAGAAGTCGCGGATGCCAACCTTTACGATTGTGCAATTTTGGGCCAAGGTGGGTTAAAAGAGGAAAGAATGTGCTGGTTATGCTGCTGGATTCGAAGAAATGGGTAGGAGGAGGTTTCTGTAAAGCGTAGGCATAGATCTGAATGAGCTGTTTTTTTTCTTTGCTGTACATCCTGTGTAATTCCATGTACCTATTCTTTCTTCTACTCCTTTCGCAGGCAATCCAGAGTAGAGTATCAAGGAGAACAGAGAACAAGCCACCTAGGGTGCAATCCCTACCCCAGTACAGATGAGTTGCAGTTTTAATGACCAGCTCGCTCCCCATTACTCTTGATTCCATTAATGGCCAAAAATAGCAATCTCAGTCCTGAATATACTCAAGTGAGTGAAGCAGCCATACCCCTCAGAATAAAGAAATTTCTCCTCCCCTCAGTCCTAACTAACAGAACTGTTACCCTGTGACTATAACCCCTAGTTCTTGACACTCCCAGCCAGAGGGGAAAGAACTCCCAGCAGCTACTCTTCAAACCTTCAAAGAATTTATACTTTGTAATGAGATCGTGTCTCATTCTTTCAAAGGCAAGCATAAATGCACCTTCCTTTTTCTGACCTCCTAGGATAGACCACTCATCGCAGGAATCAGTTAGTGAACCCTTTTCACCACCATGAATGCAAGTATATCCTACCTTTCATCAGGATAAAACTGCATACAGTACTCCATGTGGTCTCGCCAAAGCCCTAATATAATTGCATCACGAGCTCCTTACTCTTGTATTGCAGTCTCCTTTCAATAAAGGATAGCACCTCCTGAAGCGTTTCAGAATAGGTGTTCTACTTTAGCAAGTGGCTGTGTAGGCAGAGCTTTACACTGTATCTAACCCCATGCTGTATATGTCCTGGGAGTGTTTGATGGGGACAGTGTTGCAGGAGATTTACTCTGTATCTAACCCTGTGCTGTACCTGTCCTGGGAGTGTTTGATGGGGACACAATAGAGAGAGTTTTACTCTGTATCTAACCCACACGGCGTAGGGGCATCCACTGTGCTGTCAGGAAGAGAGTTACAGGATTTTGATCCAGCAACAGTGAAAGAAAGGTTTTAAATGGAGCGGGTGACCGACAAAGAAGTTTTTAAGGAGAGGGTTTAGGGCCAGGAGAGCCTCAGGCAAGCTAGCCAATGGTGGAATGACAAAAATTAGGGATGGAGCAGAAGCCGGAATTGGAGAAGTGCAAAGACTTCACAGGATTATGGGGTTGGAGCAGGTTATGGAGATCGGAAAGGAAAATTCCCATGGAGGGATCTGAAAACAAGGATAAGAATTTTAAAATTGAGATGGTACCCAGTAGAAGTTGGTGAACGATGAGAATTAGTAAAGGGGCAGCAGAGTTTTAAGGTGGGCTTAAGATTATACAAAATTCAAGGAGGCAGGTCGGACATCTGAGCATTAGAACAGCCCAGTTCAGCGGATGTATTAGGGAAGACTGATCCGTTAAAGGCATGGATTGACAGATAGAGGGCAGGACTGGCAACTCAGCATTCTGGAGTAGAGGATCCTTGGGCGAAATATGTTATGGACAAGGAGAAAGATGACTTGCAAAATGTGGCTTTTGGTTTGTGGGAAGGCAGATTTAATTAAAATATAGCAGGATCTGGCCAACATCGACTGGGAACAGCTCTTTGCAGGAAAGTCTACAGTGAAGCAGTCGGGGACATTCAAAAAGGAGCTGGTGAGAGTACAGGTTGAACATGTACTCTTTAAGGTGGAATGTAGGGGTAATAAGTTCAGAGAACCCTGGATGTCGAGGTCAATTCACGATTGGATGAGGAAGAAGAGAGATTTTTAGCAATCCAAAAGGAGCAATTCAGCTGCAGCCCTAGAGGCATATAGGAAGTGAAAGCGGGAACTTAAAGAAGCAATTAGGAGAGCAAAATGGGACATGAAAAAGGACTTGTGAGTAAGATTAGGGAGAATCCCAAGCTGTTTTATAAATACATTAAAGGGAATAGATAAACCAGGGAAATAGCAGAGACCAAAATAAAAGCAAATTACTGCGGATGCTGGAATCTGAAACCAAAAGAGAAAATGCTGGAAAATCTCAGCAGGCCTGTCCGCATCTGTAAGGAGAGAAAAGAGCTGATGTTTCGAGTCCAGATGACCCTTTGTCGGAGTAGGGACCAAGGGGACAATCTGTGTGTGAAGCCGCAGGATATTGGAAGGGTTAAATGAAGACTTCTCTTCGGTCTTCACTCTGGAAAAGGAGAACGTAGGTACAGAATTCAGGAAAGGGAATGAAGAACTTGCACAGTTTGAGAAAGGAAATGGGAAGGTATTGGAGACTCTGACAGGCTTAAAAATCGACAATCCCCTGGCCCAGAAAAATTGCATTCCAGGCTGCTATGGGAGGCAGGAAATTGTAGGAGCTCTGACAGAAATTTTTAATTCCTCTCTGTCCACGGGGGAAGTGCCAGAGGACTGAAGGACCGCTAATGTGGTTGCACTTTTTAAGATAGTGATCAAGATGAACCAAGAAATTATAGACTGGTGAGTCTGACGTCAGTAGTAGGGAAACTACTGGAGAAAATTCTGAAGAAGAGAGTTCATATCCACTTGGAAAGGCATGGATTAATTATGGATAGTCAGCTTGGTTTTTTCAGAGGGAGGTCATGCCTAACAAATTTAAGAATTTTTTTGAAAATGTGATCAGGTTTGTGGCTGAGGAAAGTTCAGTTGATGTAGTTTGTATGAATTTCAGCGAAACTTTTGACAGGGGGCAAGGTAGCACAGTGCTTAGTACTGCTGCCTCACAGCACCAGAGTCCCAGTTCAATTCCCGGCTTGGGACATTCTGTGCGGAGTCTGCACGTTCTCCCTGTGTCTGTGTGGGTTTCCTCTGGGTGCTCTGGTTTCCTCCCACAGTCCAAAAAATGTGGTTAGATGCATTAGCCCTGCTAAATTCTCCCTCGGTGTACCCGAACAGGTGCCGGAGTGTGGCGGCTAGGGGATTTTCACAGTAACTGCATCGCAGTGTTAATGTAAGCCTACTTGTGACAATAAATAAACTTTAAAACCTGAGAGACTGATTGAGAAGGTTAAAGCACATGGAATTCAGGGAAACTTGGCGAGATGGATCAGAAACTGGGTTCGTGATAGGACACGATGGGTAGTGATAGAAGGCTGTTTGACTGGAGGGTCGGTGTCCAGCGGTGTGCCACAAGGGTCAGTACTGTGGAATCTTATTGTTTGTTAGATACATAAATGGCATACATAAAAATGTGGGATGAGTGTTAAGTTTGCAGACACCAAGATTGGTAGGATGGTTAACAAAGAAGAACAAAGATGGTTCTAGGTTACAGGAAGATATAGATGGGTTGGTCAGATGGGCAGACAGTAGCAAATGGTATTTAACCCTAATAAGTGTGAGATGATGCACTTTGGTTAAGAAACAAGAATGTCAGGACATTTGATAGCTGAGGGATCTTGGGATAATTATTCACAGATTCCTGAAGATGCAGAGTAGGTGAACAGATTAGTTAAGAAGGGATATGCTTTTATCAGTCATATGAAGTATAAGAGCAAGGAGGTAATGTTAGAGTTGTACAGAGAGCGTTGGTTAGACCGCAGCTAGAGTACTGTGTGCAGTTCTGGTCACTTCACTATAGGAAGAATGTAATAGCACGAGAGGGTGTACCGAGGAGGTTCACCAGCATGTTGCCTAATAGAGCATTTGAGCTAGAATGAGAGACTGGATAGGTTTGGATTGTTTTCTTTAGGGCAGAGAAGGCTGAGGGAGGACACAATTGAGGTGCAAAAGATTGAGGGGTATAGACAGGGTGTGTAGGGAGCAGCTGTTTTCCGTTGGTTGAGGGATCAATCACGAGGAGGCACAGTTTTAGGGGAAACTTATAGGAGATTCAGAGGGGATTTGAGAAAAACCTTTTCACTCAGAGGGTGGTGGGAACCTGGAATGGACTGTCTGGAATGGTAGTCGAGGCTGGAAACCTTACAACCTTTTAAAAAATATTTGCATGAACAGCTGAAATATCAAAACTTTCAAGCCTATGGGATTAGTGCGCCTTTCGTGGCAGCTATTCTCGATGCAGACTCGATGGGCCAAAGGGCCTTTTCTATGCTATATGATGCTATGTTACCATGTTCTAGAATTCTCCGCCATGGGAAACAATTTAATACTGTCCACTCTATCTCCTCTCATTATCATTTTGTACACCTCTGTTAAGTCATCCCTCAGCCACCTTTGTTCCAAGGAAAATAACCCCAACCTATCCAATCTCTCTTCATAGCTACCCTTTTCTAGCCCTGGCAACATTCTTGTAAACCTCCTCTGCACCCAGTCTTTCCTGTATTGTGTTGACCAGAAATGTGTGGGTTAGGTGGATTGTATGTGAATTGAGTTTCCAAAGATGTGCAGGTGGGGTGGATTGGCCATGCTAAATCGCCCCTTAGTGTCAGGGGGATTAGTAAGGACTGGGTGGGATTGTGGTTGGTGCAAACTCAAGGAGCCGAATGGGCTCCTTCTGGACTGTCGGGATTCTATGAGAACTGCACAGAATACTCCAGCTGTGCTCCTGTGAAGTTACCTCCTTGACGAATTTTTCTTTTGGCTCTCTGCGTGAATGCTTTCTAATTCTGCACCTCCGAAGAGCGTCCTACTCTCTGAATGATGCAAGTAAATTAAGTTGTTCATTTACAGAGTGGATCTTTGGACAATGATGTTAGGCTCTCATGCCAAGTTAACAAGCTGTGCTGAAGCAGTTGATGGAATCTTGGAGAATTCCTGATGTCTTTTTGCATTCTTATCCCGTTATCAGAACACAAGAGTTGTACACGGTGTCCTTGGCCAATATTATCCCCCCACACAGGCACCAACATCAATATAACAGATGATCTGGCCATCACCAAAGTTGCTGTTTTGTTGGATCTTACTGTTTGCAAATTGTCTGCAGCAAGGATCTATATTGCAACAGTGACCTGGCTTCAGAAGAGATCCACTGGCTGTTAAAACACTTCGGGATGTCCTGAGGTTGTAAAGAGGGCCAAAGAGATGCCAGATTTTTTATTTCACATCCCTTATCATCAGTGTAGTGTATGGGATGAGACTAAGTTGCTCAGCCCTGGGATAAATTGTGGTTCCCTCATAATACCCACAGAGAGAAAAAGAGCAAGGAAGTCAAATAAAATCTGGAATTAAAAGCTGGTCGCAGTAATGGTGACCATGAAACGATCATCAATTGCTGTGACCCATAATCATGTGCTTGATTCTGAACTGCCCTCTGAAATGGCAGAACGAGCCACTCAATTCACATACGATTAAGAATGGGCAGCAAATGCTGACGTCAGCAGTGACTTCCCACATCCCATAAAAGAATAGAGAAAATAAAGCAAAACCTTATCAACCTCTTCTTACGTCTGTCTTGCAAGGTGGGGCAGAAACAGAGACCCAGAGTTCACATATGCACATCTTTGGAGATGGCATGAATTAGGCTGTTTTTCTTTTTAAATATAGAAGAGATCTTTTGGTTTTAATGATGGAGGAATCACTAATTATGCCCGAGCTGGAGTATTGTGTCTCATCCTGGGCACCACACTTTAGTAAGAGTTTTAACAACACCAGGTTAAAGTCCAACAGGTTTATTTGGTAGCGAATACCATTAGCTTTCGGAGCACTGCTCCTTCGTCAGATGGAATGGAAATCTGCTCTCAAACAGGGCACAGAGACACAAAATCAAGTTACAGAACATTGATTAGAATGCGAATCTCTACAGCCAACCAGATCTTAAAGATACAGACAATGTGAGTGGAGGGAGCATTAAGCGCAGGTTAAAGAGATGTGTATTGTCTCCAGACAGGGCAGCCAGCAAGTCCAGGAGGCAAGCTGTGGGGGTTACTGATAGTGTGACATAAAGGATGTCCTGAGGCATGGTACATTGGGGAAACCATGCAGACACTACGACAACGGATGAATGAACACCGCTCGACAATCACCAGGCAAGAGTGTTCTCTTCCTGTGGGGGAGCACTTCAGCGGTCACGGGCATTCAGCCTCTGATCTTCGGGTAAGCGTTCTCCAAGGCGGCCTTCACAACAGCGCAGAGTCGCTGAGCAGAAACTGATAGCCAAGTTCCGCACACATGAGGACGGCCTAAACCGGGATGTTGAGTTTGTGTCACACTAACTCAACATCCCAGTTTAGGCCGTCCTCATGTGTGCGGAACTTGGCTATCAGTTTCTGCTCAGTGACACCGCTGTCGTGTGTCGTGAAGGCCGCCTTGGAGAACGCTTACCCGAAGATCAGAGGCTGAATGCCCGTGACCGCTGAAGTGCTCCCCCACAGGAAGAGAACAGTCTTGCCTGGTGATTGTCGAGCGGTGTTCATTCATCCGTTGTCGTAGTGTCTGCATGGTTTCCCTAATGTACCATGCCTCGGGACATCCTTTATATCACACTATCAGTAACCCCCACAGCTTGCCTCCTGGACTTGCTGGCTGCCCTGTCTGGAGACAATACACATCTCTTTAACCTGTGCTTAATGTCCCTCCACTCACATTGTCTGTATCTTTAAGACCTGGTTGGCTGTAGAGATTCGCATTCTAATCAATGTTCTGTAACTTGATTTTGTGTCTCTGTGCCCTGTTTGAGAGCAAATTTCCACTCCATCTGACGAAGGAGCAGCGCTCCAAAAGCTAATGGCATTTGCTGCCAAATAAACCTGTTAGACTTTAACCTGGTGTTGTTAAAACTCTTACTGTGTTTACCCCAGTCCAACGCCGGCATCTCCACATCATGACCACCACACTTTAGGACGTGGTCAAGATCCCAGAGAGGGTGCATACAAAACCGAATCTAGTGACGTGCTTTCAAAATTTGGTGAGTGACAAGCCCCTACGAACAGCAATATAATGACTCAGTCATCTTTTTTAGTGGTATTGGTGGAATGATGCTTCTCTTTACACGGAGCCATGTAATTTTCTGTGACTAGCAGAGAGGGTTCGATTTAACATTTCCTCCAAAACGCAGCCTTTCTAACAGCACAACGTCAGAATGGAACCAAAGTTGAGAGTCCTCAGTTCGGTGGAAAGATGAGAGAAACTGGCTTCTTGTTCTTGAAGCCGGAGAAGATCACGTGAAATTATAATAGTTGTTCAAAATCATTAAAGGGTTTTGTTAGAGTAAATAAGGAAACCTGGATTCCAGCGACAGGATGATCAGTCACCCGGAGCTCACCAATTTAAGACAATTGGTGAAATAAGCTGGGATGATAAGGGAAATGTTTTTACCCGGTGAGTTACTGTGATCTAAACTGTGTTACATGAAGGGCTGGGAAGGGGAATCAATCATATTTTACAAAAATGTCCTGATTATGGAAAAGGTTTTGGGATGGACTAATTGGGTGGCTCTCTTAAAAAACGCCAACATAGATCCAATGGGCTGAATAGTCTTCTTTGCTGTATGATTCTCGGCCAGCTGCCACAGTTAGTGAGCGGGTCAGGAAAATGGACTGTGCCTTTAAGCGTGGCAGTGTGCAGCATAATTGATAATGAACAATAGAAAGCCTGTTTAAAGCAGACCATGAAAAGTGGTGTCAGGAGGCAGCAACCTCCAGCCAGCAGCCTGACAAAAGGGGCACTGTTTCTTTAAAGGAGGACCCAAAGCTGTGATTCCAGAAAGTAATGGGATCCTGCATGGGATAACAACAAGACCAGTGTTACTTAAATGAGCCATTGTACAAGTGAGATCAAAGGGCCACTTGTTTGTCCAGCCAAAACATTGGGCTTCTTGACCAGAGAGAGAGCCAGAGAGAGGGGAGGAAAGTTCAGCTCCACATACTTGAGCTCATCAAAATCTGCTGCATGTATCCTAACTTGCTCCAAAACCCATTCATCTGTGCTTGCTGAACTACATTGGCTCCCACTCTGGCTGTAGTTTGATTTTGGAAGTTCTCATCTTTGTTTTGAAATCCCTCCACTGTCCACCTCTGGCCCAATAATCGAATCAGACCTCTGCACTCCGTCATTCTTTTGCACCCCTCATTTTATTTGGTCCGCCATGAACAAACAAACTTCCAAAACACAAATATGCTCCCGAAAGTTCTCTCTGCCATCTCTCACTCCTCCTTGAAAGCAGACCACTATGATTAAACCTTGGGCTTGCCTATTCTAAAATCATCATGTGTGGTTCAGTGTTGGGTTGTTAGATAGCATTCCTATGAAATAAGACCATAAGACATAGGAGCAGAATTAGGACACTTGGCCCATCGAGTCTGCTCCGACATTCAATCATGGGCGTTTTTTTTGCTCATCCCCATTCTCCTTCCTTTTCCCCATACCCCTCTGATCCCCTTATTAATCAAGAACCTATCTATCCCTGTCTTAAAGACACTCAATGACCTGGCCTTCACAGCCTTCTGCGGCAAAGAGTTCCACAGATTCATCACTCTCTGGCTGAAGAAATTCCTCCTCATCTCTGTTTTAAGGGATCATCCCTTTAGCCTGAGGTTGTGCCCTCTGGTTCTCGTTTCTCCTACTAATGTAAACATCCTCTCCACATCTATCCAGGCCTTCCAGTATCCTGTAATTTTCAATCAGATCGCCCCTCATCCTTCTCAACGCCAACGAGTACAGACCCAGAGTCCTCAACCGTTCGTCATACGACAAGGTCTTCATTCCAGGGATCATTCTTGTGAACCTCCTTTGGACACTTTCCAAGGCCAGCATATCCTCCCTTAGATATGGGGCCCAAAACTGCTCACAATACTCCAAATGGGCCAGAGCCTTATACAGTCTCAGATTTTTATAAATGACTTGGAGGAGGGGGCTGAAGAGTGGATCAGTAAATTTGCTGATGACATCACTATTGGTAGAGTAGTGGATGAGATGGAGTGCTGTTGTCGGCTGCAAAGAAACATTGATAGGATGCAGAGCTGGGCCGAAAAATGGCAGATGGAGTTTAACCCTGATAAGTGCGAGGTGACTCATTTTGGTGGGACAAATTTCAATGTGGATTACAGGGTCAAAGGTAGGGTTCTGAAGACTGTGGAGGAACAGAGAGATCTTGGGGTTCATATCCACAGATCTCTGAAGGTTGCCACTCAAGTGGATAGAACCGTGAAGAAGGCCTATAGTGTGTTAGCGTCTATTAACGGGGATTGAGTTTAAGAGCCGTGGGGTTATGCTGCAACTGTACAGGACCATGGTGAGACCACATTTGGAATATTGTGTGCAGTTCTGGTCACCTCACTATAAGAAGGATGTGGAAGCACTGGAAAGAGTGCAAAGCAGATTTACCAGGATGCTGCCTGGTTTGGAGGGTAGGTCTTATGAGGAAAGGTTGAGGGAGCTAGGGCTTTTCTCTTTAGAGCGGAGGAGGTTGAGAGGCGACTTAATAGAGGTTTATAAGATGATGAGGGGGATAGATAGAGTGGACGTTCAGAGAATATTTCCTCGGGTGGATGTAGCTGTTACTAGGGGGCATAACTATAAGGTTCATGGTGGGAGATATAGGAGGGATGTACGAGGTAGGTTCTTCACTCAGAGAGTGGTTGGGGTGTGGAATGGACTGCCTGCTGTGATAGTGGAGTCGGAAACTTTAGGAACTTTCAAGCGGTTATTGGAGAGGCACATGGAACACACAAGAATGATGGGGAGTGGGATAGCTTGATCGTGGTTTTGGACAAAGCTCGGCACAACATCGTGGGCTGAAGGGCCTGTACTGTGCTGCGCTGTTCTATATTCTATAAGTACATCCCTGCTCTTGTATTCTAGCCCTCTCGACATGAATGCTAAATCCCTTGGATGATAAGTTAAAAGGTGCCATTTAAATATAAGTTGTTCTGGACATTCTGTGTCAGCTCTGTTTGGGTGAGTGTCGTTATTGTCCTTCTCAGCGTTGCTTCTATCTGCAGAGCCCAGTGTTGACAATCCCTCGGTCTCTTCCATTAAGTTGCTTCCCCTGCACGTGGAGCAGCCTCACTCAATAGGTGCATGCATGGATGGGCTCCTCCAGCATTAAGACATCTCAGCCACGTCACGTTTTGCCCACCAACTTTCTCATGCTCTTTTGTTCTTCTGGCTTGCTCTATTGTGTGCTGAGCACTACCAGCTCGTTGGATGCTGTTGCAGGCAAATCTCATCTGACCAACCGGATTCAAGTTCTGCAATGCAGTAGTGGAGGGGATTGTGATTGTTGTGCGTTTGTCCTTTGATAAGTGTCAGACGTGTCTGCAATACTAGCTCATTATATGACAGGAGCAAGTATCTGCATAGAAAAAGTATGGGCAAATGGACAGAAAACAGAAATGTTGCAGTCCAGAATGAAACCATTCAGCCCATTGCTATAAAAGCACAAAATATAGGAGCAGAAATAGATTGCACAGCCTATCAAGCTTGCTCTGCCATTCAATAAGCTCATGGCTTATCTTGGACTTCAACTCCATTTTCCACTTGCTCCTCATATCCCTTAATTCCATGAAATACCAAGAATTTATCCCAGTTGGAAATGTACTCAATGATGGAACATCCTCAACACTCTGGGTTAGAGAATTCAAGTATGCGCAACACTTTGAGTGAAGAAATATCTCCTCATCTCAGGCCTAAATGATTTGCTCCTTAGAACACAAGGACTCCGAGCAGGACTCGGCTATCTGGCCCTCGATCCTGTTCTGCCATCCAATAAGATCATGGTTGATCTTTTTGTGGACTCGACTTCACTTACCCACACACTCACCATAACCCTTATTTGCTTTACTGTTCAAAAATCTATCTATCCTTGCCTTAAAGACATTCAACGAGATAGCCTCAACTGCTTCACTGAGCAGGGAATTCCACAGATTCACAACCCTTTAGGTGAAGAAATTCCTCCTCAACTCGGTCCTAAATCTGCTCCCCCTTATTTTGAGGCTATGCCCCTGGTTTGAGTTTCACCTGCCAGTGGAAACAAGCTCCCTGCTTCTATCTTATCTATTCCCTTCATAATCTAAAAGATTCCCCCTTCATTCTTCCAAATTCCAATGAGTATAGTCCCAGTCTGTTCAGTCTGTCCTTATAAGTCAACCCTCTCCACTCCAGAATCAAGCTAGTGAATCTGCTCTGCATCCCCACCAGTACCAGTACATCCATTCTCAAGGAGACCAGTGCTACAGGTGAGGCCTCACCAGCACCTTATCCAGCTGCAACATAACCGCCCTGTTTTTGAACTCCATTAATTTAAAAAATACTTAGCCTGAGACTGTTTTAGGATCCCTGATCAACGGAGACAATCTCCCAGCATCCACCCCATCAAACCCCTTCAGAATCCTGTAGGCTGCAATGAGATCACCTCTCATTCTTCTTAATCCTGGAGAGTATAAACCCAATTTACGCAGCCTCGTCATAGGACAATTCTCTCATCCCAGGGACAAATCTAGTGACTATTTCCTGTGCCTCCTAAAGTTCAAGTGTTTCGTTTAAATGTGGAGACTAAAACTGCACACAGACTCGACGGGCCAAATGGCCTCTTTCTGCACTGTAGGGTTTCTATGATTCTAATCCATTTGCATTCTCACCAAAACCCTGTACAACCGCAGCAAGACTTATTTATTCTTGTGCTCCAATCCCCTTGCAATCAAAGTCAACATTTCCAAGAAACATTTGATTAGGGAACACATAAAAGACTACTTTAAGATAAGAGCCCATGGTTTTGGGGTCGTATATTAACATGGATAGAGGATTGGTAAACTGATAGAAGACAGCGAGTTGGGATCAGAGGTGCACTTTCAGAATGGCAACCTATAACTAGTGGAGTGCCACAGTGATCAGTGCTGGGCCACAATTACTTACAATGTAAATGACTTGGACGAGGAAATTGAAATTGCCAAGTTTGAGGATGACACAAAAATAGAAATATAGAAAATAGGAACAAGAGAATCTATATTCGATTCTGAGTAAGCCATTCGGCCCTTCGACCTTGCTCTGCTATTCAATATGGTCAGGACTGATCATCCGACTCAACAACCTGTGGCCAATTCCCCCCCCACCCCCCACCCCCAATCTCCTTTGATTCCTTTAGCCTCAACAGATATATGTAACTCTTTCTTGAAAACATATAACGTTTTGGCCTCAACTGATTTCCGTGATAGAGAATTCAATAGGCTCACCACTCTCTGGGTGAAGAAATTAGAGGCAGCACGGTGGCACAACGGTTAAAACTGCTGTCTCACAGTGCCAGGGACCCGGGTTCAATTCCGGCTTCGGGTTACTGTGTGGAATTTGCACATTTTCCCTGTGTCTGCGTGGGTTTCCTCTTGGTGCTCCAGTTTCTTCCCATAGTCCAAAGATGTGTGGGTTAGGTTGATTGGCTGTTCTAAATTCATCCGAGTGTCGGGATTAGCAGGGTAAATATGTGGGGTTATGGAAGAGGGCCTGGGTGGATTGTGGTCGGTGCAGACTCAATGGGCCAAATGGCGGCCTCCTGCACTGTAGGAATTCTATGATTTCTCCTCATTATTCTCCTCGTGTATAACACGCCATTTGCCTTCCTAGTTGCTTGCTGCACCTGCAGGAAAACCTTCTGTTCCTTGTAGAAGCACACCTAAGTTTCTTTGAGCATCAATACTTACAAATTTCACACGTATTTACAAAAATATATTCTGCCTTTTTATTCTTATGACCAAAGTGAATATCTTCACATTTCCCTAAATGGAATTCTGTCTACCATCTTGTTCCCCACTCACCTAACCTTCTGTCTATATCCCATTGCAGCCTCTTTGTGCCCTACCCCCAACTTACCTTTCCACCAAGCTTGGTATCATCAGAAAACCTGGGTACATTACTCTTTTTTTTGCTTCATCCAAGGGATTGATATAAATCGTAAATAACTGAGGCCCAGCGCTGATCCTTGCAACACTCAGCTATTTTTTAAAATTCATTTTACAGGATGTGGGCATTGCTGGCTACACCAGCATTTATTGCCCATCCTTAGTTGCCCTTCAGAAGGTGATGGTGAGCTGCCGTCTGAAACAGCTGCAGGCCCTGGAGTGTAGGTACACCCACAGCATTGTTAGGGAGGGAAGTCTAGCAATAGTGAAGGAACACAATATATTTCCAAGTCAGGATGGTGAGTGACCTGGAAGGGGAAATTCCAGATGGTGGTGCTCCCAGTCATCTGCTGCTCTTTTCCTCTATATGGTTGTGGGTTTGGAGGTGCTACCTAAGGAGCCTTGGTGAGTTCCTGTCGTGCATCTTGTGGATAGTACACATGGCTGTCACTGTTTGTCGGTGGTGGAGGGATTGAATGTTTGTGGAAAGGTAGCAATCAAGTGGTCTGCTTTATACTGGATGGTGTCGACCTTCTTCAGTGTTGGAGCTGCACTCATCTAAGCAAGTGGACAGTATTCCATTACAGACCTGACTTGTGTCTCGTAGATCGTGAGCAGGCTTGGGGAGTCGGGAGATGAGTTACTCCTGGAGGATTTCCACACAATGCACTGGAGGGTATCTTCAGTGTGAAGACGAGTCTTTGTCTCTGCATGGGCAGTGCGGTGGTCATGCACAGGTACATCTGAGTCAGGCAGGTTTGGTCAAGCTGAGGCCAAGTATGTTTTTTCCCTCTTGTTTGTTCCATCACCACCTGCCGTAGTCCCAGTCTAACAATTATGTCCATCAGGACCTGACCAACTCAGTCTGTGGTGATATTACCAAACTACTTTTGGTGATAGACATTGAAGTCTCCTACCCAGAGTGCATTATGTGCCCTTGCCACCCTCAGTGCTTCCTCCAAGTGGTATTCAGTATGGAAAAGTACTGATTCATCAGCTGATCGGGGGGGGGCGGATGATAAATAGTAATCAGTAGGACGTTTCCTTGTCCAGTTTTGACCAGATGCAATGAGATTTCATAGTGTCTGGAGTTGATGTTGAGGATTCCCAGGGCATCTCCCTGACGATTGTATACCAGTGCTGCCCCACTACCTCTGCTTTTGATCATGGTGTCTGTGTGGGAATTATGTGAAGGTATGAATCCAGTGATATGACTATGTTGGCCTTGACTTGCCTATGAGACAAGTCAAGGCCAACTTGTCTCATAAGTGACCAGATGTTGTGATGAGGACCTTACAGGGTCAATGTGTTGAGTCTGCCGTTGTCATTTCCCATGCCTATGTCAATGCCAGGTAGTCCATGGATTGATCTGGTTTGACTCCAATGAGACTTTTAACTGGCTTGATACAACTGAGTAAATTTCTGGGCCATTTCATAGGGCATTTAAAATTTAAGCACATTTCTGTGGCTCTGAAGTCACATGTAGGCCAGACCAGGTAAGGACAACAGATTTCCTTCCCTAAAGGACATCAGTGAACCAGATGGGTTTTTACGAAAATCGACTGTTTTTGTGGTCATCAGTAGACTTTTAATTCCATAATTCTTTATTGAATTCAATTTCCTCCACCTGCAGTGATGGGATTTGAACCCGGGTGCACAGAGCATCACAGAACCTTGGGTCTCTGGATTACTACACCAGCGATAATACTGCTGCCTCCCTATCTTAATCAATGATGCCTGCGATTTATGGATTCAAGGGATATGGGGACTGGACAAGGAAGTGGAATTAAGATTGAAGGTCAACCATTGTCTCATTGAATGGCTCCGACCTCTTGATTTCCCCATGACAGCCAATCAAGGAGAGGTTTTCTTCGATTTGTTCAAAATTATTTAGGATTTCAACAAAGGTGGGAGAAAGCAACTGGTTTCATTGGCCAAAGCATTATTAACCAGAGGACCTAGATTGGAGTGAAGTAGCGGAAAAACCTGGAAATCTTTTTTAAAATATGGCAAGCATTCTGGAAAATGCTGCGTGAATGATTGGTGGCAGCAGATTCAATTCCAACATTATAAGTGGAATTGGATGTATATTCAACAGGGAACCGAGTACAGAACTGTTGGAAATGAGGAGGGCAGCGAGACAAATAGTGTTCTTAGAGGGCACAATACAGTTTGACCTGTGTTGTATGAGCCTTCGCTCTTGTGTTGTACTGGATTTTATAGCAATGAGCAGTATCACTTTACTCCATTAGTTAGAGGAATTCCTTCACTCGCCGGCTCGCTCTTCAGTTTCACGTCTGTGTCTTTGGATGCAGCTTTTATACATCTGTTTTGATTTCTCCTGCTGTGGCTTGGTGTTGAACATGTTTTTATTGGCAACTCGCTCGTTTAGAACCTTTGTGTTACTTTGAAGGCATTGTGTATATTGAAGTTATTCACTAATATGTGGAAGTATTTGGCAGATCTGGTAGCTTCTGTGGAGCGAGAAACAAGAGTTAACGTTTCAGGGTTGGCCACCTTTCATCAGAAACGTCAAGTCCATTTCTCTCTCTCGAGATGCTGCCAGATCAAAGCATTTGCAGCATTTTTATTGCATTTCAGATTTGAACTGCACACGGTACTTTGCTTTGGTTGTAAAATGGTGCCTCTTTGTTCTCCCCCACCTGTTGTCACTCTTGTTCTTTCTTCTTGTTACAGGGATCTGCAGCGGTTCGGTGCTGCTCACAGAGGTAAGCAAACTCCACGCTCCATTCATTAACCACCCCCACCCTCTTCCCACTTCCTCTCCCCACTTTCCCATCAGCAGCTCCTGAGATCGCAGCTTGTTAGTGTCAGTTGGCACTGCTTTTGCAGAGCTCCCAGTTCGCTGCCCACTGCTGCTTCAATGTCATGCCAGGGCAGAGGAGTGGGGAGATCTGACTCCACATGTAACTCGACTGTCTTGCTGATCTGGCAGAGCCCTGTAAGGCCCAATGCTTCTGTTGTAGGGTGAGACTTTTGCAAGAATGTGTGGCAAAGCTGCTCCAACCACTTGAAATAATGGGTTGAACTGATTGATTGTCATGATTCCTCAGGGATTGCTGCATGACTTGAAATCCATGACTGCCAGTATGTGATGCTATTTGGAAAGAAGGTAGTGAGGCTACAGAAATTAAATAGTTTGGAAAAAAAAGTTAAAGTATTGCCAGAGCAGAGAGATCTTCATGTTCACGTACACTAATCCACAAATGTGTAGAGCAAGTTAAGGCTGTTGTGAGACCCCTCAGGACCCTGAATTTCATAAATTGTGGCATGGAGGACAAGAAGGAGGAAGTTCTGCTAAACTTTAATATATCTCTGGTCAAACTTAAACTGGCAGTGTGTCAAAATTCTGATCATAACACTTTGGGTAGAATATAGCGAACGCACAAATTGGGAGTAGGGGTAGGCTGTTCGACCCCTCGAACCTGCTCGACCATTCAGTAAGATCACGGCTGATCTGATTGCGGCCTTAACTCCAGATTCTGCCTGCTCCCCCAACTAACCTTGACTCTCTTGTTAGTCAAGGATCTGTCTCCCTCTGCCTTGGAGAGAGTGCAGAAGAGTAGTACCTGATTTCAGTTGCCCGGAGAAGCTGGATTGTCCACCTTAGAACAGAGAAGGTTAAGGAGAGATTCTACACATGCTCAAAACGTTGTGGGGGGAGAGGAGGTGACGGAAGTGGAGTAAATAGGGGGAAACTATTTCCACTGACAGGACCGTGGATAACCAGAGAGGACAGATTTAAAGTCGTAGATAAATAATAAGATGGATGTGTTTTTAACTTAGTTTTGTGATACGAAAGACTCTGCTTAATTGGGTAAAAGAGGCAGATTCAAGAATAATGTTCAAGAGGGGATTGCGTAAATACTTAAGAATGGAGAAAGGAAACTAGTTGCCAGACTGTGGTGCAAAGGCAGGCGATTGGGGCTTGATTGGACATCTCTTTGACAGAACTAGCATAGGCGTGATTGACCAAATGGCCACCTTCTGCACCTCATAACTTTAGGCAGAATTTCATTGTCCCGTCTGCATATGTTTTTCTTTTGGGCAGAGTATGCAGGGGTTGGGGAAACATCCTGACAGTCTGAGGTAGGTTTCAGTCGAGTCAAATCGGAACCGAAGGTTAAGGGTGGGAGGGGGATCTGAGGGTGGTAGAAATGCCATGTTACCAGTCCTGTGCCATCTGAGGGCAGCGTTGCTCTGTATGGCTCACAGGCACACCGGGTGTGCACTGCTGCTGAAGGCAATGGGACCCAGAGCTTGTCTTCCAACCCCTCCAGTAACTGCATCCATTACTCATTCACCTCATCCCGCTGTCAATGTTCTCACCGCTCACTGGCGAGGCCATTCAGCTAGTGAGCGACATCTTGCTGGCACTGTTTGTTGTGTTGTGCCTTGTACTTTTGCCCTTGTTAATAATTGTGTTTTTTAAAGGACAACTAAAATCTGAGCTGGAGTGTGTTGCGTTGCAGGGTGCAGGGATGGGGCAGAGTAGGAGGGGGATCGGGGAGGGGCAGAGTAGGAGGGGGATCGGGGAGGGACAGAGCTCACCTTTGTATGGATCCAGGTTAGGAATTAGGGTGACAACGTTTCCTAATGTCTGTATCACCTGCACACTCTGGAATAAAGCTTTAGTTGTCCTTTGAGGTGATGGATGATAGTGCTGGAGAATGGAACTTACTTTAGTCTCGGTTTTGTATCCAGAGCAATACTTAAGCATTTCATTTGTGTTTTGTTTTATTTAAGGTTTAAATGGGACACTTGGAAACAGAGGGGCATGTTGTCCCTCTGCCCCTGCCCTTTTAAATTGGAGCTCCTATTTTGTGACTCGCTCTTGTTCCATGTCACGTTTTCACTTGCTTCAGCACCCCACGGCTCCCCACCCACCCCACAAACGCAAGTCATGCAGCCACCCATGTCCCCAGACCCTGCCTTCCCCACACGCCCCCATACATTGTCCCATGTGTCCATTCTCCGCACTCTCAATCCTGCAGCCAGATTCCAGAATCGAGGAGCGTGGTAGTTCTGTAAAGCGAGCCTGTCCGCGGCTAGAGACTGCTGGACGCTCCTCGATTCGATTTTGTTGCTCGGGAGGTGAGGTTCTCGGAATGTCAGCTTGCTAATGGCACCAGGCACCTCTCGTGTGATGTAGTGCAATACCATCAATCCTGCCTCGAGGTCAACCCTGCAGAGATCTGGAGTGGTCTCACCGTTGGAAGGGATTATAGACTGGCTACATGGACACTGCTGAGTGCAGTTCTGGATGCGAAAGAGAGGTGGATCAGACCATTGTCCAGCAACTCTCGGATTAGAGGGATGGTTTCAATCAATGAAATCACTCGAGGCTCATGAATCTCACCTCAGCCCAGCAGCTCTGTGGGACAGAGGAGATTAGAGGAAATGGTGACCATGTGGAAATAGTCGACCTGGGGAGCTAGGGCTGTGTACGCAGGGCAAGTGCCAGGGGAGATGAGTAGTGAGGATGGAAAAATTACTGGAAGCAGAGACTGTAGGCAGGGAGTGAGGAGTGCAGGGGAGAAGTGGATAGGAGCGCAGGGAGAAAGAGTGGGTGGAAGGATCTTGGGGAGTGGATGGGAATTGCCGAGGACAGAAATCAGTGGACTGTGGGTCAGAGCAGGTACCCCTGGAGCAATTTGAACAGAGCAGGAATCACATAGGGTATGAGACAGGAATCACAGAGGGAGGGGCCTTGCATACATGCCTGGTGTCACAGGGCACGGGGGAAGTATAGGTGTTGCTATGCAGATGGGGCAGGAATCTTCATGGGGGAGGGAGGAATCACCCAGGACAAGGGGAGGGGGGATAATGTCCTGAAAGATGGTTGGAGGGGGCGGGGGGGGGGTATAATCCAGATGGATGGGGCGGGGGCAAAGGGCTTGAGTCGGAAGAGAACAGACGAGGGGAGGTGATGGAGGAGGGGGGGTGGTGATGGGAGTGGGGAAGGGGCAGCAGTTGCTTGTGGAGGAGGTGGAGTGTGGGGGGATGGAAATGGCCTGTGTCGGGTTATGGGGATAGCTGCAAACTGCAGGGCTTTGTTGGGATGGTACAGATATCGCAGCAGACAGTGCAGTTGCTGTGTCAATAGTGTGACAGACACATGGGGCAAGGTACAAAACAAGGATGCCATGAATGTGCAGAGGAATGTGTATCTCGGAGAGGCACCCCCCCTGGGTTTGGTGAAAGAGGCTTCGGGAGCAGTGGCCGTGGGGATGTCGGAGAATGGGGTTGAATCAGGATTTTGGTGAAAAGTTATTGGAGAATTTGTCGACTGTGGGGTAACCAATTAAGAGCAAGTGGTAGGGTGCAGCACAACTGCTGGATCAGGAATCTTCATGGGGGAGGGAAGAATCACCCAGGACAAGGGGAGGGTAGGAGGGATAATGTCCAGAAGGGTGGGGGGGGGTGTCATCCAGATGTGTGGGGAGGGAGCAAAGGGCTTGAATGGGGAGAGAACAGACAAGTAAGGGAGGCGTGGGAAGCCTCGGGACGAAGTGGCAGGTCAGCTGTGGGGGAACAAAGTGTTATAGGGTGGGGAATTTTTGCAGCTTGCTTTTGGAACAGCTCGTATCATGTAGTAAAACGGCACAGGAGAATTGCCACACCAAAAAGATGGCATTGAGTCCCATGCTGAGATATTAAGTCAGAAATGGAAGAGCTGGGTTTTAAGGCAGGTATCAAATGAGGTGAGAGATGTTTGTGGTAGAAGTTTCTGAGTTGTGTTTGCAGCGGAAGGAACACACAGTTGCCCGTCAGTGATGGAGCGATTTTAAAATCAGGGCCAGAGTGGGAGGAATGCACCAATCCTGAAGGGTTTTCGGGACAGAGGAGGGTCACGGCATGGGAAAAGAGAGGGAAGTTGGTGGGTGAGTGAACAAGCAATTACATCAGTCCCTCTGCTGGGGTTTGCCTGGGTCTTTGGAGTTGGTCTGGGACTCTGGAGATGAGCTTCTTCTGTACCTCGTGGACAGAACGTTAGGGTGAGACCAGTGTCAGGATTGATGGTGTCGCTGGGTGCTGCCCTCAGGAAGTTGGCATTGCCAGGAAGTCCACCCCTGTAGTGCCAGCGCGGTGACCTCGAGTCTTGTTCTCCTCCGCAGAAAACGGCGAGGCACCGGCAAGCCGGCTGGACCTGCGCACATGTGGCGAGGCCCTGGTGGAGCTGGTGGGCTGGACGCACAGCCACTGCCAGGGCTGCCACCACCCACCCAGCCTGAGGTACCTGCCGCCCGGAGGCAGCACCACCGCCGTGGCTGTCTGGGCCTGCCAGGCTGGCCACACCTACCGCTGGAGTGCAGCGGGCCGGGATCTGAAGCGAAGAGGGCGGCGCCGCCGCGCCACGAAGACAGGCAGATCATCGGTGGGGACGTCCGAGTCCCAGGAGACAGAGTGCGGCCCCAGCTCGGAGCGGGAGACGGAACATGGCCCCAGCTCAGAGGATGAGGAGGAGGAGGAAGAAGTGAGCGATGGGGACTGCGTGACCAACCCTGTCACCTCCCTGCGGATTGTGGAATGTGAATTGGAGGAACAGGGGCCAGGAGGCAGGGGCCCCCAGCCCGGGTGGAAGGTGATCCCCTGCAAGGATGAGCGCTCAGAGGAAGAGGAGCTGGAGGAGGGCCTCGACCCAAGTACGTTACCCGCCCATTCTGCCCACCCCCTCAAACGCATCCCTCCTCCGAGTACTCGTCACATCTCTCAACCTTCCGCAGACCATGTAGGCTTAAACCTGAGAGTGCAGGATCTCCAAGTCCCCTACTCCATTCTCTAACCCGTTCCCTCCGCCCGATCCAAACCCTTGGGCACACTGCATCTTTAAAAGAACGATTTGTAGCCTGTGTTAGATGGACTGCACCTCAAACAGCTGCTCTGCCCCTCATCACACTCATATCTGGAGAACGGCTAGTGTAGCCCCTTTTGCCTGAACTCTGATCAGTCCACTTCAGTAACCTGTACACGGTACCAGCTTTCTACCGCATGCGGTGCCTCCACCTGTGTAGTGGACAGATAGGGAAGTGTCTGTGCGAAACGTGTGGGGAGGCTTCTTGTGAGTTCTGTGCGGGTATAGTCTGTGGGAGTTCAAATCTCTATTTCTGATTTTGGGAGCCACAAATTTTGATTTTCAGGGGTTTCTTTTTCGTACTCTAACTCCAGTCAGGTGATGCAGTCAAATAGTAACATTTTCTTTTATGTTTCTGTTCATAACCGGAGTATTTAGACTTACAGAGAAGCAGAATTTGAAGAATTAATCAATATCCTGAAGAAGCATCACTCCTCCATTAAACATGAAGGCACATTTTGCAATAAAATGATTAACTTAATCAATATCACAATATTTAAATTGGCATAAGACAACTATAACAGAAATTTGCCTGAAGGAAGAGCAAAAATGGCAGCTCAACATGCCTGTATATAGCATTTTCAGGCAGGATAGGAGGGAGAATAAGTTTTACAAAGGTAGGGTGTACCATTTTTAGTTAAACATCAATTACAATTGTGAGGAGGGATTTCTGAGCTGTAATTTTCTGTGGTTCTATGGATGATGTATTAAATGAGGCATCAAAAGAGACCATATGAGACCAAATGAAAAAGGGACAGCCACACTGCTGTGACTGTACTATGGACCCCCAAATAATGTGAGGGAATTAGAAAAGCAATTATCTGGACAGGTTTATCAGTGCAAAAACGCTGGGGCTGTAATCATTGCAGACTTCAACTACACTAATGTCAATTGGGAAGCAAACAGTATGAAGGACGCAGAGGGCACAAAACTCTTGAGCTGCATTTGAGAGAACCCTTTTTTAGCCAGCAAGTTACAAGCCCAACGAGAGGGAGTGCAATTCTGGATATACCCTTTGGAAATGAAGTTGGGCAGTGGATGAAGTAGCAGTGGGGGACCATTTTGTAAATAGTGACTATAAAATAGTCAGATTTGCATAATTACGGAAAAGCGCAAACAGGAGTAAAAGTTCCAATTTGGGGAAGACAATTTTACAAAGTTGAGAGATGAGCTGGCAGGGGTGGTCTGGACACAACAATTGGAAGGAAAAACTTGTCATAGCTTTGGGAGGCTTTCAAAGGCGAGATTCTAAGGGCACAGTGTAGACATGTCCCCACAAAGAAAAAGAGTGGTACTGTCCCCTGTTTATCCAGAAGCATACAGGCCAAGATAAAGCAGAAAAAAACCTATGTGAGTCACAAAAGCTTAATACTGTAGAAAGCCTCGGAGTATAGAAATTACAGGAGTGAAGTAAGAATAGAAATTAGGAAAGCTTACGAAAAAAATTGACGGGCAAAATCAAAGAAAATTCTAATGTTTTATCAAAACAGAGCAAAATAATTAGTAAGGGGAATGTAGGTTCTATCAGAAATGTGCATCAGAGATTAGTTGATTCTGAAGATGTGGGCAGGGTTCTCAATGAGTACTCTTTGTCTCTGCCTTCACTAAGGAGAGAGATGATTCAAACATTCTAGTTGAAGACAAGTGTGGAATATCAGATGCAATAAGCATAGCGAGAGAGGAAATACTAGAGGGCCTGGCATCCTTGAAGGTGAATAAATCACCACAATATGATGGATTGTATCCCAGGCTGTTAAAGGAAGCCAAGGAGGACATATTTTGAGGAAGTAATGAGGAGGATTGATGAGGGTAATGACTGGATATTGTTTACATGGATTTCAGTAATGTATTTGATGAGGTTCCACATGGCATACTGGCCAGAAAAGTGGGATCTTGGAATGCAGGGGAAGCTGACAGGTTGGGTCAAAATTTTCTCAGTATAGAAAACAAAGTTCAATGGACGACAGATGTTTCTGCGAATGGAAACAGTTTCCAGTGATGTTCCACAGGACTTGGGGCCCTTGCTGTTCATTGTATATATAAATATATATATCAATTATTTAGATTTAAATGTGGATGGCATGAAGTTGGTCTGTAGTTGCTAGTGAAGATGATAGCTGTTGACGCCAGAATGATATCAATGGTTTGATTTGAATGGGTAAAGAAGTGGGTAAAAGAATTTAATCCAGAAAAGCGTGAGGTAATGCATTTGAGGAGGTCAAACAAAACAAGGGAATACAGAATAAACGGGAAGATATCGAGAGGGGTTGAGGGAGTGAGAGACCTGAGATTGCCTCTCCACAGGTATGTGAAGGTGGCAGGACAGGTGGATAAAATGGTCAAGCAAGCATATGGAATGCTTTCCTTTATTGGGCGCGATATTGAATACAAATGCAAGGATGCAATGATGAAGCTGTATAAAATGCTGGTTAGGCCACAGCTGGCGATTGTGAATAGTTCTAGCCACCACATTACAGTAAGAACATAATTGCTCTGGAGAGAGTGCAGAAAAGATGTACAAGAATGTTGCCAGGTCTTGAAAATTGCAGCTATGAGGAGGGTTGTTTTTTGCAGGGAACCGAAGAGGCTCAGGTTTGACCGAATTGAGGTGTACAAAGTTGAAGGGCCAAGACAGGGGCACAGATTTAAAGTGATTGGTAGAAGGATTAAAGAGGACGTGAGGAAAAAACTTTCATGCAGAGAAAATTGGAATTCACTGCCTAAGTTGGGGGTTGAGGCTGAAATGTTCAACTCATTTAAAAGGTAGCTGGGTCAACATCTAACGTGCTGTAACTTCCAGGGCTGCAGACTAAGTTCTGTAAAATAGGATTAAAATAAGCAGCTGGTTTCTTTTTCTCTTTTTTGGTCAGTGCAGACGTGATGGGTGGAACGGCCTCTTTCTGCACTTAACTGTTTTATGGTTCTGACAAGCACATGGCAGTGTACATGCACAGTACATTGGGAGTCTCTGAGGTCCATTAACTATGTGAGTTTGTAGTTTTGGAGTCTGCCATAGTTCCTGGGATTGGGACTTTGATTGTATACATCTGGATTCAAAAGGGTCCAACTTTGTTTCCTGTCTGCCAACCAGGTTTCTATCCATCTCAGCGCACGGTTCCCCAATCCCATGTGCTTTATTTTACATGCTAATCTCTAATGTGGAACTTTATCAAAAGCCTTTTTTTGTTGTCGGAGAAGTGGATACAGCACAGATCACAAATTGGTTGAGTGGGGTAGACGTGGAGAAAATGGCTCCAATTGTTGGACAATCTTCAAAGAATCCGTACAGTGCAGAAGGAGGCCATTCGGCCCGTTGAGTCTGCACCAACTCTCCGATAGAACATCTTACCCAAACCCACCCTGCTCTATTCTCCGTAACCCCACGCATTTACGCTGCTAATCCCTCTAACCCCAAATCTTCAGACACTAAGGGGAAATTTAGCATGGCCAATCCACCTAATCTGCACATCTTCACCGTGGGAGGAAACCGGAGCACCAGGAAGAAATCCACATATACACAGGGAGAATGTGTAAACTCCACACAGACAGTCACCTGGGTCCCTGGCATTATGAGACAGCAAAGAACAGTACAGCACAGGAAACAGGCCCTTTGGCCCTCCAAGCCTGTGCCACTCCTTGGTCCAACTAGACCAATCGTTTGTATCCCTCCATTCTCAGGCTGCTCATGTGACTATCTAGGTAAGTCTTAAACGATGCCAGCGTGTCTGCCTCCACCACCCTACTTGGCAGCGCATTCCAGGCCCCCACCACCCTCTGTGTAAAAAAACATCCCTCTAATATCTGAGTTATACTTCGCCCCTCTCACCTTGAGCCCGTGACCCCTCGTGATCGTCACTTCTGATCTGGGAAAAAGCTTCCCACCGTTCACCCTATCTATCCCCTTCATAATCTTGTACACCTCTATTAGATCTCCCCTCATTCTCTGTCTTTCCAGGGAGAACAACCCCAGTTTACCCAATCTCTCCACATAGCTAAGACCCTCCATACCAGGCAACATCCTGGTAAACCTTCTCTGCACTCTCTCTAACGCCTCCACGTCCTTCTGGTAGTGCGGCGATCAGAACTGGACGCAGTACTCCAAATGTGGCCTAACCAGCCTTCTATACAGCTGCATCATCAGACTCCAGCTTTTATACTCTATACCCCGTCCTACAAAGGCAAGCATACCATATGCCTTCTTCACCACCTTCTCCACCTGTGTTGCCACCTTCAAGGATTTGTGGACTTGCACACCTAGGTCCCTCTGTGTTTCTATACTCTTGATGGCTCTGCCATTTATTGTATAACTCCTCCCGACATTATTTCTTCCAAAATGCATCACTTCACATTTATCCGGATTAAATTCCATCTGCCACCTCTCCGCCCAATTTTATCTCTCTCCTGCTGTATTGCCCGACAATGCTCATCGCTATCCTCAAGTCCAACCATCTTCGTGTCATCCGCAAACTTGCTGATAACACCAGTTACCACCTTCTTCCAAATCATTTATGTATATCACAAATAGCAGAGGTCCCAATACAGAGCCCTGCGGAACACCACTGGTCACAGACCTCCAGCCGGAAAAAGCCCCTTCGACCGCTACCCTCTGTCTCCTGTGGCCAAGCCAGTTCTCCACCCATCTAGCCACTTCTCCTTGTATCCCATGAGCCTCAACCTTCTTAACCAACCTGCCATGTGGGACTTTGCAGTGCCATGAATCTGAGAAAATATTTGGTGCTTTGCGGAATGATGAAAACATTTAAATCTTGCATAATATAGAACTTTCAACAGAAACATAGAAAATAGGAGCAGGAGTAGGCCTTTTGGCCCTTCAATTCTGCTCCACCATTCATTACGATCATGGCTGATCATCCAACCCAATAATCTGTTACCGCTTCTCTTCAACCCCCCCCCCCCAGTGTCCTTTGAGCACTTTAGCCCCAGGAGTTGATCTGACTCCTTGAAAACATGCAATGTTTTGGCCTCAACTGCTTCTGTAGTGCAAAATTCCATAGGCTCATAACTTTGTGAAGAAATTTCTCCTCATCTCTATCCCAAGTGGTTTACCCTGTATCCTTAGATACCCTTGGTTCTGGACTTGCCTGCCATTGGGAACATCTTTCTTGCATTTATCTAGTCTGTTAGAATTTTATAGATTTCTATGAGAGCCCCCTCATTCTTCTATACTCCAGTGATTATAATCCAAACTGACTCAATCTCTTCATACGTCAGTCCCGCCATCCCAGGAATCGGTCTGATAAACCTTTGCTTCATTTCGTTTATAGCAAGAACATCCTTTCTCAGAAAAAGACACCAAAACTACACACAAAATTCCAGGTGCTGTCTCACCAAGGTCCTGTATAACTGCAGCAAGTCATCCCTGCTCCTGTACTCTAATCCTCTCTCTATGAAGGCCAACATACCATTTGCCTTGTTCACAGCCTGCTGCTCCTGATTGCGCACTTTCAGCGACTCGTACAAGAACACCCAGATCTCGTTGCACATTCTCCTCTCCCAATCCATAGCCATTCAAATAAAATGTCTGTCTGCTTTTGCTACCAAAGTGAAAACCTCATTTATCCACATTATGCTGCATCTGCCTTTGCCCACTCAGTCAACTTGTCCAAATCACACTGAAGCATCTCTGCATCCTCTCGCAGCTCACCCTCCTACCTAGGTTTGTGTCATCTGCAAATTGGAGGTATTACATTTATTTAGTTGCCTCATCCAAATCATGAATAGATGGGATCCCAGCACTGATCCCTGCAATACCCCACTAGTCACCGTGCTACTTGAAAAAAGACCCGTTAATTCCGACTATGTTTCCTGTCTGCCAACCAAGTTTCTGTCCATCTCAATGCACTACCCCAATCCCATATGCTTTATTTTACATGCTAATCTCTTATCAAAAGCCTTCAACTGGGTCCCCCTCACTAACTCTATTCATCACATTCTTGAACAATTCTTAGAATTGTCAAGCATCATTTCCATTTCCTAAATCTATGCTAACTCTGTCTGATCCTGCCACTGTTTTCCAAGTATTCTGCTATTAATTATTTTATCATGGACGCCAGCATTTTCCCCACTACCGACGTCAGACCTACTGGTCTTGATTTCCCTGTTTTCTCTGAACCTCCCTTTTGAAATAGGGAGGTTACATTGGCAATCCTACAATCTGTAGCAACTATTCCAGAGTCTATAGATGGAAGATCATCACCAATGCATCCACTATTTCTAGGGCCATTTCCTTAAGTACTCTGGGGTGTAGATTATCAGGCTCTGGGAATTTATCAGCCTTCAATCCCATTAATTTTACCAACACCATTTCCCTTCTAATTCCTTAAGCTAGTGTGTTGAACAGCTTGGTTACTTTCACTATTTAACTAACACTTGCCACTGTCTTTCTCCGTCCAAAGTGGATTCCTTTACATTTACCCTCGTCATACTGCATCCTCCATGTGTTTGCCCACTCACTCAAGTTATCTAAGTCTCTTAACATCCTCCTCACCGCTTAACATCCTCCTCACCGCTTAACATCCTCCTCACCGCCCTCGCTCCCCGCCCTCCCCCGTCAACATCCTCCTCACCGCTTCCCTCCCACCCGCCCTCGCTCCCTGCCCGCCCCCTCTCGCTCCCCCAAAGTTTTTGCTCGATCTCTTTCCCAAGGAATAACTTGTGTGGTGGATGGGCAGCTATCCCTGTGTCCCATTAATGTCTGTGGAAATCTGCAGTTATCCCTCCTCCTTCAGTCGTATCCATACAAACTCTCTGCTGTTCTCTGTATTTTGTCAAAGGACATCAGGTACATTTGACAGATGTCGGGTGGTTAATGCAATCAAGAGCCAGGCTGAAATTTAGAAGATTTAGAGGGAAATTCAAAAACCAGATAAATGCAAAGTGAGAGTATGAAAAGAGACTGGCAGCTAATATAAAGGACAATCCAAAAGTAGAAATGGGGGGAGGGGGCACTGATCATAAATTTCTAATCTTCCTCTGACTCAGGGCTGTTGCCAGAGGATTGGAGAATTAGGGCTTAAAGATATGCCCTGCAAATCCTGGTCAGTCAATTTAACCTATGGGGTGGAGAGCCTCTGGAAGTCGTAATTTGGGACCAAATTAATAGTGACTTGAGCTAGCACAGCTTTATTAAGCAAAGCCAGCATGAATTGAAGAGAAAATCACGTGTAACTAACTTTTTGTTTGAAGAGGTACCGAAGGATTGATGAGGGTAGTGCTGTTATATAAGAGTTCCAGAAGGCATTCGATGAAGTGCCACACAGCAGTTGTGGCAAAATTGGAGTTCGTGGAATAAAAGGGATGATAGCAACATGAAAAACAGGGTATTGATTGATGAATTTGTTTTGAACTAGTTTAAAGTGAAGTTCCTCCTGGGTCATTGGGATCCTTGCTCTTCCTTTTATGTATATTTTCATATATAAATATCTTGCATCTTGGCATAGATAATACAAAACTTAGAATATTGTGACTGGTGAGGAGGACAGTATAGAATTTTAAAAGGACGTAGACAGCTTAATCTGAGACTGATCTCAGATTAAATGTGATGCAGAGAAGTGTGAAAGTGATCTTGTGTTTGGAGGAAATATGCATAAAACAAAGGGTACAATTCTAAAGTGGGCCCTGGAGCAGAGGGAACTGGGTGCAAATATGCTTGAATCATTAAAGGTGCAGGACAGGTTGAGAGAGTGATTAATGAAGCATACACCATCCTAGACTTTAGTAACAGGAGCATTGAATCCAAAAGCAAGGAAGTTACATAAAACTTTGTACAGAAAAAAGACTGGTTCGGCCTCAACTGAATTGCACTCATTCCTACCCCAACCCACCTCCTTCATTTTGCCTAGCCGAATGGATGGAGCAACTCCCAGAGCAAAAGATTGTGTGGAGTCTCTGCAAGTTTTTTAAAAAACATGTCAGTCGAAATGCTCGGCAGAGCATTGGCACTTTGCAATATGGCCACTGGTTAGCGTATTTTCTGGTGGTTCTGTTCCCAGTGTAATGTTCTGAAGGACAGCAGTACTGCAAGGTGGCCACACAAGGGCGCTGCCTCACTCGTGCCTTGCATTTGCTCGCTGAGGACCTCTGGTGGGAAAAGCAGGTAACAGCAGCAGCTCGCAAGGTGCTGCAGCATTGAGCATTTCAGTGCCATGATGTGGAGATGCCGGTGTTGGGCTGGGGTAAGCACAGTAAGAAGTCTCACAGGTTTATTTAGTAGCATGAGCTTTCGGACCGCTGCTCCTTCACCAGGTGACTACTCACCTGATGCACGGGCAGCACTCCGAAAGCTCGTGCTACCAAATAAACCTTTTGGACTTTAACCTGGTGTTGTGAGACTTCTGACTGAGCATTTCGATGCGTGTGCCTAAACTGATCACTTGCACCTCAAGCGACACTTATTGAAAGTTACAGCACCAAAGGGTGCCACAAAGCCTGTTGCTTTACTGCAAGCTCCTCAAAGCATTCCAATTCTAAAAGTGACAGTTTAATTCTCCCGTGCCCCTCTCGTTGCTTCCCCCCCCATGCTTTGGCCCCTCCCCCCTGCTTTGGCCCCCCTTCACCGCTGTCGCGCGCGCTCCATTCAACTCACTTTGTTTCTGTCTGCCCCCCCCCCCATCTTTTCACCTCCTCTATCACTTCCTTCTGCCTCTGCTTCCTCCATTTCCCCTCTCTCTCTCTCTCTCTGACTTCCTGTCTTTCCACTTCTCTCCATCACCTTCCCTGTCCCATTCTCTCCATCAGGCTCTCCCCTTTTTCGTTAGTGTCTCTCCTGTCACTCGGTTGGTTGGAGTCCTGCTCACCTCTGCATCATAAAGTTCCGGTTTAAGTTTTTTTCCCCCCAAGATGGCACCGGAACAAGGCGACTTCTTGCAAGCTGTGCCCAGTATACGTTCTAATTCTATGCTTTTAAAACTTAATTCTCTCTCTTTTGAACTCTCTAACATCCTAGATATAACTGTAACACGTTGTGCGCGCTTTCGTTTCCTTCTCTATCAACGGTATGCTTTGTCTGTATAGCGTACAAGAAACAATCATTTTCACTCTATCCCAATGTATGTGACAATAATAAATCAAATCAAGTCCCACTCTCAAGCTTGAGCACACAAAGACTGACAGTCCATTGCAGTCCTGAGGGAACATGGCATTGCCAAATGTATTGTCTTTTAAACGAGGCCCCAATGCCTACTTGGTTGCATGTAGCAGATCCCATCGTGCTATTTCAATGAAAAGCAGTGTAGTCCTGTCTGTCAATTATAACTCAATCAATATCACATACAGGTTATCTGTTCATTGTGTTAATGAGAGCTTTGTAAGTGCAGATTGGTTTCCTGCCTGACCGTACTGACTGCTCTTCAACAAGTACTTCATTGGCTGTGAAGCATTTTGAGATGCTTCTCTGTTATGTCTCCCTCTCTCCTTTTCTCCTTTCACTGTCTCTTTGTCACGCATAATCTATCTCTCTTTCAAGTATACTCCTCTTCGTCTCCCACTCCCCTCCTGCATTTTCTTCGTCCCTTCTTCCCCCTCTCCTCTGTCTCCCCCTTCCTCTCTCTCTCTCTCCCTCCTTCCATTGCCATCACAGTTTTATTCTCCCCACAGTATCTACCACTCAGCTCTTGATCTTCCTGCTTCTATCTCTCCTTCTCTAACTCTCTCTCTCTCTTCTCTCTGCATCTTTCTCTCTCCCCTTTTCTGTCTGTCTTACACTCTTCGCAATCCATGCACTCTCTCTTAAAGTTATTAAGTCAGAGATATACAGCATAGAAACAGGCTCTTCAGCCCAACTTGTCCATACACCCAGTTTATACCATTAAGCTCATCCAAATTGCCCGCATTTGGCCCATATCCCTCCACACCAATGTTACCCATGTAACTGTCTAAATGCTTTTTACAAGACAAAATTGTACCCACCTCCTATTACTACCTCTGGCAGCTCATTCCAGACACTCACCATCCTCTGAGTGAAAGAATTGCCCCTCTGGACACTTTTATATCTCTCCCCTCTCCCCTTATACCTATGCCCTCTAGTTTTAGACTCCCCTATCTTTGGAAAAAGATATTGACTATCAGGCTGATCTATGCCCCTCATTATTTTATAGACGTCTATAAGATCACCTCTAAGCCTTCTACGCTCCAGAGAAAAAAGTCCCAGTCTATCCACCTTCTCCTTATAACTCAAACCATCAAGTCCTGATAGCATCCTAGTAAATCTTTGCTGCACTCTTTCTAGTTTAATAATAATCTTTCTATAATAGGATGACCAGAACTGTACCCAGTATTCCATGTGTGGCCTTACCAATGTCTTGTGCAACTTCAAGACGCCCCAACTCCTATATTCAATGTTCTGACCAATGAAACCAAGCATGCTGAATGCCTTCTTCACCACTCTATCCACCTGTGACTCCACTTTCAAGGAGCTATGAACCTGTACCCCAAGATGTCTTTGTTCTGTAACTCTCCCCAATGCCCTACCATTAACTGAGTTAGTCCTGTCCTGGTTCAATCTACCAAAATGCATCACCTTGCATTTATCTAAATTAAACTCCATCTGCCATTCATCGGCCCACTGGCCCAATTGGTCAAGTTCCTGTTACAATCCGAGATAACCCTCTTCACTGTGCCACTAATCTTGATGTTGTCTGCAAACTTGCTAACCAGTTCCTCGTTCTCTCCCTGTCTAAAGTTCTCTCTTCTTCTCTTTGTCTCCCTGTTTCTTTTTTTTCTGTTTCTTCTTTCCCCCCCCCCCCGTCCAACCCCTCCATTCAACTGCCTCTTACTCTCTCACGGTTTCTCTGTCTCTCTGTTGCAACCCCCCAGTAGAGCCCTTGCCAGAGCTCCCAGTGCTGAAGACAGCCCCCGTAGTTTTGATGAAGACTAAACTGGGCCGAGGGCGGTGGAGAGCCAAGAGTGCGTGTGAGGATCCAGAGCCCGACCCCACCTCAGACCCCCAATGGGAGGCCCATTACTGGGAGAAGGCCTCACCCTCTGCGTTCCCTGCCCCGGAAATTCACACTCACGTGGTCAACAGCCGGGAACTAGTTGGAGAGCAACCGGCTGACACAGAGCCTTACATGGAGACGGAGACAATGCAGCTCATTTGCGAGTCTGTGCCAGACCCTGACCAGAAGGACGAGAGTATCTCACTGGCTGGTGAGTACAGCTGGAACAATAATGGTGCCTGATAACCCCAATCTTAACCCTTTGTCCCCTAATTGCATATGACTCATTTGTTGGGTGTGTGGGGCTGGAGGGGGTGGTGTATGTTGTGTGGGTGCACGCATATGCATGCGCAGATGTCGGGAGGCTGTTCAAGTTCTTTCCATTTTCAGTGCATTAGAACACTCATTCAAGTCTGTGTGCGCCTCGGCACTTTTAGAATTTCACAATCAGTAAAACTGAGATTGCTACATGGACTGCAGCAGTTCAAAAAGGCAGCTTGTCACCACCTTCTCACGGGGCAGTAGAAATGGGCAATGAATGCTGGTCTAGCCAGCAACACCCCCACACATTTTTTATAAATGCTTCTTTCGTAAGTGGATACTTGCATTAGACACCAGGTGAGCTGAGATCTTTAAGGACAGCCTCAACACAACTTGTGGATGCACCCTAGTATTCACTCCCTAGTCACTCTCAATCACAGGCTGCCAAGGCAGAGTGGTTGGCAGACTCCGAACTCCCTGGCAGCTGCAAAATATGAGATTGGTTTGCTAGTTCAGTCCGTCATGACAATCACAGCCCAGCAACCAAAGACACATCCACGACATCCACTGCAGCAACTTAACCAAGGCTCCTTTCACAGCACCTTCCAAATCTACAAGCTGTATCTAGGGCAGCAGATGGAGGAACACCACCTCCTGCCCTCCCAAGTCACTCACCATCTAGACTTTGAACCATATCATCATCTGTTCACAGTTGCTGGGCCAAAACCCTGGACTCCCTCTCTAATAGCACTGTGGGTATACCTGGACTACATCAGTTCAAGAAAGCAACTCTCACCACCACCTTCTCAATGGCAAATGAGGATGGCAGTAAATACTGGCCTCGCCAACAAGATTGATTAAACAAATAAGTAAAAAATGCTTAAATATTTATAATCTCCATTTGCCTGGATCAGCGCAGCTCCAAACACACAAAAAGCTTGAAACCATCCAGGACAAAACAGCCCACTTGATTGGCATCCTATCCACTCATTCACTCCCACCACCAACATATAGTGTCAGCAGTGTGTACCATATGCATGACGTACTGCAGTAACTCAACAAGGCTACTTAGACAGCATCTTTCAACCTTTACCACCTAGAACACAAAGGCAGCAGATGGAATGGACCGCCACCCATTTTTAATAAATTTAATTTATGGAATGTGGACGTTGCTGGCTAGGTCAGCATTTATTGCACATCCCTAGTTGCCCTTGGATAGGTGGTGGTGAGCTGCCGCCTTGAACCGTTGCAGTCCCTGATGTGTAGATAGACCCACAGTGCTGCTAGGGAGAGAACTCCAGGATTTTGACTCAGCAACTGTGAAGGAACAGCCGATATATTTGTAAGTCAGGATGGTGAGTGACTTGAAGGAAAAATTGCAGGTGGTGATGTTCCCAAGTATCTGCTGTCCTTGTCCTTCTGGATGGTAGTGGTTGTGTGTTTGGAATTTGCTGCCCAAGGAACCTTGGTGACTTCCTGAAGTGAATCCAATAGATGGTAGACATTGGTGCGATTGACCATCAATGGTGCAGAGTCTGAATGTTTGTGGAAGACCTGCAAGTTCCCCTCCAGTCCACTCATCATCCTGAATTGGAAAAATATCACCCACCGTTCCTTCACTGTTGCTGGGTTAACATCCTGGAACTCACTCCCTAACTGCACTGTGGATGTACCTACACCACATTGACTGCAGCGGTTTAAGAAGGCAGCCCACCACCGCCTTCTCAAGGACAACTGTCTTCGCTCACATCCCGTGAACAAATATCAAAAAATACCTGCCCTACCCTCACCATTAAATATCTGGTGCTCACTTGCTTTAAGCAGCACCCTAAGCGGCCGTACAAACAGCATGTGGACACGAGTGATTCAAGGGAGTGGCCCATCACCACCTGAGGTCAGGTAGGGATGGGCAGCAATTGCTGGCCTTGTCAGCCACATCCGCACCCGAGAAAGAGTTTTTAAAAAGTTTTTTTTCTTTATACTTGCAGTGAGTATATATGAGCTTCACTTGCGTTGACTGACACTGGCTCAGATATTTTGCATTGCTTTCAGTAGCTTGAACCAGGGGACAAAAAAAAGTTAGGAGTTGGAAACGAGCACTTGAGCCTCGTGAAGGGCCAGACTTTTATCAAACAGAGAGCTACTTTACAGCTTCTAATATGAAAATCACCCCAGCACTTAAATACCAGCAAAAAGCAGGATTGTATCACTGTGCTAGGTACCAAAGATGCACGGCTCAATCTCCTTGCATACATCAGACAACACTTTAGAGGGAGCATTCCACGAGAGACAAGGGAGGGAGTAGAGATCTTAACAAGTTGGGACCAATTAGTGAGTGTTTTGAAAAAAAACTTTAGCTTTTCACCAGATTAGAACTCCAGACATTACCCAAGATGAATCACCCTTGGGGAGACATTCTCCTCCCTTGTATCTCAGGAAGTTGAAGTTCCCCAAGTGCAATATAGAAGCAAATGGTTCCCTGTGTTTGTTGTGTTCTTCCACTTCTCATTTCTTCATTTCTCTCCTCTGCCCAGGTCTGCCTGATTCC
Organism: Mustelus asterias; assembly: GCF_964213995.1. Lineage (NCBI taxonomy): Eukaryota > Metazoa > Chordata > Chondrichthyes > Carcharhiniformes > Triakidae > Mustelus > Mustelus asterias. The sequence continues at coordinate 94,898,893 of NC_135816.1, forward strand.
ATCAGAGAGCCGGAACTGGAAAATAGGTAGGAGATACCTCCCTCATTCTCGCATTGGTCTGCTCATGGCCTAGATCCCCCCCAGCATCTGAGCCTTTTCCAGCCAGCCTTGAACAAACATAATAAATGTAATGAACCCTCCCCCTCGAGTGTGTTGGGAGCATTGTGTCCAATGTAGGCACAGGATATTTCTCTAGATATGGGGGTGCAGGTGGTGGAGGGTGGTGTGGTGGTGGCAGTTTTGAGGGAGTTGGGGTGTTATTCCAGTGTGTGACGTTGTACAAGTATGTTGTCCCAAGGTGCGAAGGTTGATGGGTGAGCTATTACAGGATTTGATGATGAAGGGGGATTATTATGGCATGTGGCAGCGTGGGCTCCTTCTGGGTGTGAAGGGGGTTGGAATGCCAGATTTTGATAATGGGGTGATTTGGGCAGTCAGTTTGTGATGACAGGACAGAGGATATTATTATCCCCGTGACTGAGCCCTTGTGTATTTCTGCAGTGAGGAAGAAGAGCCGGAATTGGTGGAGACAGATGATGACGTTCCATTCCACGATGATCCCAAAGATGAAATGTACGAACCGTCACCACACAGGTAACAAGGTGGAGACAGAGGTGGGAGCATACCCCTGCAAGAGCCTGCCCTCTGACTAGCCCTGCCCCTTGCATCCTTGCTGCACAACGTCTAACCCTTCCAATCATCTTCTCGCTGCAGGCCCATGATTCCTCCCTTTTCATTCCCACCTTTTCTCTCTTCCTGCTCCACCCATCTTAACCATATCACTTCCTCCCCAATTGTCTTTTTTAAATTTATCTCCACAGTTGGCCAACTCAACATCCTTCCCCGCATCTTCTAACAACTCCAACCCCCCCGCGCCCTCTCAGACCACCTCCCTCTTCCCCCATGGGTGCTGTCCTCTCTACATTTTCTTGATTTCATCTGGCCCCCCTCACCTCTCCACCATCTCGCCTTTGGAAATGCCTGATTGTTGGTGTTTGCAGGCTATGGATCACTTTCTGAAGAGCTCTGATTTGCAATGTGTTTTAATCCTCAGAGAACGTGGGAAACCGAGGCGGAAACCACGGAAAGAGAAAGTGGAGACAGTGGAGCAGGTGGAGCTTCCTAAAAGGTAACAGAATCCATGAGTTCTCCCTTTGACTGAGGAGTACGCCATTCCTTTCCCCTTCCAGTGATTTCCCCACCCAATTCCATTCCCACTTCAACCTTCCATCTGGCTTCATTCCCTCATCAATTATACATCTGGGCATCGTGTGCAGTTTTCAAACTGACACAGTTTTCAGGGACTGCAGCACAAACCTGTGAAGGAAACAGATGAGTTAGTGAGGCGATTCTGAATACGTATCGGGTACATGACTTTGAAAATAGCAGCATTGAATCGGCCCAACCATCTTCAGCTGCTTCATTAATGACTTTCCTTCCATCATAAGGGATCTTCGCTGATGAACGTACAATCTTCAGCACCATTCATGACTTCTTAGAAACTGAAGAAATTCATGTCCAAATGCAGCAAGACCTAGACAATATCCAGACTGACAAGTGGCAAGTAACATTCGTGTCACACAGATGCTGGAGAATGACCCTCTCCAACAAGGGAGAATCCAACCATTGCCCCTTGACAATCAATGTCATTTAGCATTGCTGAGTCCTCCATTATCACCTTCCTGGGGCTTACCCATTAACCTGAAACTGAACTGGGTGAGGCAGATAAATTCTGTAGCATGTCAAAGGCTAGATATCCTGCGGCGAGTAACTCACTTCCTGACCACTCCCCTGTCTTTCTGTCTACCATCTACAAAGCATAAGTCAGGAGTGTAATGGAATACTCTCCACTTGTCTGTATGAGTGCAGCTCCAACAACACACAAGGAGCTACACATCATCCAGGACAAAGCAGCCTGCTTGATTGCTAAGATAAAAGCAAATTGCTCCAGATGCTGGAATCTGAAACAAAAACAGAAAATGTTATAAAGTCTCAGCAGGTGACAGCGGTGGACAGAGAACAGAATTAACGTTTCAAGTCTAGATGACCCATAATCTAGTCAAAAGCTCTGTTCTCTCTTCACTGATACTGTCAGACCTACTGAAATTTCACAGCAGTTTGTGTTTCTGTTGCTTCTTGACTACTACCCCTTCACAAACATTCAGTCTCTCCACCACTGATTAACAGTGGGTACTATCTACAAGATGCAATGCAGGTACCTCACCAAGGTTCCTGAGGCAGTACCTTCCAAATCCATGATCATCTAGAAGGACAAGAGCAGCCGATATCTTGGAACACCACCACCTGGAGGTTCTTCTCCAACTCGCTCACCATCCTGACTGGGAAATAAATCATCGTTTACCCACTGTTGTGTGTCAAAATTCTGGAATTCCCACCCTGATAGCACTGTGGGTGTACCTACACCTCAACAACTGCAGTGGTTCAAGGAGGCAGCTCACCACCACCTATCTAAGGGCAACTAGAGATGGGCAATAAATGCTGACATAGCCAGCAACTTCCATATCGTAAATTAATGTTAAAAAAACAAGGAAAAGTAAGTAATTGTGTCAAGTAGTGGCATGGTTGATGTTTCCTCTAATTTTTTGTAAGCTGTGCACGGCCTGTTTGTTGCACTGTATCGTGCCTTTCACATCACGACACAGCCGGGTGTGAACGTAACTTAATGGATATTATTCAAGGGCTCCAGACAGGGTCAGCACAAAGTTTGCCAAGAGGGTGGTAGGGATGAAGTGCTTCAGTGTGGCAAAGAAACTAGAGAAATGGCTTACTAACCAGAGCTCGGAGGTTTAAAATAGTCTGATTTCTTACCCATCTGCCAGTTAAAGTAGATTTTTCTTAATTACTCTGCCAAAACCTCCCAATTTTGGAAACTTCAATTAAATCTTATTAACCATCTCTTGCTGCAAGGAGAGCAGCCCCACTTCCTCCACACAGCAGAGGCCCTCTCTTCCTTGTGCCTTTTCTCTGCACCCTCTTCAGGTCCTTCCTGAAGTGTATGGTGTTCAGAGTTGTACTCTGAGCATGACGGCTGGACCGTACAGCTTTATTATAACTTCTTTGCCTGCTAAGTTCCTAGGAATCACTACTCGAGGCATCCTGTCAGTTTGAGTGCAAGGCCATCAGCACTCGGTTTCCCCCCTCTTTGTTCACCAGTTCCCCATCGTGTGCTTCCTTGCTTCTGTACATGCTGTGTATCAGGTTGCAAAAGATATTCTACCATGTCCATTCTTGAACTGAGGCAAAAACCAGGGCCTTTCTCGGCCCTTCCCATTTACTGCATTTATTCTTGATCCTTTGTTTCCTGGATATTACTAGTCTGCCTCTCGGTTAACATCTGCTGTTTGGATTCTTTCACTCGCTGAGCTTTTCCTTTGTTCCAGCACTTCAAGTTTGTATAATAATAATATGATAACTGTGGCTTCGTAAAGCTCCTGCCACATAAGAGGGATGGGGGACTTCAATTTTGGAGAGACTGGCAAAGCTGGGATTGTGCTTCCTGGAGCAGAGAAGGTCAAGGAGAGGTGTTCAAAATCATGTAGAGTTTTGATAGGGTAAAGAAGGAGAAGTGGTTTCCTCCCTGGTAAGTGGGTCAGGAATCGGAGGTTGTGGGTTTAAAATAACTGGCAAAAGAAATTGAGTGAAATTCATGAGAAATGTCTCTCAGCAGAAGCTTATTGAGGTCTCGAGAGCCTTAACATAGTCACGGAAAGTGGGAATCAGATTCAATAGGAACTTGAAGTGGACTAATTTGCAAGCTAATGGGTAAAAAGCAGTGTTTGCGACTAAATTCGTTCTCTCTTCCACTGGCACAAGAGGCAGCTGACGGCCTGTGTCATAAGGTTCAAAGAGAACTTGATAATGTGTCATTTGCAGCAATATAATATAAACTGCATATTAATGTGGCTGACAGCTCATCTCTTCAACTTTTGGCAGGAGACCACGAAGATCCAAAGAAGACAGAGGCCCTCGTCCACCCAAAAAACGGTAAGTTCAGAGTCGGGGAGTGGGACAGTGACTGATGTATAACCACATTACAGAGGCATCACCATTGGGGAGTTCTGCTTCCAATACCGGACTGGTTGCAGTTTACCACAAACGTGATCGCTTCAGTTAGGGGGCTCCAGAAAGTGTTTCAAGGACCCGAATTCTGGTGGGAGAGAGAGGCTGGGTCTTACAGTAATAGGATGCTGGGTGTAACTAAACATCCAGGTCTATGAATATACGAAATTAGAGCAAAGTTAGGCCATTCAGCCCCTCTGAACTGCTGCACCATTCGATAAGATTGTGGCCAATCTGATTGTGTTTCAAGTTCTATCTTCCCATCGACCTCAATAACCATTCATTCTCTTCCCTAACAAGAATCTATCTACCTCCCTCTTAAAAATATTAACGACCCTGTCTTCTGGGACAGAGTTCCAAAGTCACACAACCGCTTGGGGGGGAAAAAATCTAACTTCTCCCTTCTCTGCCTCAGGAAGAAGCCCCCAATCCAGTACGTGCGCTGTGAGATGGAAGGCTGTGGAACTATCCTCGCCAATCCAAGGTATCTGCAGGTCAGTGCAAACTAATCCGTTTGGCACACTTCCATTCCTTTTTATACACCTTTCTTTTAACCAAATGTCTTGAACTGCAAATGCTTGAACGTCAATGTAATTCTGACCAAGGATAGAGTTATAAATGACCAAGCTGCACAGTGTTCCACAGATTTAAAATTGAGTCAAACTGTACTGTGCCACTTCGATTGAGAATAGTGTTGAACTCGTCAGTGTGACGCTGATTTAGAATCATATCAAACCGTGTACTATCGCTGATCTCGAATGGTGTTTAACTGTGTGCTCTGACTCCAGTTTTGAACTGGGTTATATCATGCACTGATACTCTAATCTATAATCGGGCTAAACTGCGCACTGCCAAACATCTAGACAAGGGGTTAGCAATGCAGTAAAAGCAGAAAATGTTGGAAATACTCAGCAGCATCTGGAGAGTCAAAGCGATATATAGCAAGGAAACAGGCCCTTTGGCCCAACCTATCCATGCTGACCAGGTTTCCTAAAATGACCTAGCCTCATTTGCCTGAGTTTGGTCCCTATCCCTTTAACCTTTCCGATCCATGTACCTGTTCAAATGTCTTTTAAATGTTGTAATTGTACCCACCTCCTCTGGCAGCTCATTCTATATACACACAACCCTCTATGTGAAAAACCTGCCCCTCCGGTCCCTTTTAAATCTTTCCCCTCCCACCTTAAACACTTGCCGTCTTGTTTTGGACTCCCCTACCATGGGGATAAGACCTTGGCTATTCGCCTTATCTCTGCCCCTCATAAGGTCATCCCTCATCCTCCTATGCTTCAAGGGAAAAAGTGCCAGCCTATCCCACCTCTCCTAATTCAAACCTTCCAGTCCCGGTAACATCCTTGTAAATCTTCTTTGCCCCCTATCCAGTTTAATAGCATGATTTCTATTGCAGGGCGACCAGAATTGTATGCAGTACTCCAAATGTGGCCTTACCAATGTATTGTACAGTTGTAACATAATGTCCCAGCTACTGTACTCAATGCTCTAACCAATAAGGAAAGTGTGCCGAATGCCTTTTTCACCACCCTGTCTAACTGTGACACTATGTTCAAGGAACTATGTACCTGCACCCTAGGTCTTTCTTTTTGACAACACTCCCGAGGCCCGACCATTAATTGTGCAAGTCCTGCCCTGGTTTGTCTTAGCAAAATGCAACACCTCAACATTTATCTGAATTAAATGCCATCTGCCATACCTCGGTTGATCAAGATCCCATTGTAATCTTGCATAACTTTCTTCACTGTCCACTACACCACCAATTTTAGTGTCATGTGCAAACTTACTAACCTTCCCTTCGATATTTTCATCCAAATCATTTTTATATAAATTTCAAACAACATTGGATGTTTTTTACACAGAGTGCTGGGGGCCTGGAATGCGCTGCCAAGTAGGGTGGTGGAGGCAGGCACGCTGGCATCGTTTAAGACTTACCTGGATAGTCACATGAGCAGTCTGGGAATGGAGGGATACAAACGAATGGTCTAGTTGGACCAATGAGCGGCACAGGCTTGGAGGGCCGAAGGGCCTGTTTCCTGTGCTGTACTGTTCTTTGGACCCAGCACTGATCCCTGCAGCACACCGCTGATCACAGGCCTCCAGTCTGAAAAACAATCCTCCACCACCACCCTCTGTCTCCTACTGAAAAGTCAATTTTGTCTCCAATTGGCTGGATCTCCCTGGATCCCATGTGATCTAACCTTACTGACCAGTCTGCCATGCGGGGTACCTTGTCGAAGGCCTTGCTAAAGTCCACGTGGACAACGTCTACTGCACTGGCCTCATCTATTTTGTTGGTCACCCCTTCAAAGAAACTGTTAAATTTGCAAGATACGATTTCCTATGCACAAAGCCGTGCTGACTATCCCTAATCAGTCCTTACCTATCCAAATACATGTAGTTCCTGTCTCTCAGAATCCCCTCCAACAACTTATCCACTACTGACATTAGGCTCACCGGTCTGTAATTCTCTGGCTTTTCTCTGCCGTCTTTCTTAAATAACGGCAAACAATTTGCCTCCCTCCAATCTTCTGTCACCTCACCCGTGGCTGTCATGATGCAGATATCTCCGCTAGGGGCCCGCAATTTCTTCCCCTGCTTTCCATAATGTTCTGGGATTCACTTGAGAGAGAAACAGTTTGTTTCAGCTCGAGGATCTATCTTCAGAGCTCGTTAAACTTGAACGAGAATTTGGCTCCTTGACATGAAACATTTACTCCCAGAAGCTCCCAGTTGGCTATTTCCAACATTTTTATTTCAGCTTTCCAGTGTTGCTGTGTTTTGCTTTTGTTACATTTTGTAATGCTGCTCTGATCTACAATAGGGTTAAGTTTCAGCATTACTTTGTTCATGTTAAACTGGATTCTGTTAGTCTGAACTTGAATAGGATTAAATAGTACAGAGCCATTCACATCTAGAATGGGGTGAAACTGTGCAATGTCACACAGATGTAGAATATGGGTAAGCAGTGCAGCGTCGCTCTGATCCAGAAAAGCTGAAGTATCAATCTGACCTTGAATAGTATTATAGTGTGTACTGTCACTCTAATCTAGAATAGGTTAAAACCGTAGTGTCACTCAGATCTAGAATTGGGTTCAAATGTACACTGTCACTGATCTAGGATGGAGTTACCCGGGGCTGTGATTGTCTGATCCAGAGTAGGGTTAGGTAGTGCAGTGTCACTCAGAATTAATTAGGTTTAAACTATGCAGTGTCACTCTGAGCTAGAAAGTTGTTAAGTTTGGCTTGGTTAGTCTGATCCAGAATGGGATTGAATAGCGCAGTGTCACTGATTCAGGATAGGGTTAAACTGTGCAGTTGCACGCTGGCCTATAATAGGGTTAAACTCTGTGGTGTTACTGTAATCCAGATCGGAATTACGCTCTGCATTCTAACTTGGACCTGGAATAGGGTTTAACTGTGCACTCACCATGATTGACGTAGATTCCCATTGAGGTCATTAAACCAAAGACCGACCCCCAACAGGAAAATTAATGGTCAAGGTTTCACTTCTTGTAACTTTTGCTTCAGTAATTTAACCATCATTAGTTATATATTAAACCAAATCACGGTCCATGTATATGAGAAATTGGAATAGCACATACATCAAAGATTGATCTTGGGATCAACTCAGCAGCCCACATAGCATACATGACATCAACCATATCCATAAACTCCTTCAAAGTTCTGGTAGCATTCCTTTCTTTGAGGATTTAGCCACCGGTTCCCATCTGACGGCACCTCCCAACCGACCTGGCACGCTTCCCCAGACCACCCCCCCCTCTCCTCAGCTCTGCCCATGAGTGTCTTGATGGTGTGGATCTCTTAGTATTCCCCTTATCTAACCCCTGTGGTGTCAATCCTGTGTGCTGTATGGTTAATCAATTACTTTAAGGAACAGAAACAGTTGCAAAACCGTTGTTGCTAGTTCCTAGATCCAATCTTTGTTTTCTTCAGCTTGCGTGGAGCTTACCACTGAATGAGATGAGCTCGGATGATCCCGTCTCTCTTATCCGCTTTCAAGCAGTTTCAGTTTCCCAAAGCAAAGTTTCAGCTTCACCAGGCACCCGAGGCTTTGGCTTCACCAGGCACCCAAAGTTTCGGTTTTCCTTTCCGTTAGGACTTAACTCTCAAAGTAAAATGCTCGCCACATTTAGAATAGGGTTAAACATTGAGCTGTCACTCTGATCTAGAATCTGGTTAATCTGTGCCTGCCACTCTGATCTAGAATGGGGTGATCTAGAAATGAAATAACAGTGCACTATCACTTGTGTGTCAGTGATTGTGGTTACACTAGTCTCATGATAGGGGATCATGGTTACACTCGTCTTTGCCTGTGTGATAGTGAATTGTGGTTATACTAATACCATAATAGTGAATCATGGTTATAGTAGCCTGTCCCTGTGTGAAAGTGAGTTGTGGTTATACTGGTTCCTCTTTTGTGTGGTAGTGAGTGACGTCACTCCTCCATGGGTTGGTAGGTTGTTGCTATACCACTCTGCATGTGTGATGTCTTTGTTGCACTAACCTCGGCCCTTGTGACTGTGACGATGACTGTCATCCTCTTTCAGCATCACATGAGGTATCAGCACATGCTAAAGAAGAAGTATGTCTGCCCGCACCCATCCTGCGGCCGCCTCTTTCGACTTCAGAAACAGCTGCTACGACACACGAAGCACCACTCAGGTTTGTGACAACAATCGGAAGGTAGAGGGGTGGGGGCGGTGAGGTTGATGGTCGTGAGCCACCAGCATGAAGCAGTGGCCGTGCTTTGTTGTGTGACTTGTGCCTGCAGTTGGTGTCAGACCCTGTTTTGCAGCTTTGCCTCAGGTCCTGTGTGCAGCTTTACATTTCAGAAACAAATCACCCAAGGCAAAACGCAAGTTCCACAGATTGTACTTTTATATGCATTAGTGAGTGGATGGCACAGTGGTTGGCACTGCTGCCTCACAGCGTCAAAGACCTGGGTTCAATTCCCGGCTTGGGTCATTGTCTGTGTGGAGTTTGTACGTTCTCCCAGTGTCTGCGTGGGTTTCTTCCCGGTGCTCCGGTGTCCTTCCACAATCTGAAAGACGTGCTAGTTAGGTGCATTGGCCGTGTTCAATTCTCCCTCAGTGTACCCGAACAGGCCCGGAGTGTGACGATTAGGGGATTTTTCACAGCCACTTCATTGCAGTGTGGATGTACTTGTGACACTAATAAATAAACTTAAACGAAATATACCCTAATGAACCCATAGCACCGTGTAGCGCAAGAGTTTCCCAGTTCAGTATATGCACAAGGAAGATGAAAACCAACTTGATCAATGAGTTCAACACTGTTAGCAAAGTAGCATTGTGATTATTTTACCAGACTAGCTATCCAGAGGCCTGACTTAATGATCAAGATACATAGCAGCAGGGGAAATCCAAATTTGGTTAATCAAAGAAATTTGGGTGAAAAAGCTATGATCAGTCAACATAGCACCTGTGCAATACCAGACTGATGTAATAGCTTATCTGGCTCAGCAAACATGAAGGAAGGAAATATGCTGCCCTGACCCAGTCTGATATATATGAGAGCCCAGGCTAGAGCAATCTGTTGACTCTTAACCGCCCTCTAAAGTGGCCCAGCAAGCTGCTCAGTTGTACAATCGCTGCAAGACCACTCATTGTGGCATTGGATTCAGACCTGAGAAAGGAAAACACGGGCTTGTCAACGCTGCAAGGTCTGTTCTAATTTACTGCTTATTTAGTGAGTAAAGGAGGAATCTGGATCCAGTCTTGTTTAAAGTATTCACCAAACCTAGAGAACAAAGGCACAGACTCCCTTTCCCTCCACCAACACAGGTAGAAACCAGCTCTTAGACAGAAGAAAATTTCCTGTAGCTTTTCCTAATTGATAGCAGCAGCTCCCATTTACAACTAGAGCTTGCACTTAATAATGACAGGATTACAACATTAACAAGGTCTCCCTCACTAACGTCTGGAGTCTTGTGCCAAAATTGGGAGTGCTGTCCCACAGAAAAGTCAAGCAACAGCCTGACATGGTGATGCTGTCCTCCAGCCAATGTCTTAGAAACCCCATCGTCATCCTGACCCATGAAGCATCACGGCATGCGGTCAGACGGGGCAAGGACGCTTCTTCTGCCCTCCTTCAGCTGAGGAATCAATGATCCTCCATGTTGACCATGGAAGAAGCACTGAGGGCAGAGAGGGTAGGGGACTTGAATGCCTATCACCAAGGGTGGCCCAGTAGCCCTGCTACTGACCAAGCTGACTGAGTCCTCAAGAATAGGGAAGAACTACATGAACTGATCCCTCACAATCTACAGCCTTGGTTCAAATATTACAGCTCTGGTCAAACATGGACAACAGAGGTGAGCTGAGAGTGACTGTCGTCAACACCAAAGCAGCATTTGACTGAGTGGTATCAAGGAGCCCGAGCAAAACTGGAGTCAATGGCAATTGGGGGGAAATCCTCTGGTTCGAGTCAAATCTGGCACAAAGGAAGGTAGTTGTGGTGGTTGGAGGTCAATCATCTCAGCTCCAGAATAGGGTAATGTCCGAGTCCCAACCATCTTCAGCTGCTTCATCAATGACCTTCCTTCCATCATAAGGTCAGAAGTGGGGATGTTTGCTGATGACTGCACAATGGTCATCTCCATGCATGACACCTCAGATATTGAAGCAGTTCATGTCCAAATGAAGCAAGACCTGGACGATATCCAGGTTGGGCTGACAAGTGGCAGGTAACATTCGCTGCAGACAAGTGCCAGGCAATGACATTCTCCAACAAGAGAAGATTTAACCATCGCCCATACTGTGGCTACCAGGGTAGGTCAGAGGCTATGAATCCTGCAGCGAGCAATTCATCTCCTGACTTACCTATCCACCGTCTGCAAGGCATACTTTCCACTTGCCTGGATGACTGTGCAGCTCCAAGAACACTGAAGAGGCTCAACACCATCCAGGACAAAGCAGCCTTCTTGATTGCTATCCCTTCCACGAACATTGAATCCTTCCATCACCACAAACAGTGTGTGTACCATTTACAAGATGCACTGACTATGATCTAGAAGGACAAGAGCAACGGATACCCGACTTGGAAATATATCACCGTTCATTCACTGTTGCTGGGACAAAATCCGAGAGTGACTACTGCATGGTCCTTGTGGAGATAAAGTCCTGTCTTGTGAGGACACTTTCATATCAGCACTGTCACCGTGCTACATGGGACAATACAGATTGAACCGCTCAAAACGCAGTGCCCATAAGGCACTGTGGGCAGCAGAATTGATAAAACCGTAATCCATTCTCTCACTGACATATCCTTCACTCTGCCATCGTGATCAAGCCAGGGGACCAGCCCTTATAAAATTAAGTGTGTAGCAAATGCCAGCTGCAGCATCAGGCATAATTAAAAATGAGCTGCTGAGGTATTAAGGTTACAGCGCAGGGTTATATGCATTCTAAAGATAGATAAACAGTCACATGATCAGATCCGATCAAAGCTCTTGAGTCCTGTCACGTCTGGTTGTGAATGGTGATCTACAATTAAGCTACCTCCTGAAAGAGACGATTCCACAAGTCTCCCTCCCCTCACCAATGGTGGAACTAAGCACGAGATGAAGCTGAAATACTCAAAGCCATCTTCAGCCAGAAGGGCCATGTGAATGTTCCATCTTGGCCTCCTCCCCACCCCCCATCATAGAATCCAGATATCGTTCCTTGGGTATGGTGACCAAAACTGCAGCACGACTTTAAAATGAAGTATTGCAGATGATGGAAAGTTCTCCTCTTGAAACATTCTGCCAATTTACCTTTTTGCAACTATCAGCACCTTCCATGGCCCTTAACGCTGCCATTTACACTTTCTCTGTCTTGTGTCCTCCACATCTTTATTGTAATCTCTCCTAGCTCCCACTGATCACTGACCTTTTTGTTCCTCTTATACAGCACATAATTCTTCATGTCGCCCTCTTTTTAACTCTGAATAGAGGCATCCATCCAGACTTGAAACATTAACTCTGTTTCTCTCTCTCTCCACAGATGCTGCCAGACCTGCTGAGTTTATCCAGCATTTTCTGTTTTTTATTGCAGCAAGACTTTTGTTACTCTTGGTGCTCCAGCTGCCCTGCAGTTAAGGCCTGCAAAGCATTAGCCTTCCCATCTGGACCTGTGCAGTTGTGGTCTCCTGACTTGGGGAAGAATACACTTGAAAGGAACTAGTTCAGAGAAGGTTCACTAAGCTGATTGCGCGGATGAAGGCATGTCCTTTGGGGAAGGTTAGCACGATACTAATTTGAGTTCAGAAGAGTGAGAGGTGATCTTATTGAAACCTATAAGACTCTGAGGGGTTTCGGAAGGGTTGTTGCGAAATGTTTCACCTCTTCTTAGAGTAATCTAGAACTAGGCGTGGAGTTTGAAGTAAGGGCTCTTCCAGTTAAAACGGGAGATGAGGTGAATTGCTTCTGAGGGTCTTAATCTGCGGAATTCTCTTCCCCAGAGAGCAGTGTTGACTATGTCATTTAGGGCTGACTTAGATATTTGATTGACAAGGGAGTTGAGGGTTTTGGAGAACATAGAGAAACTGTAGTTAAGACCACAATCAGATTAACTGATATTATTGAATGGTGGAGTGGGCAAGATAGGCCAAATGGCCTACTTCTGTTTCTGATAATCAAACTGATTTGATTTGATTTATTATTGTCACATGTATTAGTATACAGTGAAAGGTATTGTTTCTTGCGCACTATACAGACAAGGCCTACCGTACAAAGAAAAAGAAATCAGCGGGTGCAGAATGTAGTGTTACAGACATAGCTAAGATATAGAAAAAGATTAACTTAATACGGGGGTAGGTCCATTCAGAAGTCTGATGGCAGCAGGGAAGATGTTCTTGAGTCAGTTGGCACATGACCTCAGACTTTTGTATCTTTTTCTCGACAGAAGAAGGTGGAAGAGAGAATGTTCGGGGTGCTTGATTATGTTGGCTGCTTTTCCGAGGCAGTGGGAAGTGTAGACAGAGTCAACAGATGGGAGGCTGGTTTGCATGATGGACTAGGCTTCGTTCATGACCCTTTGTAGTTTCTTGCAGTCTTCGATAGAGTAGGAGCCATAACAAGCTGTGATAGTTATTGTACCTACACGTTCACTGTTTTTCTTGTACAAAGACATCGAAATCTCTGTGAACACCAACATTTAGGAGTTTCTCACAATGTAGTTTTTCTATTCTTCCTACAATTCCCCACAATTATACTCCATCGGCCACCTTCTTGTTTCCTCACTTAATCTGTCTACATCTGAGTCTTCTCATCTCCTCACATGTTGTGTAATTCCCACCCCCCCCCCCCCCCCACCCCTCCCCTCCTCCACCCACCCAGCTTCATATCGTCAGCAAATCTGGATAAAAGTACTGCAACTTGTTTAGCTTTCAAAGACTTGTTCTGCGACGAACACAATCTGGTACCACCTTTCTGCCATTATTGGTACCTTCTTTATCCTTTAATGCTACCATGACCATTCCCTTTGTCTTGTGTCCATGACATCATTGTCAATCTGTCCTCAGCTCTGACTGATCCCTGACCTTTTCTGCTGCAGTCTCCCCCCCCCCCCCCATCCCCCAACTATCTCACCTATCACATTGCTACCTTTTTCATCTCAGAAGTCATCCAGACTCAAAACGTTAGCTCTGTTCCTCTATCCACTGATGCTATCAGACCTGCTGAGTCTTTCCAGCATTTTTGGTTTTTATTTCAGATTTCCAGCATCCGCAGCATTTTGGTTTTACTATGTTGCACAAAATGTTCCCTGTCCCTTCGTCCAACTCGTTGATTTGGAATGGAGTGCACAAATTCTTGTGGCATTTTGCTAGTCACAACATACGAATTTGGAAGTGACACATTGATCTGACTATTTGTTTTGTCCTTGAACCAATCCTCTATCTGTGCTAATTGATTGTACCCAGCTCCATGGGCCCTTGTGCAATGACTTTTTGTGTATTTCTCCCTGTGTCTATGTGTCCCTGCCTGTCTCTATCGCACCTCTTGGTCCTAATCATGCTCTCTTTATGCCGGACAGATCAGAGGGATTATATTTGTGAGTACTGCGCCCGTGCCTTCAAGAGTTCTCACAATTTGGCTGTTCACAGGATGATCCACACTGGAGAGAAGCCACTACAGTACGTATCATGGACTATTCGATATTTAGAGGCCAGAGGTGCCTCTCTAACTCTCCCAGTTTCTTAACCCTCACGAGATTGTCTTACCATTCTGAACATGCCACTGCCCCTTCTTGCTCAGTTCCCCTTTCGCCTGTCCCACGGCCCCCTCCTCATCCCTCCCCCCCCCCCCCCCCCACCTGTCCCCCCTCTCCTCACACCACTCACTGTTTTCCCCCCACATGGCCCCCTCCCGTCTGTCCCTCTCCTCCACCAATGGTCCCCTGCCCCCATGGCTCCCTCTCGCCAATCTCCTCACCCACCCATAGTCCCCTCTGTCCTGTCCCCACTTGCCGGTGCACACTTCCCCACAGCCCCCTATACCTCTCGGCTTCCCATCGCCAGAGCCCATGTGTCCTGCCTTTTTGCGGCCTCTCTCTCTTTCTTCCAACTCCTAACAAACTCCTGCCATCCTCTCCATTTCATCGTAGAAACTTCCCTGCTGTCCTATAGCCGCCTTGCCACAGCTTTCTCCCCCTTATTTCTCCCTCCCTCTGCTCCCTGCTCCCCGCCCATGTGCTCAGCCCTTTCCCCATCGTGATCAGCATGTAAAATTAAAACAAATGGGATTGGTGGTGGTGCATTGAGAGGGATAGGGAACCGGTTGAGAGAAAGGAACCAAAGACGAGGAATAAACTGGTCTTTTTCTAAGTGACAGGGAGGGATTGGTATCGGTGCTAGGACCCCAGCTATTCACTATATATATTAATGATTTTGATGAGGGAACTAAATATAATATCTCCAAATTTGCAGATGGCACAAAGCTGGGTGGGAAGGTCAGCTATGAGGAGGATGCAGAGATCCTTTAGCATGATTTGGACAAGTTGAGTGAGTGGGCAAATGATTGGCAGATGCAGTATGATGTGAATAAATGTGAGGTTGTTCACTTTGGTAGCAAAAACAGGAAGGCAGACCTGAATGGCTATAAATTAAGAGAGGGCAATGTGCAACGAGATCTGGCTGTTTTCGTACACCAGTCACTGAAGGTAAGCATGCAGGTGCAGAAGGCAGTAAAGAAGGCAAATTGAATGTTGGCCGCCTTAGCGAGAGGATTCGAGTACAGGAGCAGAGATGTCTTGTTGCAATTATACAGGGCCTTGGTGAGGCCATAGCCGGAATATTGTGTGCAGTTTTGGTGTCATTCTCTGAGGAAGAATGTTCTTGCTTTAGAGGGAGTGCAGTGAATTTTTACCAGACTAATTCCTGGGATGGCAGGACTGACGTGAGGAGAGATTGATCCAGTTCGGATATTATTTACTGGAGTTCAGAAGAATGAGGGGGGATCTTATAGAAACCTATAATATTCTAACAGGACTAGACGGGAGATGCAGGAAAGATGTTCCAGATGGTGGGGGGTGTCCAGAACCAGTGGTCACAGTCTGAGGATACGGAGTAAACCTTTTAGGACTGAGATTTGGAGGAACTTCTTTACCCAGAGAGTGGTAAGCCTGTGGAATTCGCTGTTACACAATGCAGTTGAGGCCAAAATGTTATATGTTTTCAAGAAGGAGTTAGACATAATTCTTGGGGCGAAGGGGATAAAAGGATATGGGGGGAAGGCTATCCAGTATTCGCGAGCTATTCCGTTGGATGATCAGCCATGATCATCATGAATGGTGGAACAGACTCGAAGGGCCAAATGGCTATTATTTACTATGTTTCGATATAACACTGACCTCTGCTCGCTCCATGTCTCTCTTCAGGTGTGAGATCTGCGGCTTTACCTGCCGACAGAAGGCCTCCCTGAACTGGCACATGAAGAAACACGATGCTGACGCTAACTACCAGTTCTCCTGCAACGTGTGTGGGAAGAAGTTTGAGAAGAAGGACAGTGTGGTGGCGCATAAGAGCAAGAGCCACCCAGAGCTGGTCATCGCTGAGGCGCTGGCAGAGAGTGCCGAGGTTGTGCAGTCCTAGAGACCCTCCCAGTGCACCCGAGACAGACTTGTGCCATGCGGAACCTCCCCATCCCTTCCCCTCAGTGCCGGAGTGAGGAGGAGGAGGTATTGGCGATGGAGGGAGAGACAGAGAAAGCAAGAGACTCTCCTCATTTCAACTGGTGTATGCATGTGGAGTGGAGGAGCGACATCTTCAATCAAGCCCACTCTCCCTTCTCCTGCCCTAACCATCGCTCGGATTGTACCCCCGCCCCTCCACTGTGCCCACAAGGCGAGACCCACCAGCCAAGTCACAGTCATGTTGGGGAATCCTGCAAACTGTTAATGGACCTGGGCAGGGTGCAGGGGGGGGAAAGTTTATCACTGCATTCACAAGGCAGCTCATTGATTGCCAGAAGCATCAACTGAGTGCTGCACCACATGGTGGTATGTATGTGTGTGTGTGTGTGTATATGTGTATGTGTGTGTCTTGTGTTAATCTAGAGGGAAGGCATCTTGTGTACAATCTGAATTAGGTTGGGGTGGAAGATCGTGAGTGGGGGAAGATCAGCGTGGTTTCTGTCCAGGCCCCTGCATTGGACAGAGAAAGGAAATCAGCCAGGATTGGTGTGCTGGATCAACGGCCAGTGCCAGCCTGGATTATAGAGAGGGGATGAGAGCTGGGGATTTCTGAGAGAGTCAAGTTCAGAGGAGGAAGGTTGTTCTAGTTGGTTTCTTCTCCATTTCCCCCGATTGATGGGACAGTAAGTGGGTGGTTCGGAGGCAGCTGCATCACAGCGAGGAGGGAAAGGGGCATTTCATCCAAGCTTCATGCAACATTTCATCCTGTCGTCTCAACACTATGGAAAGTGTAGGATCTGATTGCCCTTGGAAGTTGTGTTGGCTCCAAAATTCAATGCATTGGGAGGATTAAAATAAGAGCACCACACGTCGCTCTCCACTCGCCTGGAAGAAAGCAGTGACATGGCGACCAGGGGCAATGAGAGTACCAGCGCTTGCGGGAATGCATGTTCCCTTATGCATGGCAGTGGTGGGAATGGGAGTGGCGAGCGTGTCTTTATACATAGGTGAGGGTGTACATAGGACTGAGTTTGAGTATGGGACTGAACCTCTGGCACAAGTGGATCTGGATATCCGCGCACATTTGCGTGGGCTTATCAATGAATGGGTGTGATCTCCAGTTGCAGTCATGCACCAGTAAATGTGAATGTAGACATGGGACTGAGAGCACGTGGGGGTGCCCACATACACAGGTTTGTGCAAGACGGTAAGTGTGATTTGCTGCACGAGGTGGGGTGTGTGTGTCTGGGTGTGTGAATGCGCAAAGATGTATCTGAGCACGTGTGTGAGTGTGCACAAAAGGGTGGGTATGTGTGTGTCTTTGTTCCTTACAGTTGTGCTGTGCTGGATCAGAGGTCTCTCTGCTCCTGATGGTGTAAATACCTGTAGTCAGACCCTGTCAGAAGGCATTGATGGCTGTAGTTGGATTTATACTGAGCGGGAAATCACACGGGGGTTTTTGTTACAGTTTAAAGTTATGGATTGCATAGACGAAAACCATTAGACTCCACTGTGAGCGCTGTTTAGTAGAAATAAATCTGTATAATTAACTATTAAAAAAAGAGCAATAAACACAGTATTTTCTTCCATTGTGTTGTCTTTTTACGGGTTCCACTGCATCTATGTGCCTCATTTGTGTGTCTGCCTGTACTCCACACTTGTGTTTTTGTTATGTTTGACTATATTTTTTGCCTGTGGCTGTGCTTCTGTATGTCTGACTACACAATCTGCCTGTATCTGCTCCTTGGGTGTCCAACTGTTGCCCGGCAGTATTCTTCAAGAATATGTGTTCACTGTCTGCCCATTCTCTGCAGTCTTTTTGTCTTTACATGTCATTGCCATGTATGACTGTGTGTTATCTGCATGTGTCTGTATTACCTGTGTAGCTGCTTGAAGTCTCTGCATTTGTGTTCTGTGTATCTATGCCGGTAGTCTCTACGTGTGTTATTTTGTGTCTGATAGACCTTCAGCACCTGCCTGTGTTCTCTTAACTCTCTATCTGTAATCTCTGTATATGTCTCTGTTCCTTGTTTGTCTGCATGTCTTTTTCCATCTACCTGTACCCTGCATGTCTGTGTCTGCTTGTGCTGCCCGCATGTCTGTTCAATGTGTGTGCCTGTACATTCTGCATCTCCATTGTGTCTACCTGTACGTTCCACCTATGTCTGTATTCTCTGTGCTCTCTTCTTGCTCCCAGCATGTATCCCTTGTGTGTCTGCTTGGGATCTCTGCATTTGTGTGTGTTCTGTGTCTGTCTTTTCTGAATTTGTCCCTGAAGTCGCAATATTTGTCTCTGATCCCTCAGTGCCTGCAACTTATCTGTACTTTGCATGTCTTAATTTGCATATGTCTGCATGTTGTCTCTGCCTGTGTTTCTCCTGTGCTTCTGTTCTGTGGACTCTATTTGTTGCGTGTCTGTTTTGTACACACTACCTGTATTCTCTGCATGTGTCCATTGTTCTCTGTCTATGCTGTTCGTCATTATGCTGTGCCTGCCTGTATTCTGCGTGTGTTTGGTGTTCCACGTAATCGCTACCTGTACTTTCTGTTCTGGTATGCTCTGCCTGGCGCGAATCCTGTGCCTTTGTCCCGTGTGCGCCTGTAGATTCTATTCATCTCCATGTTCTCCATCTGTCTGGATACTCCACATATGTCTTTGTGGGCTGTCCACATGTGTACATGATCTCTGTCTTCCTATAATTTCGGTTCTTTGTACACTCTGCATTTGTGTATTTTTTTGCATGTGCTTCCCATGTTTGGATTTTATCTGTTTCAGCATAGTTACAGGCTGCAGTTCTTTGTGCCCATGTTTGTAATTGAAAGACATGGCAGATAAATTAGTTTTTTTGGAGATTGGCCAGTCCTGAAGTTCCATACAATGCTGCTATTGAAGAATAGTTTTACACACAGCTGAACTCAACCTTCCTGCACCCTTTCCCTTCCATCCCCTTTGTGAGTTGCTGATCTCACTTCACTTCTACACTGTCCAAGTTGTTGTAGCCTTGGCCTCCTGGACCCTTGAACCACTCTCTGCACCAGTCACCATCGAGGTGCTCTTGACTTAATGTGGTGATCCCCAAGTTGCTCAGGAAGCTTGAATGTTCAGGTGAGTGAGGCATAGAGTGGGTTTTGAGTCTTGGAGTAATGAAGGAAATATGAATGTAAACAATGGCTTATTGGGCCCAAACATGGGACCCGTGACCACCACATGCCGAATCTGCACATAATCCTTTTGTGGACACATTTCTGACTGTTTTTAAACTTTCAATTGTAGATTTTTTTCAAAAAATAAAGAAATCTCAAATATAATGAAGTATGGAAATAGATTATTTATGAACTTCAAAACTATTTCAATGGTTACAGTTTCCTTTTCAGGTGAGATGCTAAACCCCTGCCCACTCAGCTAAACATAAAAAAAAACCTCTGGCAGTATTTAAGTTTAGAGCAGGGAGGTTCTCCTTGATGCCTTAGCCAACGTTCATCCTGGTTGATGAATCCTGGTGTGCAGAAATTGGCTGCCGTCTTTGACACACAGATCTGTTTATAGTATGTCCCTTTTCCTGACTCTGCTCCATCTGTGTCTCACTCACGGTAATTTGTGTGTATTTTTGCCATTTGTTTATGTGCAACAGCTCACCCTGCCTGCCTCAGTCTTTTTGCCTTTTCTGTGTACATGATATTGTCTCTTTTTTTCCTGTGGGCGTGATTCTCTACCCTTTCTACATGTGCCTGAGGCATTTGACTTGCTATGTGCCTCAAGTCTTGTGGACGTAGGGCCTAATGATTTCATTGCATTTGTCGTTCTAAACTAACCTAGTTGTTTCAATGATCTGTGGGCCACACTGTGGCACAGTGGTTAGCACCGCTGCCTCACAGCGCCAGGGACCCAGATTCAATTCCAGTCTTGGGTGACTTTGGAGTTTGCACATTCTGCCTGTGGGTTTCCTCTGGCTGCTGCAGTTTACTCCCACAATCCAAAGAAGTGCAAGTTAGGTGGATTGGCTATGCTAAATTCCCCTTTTAATGTCCAAAGATAAGTTGGATAGATGATGGAATTATGGGGATAGGGTAGGTGGTTGGGCCTGGCTAAGATGCACTTTTGGAGAGTTGGTGCAGACTTGATGAGCCAAATGGCCGCCTCCTGCACTGTAGGAATTCTATGATTCTATAATCTCGTATGGAATGATACAAGGACTGCAGGAACTAGAAAGTACACATCTGTTGTTGCTTCTCCCCACATTCTAAAATGTGTAATTGTCCATTTTGAAAGAAAGCATTAAAAATAGACATATCATTAAATGGTGAGAGATTACAAAGCTCTAAATTTCAGTGGGATCTGAGTGTCATAGTATATGAATCACAAAAGGTAGTGTTCAGGTACAGTAAGTAATTAGGAAAGCTAGTGGAATGTTAATTATTGCAAGGAGAAATGAACAAAGTGTAGGGAGATTATGCTTTAAGCTTCATTTGTACAGGGCACTAGTGAGATCACATTTGGAGTATTGTGTACAGTCTTGATCACCTTATTTAAGAACGGATGTGAATGCATTGGAAGCAGTTCAGTGAAGGTTTACCAGACTAATACTTGGAATGGGCGGGTTGTCTTATGAAGAAAGGTTGGAAGGCTGGGCTTGTTTCCACTAGAAGAGTGAAAGGTGACTTGGTTGAAACATAAAAGATCCTGAGGGGTCTTGAAGGAATGTGGAGATGATGTTTCCTCTGGTGGAAGAATCTAGAACGAGGAGCCACTACTTAAAAATAAGGGTCGCTCATTTAAAAGGGTGATGAGGCAAAGTCTTTCACTGAGGGTTGCGAACTTTGGAACTTTCTTCCTGAAAAGGGCAGAACAGTGGTCAGCACTGCTGCCTCACAGCGCCAGGGACCCAGGTTCAATTCCAGCCTTGGGTGACTATGTGGAGTTTGCAAGTTCTCCCCGTGTCTACATGGGTTTCTTTCGGATGCTCTGGCTTCCTCCCACAATGTGGAGATGCCAGCGTTGGACTGGGGTGAACACAGTAAGAAGTCTCACAACACCAGGTTAAAGTCCAACAGGTTTATTTCCTCCCACAATCCAAAAAAAATGTGCAGGTTAGGTGGATTGGCCATGGTAAATTGCAATTTAGTCAGGGGATTAGCAGGGGTAAATACGTGGGGTTATGGAGATAGAGGCTGAGTGGGATTGGGCCAAATGGCCACCTCCTGCATTGTAGGGATTCTATGAAAAGGCACTGGAAGCAGATTCTTTGAATATTTTTAAGGCAGAAGTGGACAGATTATTGGTAAGTAAGGGGACGATAGATTATCGGGGCCAGCTGGTGATGCAGATTTGAGGTTACTATCCGATCAGCTATGATCGTTTTAAATAGCACACAAGGCTAGGGGGATTCAATGGCCAACTGCTCCTTGTTGATGTGTTCGTATGTAATCCCAACTCTTTTTCTCCTTACAATACATTAATTCTCTATTTCCTTTCTCTGCAAGGCCATGGAAATATTTATCTTCTAATTCTTGAAACTTCCCCTTCAGTTTTCTTTCTTGGACATTCCTCATCAGCACTTTTTATTTGTCGTTGAATCAAGTTCTTAACATATTATTCTTGATCCTTCATTTCCTGGCCACTCCTGGTATCCTTCAAGTAACTTGTCTCGCTTTTAGAACTCTTTTCTTTCCTCTTTGAATACTCAAGTCTGCATATGGATAATGGGGTAACCGTACCTTCATATACACTTACCGCAGGGCAGGGACGAGGAACATTACTCATAGAAACCCCACAGTGCAGAAGGACGCCATTCGGCCCATCGAGTCTGCACCGACCACAATCCCACCCAGGCCCTACCCCCACATATTTACCCGCTAATCCCTCTAACCTACGCATCTTAGGACTCTAAGGGGCAATTTTAGCATGGCCAATCAACCTAACCCGCACATCTTTAAACCGTGGGAGGAAACCGGAGTACCTAGAGGAAACCCACGCAGACACGAGGAGAATGTGCAAACTCCACACATAGTGACCCAAGCCGGGAATCGAACCCGGGACCCTGGAGCTCTGAAGCAGCAGTGCTAACCACTGCGCTACCGTGCCGCCCTTGGTGATTAATTAGGTGAAGTTGGAATTGTTCTCCACAGACTAGACAAAATTAAGTGGTGACCTAATCAGGATTTTGTTTTTCTTTAATACATATTTGTTCTTGCGATAAGACTGTCACTGGCATGGTTAGCATTTTTTTGCCCCATTCCTACTTGCCCTACACATTCTTGACCTTCTGTAGGCCATATTGTATAGCTACTCCCCTTATGTATCCTTTGCATTGTGATGCCTGGTTTGCCATGAATACTGGACTTTACAAGTTGCTAAAATTATCCCTTTAATTATGTTGAAACAAAGAGTTCAGAAAAGAGGGATCAGCACAGAAACATGTCCATGTGAACTGGTTGCTACAGGGAGAAAATCAAAAACAAACCTATTGAAATGTATTAACAACCAAGCAGGATGCTGGTGAGTCTTCACTTTCTGTTCGAAAGAAAATGAAAAAGAACAAATGGGGTCCTTGCAGATTGAAGCGATGGGGGTTATTGAGGTGACTCTTCACGGTGAAAATTTGATTCAGGAAACTCGGGCTGGGTGGAAGAATTTTAGGACATGGGGAAGTTTTCACCAAGCGTGCCAGGCAGAAGTAATTCTTCGAGAGAGCTTGAGGAATGCTTTGCAACTGTTCCTGCAATGCAGTATAAATGCTAGAAGTGTGCACAGTGAGAAGGGTTGCACGACATGTCTTTTCATTGTGTTAATTAGGTATTATAAAAGTACCTTTTTTTCAGTTTGATGCATCACTTCCCTGTTAATTCATCTTTGCTCAACGTTAGTTTTAATTTAAAAGTTTTTAAGAAAGTGAAATTTTGTCCAACAGTTTAATTCAGTTGCCCATTTCAGAAATTCACCTTTATCAGTCTCTACAAGACATGCTACAATGTGTTCTTATCTCTTGTGGCATCTAGTTTTATTTGTATAATGGTTCCTGTATTCATTTCTCATATCAGGTTCTACATTTACAATGAACTTAAATGTTTTTTATTAAACTCAATTCCAGAGCGATATCCATTGCTCAGTTCTGTATTGTTTCTTAACATCCATTATTTGTCCTGCAATTCGTAATGTTTTACATCGATGTTGTTCTGTTCCATGAGTTATTGAAATTATCATGTTTTTCTCCACATCATCACACTGCTAATTCCTGAAATCGGGCTATTTTTGAATATGGTCACATCTCAAGATTGTCCTTTTATATGTTTATTTTCAAACATCCCTCGCATTCTCAATTTCAGTGATAGCAAAACCAAAAGCACTGGCAAGTGGCTTAGTTAATACATTTTGGAATGTACTGCCTAAAAGGGTGATGGGAGCAGATTCAGTCGGGAATTGGAGAAATGCTTAAAGGGGAAACATTTGCAGGGTTGACCAAAAAAGCAGGCAAGTGTGACTAATTGAATAGCTCCACCAAAGATCCAGCAGACCATAATAGGAACAGAAGTAGGCTGTTCAGACCTGCTCTGCTATTTAATAAGGTCATAGCTGATCTAACACTCAATAAATCCATGTTCCTGCATTCTCTTCATAACCCTTAATTCCCCTACTGATTAAAAACCTCTCTACCTCAACCTCTTCCTGGGGTAAACAATTCAGGTGATTCACCGCTCTTTGAGAGAAGAAATTCTTAAATCTGACTTGAACGAGAACCCCCTGATTCTATGACTACAGCCTCTGGTCCTACAGGCACCTATGAGTGGAAACATCCTCCCAACGTTTACCCTGACTAACTCCTTAATCATATATGTTTCAATCATATCACTGATTCTTCTGAACTCCAAGGAGCACAGACCCAATTTGTTTAATCTTTCCTCATGGGACAGTCCCTCCATACCCAGGATCATTTCAGCAGACCTCCTCTATAATGCCCCAAATGATAACATCTTTCCAGGTGGGCTGTATAACCATATATTCTCTGATATGGTTTGTGAAGGATCTATTTTAACTTGGGCCAATATCTTCCGTTCTCCAGAAGATTGTACCCAGAGATTGCCTGTGTGTTTGAATGCAAAAGATTCCATGGTGTTGTTCCAAAGAGCAAATGAGTTATCGCTGTTGTCCTGACTAATATCTTACCACTCATTCAGCCTAACTAACACATTGACTAACCCTTGTCACATTGGTGGTTGTGCAAGTTCGACTATACCTGATGTGCACCTATAAAAGTTACTGCACTTGAATAAACACTTCATCACCTACAATTTCAAAGAGTTTAGGTGTGAAAGCATTATATGTATATTAAGTTGTATTTTAAATCTCCTCTGAACCTTGACATGGTTGTGAAAGTGTGGGGCCTAGAATTGAACACAGCCTCTGCCTTAGAGTGGCTTAGTATCACTTATGTACAGCATATGCCTCAATGTATGAAGCCTGAATAACTTCTTAATAGGCACTGGGACAGGGAGGAAGGGAGAGAGAGAGAGAGTCAAGAATGAACAAACAAGGGAGAGGGCGGTAGAGATGGGGAGGGTGAAAGACAATAGAGGGAGGGGAAGGGGAGAAGGGAGGGATGACAGAGGAAAGGGAAGGAGCGAGGGAAAGAGACAGGTTTGGGTGAGGCAGGGGAAGGGGCAAGAGAGGAGGAAGGTGGGTTTGGAGACAGACATGACAGGAGTCAAAGCAAGTTAAGCTGAGAGAGGTGATTTGAGTGGAGAGAAAAGAGGAGACACAGAAAGGTGAAGGGATCGGTCAGACCGAAAGGTGAGCAGGGATGACAGGCAGACCCAGAGCTGAGGGAGCAGTGAAAAAAAGGGTCAGAGGGGAGGAACTAGATAGGAAGAGAAGGGAGGAGAGAGAGAGAGAGGGATTACAGGCCAATGGAGGGAGAAAGGGAAGACTGAATGATGTTATAGCAGGGAAGAAAGAGGGAGAATATGGAGACAAGGAGGGAGACAAAAGGACGGAATTAGGAGAACAGAGAAGGAAAGAAAAGGGAGGTGAGGGAGAGGATGTGGTTGGGGAAAAGCGTGTCAAACAGAGAGAGGCAGAAAAGGGAGGGAAACAGCGAAGGGAAAGGGATAGGACATGCAAACAAGAGAAGCGGCAGCAGGAGAGAGAGAGAGATATAGGAGTGTTTCTTGTCGGTTAACCAAATAAATGAAATCAACAATGAGGAATAAATTAAAAAGCCGCCCCATAAAGGAATACTGCATAAATGTAAACAGAATATCAAAGGAAACTTAAAACATCAAAAGAAAATGCAATTAAAGGATTTGATAACATGCCCCAGTCTCTCTCTTCCCCCCTCCCCACCCGTCCCCACTAGGCACAGAAGAGATAGACAGATGAGGGAAACAGAATCAGTCCCACGGATCAGTTTCATTAATTCATCAGTTTATTCAGTCAGAACAAGAGAGGTAAATAAATTATAGAGAGGCAAATAAAGGCCCTTACCATAGAGGGTATCCAGGTTAACACAGTCAGGAATGGAGCAGCCTCAGCTCGCTCCTGTGGACTGGGAACAGTCAGGATACAATGGTCAACCTGAACACGGCAGCCGAGATGTGAAGCAGCAGCCGGCTGTTCCACCAGGAAGAGCCTTACACACATGGCCAGCACGGAGACCTTGGCCAATGCTGAAATCCACAACCCTCCAACCACTCCCCAATTCTCACCCTTCCTCCAAGTGGCAGAGATTAACCTCACTGTATCCTGGCCTCTTCACTCCTTCCCTGGACTCTGCAGAGGCAGGTGGATGGGAACCCAAAGCCTTATTGCATAGCGAGGCTCACTGGGAGTCCCACCCGCCCAAGTATGTTACTCTTCAGGGGTGGAGAAGGACAAGATTCCAGAGCAAGAGGCCAACTGATTCCAGGTCCTCACAGACATGGGAGCTCGGGTCAAATGGCCCACTGCTGTCAATGGCATTCATGGACCTCACCCAGACTCCTGTTACATGGGGGTGGGGATCTCCTGATGTTGGGCCAGGATTGGTAACCCAGTGGATGTCTGCCTGAAGAGCAGGCCACATCTCTCCTTGAGTCTCTTCTAATATGCTAACACTCCTAACATTGGGCCTGAATGAGTAGGCCAGACCCAACCTCGTACTGGGCTTGATCCGAGTACACTGGGCCTCCACTGGCACTGGGTTGGTCCAGTAGGCCAGGCCAGGCCAGGCCCCTCCTCGTACTGGGCGTGTTATGGTTGGCTGGTTCTTTCCTGGGACTGGATATATAAAAGCAGGCTGGGTCTGTCCAGGCACTGGGCCTGTTCCAATAGGCTGGGGCCCTCCTAATTCAGGTTTCTGGCACTGGGCCTGTTCTGATGTGCTGGGACCCACCCCCATCTCTAGACCTGTTCCAGTGGGCTTGAAGTTCTCCTGGTACTGGGCCTGGTTCAGAAGGCCAGTGCTATCCTGACCCTGGGTTTTACAGTACGTGGGTGCCTCCTCGTTCCGGATCTGTTACAGTACGTGGGGCCCTCCTAGTTCTGGATCAGCTACAGTAGGCTGGGGCCCTGCTGGCACAGGGTTTGTCAAAAATAGGCTTATGGTGCTGAGCCTGTTACAGTGGGCCAGATCCCTCTGAACACTGGGCATGCTACAGGAGGCTGGATCGCTCATGATGCTGAGCCTGCTACAGCAGGCCGGGCCCCTCCTTGGCTCGCTGGGCCTGGTAGTTTTTCAAGCTTCTCTTGGGGGGGATGAGAGTGGGCCCCAGGCCTGGCCTCTTCTTGCTGCTCTTGGGCCGTGAGTCCTCTCCGCCACCATTCTCCTGGGGGCTCAACTCCGGCGGAGGGTTGAGGGCGCCTGACTCGGGATCGTAGGTCGGCAAGTCACTGTCGTGGGCGAACTTGCAGTTGCTCCCGTAGCGACAGCGGCCGTCCTTGCGGTAAGCCAGGCAGATCTTACGACCGCCGAACTCCTCGGTCCTGACACGAGCCGTCAGCCTCACGTGCTTCTCCAGCAGGCTCAGCCGCTCGCGCCGCTCCTGGGCAAAGGGGTTGGTAAAGACTCCTGCCATTGGCTGGCTCCGGCCTCCCTCCAGCACTGGGGGCGGAAGCTTGAGGAGGGCTGAGGCATCTGGGGGTTCCCCCATCAATTTCTCCTTGGGGCTGATATCGCTGGGCTCATCCTCACTCTCAGACTCCACTGCCAGCCGTCCCTTTACTCCGGAAGTTGTGCTCAAGATCCTGCGATTAAAACAAAAGACAAAGAAAATAGTTCGAACACAAATGTTACTCCCACCATCGAGGGCACTGTCCCCTTAAATCAGGGACAGTGGCACAATGGTTAGCACTGCTGCCTCTCAGGGCCAGGGACCCAGGTTTGATTCCTGGCTTGGGTCACTGTCTGCGTGGAGCCTGCACATTCTCTGTGTCTGCGTGGGTTTCCTTCAGTGCTCCGGTTTTCTCCCACAGTCTGAGAGATGTGCTGGCTAGGTGAATTTGTCATGCTATATTCTCCCTCGGTGTACCTGAACAGGCACCGGAGTGTGATGACCAAGGGATTTTCACAGTAACTTCATTGCAGTGTTAATGTAAACCTACTTGTGACACTAATAAATAAAAAACTTAAACTTAAGACAGGCAAGTTCTCAACGTTTATCCGTCAACTAACATCGGAAGCAATCAACCAATACAAAATACTACAGGTGCTAGAAATTCAAAATAAAAAACTCAACACAGCAGCTCAGATAAGGACATGCCAGAAACTTCAGCCCTTGTTCTCTCTTTCTCACACGTAGCAGATGGATTGCTGAGTATTTGCAATATTCCCTGTTCATTACGAATTGCAGTTTTTGGGATCTTGCTGCTTTCACTGATGCAGTTTCCTATGTTTCCTGCATTCTCTCATGGCATTTTAGCATCACTGGCAGAGCCAGCATTTCTTGCCCACCTCTAATTGCCCTTGAACTGAGTGGTAAGCGTCACCCACATTGCTGTGGGTCTGGATTCACATGTAGGCCAGAGCAATTAAAGGCAGTGCATTAGTGAACCAGATAAGAGTTTTACGATAATTGATTATAGTTTTGTGTAACCGTTACTGAGACTTTCAATTCCAAATGTCTTAATTTAATTCAAATTCCACCAGCTGCTGTGCTGGGATTTCAACTCATGTATCCAGAGCATTAGTGTGGGCCTCCGGATGACTAGTCCAGTGACAATACAACTGTGGCATAATCGCCCCACAGCCAAACCCCTTGAAATGTCTAACAAAGAGAAAATTCTCCTCTCAGGGACTCATGAGAGGGAGAGGAAAACTGTGTCTTGGTGGTAATGTCACTGGGCTAGTAACCCACAGGGTTAGACAAATGCTCTGGAGGCGTGGGTTCAGATCTCACCAGGGCAACTTAAATTCAATTAATAAAATCTGCAATGAACAGCTCATGCTACTTAATGGCTCAGGGTTATGAAAACCATTCACTAATGCCTCTTTAGGGAAGGAAATCCTTACCCCAGTCTGACCGACATGTCCGACTCCAGATCAACACAGATGCTCCCTTCCCCTACACTCTCCCAACCTCACCCCACCATCTCCACACCCCTGCTCTCTCCCACCATCCCCAATCTTTCTCCCTCCTCCCCAGCTCTACTCCTGCCGCACTTTCCCCGACCCACAATCTCTCTTTCCCCCAGTCTGCACCCCACATTCCATGGTGCCGGTCTCTGCACATCCACTTTCTCTCCCTCCACAGAAGGGGAGGCCATTCAAACCATCGAACCTGCATTGGCAACAATCTCACCCAGGCCCTATCTCCGTAACCCCATGTATTTACCCTGCTAATCCCCTGACACTGAGGGGTAATTTAGCATGGTCAATCCATCTAACCTGCACATATCTGGACTGTGGGAAGAAACCGGAGCACCCGGAGGGAACCCACGCAGACACGGGGAGAATGTGCAAACTCCACACAGACAGTGACCCGAGGCCGGGAGCTGAACCCGGGTCCCTGGCGCTGTGAGGCAGCAGTGCGAACCACTGTGCCACCGCTCCCTTCTCTTTCTCCCCTTTCCCCCAATCCAACCCCATTCTCTCCTCCACTAAACGCTCTCCGCGCCCTCTTACCCCTGCACCCCCCGCCCCGCTCTCT
Organism: Mustelus asterias; assembly: GCF_964213995.1. Taxonomy (NCBI): domain Eukaryota; kingdom Metazoa; phylum Chordata; class Chondrichthyes; order Carcharhiniformes; family Triakidae; genus Mustelus; species Mustelus asterias. The sequence goes on from NC_135816.1 coordinate 94,928,259, forward strand.
CTCTCTCTCCCCCCGTCTCCGCCGACCTGGTCTCGGTGCTCCCGCTCTCTGTTTCTCCTTCACTCTCGGACGAGCTGTAATCCGCCACCAGCGCCGCCATCTTCCCTCTGGAGCTTCGCTTTCAGCGCCGCCCCCATCCTAATCCCGCCCATGTTATTGCGTCATCACAGCATGGCTCCACCACATTTCAACTCCCGCCCGTTTGTAATACGTCATCACAGCTGGGCCCCGCCTCCATCCTGATCCCGCCCATGTTAATGCGTCATCGCAACATGGCCCCGCCCCGCAATGTAATCCCGCCCATTTAGTGGTGCGTCATCACAGACTGGCCCCACCCCCATTCTAATCCTCACCATCCCATTCCAATTGAAGCAAAATACTCCGGTTGCTGGAATCTAAATCAGAAAATGCTGGAAAATCTCAGCAGGTCTGACAGCATCTGTGGGATAAGAATAGATGTGGAGATGCCGGCGTTGGACTAGGGTAAACACGTTGGACTGGGGTAAACCCTTCACCTGAAGAAGGGGCTTGGGGCTCCAAAAGCTTGTGTGGCTTTTGCTACCAAATAAACCTGTTGGACTTTAACCTGGTGTTGTTAAACTTCTTACTGGGGGAGAATAGATCCAACATTTCGAGTCTAGATGATCCTTCATTAGCTCTCCGCATCAGAGCTCTGAACAATGGTCATCGAGACTCGAAACGTTGGCTCTGTTCGCTCCCCACAGATGCCGCCAGACCTGCTAAAATCTTCCAGCATTTTCTGTATTTGGTTCACTCACAGCATCGCCCCACCCCTATTCTAATCTCGCCCGCTGAGATTATGTCCTTACAGCATGACCCACCCCCTAATTATCTATCAACTGTTACTCCGCCCACAAAACTAATCTCGCCCCCTGAGTCTCACTGCTCTACTTCCCACTCAGTTTATTTGGTAGCAAAAGCCACTAGCTTTCGGAGCGCTGCTCCTTCATCAGGTGAGTGGGAGTTCTGTTCACAAACAGGGCACATAAAGACACAAACTGAATTTACAAAATAATGGTTGGAATGCGAGTCTTTACAGGTAATCAAGTCTTAAAGGTACAAACAATGTGAGTGGAGAGAGGGTTAAGCTCAGGTTAAAGAGATGTGTATTCTCTGCAGACGGAAAGTTAGTGAGATTTTGCAAGCCCAGGCAAGTTCTGGGGGTTACAGATAGTGTGACATGAACCCAAGATCCCGGTTGAGGCCATCCTCGTGTGTGCGGAACTTGGCTATCAGTTTCTGCTCAGCAACTCTGCGTTGTCGTGTGTTGTGAAGGCCGCCTTGGAGAACGCTTACCCGAAGATCAGAGGCCGAATGCCCGTGACTGCTGAAGTGTTATATATACAATAAATGGCAGAGTCATCAGGAGTATAGAAACACAGAGGGACCTAGGTGTGCAAGTCCACAAATCCTTGAAGGTGGCAACACAGGTGGAGAAGGTGGTGAAGAAGGCATATGGTATGCTTGCCTTTATAGGACGGGGTATAGAGTATAAAAGCTGGAGTCTGATGATGCAGCTGTATAGAACGCTGGTTCGGCCACATTTGGAGTACTGCGTCTAGTTCTGGTCGCCGCACTACCAGAAGGACGTGGAGGCATTGGAGAGAGTGCAGAGAAGGTTTACCAGGATGTTGCCTGGTATGGAGGGTCTTAGCTATGAGGAGAGATTGGGTAGACTGGGGTTGTTCTCCTTGGAAAGACGGAGAATGAGGGGAGATCTAATAGAGGTATACAAGATTATGAAGGGTATAGATAGGGTGAACAGTGGGAAGCTTTTTCCCAGGTCGGAGGTGACGATCACGAGGGGTCACGGGCTCAAGCTGAGAGGGGCGAAGTATAACTCAGACATCAGAGGGACGTTTTTTACACAGAGGGTGGTGGGGGCCTGGAATGCGCTGCCAAGTAGGGTGGTGGAGGCAGGCACGCTGACATCGTTTAAGACTTACCTGGATAGTCACATGAGCAGCCTGGGAATGGAGGGATACAAACGATTGGTCTAGTTGGACCAAGGAGCGGCACAGGCTTGGAGGGCCGAAGGGCCTGTTTACTGTGCTGTACTGTTCTTTGTTCGTTGTTGTTCTTTGTGTTCCCCAACAGGAAGAGAACACTCTTGACTGGTGATTGGTGGTGTTCATTCATCCATTGTCGTAGCGTCTGCATGGTCTCCCCAATGTACCATGCCTCGGGACATCTTTTCCTGCAGCGTATCAGGTAGACAACGTTGGCTGAGTTGCAAGAGTAGGTACCGTGTACCTGTTGGATGGTGTTCTCACGTGAGATGATGGCATCCGTGTCGATGATCCGGCACGTCTTGCAGAGGTTGCTGTGGCAGGGTTGTGTGGTGTGGTGGTCACTGTTCTCCTGAAGTCTGGGTAGTTTGCTGCGGATAATGGTCTGTTTGAGGTTGTGTGGTTGTTTGAAGGCAAGAAGTGGGAGTGTGGGGACGGCCTTGGCGAGATGTTTGTCATCATCAATGACATGTTGAAGGCTCTGAGAAGATGTTGTAGCTTCTCCGCTCCGGGGAAGTACTGGACAATGAAGGGTACTCTGTCCACCATGTCATAAGAACATAAGAACATAAGAAATAAGAGCAGGAGTAGGCCATCTAGCCCCTCAAGCCTGCTCTGCCATTCAATAAGATCATGGCTGATCTGATATTGGGTTCAGTTCCACTTACCTGCCCGCTCCCCATAACCCTTAATTCCCTTAATGGTTAAAAATCTATCTATCTGTGACTTAAACACATTTAACGAGGTAACCTCTACTGCTTCATTGGGCAGAGAATTCCAAAGATTCACTACCCTCTGGGAGAAGAGGTTCCTCCTCCACTCTGTTCGAAATTGACTCCCCGTATTGTGAGGCTATGTCCCCTCGTTCTTGTTTCCATTGTAAGTGGAAATAACCTCACTGCTTCTACCCTGTCGAGCCCCTTCATTATCTTACATGTCTGTATAAGATCTCTCCTCAACCTTCTAAACTCCAATGAGTTCAGGCCCAGTCTACTCAATCTCTCCTCATAAGCTAACCCCCTCGTCTCCGGAATCAACCTGGTGAACCTTCTCTGTACTCCCTCCAAAGCTAATATATCCTTTTTTAAATAAGGGGACCAAAACTGTACACAGTATTCTAACTGCAGCCTCACCAGTACCCTGTACAGTTGCAGCAAGACCTCCATGCTTTTATAGTCCATCCCTGTCGCGATAAAGGCCAACATTCCATTTGCCTTCTTGATCACCTGCTGCACCTGCAAACGGAGTTTTTGTGATTCATGGACAAGGACCCCCAGGTCCCTTTGCACAGTGGCATGTTGTATTTTTTCACCGTTTAAATAATAGTCCATTTTACTATTATTCCTTCCAAAGTGGATAACCTCACACTTACCAATGTTATACTCCATCTGCCAGATCCTTGCCCAATCACTTAGCCTATCCAAATCTCTCTGCAGACTCTCTGTGCCCTCCACACAATTTGCTTTCCCACTCATCTTTGTGTCATCTGCAAACTTTGTTACCCTACACTCGGTCCTCTCCTCCAGATCGCCGATGTATGTGGTAAATAGTTGAGGCCCCAGCACGGATCCCTGCGGCACGCCACTAGTCACTGATTGCCAAATGGAAAAGCACCCATTTATTCCGACTCTGCTTTCTGTTAGATAGCCAATCCTCAATCCATGCTAACACTTTACCCCCAAGTCCGTGTACCTTTATCTTATGCAGTAACCTTTTGTGAGGCATCTTATCGAATGCCTTCTGGAAATCGAAATACACCACGTCCACCGGTTCCCCTCTGTCAACCGCACTCATTATATCCTCAAACAATTCCAGTAAATTAGTCAAACATGACTTTCCCTTCATGAATCCAAGCTGCGTCTGCTTGATTAAACCATTCTTTTCCAGGTGTCCTGCTATTTCTTCCTTAATGATAGATTCCAGCATTTTCCCAACTATGGATGTTAAGCTAACTTTTCCCCACTACGGATGTTAAGCAAACTTTTCCCAACTACGGATGTTAAGCTAACATGTCCCATGTTTGTCTTCTGAGGAGGTCATTGCGGTTTTTCGCTGTGGCGCGTCGGAACTGTTGATCGATGAGTCGAGCGCCATATCCTGTTCTTATGAGATCACCTTTCAGCGTCTGGAGGTGTCTGTTACGATCCTCCAAGCAGATCCGAGCAGATCCTGTGTATACGGAGGGCTTGTCCGTAGGGGATGGCTTCTTTAATGTGTTTAGGGTGGAAGCTGGAGAAGTGGAGCATTGTGAGGTTATCCGTGGGCTTGTGGTACATTGAAGTGCTGGGGTGACCATTCTTGATAGAGATGCGTGTATCCAACAATGCAAACGATTCTGGAGAGTAGTCCATGGTGAGACTGATGGTGGGATGGAACTTGTTTATGTCATCATATAGTTGTTTCAGTGATTATTCACCATGAGTCCAAAGAAAGAAAATGTCAAAGAACAAAGAACAAAGAACAATACAGCACAGGAACAGGCCCTTCGGCCCTCCAAGCCTGTGCCGCTCATGTGTCCAACTAGACCATTCGTTTGTATCCCTCTATTCCCAGTCTGTTCATGTGGCTATCTAGATAAGTCTTAAACGATCCCAGCACGTCCGCCTCAATCACCTTGCTTCGGAGTGCATTCCAGGCCGCCACCACCCTCTGTGTAAAATACGTCCCCCTGACATCTGTGTTGAACCTTGCCCCCCTCAACTTGAACCTGTGACCCCTTGTGTTCATCACCTCCGACCTGGGAAAAAGCTTCCCACTGTTCACCCTATCTATGCCCTTCATAATTTTATACACCTCTATTAGGTCGCCCCTCATCCTCCGTCTTTCCAGGGAGAACAACCTCATTTTACCCAATCTCTCCTCATAGCTAAGACCCTCCAGACCAGGCAACATCCTGATAAACCTTTTCTGTAATCTCTCCAAAGCCTCCACGTCCTTCTGGTAGTGTGGTGACCAGAACTGGATGCAGTATTCCAAATGTGGCTGAACCAACGTTCTATACAGCCGCAACATCATATGCCAACTTTTATATTCTATGCCCCGTCCTATAAAGGCAAGCATGCCATATGCCTTCTTCACCACCCTCTCCACCTGTGCTGCCACCTTCAAGGATCTGTGGACTTGCACACCCGGTCCCTCTGCGTATCTACACCCTTTATGGTTCTGCCATTTATTGTATAGCTCCTCCCTACATTATTTCTACCAAAATTCATCACTTCGCATTTATCAGGATTGAACTCCATCTGCCATTTCTTTGCCCAAATTTCCAGCCTATCTGTATCCTTCTGTAGCTTCTGACAATGCTCCTCACTATCTGCAAGTCCTGACAATTTTGTGTCGTCTGCAAACTTACTGATCACCCCAGTTACACCTTCTTCCAGATCGTTTATATAAATCACAAACAGCAGAGGTCCCAATACAGAGCCCTGCGGAACACCACTAGTCACAGGCCTCCAGCCGGAAAAAGACCCTTCCACTACCACCCTCTGTCTTCTGTGACCAAGCCAGTTCTCCACCCATCTAGCCACCTCCCCCTTTATCCCATGAGATCAACCTTTTTCACCAGCCTACCATGAGGGACTTTGTCAAACGCTTTACTAAAGTCCATATAGACGACATCCACGGCCCTTCCCTCGTCAACCATTCTGCTCACTTCTTTAAAAAACTCCACCAGGTTAGTGAGGCATGACCTCCCTCTCACAAAACCATGCTGACTATTGTTAATGAGTTTATTTCTTTTAAATGCGCATACATCCTATCTCTAAGAATCTTCTCCAACAACTTCCCCACCATGGACGTCAAGCTCACCGGCCTATAAATACCCGGGTTATCCTTCCTCCCCTTCTTAAATAACGGGACCACATTAGCTATCCTCCAATCCTCTGGGACCTCACCTGCGTCCAGTGACGAGACAAAGATTTGTGTCAGAGGCCCAGCGATTTCATCTCTCGTCTCCCTGAGCAGCCTTGGATAGATTCCATCAGGCCCTGGGGATTTGTCAGTCTTTATATTCTCTAACAAACCTAACACTTTCTCCCTTGTAATGGAGATTTTCTCCAACGGTTCAACACTCCCGTCCGAGACACTCCCAGTCAACACATCCCTCTCCTTTGTGAATACCGACGCAAAGTATTCATTTAGGATCTCCCCTACTTCTTTGGGCTCCAAGCATAATTCCCCACTTCTGTCCCTGAGAGGTCTGATTTTTTCCCTGACTACCCTTTTGTTCCGAACGTATGAATAAAATGCCTTGGGATTCTCCTTAATCCTGTCTGCCAAGGACATTTCGTGACCCCTTTTTGCCCTTCTAATTCCCCGTTTGAGTTCCTTCCTACTTTCTTTGTACTCCTCCAGAGCTCCCTCTGTTTTTAGCTGCCTGGACCTAACGTACGCCTTTCTTTTCTTTTTGACCAGTCCCTCAATTTCCCTGGTTATCCACGGTTCTCGAATCGTACCCTTCCTGTCCTTTTTTACAGGCACATGCCTGTCCTGTAGCCCTAACAACTGTTCCTTAAAAGACTCCCACATGCCAGATGTGGATTTACCCTCAAACAGCCTCTCCCAATCAGGAGCTGCCAATTTCTGCCTAATCCCACTAAAGTTAGCCTTCTCCCAATCCAACACCTTACCCTTGGGACACCACTCATCCTTTTCCATCACTATCCTAAAGCTAACAGAATTGTGGTCACTATTTGCCACATGTTCCCCTACCGAAACTTTGAAGACCTGACTGGGCTCATTCCCCAGTACTAGGTCCAGTATAGCCCCCTCTCTAGTCGGGCTATCTCCATATTGTTCCAAAGAAGCCTCCTGTACGCATTTTACAAATTCCTCCCCATTCAGAGTCCCAGCTCCCAACGATTTCCAGTCTATACCAGGGAAATTGAAGTCTCCCACTACAACAACCCTATTTTTCCTGCACCTGTCCAGTATCTCCTGACATATCCGTTCTTCCACTTCCCTCGGGCTGTTGGGGGGCCTGTAGTATACCCCCAACATAGTGACTGCGCCCTTCCTGTTTCTAAGCCCCACCCAGAGTGACTCGTTACACGACCCCTCTGAATTGTCCTCCCTCTGCACCGCTGTAATATGCTCTCCAACTACTCCCCCCCTCTTTTGGCCCCTCCTCTGTCTCGCCTAAAACACTTGTACCCCGGAATATTCAGCTGCCAGTCCTGTCCCTCTTTCAACCAAGTCTCTGTCACCGCAACCACATCCAAATTCCTCGTGAGCATTAAGGCCCTAAGTTCGTCTGTCTTACCTGCTACGCTCCTTGCATTGAAGTATAAGCACTCCAGACCTCCAGGTCCAGTGAGGTCATCCTCCCCCAGAGTGCTCTTCTTCTTTGCCAGCCTTGTCCCAGCCCCAAGCTCGCCCCCAGCCTCTACACTTGTAGACCTAATATTTTGATCCCCACCCCCCTGCCATACTAGTTTAAACCCCCCCGAACTGCACTAGCAAAACTCCCAGCCAGGATATTCGTGCCCTTCCAACTTAGTTGTGACCCGTCCTTCTTGTACAGGTGCCATCCTCTCCTGAAAACTTCCCATTGATCTAGGAAAATGAAGCCCTCCCTCCTGGACCAGTCCTTTAGCCAAGCATTCAATTGTACTAACTCCCTATTCTTAGCCTCACTGGCACGAGGCATTGGGAGCAGCCCAGAGATGGCCACCCTGGAGGCCCTACTTTTTAGTCTATTTCCCAACTCCCTGAATTGCTCTCGTAGGATCCCCCTGCTCTTCCTATCTGCGTCATTTGCACCAATGTGTACAATGACATCCGTTTCTTTATCTTCCCCTTTTAAGATGCCTCCTATCCGCTCAGTGACATCCATTACCCCAGCACCAGGTAGGCAGACTACCATCCTGGAGTCCCGTTCTCACCCACAGAATCGCCTGTCTGTGCCTCTAACCGACGCATCCCCCACTGCTATCGCTCTCCTAACCCCTCTCTTTCCTTTCCGGGCCACAGAGCCTGACTCTGTGCCAGTGACCTGGTCACTGTGGCTTACCCCTGGAGAGTCATCCTCCTCCTCACTATCCAAAACAATATACTTGTTTTGGAGTGGGACAACCACAGGTGACCCCTCCACTAATTGCTCACTCCCCTCCCCTCTCACACCTGTCGCCGAGCCCTTCCTATTATGAGAGACAGCCACTGGAGTACTCTCTGGTACATTACCCTTCTGACCTTTACTCCTCCTAACTGTGACCCACGTGTCTTCCTCCCGATGCCCCGGTGTAACTAGTTCCCTATAACTCATGTCAATTATTCTCTCATTCTCCCTGACTAGACCAAGGTCAGCAATCTGCAGCGCCAGTTCCGTGACGCGGTCCCTCAGGAGCTGCAGTTCCACGCACCTGCCGCAAATATGGTCCTCCGGGAGGCTAGGTGTTTCCAGGAACTCCCACATCCCACACCGGAAGCACCGAACTGGCCTATCACTCATAGTTACCCTTATCCTCTATAGGTTTGGATAAAAATAACTTACCTTGCCTCACCCTTTCTGCCTAAGCCCTGTGAGCCAAAGCCCTTATAGCTCACACTCTGCTTCCCACACACTCCACTGCCCGCTCCCGACGCTGCCCGCTGTATACTGCAGCCTACCTTTTATACTTCGCGCTCTTAAAAAACCCTTCCCAGACTCCTTAGCAGCCCACTTCTGGTTTCCACTTTAAACTTAAGAAAAATACTACAACAAAAGTAAAGGCCAAAAAAAACACACACTAACTGACTAATTAAATAAATAAATAATTCAATCAATCTCTCACCAGCACTCCTGCCTCCAATCATTCCACCTCTGCTTGCTCCAGTGGAACAATGAGGGGGAACCTCCCAGGTAACTGACTTTTAAAGTTAAAATAAAAACCCTTCCCAGACTCCTTAGCAGCCCACTTCTGGTTTCCACTTTAAACTTAAGAAAAAGGAGAGTGAGTCTGCACCTACTCCAATCAGCTTGGCTCATGTAGATCAGGCCCAAGACAGGTGTGAAGGCGCTGCCTTGTCAGCTTGGATCGGAAATGTCTCAACTTTTTGAGATTCTGAATTGGACTTGATTTGATTGAATTGGAAAAGTATAAAAAAAGACACGCTAGCAGTTTACGCGTATACTGCAGATTTCCCCGAAGACAACTCATTCTACAGAATAGTTCAGTGAGGAAGTTAGACTGTTCGGAGTCACTGACGAAATGTACGCGAAGAAATTCAAGTTCAAAAGTTTTTATTATCTGCTCACGGTCGCCCTGGAGAAACTAAAAAATGATTCCACAAGTTCAGCAGAGATGACCTAGAGATGGGGTAGCAAGCTGGCTGACGGTAAGGAGGGATCAGAGATGCGATTTGGCTCCTTTGCTTCTTCCTCGCTTGCTAAAGACGGTGTCCTTGACCTCAATTTGGCTAAGATCAAGTGTAGTATGGATCGGGACGCACACCAAGACAAATATCAACTGCTGCTGGAGGGTCATCAACTCGGTGAAGGACGCCCGAAACTTGCTGATCTTCCAGCTGAAAGAATTGTCCTCGACCGAGTGTTGCAGACTGGCACATTCCAAGGTCCAGGACTACGTGCTCAGGGACGCGCTCAAGCTTGGGGCAGCCGCCGCCAAGGCACAATGGGGAAAGGCCACCGTGTAAAGCATCTCAACCAAGGCAGACCGAGGGCCGGGTAACTGCAGAATACCCTCGGCCTGCGTAACTGTGTGCCAACCTGAAAAATAACGGCACACAGTAAACTCTGACACATGTATATAGTTTTAAGAAATGAAATGTAACGGAATGTAATGTTTTTGTAAATGAGCACGGTATTGTACTGTAAAAATGATTCTTTTTTGCACTGTTTATGACTTTTGGATCTGTAATTTTGCAATGTTTTATCGGAGAGTTTTTTTTTGTGAATAAAGTATATTTTTGAAATTTAAAAAAAGTGTAGTATGGATCGCCTGCGCTTGGTTGAAGTCATTAGGTTACACTGAGGCTTCATGTGTTTCATATGAAGCAATTTTTAAAAGCGACATCTCGGCCTTTTGGCTAAGATGCAAATGAGCTCAAGTCTTGGAGGAGGATCCTCCCCCTTCTCCAATCAGCTTGGCCCATGTAGATCAGGCCCAGGGCAGGGTGGTTTTGGTCTCCCGCCCTGTCTTGTCAGCCTGGATCTGAAATGTCTCAACTTGTTGGGACCCTGAATTGGATTTGATTTGATTGAATTGGAAAAGTATAAAAAAAAACTCCAACATCGCTTCTCGGCCTTTTGGCTAAGATCAAGTGTAGTTATGCGGATGCTGCACTTGGTTGAGGTCATTAGGTTACATCGAAGCTTCATATGTTTCATATGAAGCAATTTTTAAAAGCGGTATCTCGGCCTTTTGGCTAAGATGCAAATGAGATCAAGTCTTGGAGGAGGAATTGCTTTCCCTTCTCCAATCAGCTTGACTCATATCGACCAGGCCCAGGACAGGGTAAATGGTCGCTTGCCCTGTCTTGTCAGCCTGGATCGGAAATGTCTCAACTTGTTGAGACTCTGAATTTGACTTGATTTGATTGAATTGGAAAAGTATTTTTAAAAAACTCCAACTCCTTGTTCGAGATAAGCACTCTGTACGGTACCAGCATCGAAAAATACTCATGTTTTCCAGGAGAGGCTGAAATTCTGATTCCACCTTACGAGGTGTTTCAAGTTGGACAGACTTCTCTTTGGAAATATGGCCCGAATGTTTCTCTCACAGGGCAGAGGAGGCAGGGAGTCCAGGTGAAGTTGGAAAAGGGTAAATACGGAGAGCTAGTTGTGTTGCGGAGTGAACGGGTTGCGACTTGGGCAACTGATGAACTTTAGATACTGTTGGTACTGCATCCCATCTCACTGGAAATGAGCAAAAATTTCTGCAATTCTGTACTCACAAGGTGCTGGTTCCTATTTCCCTGCCAAGTACTACTGAGTGCCTGCAAATAAGTAGATCTGGCATATAAGCGTTATGATGTGGAGATGCCGGCGTTGGACTGGGGTGAACAGAGTAAGAGTAAGATTTCCACTCCATCTGACGAAGGAGCAGCGCTCCGAAAGCTAATGGTGTTTGCTACCAAATAAACTTGTTGGACTTTAACCTGGTGTTGTTAAAACTCCTACTATATAAGCATTAGACATGGGAGCAGGAGTCAGCTGTTAGGTGCTCGAGGCTGCTTGTCCATTCAACAATTGCCATGATCCAGCTGATCTTTTCTTTAATTGTACTCCCCAATCATGTCCCTGATTCCTCGATATTCAGTCATTTGCCCAACTCAGCCTTGAACAAAATAACGGAGCTGACACGTGGAACCAATTATTTTCACAGCTGAGTTGTTATGAAATAGGGTGAAGCATTTACAAAGCTAAATGTTAAGAACAGAATAGAACAAACACTTGTTTGTACATAATTGAGCCTATATGGGGTTAGTATGGATTTTGGCTTATTTGGATATCTCCATCAAATAACCCACAAAAGCATGATCGGACAATATACATCCCGTTTATTTTATCCTAATTTCACTCACAATGAGTGAGTGGATCTGCAGACCAGTAACTGTCAGTGCGGTGCTAATATAAATCGACTCAACTGAATCAAAATGAATCTGTGGTGTCAAATCAAAGCAAATTCCACTAACTTGATTGACTCTGAACGGCCCTCTGAACCAGGGGAACCCACGCAAAGCCAGGGCGCCCATGTCCCACGAATGAATGAAACAAAATGCCCCAAATGATGACGCAGCCAAATTTTGATTGACCTTTTTGAAGCCACATGTTTTTTGTTCGTTCGGCATTTATTGCCCACCCCTGAGGGCAACTGGGAGTCAACCACATTGCTGTGACTCTGGAGTTCAATGTAGGCCAGACCAGGTAAAGACAGCAGATTTCCTTCCCTAAAATAGCATTAGTGAACCAGATGATGATTTTACAACAATCGACAAAGGTACTCATTAGACTGTTAATCCCAGATTTTTATTAAACTCAAATTTCACCAGCTGCTATGCTGGGGATTCGAATCCAGGTCGCCAGAGTATGACCCGGGGTCACTAGCTTACGATTCTAGCGACAATACCCCACACTACCACCTCCCCCAGCAGCAGCGTGCTTAAATGTCCGATTGACAACTCTTTTCCCAATGCAGTTTGATCGATTCACGGTTGATTCTTGGCTGAATTACGATGGTGAATATGACATTCACGGGCATTGATGGATCTGGTGAGGCCTGAAATAACATATGTTTATTCTGGATTTCAACCCATAATTTCTGAGGTGATGGTCAATGCTTTCTAAAAAAAATCCCTACTTAATTTTCTCTGATGGAAAGGCACAGAAGCAAAGTCAATTATGATTGTCACTTAAGTTACTGTATAGGATTCCCGTTAATGAAATATCCTTATTTATTTTCATCATGTCCAGGTAGATTTCACAGTTTGATCAATAATTCTTAACATGTCTGCACGTGTGCTACATATGGTGTAGAGATGCCGGCGTTGGACTGAGGTGAGAACAGTAAGAAGTCTCACAACACTAGGTTAAAGTCCAACAGGTTTATTTGGCAGCACAAGCTTTGGAGTCTCAGGCTCCTTCATCAGGTGAGTGAGGAGTTGTGTTCACAAACAGGGCATATACAGACACAAACTCAATTTACAAGATAATGTTTGGAATGTGAGTCTTTACAGGAATCAAGCCTTAAAAGTACAGACAATGTGAGGGGACAGAGGGCCAAGAGATTAAAGAGGTGTGTATTGTCTTCAGCCAGGACAGTTAGTGAGATTTTTCAAGCCCAGGCAAGTCGTGCGGAGTTACAGATAGTGTGACATGAACCCAAGATCCTGGTTGAGGCCGTCCTCATGTGTCCGGAAGTTGGCTATCAGTTTCTGCTCAGCGATTCTGCGTTGTCGTGTGTCGTGAAGGCCGCCTTGGAGTGCTACACATCAACTCAAAGAGTAACAATATGATTTGTTGAAGAACTGAACCTTTGAATATGATTATCAATGTTCCATTCGTAGCAAAATATATAACAGCAGGAAATATTATTGGAATAACAATTATAATCTGTCACTGTGCACGTAAACTTTAGGATAACAAAATGGAGCACATGTGCTGTTGCAAATAGATATGAATGATTAACTGCTAAGCACTTGTGTGTCATGGTGCGTCATGGTGACATGATGTCTTGCTCCATGAAACTGGACGAATAAAATCGGTTGTTACCCATTCAAAATAGACTGTGATTAAGACTGCTAAAACCTCCAGGGGTATAGATGCACAAAAGGAATACAAGGGGAAGCAAGGGCATGTAGTTTAAATTGGTTAGGTGACGAGAAACGAAAATTGCTTTTGCTGGATGTGGACATCGTTGACGTGGACAGCATTTATTGCCTATTATTACCCTTGAGAAGGTAAGGTTGAGCCATGTGGCGCATGTGCACCCAGATTACTGTTAAGAATGGCAGGCTGGTGAGGATTAGGTCAAATAGATGTTTCCCTCTTGTTGTTACCCTCATAACCTGCAGCTAAATTGGTTAGCTTTCGGCAAACTCACGTTCACAGGGCAGGAAAAGGGGATAAACACAAAGAACTGGTTTAGAAATGGAAATCTTGCCCGTTATATAAAATGAAGACATTATATTATTATTTGGAACACACTTACCATTCCGGATTCCTTAGTAAGTGTGCAAGAGAGCAAATGTGAGAGATTGAAGGAGTGTGTGAGAGGTTAATGGAATGCATGTGAGTATGTATGTGAGACAAGTGAGTGAGACAGTCATAAAATCATAGAATAATACAATCCTTACAGTACAGAAGTAGGCCTTTCGGCCCATCAAACCTAATAACTATAATCCCACCCAGGTCCTATCCCCATAACCCCACATATTTATGCTTCAAAACCCTTCTGACACTGAACGATAATTGATATGTCTAATTAACCTCACTCGCACATCTTTGGACTGTCAGAGGAAAGCAGAGCACCCAAAGGAAATGCACACAGACACAGAGAGAATGTGCAAACTCCACACAGTCACCCGGAATTCAATTCAGGCGCTGTGAGGCAGCAGTGCTAACCGCTATGCCGCCCCAAAATAAGTGAGCGTGTGCGAGAATGAGTGTGTGTGTGTCACAGAGAGTGTGTGTGAGAGGGAGTCTGTGAGAGACAGTGTGTGAGAGAGATTGAGTGAGTGAGTGAGGGACTGAATGCGAGAAGGAGTGAGTACGAGGCGGAGTGGTTGTGAGAGGGAGTGAGTGTGAAAGGAGGAGAGTATGAGAGGGAGAGAATGCAAGAGGGGTGAGCGTGAGAGAATGACATAATCACACGCACACACACACAGATCATTGGCAAATCTACCCTCAAGTGGAGAATTTCAGAATCACACGCACACACACACGCACATACACACAAATTTACCATCTGCCCTGTAGTGGAGAACGTCATAATCACACGCACATACCATTACGAATCTGCCCGTTAATGGAGACTGTCAGAATCGCACTAGTGGAGAATGGCAGAATCTCTCTCTCTCTCTCTCACACACACACACACATCGTTCTCAACCTGACATTTAGTGGAGAATGTCAGAATCACACACACAGTTCCTAATCTGCCCTTTGGTGGAGAATGCTCTGCCCTCTACTGGAGAATATTAGAAACACACACACACACATGCACACACACGATGTGGAGATGCCGGCGTTGGACTGGGGTAGACACAGTAAGAAGTCTCACAATACCAGGTTAAAGTCCAACAGGTTTATTTGGTAGCACGAGCTTTCGGAGAGCTCGTGCTACCAAATAAACCTTTTGGACTTTAACTTGGTGTTGTGAGACTTCTGACTGTACACACACATCTTTATCAATCTGCCCTCTAGTGGAGAATGTCAGGGTCACACACACACACACACACACAGACACACGCACACACCTTTAACAATCTTCCCCCTCGGGGAGAATGTCAGAATCACAAACACACATTTCAAGAGTTAGAAACAGGAAAGGAGAGGTCACCCTGTTGGGAGTTTTTTATAGACCTCCGAAAAGTTCCAGAGATGTAGAGGAAAAGATTGCAAAGATGATTCTGGATAGGAGCGAAAGTAACAGGGTAGTTGTTCTGGGGGACTTTAACTTTACAAATATTGACTGGAAAAGCTATAGTTCGAGTACTTTAGAGGGGTCGGTTTTTGTCCAGTGTGTGCAGTAAGGCTTCCTGACGCAGTATGTAGATAGATCAACAAGAGGCGAGGCCACATTGGATTTGGTACTGGGTAATGAACCAGGCCAGGTGTTAGATTTTGAGGTAAGGGAGCACTTTGGTGACAGTGACCACAATTCGATTACGTTTACTTTAGCAATGGAAAAGGATAGGTATATACCAAAGGGCAAGAGTTATAGCTGGGGGAAAGGAAATTATGATGCGATTAGGTGAGATTTAGCTGGCATAGGTTGGGGAAGGAAACTGCAGGGGATGGGCACAATTGTAATGTGGAACTTGTTCAAGGAACAGCTACTACGCGTCCTTGATAAATATGTACCTGTCAGGCAGGGAGGAAGCAGACGTGTGAGGGAACCGTGGTTTACTAAGGAGGTTGAATCTCTTGTGAAGAGGAAGAAGGAGACTGATGTTAAGATGAGACGTGAAGGCTCAGTTAGGGCGCTTGAGAGTTACAAGTTAGCCAGGAAGGACCTAAAGAAAGAGTTAAGAAGAGCCAGGAGGGGACATGAGAAGTCTTTGGCAGGTAGGATCAAGGAAAACCCTAAACCTTTCTATAGGTATGTCAGGAGTAAAAGAATGACTAGGGTAAGATTAGGGCCAGTCAAGGACAGGAGTGGGAAGTTGTGCGTGGAGTCTGAAGAGATAGGAGAGGCACTAAATGAATATTTTTCGTCGGGATTCACACTGGAGAGGGACAGTGTTGTTGAGGGAAGGACTGAAATGCAGGCTGTTGGACTGGATGGGATTGATGTTCATAAGGAGGAGGTGTTAGCAATTCTGAATAGGGTAAAAATAGATAAGTCCCCTGGACCGGATGGGATTCATCCTAGGATTCTCTGGGAGGCTAGAGAGCAGATTGCAGAGCCTTTGGCTTTGATCTTTGTGTCGTCATTGTCTACAGGAACAGTGCCAGAAGACTGGAGGATAGCAAATGTTGTCCCCTTGTTCAAGAAGGGGAGTAGGGACGACCCTGGTAATTATAGACCGGTGAGCTTTACTTCTGTTGTGGGCAAAGTATTGGAAAGGATTATAAGAGATAGGATTTATAAGAACATAAGAACATAAGAAATAGGAGCAGGAGTAGGCCATCTAGCCCCTCGAGCCTGCCCCGCCATTCAATAAGATCATGGCTGATCTGACGTGGATCAGTACCACTTACGCGCCTGATCCCCATAACCCTTAATTCCCTTACCGATCAGGAATCCATCCATCCACGCTTTAAACATATTCAGCGAGGTAGCCTCCACCACCTCAGTGGGCAGAGAATTCCAGAGATTCACCACCCTCTGGGAGAAGAAGTTCCTCCTCAACTCTGTCTTAAACCGACCCCCCTTTATTTTGAGGCTGTGTCCTCTAGTTTTAACTTCCCTACTAAGTGGAAAGAATCTCTCCGCCTCCACCCTATCCAGCCCCCGCATTATCTTATAAGTCTCCACAAGATCCCCCCTCATCCTTCTAAACTCCAACGAGTACAAACCCAATCTCCTCAGCCTCTCCTCATAATCCAAACCCCTCATCTCCGGTATCAACCTGGTGAACCTTCTCTGCACTCCCTCCAATGCCAATATATCCTTCCTCATATAAGGGGACCAATACTGCACACAGTATTCCAGCTGCGGCCTCACCAATGCCCTGTACAGGTGCATCAAGACATCCCTGCTTTTATATTCTATCCCCCTCGCAATATAGGCCAACATCCCATTTGCCTTCTTGATCACCTGTTGTACCTGCAGACTGGGCTTTTGCGTCTCATGCACAAGGACCCCCAGGTCCCTTTGCACGGTAGCATGTTTTAATTTGTTTCCATTGAGATAGTAATCCCATTTGTTATTATTTCCTCCAAAGTGTATAACCTCGCATTTCTCAACGTTATACTCCATTTGCCATATCCTCGCCCACTCACTCAGCCTGTCCAAATCTCTCTGCAGATCTTCTCCGTCCTCCACACGATTCACTTTTCCACTTATCTTTGTGTCGTCTGCAAACTTCGTTACCCTACACTCCGTCCCCTCCTCCAGATCATCTATATAAATGGTAAACAGTTGCGGCCCGAGTACCGATCCCTGCGGCACGCCACTAGTTACCTTCCTCCAACCGGAAAAACACCCATTTATTCCGACTCTTTGCTTCCTGTCAGATAGCCAGTCCCCAATCCACTTTAACACACTACCCCCAACTCCGTGTGCCCTAATCTTCTTCAGCAGCCTTTTATGGGGCACCTTATCAAACGCCTTTTGGAAATCCAAAAACACCGCATCCACCGGTTCTCCTCCATCAACTGCCCTAGTCACATCTTCATAAAAATCCAACATGTTCGTCAAGCACGACTTTCCCCTCATGAATCCATGCTGCGTCTGATTGATCGAACCATTTCTATCCAGATGCCCTGCTATCTCCTCTTTAATAATGGATTCCAGCATTTTCCCTACTACAGACGTTAAGCTGACGTTAATCACCTAGAAAGGAATAATTTGATTAGGGATAGTCAGCACGGTTTTGTGAAGGGTAGGTCGTGCCTCACAAACCTTATTGAGTTCTTTGAGAAGGTGACCAAAGAGGTGGATGAGGGTAAAGCGTTTGATGTGGTGTATATGGATTTCAGCAAAGCGTTTGATAAGGTTCCCCATGGTAAGCTTTTGCAGAAAATACGGACACATGGGATTAAGGGTGATTTAGTGGTTTGGATCAGGAATTGGCTAGCTGTAAGAAAACAGAAGGTGGTGGTTGATGGGAAATATTCATCCTGGAGTTCAGTTACTAGTGGTGTACCGCAAGGATCTGTTTTGGGGCCACTGCTGTTTGTCATTTTTATTAATACAACAACAACAAAGAACAACAAAGAACAATACAGCACAGGAACAGGCCCTTCGGCCCTCCAAGCCCGCGCCGCTCCCCGGTCCGGGATTGAATCCTGAATCCAGGATCCCCGCCCAATTTTCCAGCCTATCTACATACCAATATCCTATCCACCGAGCTGTCCCTCACAGCTACGATGCTTTGTTCATTACAACCTATTAACTCACCCCCACCCCCCCCATTCCAGACCATGTGATCTCCAGGGAGAGGCGAAAACCCAGAGTGAAAAACCCCAGGGCCAATATGGGGAAAAAAAAAAATCTGGGAAATTCCTCTCCGACCCCCTGAGGCGATCGAAACGAGTCCAGGAGATCACAATGGCCCTGATCGGAAAATGCTTCCCAACCCTAGTCATTTCCACTTCCACGAACACCATATGAATTCCCTGCCCCCGAGACAGGTTCCCAACTATCCGCAGTCTCGCCTGCGACTAATGACCTGGATGAGGGCGTAGAAGGATGGATTAGTAAATTTGCGGAGACACTAAAGTCGGTGGAGTTGTAGACAGTGCAGAGGGAAATGGCAGGTTACAGAGGGACATAGATAAGCTGCAGAGCTGGGCTGAGAGGTGGCAAATGGAGTTTAATACGGAAAAGTGTGAGGTGATTCACTTTGGAAGGAGTAACAGGAATATAGAGTACTGGGCTAATGGTAAGATACTTGGTAGTGTGGATGAACAGAGGGATCTGGGTGTCCATGTGCATAGATCCCTGAAAGTTGGCACCCAGGTTGATAGGGTTGTTAAGAAGGCGTACGGTGTGTTAGCTTTTATTGGTAGAGGGATTGAGTTTCGGAGCCAGGAGGTCATGCTGCAACTGTACAAAACTCTGGTGCGGCCGCATTTGGAGTATTGCGTACAGTTCTGGTCGCCGTATTATAGGAAAGATGTGGAAGTGTTGGAAAGGGTGCAGAGGAGATTTACCAGAATGTTGCCTGTTATGGTGGGAAAATCGTATGAGGAAAGGCTGAGGGGCTTGAGGTTGTTTTCGTTAGAGAGAAGAAGGTTAAGAGGTGACTTAATAGAGGCATACAAGATGATCAGAGGATTAGATAGGGTGGATAGTGATAGCCTTTTTCCTCGGATGGTGTTGGCTAGCACAAGGGGACATAGCTTTAAATTGAGGGGTGAGAGATATAGGACAGATGTTAGAGGTCGGTTCTTCACTCAGAGAGTAGTAAGGGCGTGGAATGCCCTGCCTGCAGCAGTAGTGGACTCGTCAACATTAAGAGCATTCAAATGGTTCTTGGATAAACATATGGATGATATTGGAATAGTGTAGATTAGAGGGGCTTTAGATTGGTTCCACTGGTCGGCGCAACACCGAGGGCCGAAGGGCCTGTACTGCACTGTAATGTTCTATGTTCTATGTTCTAAGATGGCGCCGGAGCATGGCAACTTCTTGCGAGTTGCATCCAGCATACCGTCTAAATCTTTCTTTTGCTCTCGTTCTTTGCTTCGAGAACCCTACTCAACTACTTAAATTATCTAACAATGCATTATTACGATACACCCCAGCTATGACTTATATACTACAGTCTGCACCCTCTCCTTTTCTTGATGTATGGCGCGGTTTTTCTGTAGACCACACAAGAAACAATACTTTTCACTGTATATCAATGCATGTAACAATAGTAAATCTAATCAAAGATATGCATTACCAATCTGCCCTCGAGAAGAGAATGTCAGAATCACTGACGCACCCATTTACTAATCTTTACTGTCATAATCGCACACATATACCTTTATCAATCTGCACTCTTGCTGAACAATCTGCACTTTGTTCTCCTTTGGTATAAAATTTATGACTATTTGTAGTTCTTGTTTTTGCTCTGATGAGTGCAGGACGAAACCTTCGGCAACATCTCTCCCATTTGCCTTAATATTGCTGTATGAGCTTCCTTACATCTTTTAGTCCTCAGGTGAATCTACAAAATTTACCACAGAATGAGACCAAACTTAAGTGCTCATTTAACGTAGTATTGCGTACTGAGCTATTTCTTAATCGTATTTTCCAACAGTTGGACAATAGTAATTCAAAACAATCCTTAAATCTGTTCAGATGAAGAAAGATGAAAACATAGACTGAACATATTTTCTTATTCACAATTACATGACATTTAAAGAATGATCTTTCTACATGACAACTGCTGCATTTAGAATTATTCTGGCAAGGCTGCCCAGTACATCACATGCACAGTATGATTTTCCATAGACATCATCTGTCTCTATCATGTGAACGTGACTGTCGCTGGCTGGGCCAGCATTTATTGCCTGTCCTTACTACCCTCCAATTCAAAGGGCAGCCAACTGTATGGTATTTACAGTGAGATAATTTTCCTTTGTGTTTATCTCTGGTGATGATATTACCCATCTGTCGCTCTAGTCTTTTCCAACATACCGAAATTCCAGGCTGCTTGCTATTTTTTTGCATCCAGCACATGCTCTGTGTACACTCTCTGAAGCCATATTACCTGTATTTGCATAACTGCTAGAAATAGTTTACACACCCTGGAGCCATATTCAAAGACTCTTAACGATTGCAATTCAAGAGCACATTTACGAGAAGTTTTGACTGCGATCCCACACATAACTTGGACATATTGAGCAACAAGGTAATTTCACAGAAACAAAACAAAAAACTTTCTAAAGTGTATTGGGAAAGCCTATTTCTGAGAACTGCTATATCTTCAAGAAAGAATCAAACGCAGCAGAAAGCTAAAGATTGATGTAAAATGGAGAATCTATTCTCGAATAGAGAATATAATATGAGGAGAAGATAAAGGTCAACAGGATGAACAGGCAGTGCCAGTCAAACGAGCATCAGATTACTAAAGGATGCCAAAATGTGAGAAAATCATAGTGCATAAGAAAATCCTGCATGGGAAAGGGCAAACCAGTAGGGCATATTTAAATCACAGTACCAAATGCGCAGTATTCGGAAGAAGGTCAATGGTTGCCGACACCAATAGAGATAAATGGGTGTTATTTAGTGGGGATTACAGGAGGACCAGGACGGGGAGTTGAATGCCCAAAAGGATAGACAAGACAGGGCAGGAGGTGGAGTTGCGTTATTAGTTAAAGATGACATCAAGGCTGTATTAAGCTGATATTGGCACTAGGGGTCAACATGTTGAATGAATCTGGGTGGAAATTTTAAAAAAAACAAAGGAAAAAAAACATATTGGTAGGAATAATTTACAAGCCCCCGAGCAATAGGTCCGAAGTGGGGCATAGTATGAACCAAGAAAGAATGAGGTCAAGCTTTTTACACAGAGGGTGGTGGGTGCCTGGAACTTGCTGCCGGGGGAGGTAGTGGAAGTAGGTATGATAGTGACTATAAGGGGCCTCTGGACAAATACATGAATAGTTTGGAAATAGAGGGATATGGTCCCCGGAAGGGTAGGGGGTTTCAGTTCACATGGGCAATATGGTCGGTGCAGGCTTGGAGGGCCGAAGGACCTGTTCTGTGCTGTAATTTTCTACGTTCTTTGCTGTTCTTTTGTTCCGAGAAGGGCACAATGGTAACTATGGGTGATTTTAACCTGCATTCTGACTGGATTAATCAAATTGACAAAAGTATCCCCGAGGGAGATTTCATAGAATGTATGAGGGTTTGTTTCTTAGAGCGATATGTAATAGAACCAACCAGGGAGCAGGCTATTTTAGATTTAGTATTACGTAATGAAGAAGTATCGATAAATAGTCTTGTTGTCAAATATCCTCTTGGAAAGAGTGATTACAGCATGCTCGAATTTCAGGTTCAGATTGAGCTAGTGAAGGCAGAGTGCCCTACCAGATTTTTAGCGTTGGGCAGAGGTAATTGCATAGAGTTGAGGAAGGAGTTGGCCCAAGTAAACTGGGCACAAATAACTGAGGGCAGGTCAGTTGAGGAACAATGGTGGATGTTCAGGGTGATATTCAATACCTCGCAATTAAAGTATATTCCTGAGAGGAAGAGGAATTGTAAAAGGAAGAAAAATGTTCCATGGCTAGACAAGGAAGTCAAAGAGGACATAAAGGCTAAAACTAGGACATACCAAACTGCAAAAGCTAGTGGCAAGTTGGAGGATTGGGAGAACTTTCAGGTTCAGCAAAAGGCTACTAAAAATAGAATCAAAAGAGCTAAGATGAACTATGAAAGGAAACTAGCAGAAAACATAAACACAGACACCAAAAGCTTCCAGAAGTACATAAAGAGGATGAATATAGCTAAGGTAAGTGTTGGTCCTTTAGCGGATGGTACTGGTGAGATATTACCAGGGAACACAGAGATAGCAGAAGCACTAAGCGAATATTTTCCCTCCATCTCCACGGCAGAGCATGATGAAAAATTTCCGAAAACTGTCATTAGTACAGACAAAACTTTGGGCAATAACCATCACTAGGGAGAGAGTATTAACTAATGGGAGTAAAGGCAGATAAGTCTCCGGGGACTGATTTCCTACAACCTACAGTACTAAATGATTTGGCAGCAGCGATAGTGGATGCAATGCTTGTGATGTTTCAAAATTCCTTGAATTCTGGTAAGGTCCCGGTGGATTGGAAACACGCTAATGTGATGCCCCTATTCAAAAAGAGAGAGAGGCAAAAAGTAAGAAATTATAGGCCAGTTAGCTTGACCTTGTGGTGTGGAATTTCCTGGAATCGATCATTAAGGAAGAGATGACTGAGTATTTGGAAAGACAAAACTCTATCCACCATTGTCAGCATAGTTTTATGTAGGGAAATTCATGCTTGACAAATGTGCTTGTGCTCTTTGAGCACGTAAACAGCAAGGTGGATAGTGAGGAGCAAATGGATGTGATACATCTGGACATCCAGAAAGCGTTTGACAAGGTGACTAATAAAAGTCTGATCCAGAAGCTGAGATCGCAGGGGATTGGGGGTAGAGTACTAGATTGGATTGATGATTGGCTGACTGAGAGAACACAGTAAGAAGTTTAACACCAGGTTAAAGTCCAACAGGTTTATTTGGTAGCAAAAGCTACACAAGCTTTCGGAGCTCTTAGCCCCTTCTTCAGGTGAGTGGGAATTCTGTTCACACAAACAGAGCTTATAAAGACACAGACTCAATTTACATGAATAATGGTTGGAATGCAAATACTTACAACTAATCAAGTCTTTAAGAGACGAAACAATGTGAGTGGAGGGAGCATCACATTGTTTCGTCTCTTAAAGACTTGATTAGTTGTAAGTATTTGCATTCCAACCATTATTCATGTAAATTGAGTCTGTGTCTTTATAAGCTCTGTTTGTGTGAACAGAATTCCCACTCACCTGAAGAAGGGGCTAAGAGCTCCGAAAGCTTGTGTGGCTTTTGCTACCAAATAAACCTGTTGGACTTTAACCTGGTGTTGTTAAACTTCTTACTGTGTTTACCCCAGTCCAACGCCGGCATCTCCACATCATGACTGAGAGAAGTCAGAGGGTCGGGATAAATGGCGCCTTATCTGGCTGGCGACATGTAGCTAGTTGGGTGCCGCAGGTGTCAATCCTCAGACCTCAACTGTTTTCAAAATATATAAATGATCAGCAAGCAACGACAGAGTGTAACATAGCAAAATTCACCGATAATACTAAAATAAGTGGGAAATCAGGCAATGAAGAGGATATAAAGATTCTACAGACAGATGTAGATAGGCTCGGAAAATGCGCTAATTTTTGGCAGATGGAGTTAAATGTTGATAACGGTGAGGTCATCCATTTTGGCAGAAAAAATTGAAAGGCAAATCATTACCTAAATGGAAAGCAGATTCAAAATCCGCCCAAGCAGACGGATCTGGATGTTTATGTTCATGAATCTCAGAAAGTTGGTATGCAGGTGAAGCATGTGATGAAAAAAGACAAATAGGGTGATTCCATTTCTTGTAAAGGGACTGGAGTATTAAAGTAGAGAAGTGTTGTTGCACTTGTATAGGACGTTGGTGACACCAGTTTCGGCTCCTTATTTGAGGAAGGATGGTGGCATTGGAGGCAGTTCAGAGGAGGTTCACCAGATCGGTTCCGAGGATGAAGGGATTGACATATGAGGACAGATTAAACAGTTTGGGCTTGTACTCGCTGGAGTTTAGAAGGATAAGAGGGGATCCTAATTTGGTATGTAAAATTTAAAACGAGATTGATAAAGTAAATGCAGACCAAACGTTTCCTCTTATGGGGCAATCTTGAACAAGAGGTCACAGGTATAGTTTGTGAGTCGGTAAATTTAAAACTGACATGAGGAGGAACTACTTCTAGCAGAGGGTGGTGAATGTCTGGAACTCGTTGCCCCATATCCCGGTGGAGTCTGATTCGTTGAGTAGTTTCAAAAGACTATTTCTAATTTAAAAAAAGGAAAGATGGATATGGGGAACAAGTGGGTTGGTGGATTTCAGAGCAGGGAGAGATCAGCCATGATCTGATTAAGTGGCAGAGCAGGCTCGAAGGGCTGAACTTGCATGCTTCAGTTCCTAATTCCTATTTTGCTCTAGTTCTATAATACTTGATATTGATAATTTTATGATATTCAGCCATGCTCTCATTTAGATTAACCCCAGTTCGAAGAGGTCCATCTGAACACATACACAATTGGTAGAGAACATCGTCAGAACACTTGGTTATTTTGGAATAATTGAACAAGTCATTTCCAAATCCTGCCAGATTTCGCACAGCTCGTTACAGATATAAATCACTAGGGCTCATTTCCTGTGGAATGGATAGTTTTGAGAAGTTTTGATATTATAATAATCTATATTGCATCCTCCGCTCCCAGTGCTCAGCTCACTGAAGCAATATGAAATTCTGGCTTTTCAAGGGCTGTGAACGTCCAGCATAAAGCTTCAGAGGTGAAGTGGCATCGAGACCAGACGTAGAACAGTGCAGGAAGGAGAAGGGACAAATTTAAAATCGCAGTGCAGACATTGCAAAGATACACGCACCCATATTTTGTACCAATCTGCCCTCTGATGACAGTGGTAGAAGCACCTTTGCCATATGCCTTCTCGTGGAGAGTGTCAGAATCACACACGCACACGGGTCCAGTGATCATAACAATATGATTTTAAAAATAACTATGTAACAATATAGGACGGGTCCACAGGTTAAGGTCCTAAACTGGAGCAGGGCCATTTTTGGGGGCATCAGGCAGGATTTAGGAGAGGTCGATTGCGTTTGCCTGTTTGAACTGAAAGGAACGATTGGCAAATGGGAGGCTTCTAAAAGTGTGATA
Organism: Mustelus asterias; assembly: GCF_964213995.1. NCBI lineage: Eukaryota > Metazoa > Chordata > Chondrichthyes > Carcharhiniformes > Triakidae > Mustelus > Mustelus asterias. Next base: position 94,953,556 of record NC_135816.1, read on the forward strand.
TCAAGAGTCCAGGCGCAATATATTCCTGTTAGGATGAAGGGAAAGGCTGGCAAGTTTAGCAATCCCTGGCTGACGAGGGACATTAAGGCTCTGGTCAGGAAAAAGAAGGAAGCATACATTGGGTTTAGGCAATCGGGGACAAGTCAATCCCTCGATGACTATAACAAAATGCAAGAGTGCACTTAAGACAGAATTCAGGAGGGCAAAAAGAGGGTATGAGATGAATCTGGCAGGTAAGGTTAAAGAAAATCCAAAGAGTTTCTATTGCTATCTTACGAGTAAAAGGGTGGTTAGAAAGAGAATAGGTCCGCTTAAAGATCAGTCTGTGTGTGCAGTCACAGGAAATGGGTGAGAAATTGTAATGAAAGTTTCGCCTCTTTACTTACTGCGGAGAACATCATACATGCTAAAGAAATAACGGAAACAAATGGTGATTTATGGGCCACATGCATATCACTAAGGAGGAGGTATCTGCAGTCTTAAAACGTATTAAGGTGAATAAATCCCCTGGGCCTGATCCAGGCATCCTCCGATTTTGCGGCAGGCTAGCGAAGAAATTGCACAGACCCTTCCAGAGATATTTGTTTCATATCTTGCCACTGGCAAAGTTCCAGAAGACTGGAGGGTGGCTAATGTTGTTCCGTTGTTCAAGAACAATAGCAAAGACAAGCCAGGTAATTACAGTCCGGTGAGCCTGATATCAGTGGTGAGTAAGTTACTGGAGGGGATTCTGAGGGACAGGATCTACCAATATTTGGATAGTCAAAGTTTCATTGGAGATAATCTGCACGGCTTTGTGCGTGGGAAGTCGTATCTGACGAAACTTTTAGAGTTTTTTGAAGTGCTAACCAAGAGGATGGATGAGATTAGGGTAGTCAATGTTGTTTATTTGGACTTTAGCAAGGACTTTGACAAGGTCCCACATGGCAGGCTAGTCTGGAAGGTTAGGTCGCATGGGAGCCAGGAAGAGCTAGCCAATTAGGTTCAAGGAAGCAGAGGAAGATCGTCAAAGGTTGTTGCTCGGATTGGAGGCCTGTGACTATTGGCGTGCCTCGGGGGTCAGTATTAGTACCATTGTTTTTCATTATTCATATATAAATAGCTTGGATTTTGAATGTACAAGGCATGGTTAGTAAGCTTGCGGATGATACGAAATTAGGGGATATTATTCTTTGATAGAGAAGAAGGTTATCAAAAATTACAGGAGGGTCTTGATCAGTTAGAGAAAGAGGCTGGGGATTAGCATATGGATTTCAATACAGACAATTGTGAGGTGTTACATTTTGGAAAGTCAAACCAGGATACGACTTATACAGGGTCCTGGGGAGTGTTGAGGAACAGAGGAACCAAGGAGTACAAGTACATGGCTCATTGAAAGCAGCGTCACACGTAGACAGAGTGATGTAAAAGTCATTTAGCACACTGGCCTTCATCAGTCTGGACATTGAGTATAGGAGTTGGAACATTACAGTTGTATAAGTCGTTGGTAGGGCCGCACTTGGAGTATTGCATACAGTTTTAGTACCCTGTTACAGGAAACACATTGATAACCTGGAAAGTGTGCAAAGAAGATTCATGAGGATGTTGCCAGAACTAGCGGGCCTGAGTTGTATGGACCCGTTAGACAGGCTAGGGCTCTATTGCTTGGAACGTAAGAGAATTAGGGATAAACTTATTGAAGTATATAACATCATGAGGGGCATAGATAGGATGAACACAGGGGAGGGGAATTGAAAACTAAAGGTCAAGGGCATAGATTTAAGGTGAGAGGGAAAAGATTTAAAATGGACCTGAGGGGCAAATTATTCACGTAGAGGGTGGTGCATCAATGGAATGAGATTCCAGAGAAAGTGGTTGAGGTAGGTTCAATAGCCACATTTAAAAAGCATTTGGATAAGCACATGGATGTGAAAGTCTTAGCGGGGTCAAATGTGGGAAATTGCGACTAGCTGGGAGGGCACTATGATTTGCATGGAGCGGTTGGGCCATGGGCCTATTTCCATGCTGTTTTGCTCTATGACTCTGTGACTCTATGGGGCACCATTACCAAGCTGTCCTCTAGTTGAGAATGACAAAATCGCCCCCCCATCACATATACACACAAATAACCACCACACACAAATGAACACACGCGCGCGCGCACACACACACACGTCTTTACCAATCTGCCCTCTAGCGGAGCATGTCAAAATCACACTCACACGCGTTTACCAATGTGCCCTCTAGTGGTGACTGTCAGGGACAGAATTTTGGTGCTATTAAAGCCGAGAACTGGAAACAGAGAGAGTACATTGGAACCATGCAGACATAATGCTTCTCAAAATAAGATTATCTTCGGCCAAGAACCTATGGGAACAAGGGGCAGTAAAACATTGCACTGTTGCCAGAAGCATTATGTACTTCATTACATAATGCTTCAGTTGGAAGTAGCTACATGAAGGGAACCTGCTGATTGAACATACTGATAAGTGAAAAGAATGATTAGTTTAGCCTACTTGGTTGCTCATCATTATGGGCAAGGGGTTGACTCGTCGAATCATTGGGACTTTAGTCTGCATGTAAGAAACTTGCTTGTGAATGATTGAACCACAGCAAACTGGGGCTCAGACTGTTACTTCTGAATTGGGGTGATTGCGACCAAAATGCATCACTATCCATAAATAAGTAATTGAATTTGGGATTAAAATAATCCTGTATAATGTCATTGAAAAGTTGCTAGATATTAATCCACTCACGATACAATTAATATTAAATTAAGATATGCAAGGTACAAAAGCATTTAATTTCGAGGGAAATAAGAACATGATTACAACTCTTTCCATGAAATGAGAAGTTTGACCCTGACCATTGAATGATTGGTAATTGACAATAATTGGCAACAATTAAGCAGACATTGTCCAAAATATATGAAAACTTTCAGGTGGCATGACACTTCAGACTGAAAACAAACAATGGCATGAAAGACAAAAAATCCTGTTCTGTAGGGAAGATATGGAGACAGGGGGCGGGGAGGGGCTGCAATGGACTGGATTGCTCTTCGAAGAAACTGGTGCTGGCAAAATGTTGCTGACTCGAAACATATTGTGCCGTCCAATCTCAGATTGCATGGATCCCCATATATATCCAATGAAGGAAGACCGATATCATGTCTTTTAGGGAGAATTGCCAGGTTTAAGCATCAGCCTTATCAGTAATTGCATTTCAATAGAATGTTGATGTATTATTCAAGGTCACCTTTTACTATTCATCTGCCATGGTGGCAAAAGTTGCATTTGTAACGAATGTTGGAATGCCTGTTCGTAGAGCACAGCTATTGTATATTACTTCAATAATTTTGCTACTATTGATGTATATTTACATTGAGTAATATGCGACTGTAATATCAATATCTGTATCCTCATGCATGTCTCAAAGCAATAACAGCAATAGCATAGAATTCTTGGGACAAAGATGCCTGTCTGATTTCTATGCCGCTAAGACGATTAACTCCCTCCATCACTGATGGACAGTCACAGGATTGTGTACTAATATGTAAGATGTGGCAGAATGGCACAGTGGTTCGCACTGCTGCCTCACAGCGCCAGGGACCTGGGTTCAATTCCGGCATCGAGTCACTGTCTGTGTGGAGTTTGTACATTCTCCCCATGTGTATGTGGGTTTCCTTCGGGTGCTACGGTTTCCTCCCACATTCCAAAGATGTACAGGTTAGGTTGACTGGCCATAATAAATTGACCCTAGTGTCAAGGGGATTAACAGAGTAAATATGTGGGGTTACGAGAATAGGGCCAGGGTGGGATTGTGGTCATTGCAGACCCAATAGGCTGAATGGCATCCTTCTGCACTATTGGGATTCTATGATTCTATGCACTGCAGTAACTTACAAAGATCCTTCCGCAGCACCTTCCAAACCCACGACCGCTACTAGAGGACAAGAGCAGTAGATATCTGAGAAAAGCTGGAAGTTCCCCTCCACGTCACTCGCCACCCTGACTTGGAAATATTTCGCCATTGCTTCACTGTCACTCAATGCAAATCAAGGAATTCCTTCCCTCACAGCACTGTGGATGTACCTACATCTCAGGGACAGCAGTGGTGCAAGTAGGGAACTCACCACCGGCTACAGATGCCAGAGAACGCAAGATTGTGGACACGGACTGCTCCTGCTAGTTCTGACTTTGTGCCCTTGTTCTGCCCTGGCAGTCTGAGAACCGGTCCTGGTGCCTTAGATTGTCCAGAGATGATGCCCCAGCCATTGATATCACTTGCCTATGCAGTGACACTTCTGCTGACTTTTCTGTGATTGCTTCATTCACCATACATCAGAGATACTAGGGAGATGCCACAAAGCATCCATTTTAAAATTATTCCACAATAATTGGAAATTTGTTTTAATGCAGAATCAAACAAAAAAAATGTTGTAAGATGGCACCAATTTGGAAAGGAATCTTCATGCACATGGCACGCATTGTGTGATTACAAGCAGCAGTTGTTAGGAGATTGTTCATGTTTGTGATGTCCAGTTAATTTGTGGAGATACATTGCGAACAGTCATATTTCAAAAGCTCCATATACTGTTCTACATCTTAAGGTTAAATGCCCGCAGCTCTCGGATGATGACTAAACTTGAATCTTGCAGAAAATATATTTGAAAATTAAATATTTGCATTTAAGTACGTGACTTCATAAAATATCAAATGCCTGTGTTTAAATCTAGTAAGACGTCTAACAACACCTCGTTAAAGTCCAAAAGGTTTATTTGGGAGCAAAAGCCACAAGCTTTCGGAACAGGCTGTCCCTTCGTCAGGTGGGTGGGAGTTCAGATTACAAACAGGGCACAAAGACACAAACTCAATTTACATGAATAATGATTGGAATGCAAGTCTTTACAGTTAATCAAGTCTTAAAGTTACAGACAATGTGAGTGGAGGGAGCATTAAGCACAGGTTAAAGAGATGTGTATTGTCTCCAGATAGGACAGCTAGTGAGATTTTGCACATCCAGGCAGGTTGTGGGGGTTACAGATAGTGTGACATGAACCCAATATCCCGGTTGAGCCCGTCCTCATGTATGCGGAACCTGGCTATCAGTCTCTGTTCAGCGACTCTGCGCTGTCGTGTGTCGTGAAGGCCACCTTGGAGAACGCTTACCTGGAGATCAGAGGTTGAATGCCCGCGACCGCTAAAGTGCTCCCCAACAGGAAGAGAACAGTCTTGCCTGGTGATTGTCGAGCGGTGTTCATTCATCCGTTGTTGTAGCGTCTGCATGGTTTCCCCAATGTACCATGCCTCGGGACATCCTTTCCTGCAGCATAACAGGCAGACAACATTGGCCGAGTTGCAAGAGTATGTACCGTGTACCTGGTGGATGGTGTTTTCGCGTGAGATGATGGGATCTGTGTCGATGATCTGGCATGTCTTGCAAGGTTGCTGTGGCAGGGTTGTGGGGTCGTGGTCACTGTTCTCCTGAAGGCTGGGTAGTTTGCTGCGGACAATGGCCTGTTTGAGGTTGTGTGGTTGTTTCAAAGCAAGAAGTGAGGGTGTGGGGATGGCCTTGGCGAGATGTTCATCTTCATCAATGGCATGTTTGAGGCTCCGGAGGAGTACATGGTACATACGCTTGCAACTCGTGTGTGTGAGTCATGGGGAGGGTGAGAGGGGCGGTGAGGAGGGTGTGTGAGGCGGTGGGGAGGGTGTGTGAGGCGGTGGGGAGGGTGTGAGAGGCGATGGCGAGGGTGTGAGGGGCGGTGAGGAGGGTGTGAGAGGCGGTGAGGAGGGTGTGAGAGGCGGTGGCGAGGGTGTGAGGGGCGGTGGGGAGGGTGTGAGGGGCGGTGGGGAGGGTGTGAGAGGCGGTGGCGAGGGTATGAGAGGCGGTGGGGAGGGTGTGAGGGGCGGAGGGGAGAGTGTGAGGAGCGATGGGGAGGGTGTGAGGGGCGGTGAGGAGGGTGTGAGGCGCAGGGTGGACGGCGTGAGGGGTGGCGGGGAGGGTGTTAGGGGTGGTGGGAAAGGTGTGAGCAGCGATGGGGAGGGTGTGAGGGGCATTGGGGAGGGTGTGCGGGCGGTGGGGAGGGTGTGAGGGACGTTGCGGAGGGTGTGAGGGGCATTGGGGAGGGTGTGAGGGGCGTTGGGGAGGGTGTGAGGGGCGGTGGGGAGGGTGTGAGGGGCGGTGGGGAGGGTGTGAGGGGCATTGGGGAGGGTGTGAGGGGCGGTGGGGAGGGTGTGAGGGGCAGTGGGGAAGGTGTGAGGGGCGGTGGGGAGGCTGTGAGGGGCATTGGGGAGGGTGTGAGGGGCGGTGCGGAGGGTGTGAGGAGTGGTGGGGAGGGTGTGAGGGGCGTTGGGGAGAGTGTGAGGGGCGTTGGGGAGCGTGTGAGGGGCGGTGGGGAGGGTGTGAGGGGCATTGGGGAGGGTGTGAGGGGCGGTGGGGAGGGTGTGAGGGGCATTGGGGAGGGTGTGAGGGGCGGTGGGGAGGGTGTGAGGGGCATTGGGGAGGGTGTGAGGGGCGGTGGGGAGGGTGTGAGGGGCATTGGGGAGGGTGTGTGAGGCAGTGGGGAGGGTGTGAGGTGCGAGTGGGAGTTTGTGAGGGGCGGTGGCGAGGGTGTGAGGGGCGGTGGGGAGGGTGTGAGGGGCATTGGGGAGGGTGTGAGGGGCGGTGGGGAGGGTGTGAGGGGTTGGAGGGAGGGTGTGAGAGGCGATGGGGAGGGTGTGAGGGGCGTTAGGGAGGGTGTGAGGGGTGGTGGGGAGGTTGTGAGGAGCGGTGGGGAGGGTGTGAGGGGCAGTGGGGAGGGTGTGAGGGGTGGTGGGGAGGGTGTGAGGGGCATTGGGGAGGGTGTGAGGGAGGGTGTGAGGGGCGTTGGGGAGGGAGTGAGGGGCGGGGAGGCTGTGAGTGGTGGGGGGAGTGTGAGAGGTAGTGGGGAGGGTGTGAGGGGCGGTGGGGAGGGTGTGGGGGGCGGTGGGGAGGCTGTGAGTGGCGGGGGGGAGTGTGTGAGGGGCGGTGGGGAGGGTGTGAGGGGCGGTGGGGAGGGTGTGAGGCAGTGGGGAGGGTGTGGGGGGCGGTGGGGAGGGTGTGGGGGGCGGTGGGGAGGTTGTGAGGAACGGTGGGGAGGTGTGTGTGGCGGTGGGAGTGAGTGATGGGCGCTGGGGAGGAATTGAGGCGCAGGGCAGAGGGCGTGAGGTGCGGGGGGGCGCGGGTGTGAGGTGCGGTGGGGAGGGTTTGAGAGGCGGTGGGGAGGGTGTGGGGCAGTGGGAAGGTTGTGAGTGGCAGAGGGGAGGGTGTGAGGGGCAGTGGGTAGGGTGCGTGAGACAGTGGGGAGGTTGTGAGGGGCGGTGGGTAGGGTGTGTGAGGCTGTGGGGAGGGTGTGAGGGGCGGTGCGGAGGGTGTGCGGGGTGGTGGGGAGGTTGTGAGGGGCGGTGGGGAGGTTGTGAGGGGCAGTTGGGAGGCTGTGAGTAGCGGTGGGGAGGGTGTGAGGGGCGGTTGGGAATTTGTGAGGGGCAGTTGGGAGGGTGTGAGTAGCGGTGGGGAGGGTGTGAGGGGAGGTGCAGAGGGTGTGAGCGGTGGTGCGGAGGGTGTGAGGGGCAATGGGGAGGTTGTGTGAGGCGGTGGGGAGTGTGTGTGAGGCGGTGGGGAGGGTGTGAGGGGTGGTGGGGAGGGTTTGAGGGGTGGGTGGGAGGAGGTAATGTGGTGAGGAGGGTGTGAGGGGCGGTGGGGAGGTTGTGAGGAGCGGTGGGAGGAAGTGATGGGCGCTGGGGAGGGATTGAGGCGCAGGGCAGAGGGCGTGAGGTGCGCAGGGGGAGGGTGTGAGAGGCGGTGGGGAGGGAGTAGGGAGCGGTGGGGAGGGAGTGAGGGGTGGTGGGGAGGGAGTGAGGGGTGATGGGGAGGATGTGAGGGGCGGGGGAGAGGGTGTGGGAGGTGTTGGGGAGGGTGCGAGGGGCGGGAGGTGTGAGGCGGTGGGGAGGGTGTGTGAGGCAGTGGGGAGGGTCTGGGGGCGGTGGGGAGGGTGTGAAGGGCAGTGGGGAGGTTGTGAGGTGCGAGGGGGATGGTGTGAGGGGCGGTGCGGAGGGTGTGAGAGGTGTTGTGGAGGGTGCGAGGGACGGGGGGGTGTGAGGGTCACTGGAGAGGGCGTGAGGGGCGGTGCGGAGGGTGTGAGAGGCGGTGGGGAGGGTGTGAGGGGCGGTGGGGAGGGTGTGAGGAGCGGTGGGGAGGATGTGAGGGGCGGTGGGGATGGTGTAAGGGGCGGTGGGGAGGGTGTGAGGGGAGGTGGGGAGTGTGTGAGGGGCATTGGGGAGGGTGTGAGGTGCGGGTGGGAGGGTGGGAGGCGGTGGGGAGGGTGTGAGGGGCGGTGGGGAGGGTGTGAGGAGCAGTGGGGTGGGAGTGAGGGGCGATGGGGAGGGTGTGTGGGGCGGCGGGAGGGTGTGTGAGGCGATTGGGAGGGTGTGAGGGGTAGTGGGCTGGTTGCGTAAGGCGGTTGGTAGATTTTGAGGGGCGGTGGGGAGCGTGTGTGACGCGGTTAGGTGGGTGTGATCGGCAGTGGGGAGGGTGTGAGGGGCAGTGGGGAAGGTGTGAGGACGTTGGGAGGGAGTGAGGGGTGGGGGGGTGTGAGGGGCAGTGGGGAGGGTGTGAGATGCGGTGGGGAGGGTGTGAAGGGCAGTGCGGAGGGCATGAGGGGCGGTGGGGAGGGTATGAGGGGTATTGGGGAGGGTGTGAGGGGCGGGTGGGAGGGTGGGAGGCGGTGGGGAGGGTGTGAGGGGCGATGGGGAGGGTGTGAGGGGCCATGGGGAGGGTGTGTGAGGCGGTGGGGAGGGTGTGAGGGGCGGTGGGGAGGGTGTCTGAGGCGGTGGGGAGGGTGTGAGGGGCGGTGGGGAGGGTGTGAGGGGTGGTGGGGAGGGTGTGAGGCGGTGGGGAGGGTGTGAGGGGCAATGGGGAGGGTGTGTGAGACGGTGGGGAGGGTGTGAGGGGCGGTGGGGAGGGTGTGAGGGGCGGTGGGGAGGGTGTGAGGGGCGGTGGGGAGGCTGTGGGAGGTGCTGGGGATGGAGCGAGGGGCAGGGGGGTGTGAGCCGGTGGGGAGGGTGTGACGGGCGGTGGGGCAGGTGTGAGGGGCGGTGGAGCAGGTGTGAGGGGCGGTGGGGAGGGTGTGAGGGGCGGTGGGGAGGGTGTGAGGGGCGGTGGGGAGGGTGTGTGAGGCAGTGGGGAGGGTGTGTGAGGCAGTGGGGAGGGTGTGAGGGGCGGTGGGGAGGGTGTGTGAGGCAGTGGGGAGGATGTGAGGGGAGGTGGGAAGGGTGTGAGTGGTGTTGGAGAGGGTGCGAGGGGCGGGGGTGCGTGAGGGGCGCTGGAGAGAACAAAGAACAAAGAACAAAGAACAATACAGCACAGGAACAGGCCCTTCGGCCCTCCAAGCCCGCGCCGCTCCCCGGTCCAGGATTGAATCCTGAATCCAGGATCCCCACCCAATTTACCAGCCTATCTACATACCAATATCCTATCCACCGAGCTGTCCCTCACAGCTACGATGCTTTGTTCATCACAACCTATTAACTCACCCCCACCCCCCCATTCCAGACCATGTGATCTCCAGGGAGAGGCGAAAACCCAGAGTGAAAAACCCCAGGGTCAATATGGGGAAAAAAAAATCTGGGAAATTCCTCTCCGACCCCCTGAGGCGATCGAAACGAGTCCAGGAGATCACAATGGCCCCGATCGGAAAATGCTTCCCAACCCTAGTCATTTCCACTTCCACGAACACCATATGAATCCCCTGCCCCCGAGACAGGTTCCCAACTATCCGCAGTCTCACTCTGTACTGGCACCAGCAAGATGATCGTAGAATGAAGCCTTGAAACGAGAAACCAGGAACAATTAGCCCGCGCCGCTCCCTGGTCCAAACTAGATCACTCTTTTGTATCCCTCCATTCCCACTCCGTTCATATAGCTGTCTAGATAAGTCTTAAACGTTCCCAGTGTGTCCGCCTCCACCACCTTGCCCGGCAACACATTCCAGGCCCCCACGACCCTCTGTGTGAAATATGTCCTTCTGATATCTGTGTTAAACCTCCCCCCCTTCACCTTGAACCTATGACCCCTCGTGAACGTCACCACCGACCCGGGGAAAAGCTTCCCACCGTTCACCCTATCTATGCCTTTCATAATTTTATACACCTCTATTAAGTCTCCCCTCATCCTCCGTCTTTCCAAGGAGAACAACCCCAGTTTCCCCAATCTCTCCTCATAACCAAGCCCCTCCATACCAGGCAACATCCTGGTAAACCTCCTCTGTACTCTCTCCAAAGCCTCCACGTCCTTCTGGTAGTGTGGCGACCAGAACTGGACGCAGTATTCCAAATGCGGCCGAACCAACGTTCTATACATCTGCAACATCAGACCCCAACTTTTATACTCTATGCCCCGTCCTATAAAGGCAAGCATGCCATATGCCTTCTTCACCACCTTCTCCACCTGTGACGTCACCTTCAAAGATCTGTGGACTTGCACACCCAGGTCCCTCTGCGTCTCTACACCCTTTATGGTTCTTCCATTTATCGTGTAGCTCCTCCCTACATTATTCCCACCAAAATGCATCACTTCGCATTTATCAGGATTGAACTCCATCTGCCATTTCCTTGCCCAAATTTCCAGCCTATCTATATCCTTCTGTAGCCTCTGACAATGTTCCTCACTTTCTGCAAGTCCTGCCAGTTTTGTGTCGTCCGCAAACTTACTGATCACCCCAGTTACTCCTTCTTCCAGATCATTTATATAAATCACAAACAGCAGAGGTCCCAATACAGAGCCCTGCGGTACACCACTAGTCACAGGCCTCCAGCCGGAAAAAGACCCTTCCACTACCACCCTCTGTCTTCTATGACCAAGCCAGTTCTCCACCCATCTAGCCACCTCCCCCTTTATCCCATGGGATCCAACCTTTTTCACTAGCCTACCATGAGGGACTTTGTCAAACGCTTTACTAAAGTCCATAGAGACAACATCCACGGCCCTTCCTTCGTCAACCATTTTGGTCACTTCTTATTAGAGAGGGCGTGAGGGGCGGTGCGGAGGGTGTGAGGGGCGGTGGGGAGGGTGTGAGGGGCAGTGGGGAGGGTGTGAGGGGAGGTGGGGAGGGTGTGACTGGTGGTGGGGAGGCTTTGAGGGGCATTGGGGAGGGTGTGAGGGGCAGGTGGGAGGGTGGGAGGCGGTGGGGAGGGTGTGAGGGGCGATGGCGAGGGTGTGTGTGGCGGTGGGGAGGGTGTGTGTGGCGGTGGGGAGGTATTGATGCGCAGGGCAGAGGGCGTGAGGTGCGCGGGTGGAGGGTGTGAGGCGGTGGGGAGGGTTTGAGGGGCGGTGGGGAGGGAGTGAGGGTCGCTGAGGAGGGAGTGAGGGGCGATGGGGAGGGTGTGAGGGGCGGGGGGAGCGTGTGTGAGGCGATTGGGTGGGTGTGAGGGGTGGGTGGGAGGGTGTGAGGCGGTGGGAGGGTGCGAGGGGCGGTGGGGAGGGTGCGAGGGGCGATGGGGAGGGAGTGAGGGGCGGGGGGAGGGTGTGAGTGGTGGGGGGAGTGTGTGAGGTAGTGGGGAGGGTGTGAGGGGCGGTGGGGAGGGTGTGAGGGGTGGTGGGGAGGCTGTGAGTGGCAGGGGGGAGTGTGTGAGGCAGTGGGGAGGGTGTGAGGGGCGTCGGGGAGGGTGTTGGGTGCGGTGCGGAGGGTGTGGGGTGTGGTGGGGAGGTGTGAGTGGCGGTGGGAGTGAGTGATGGGCGCTGAGGAGGGTTTGAGGCGCAGGGCAGAGGGCGTGAGGTGCGCGGAGGGCGGGTGTGAGGGGCGGTGGGGAGGGTTTGAGAGGCGGTGGGGAGGGTGTGGGGCAGTGGGAAGGGTGTGAGTGGCAGTGGGGAGGGTGTGAGGGGCGGTGGGTAGGCTGTGTGAAGCAGTGCGGAGGGTGTGAGGGGCGGTGGGTAGGGTGTGTGAGGCAGTGGGGAGGGTGTGAGGGGCAGTGGGTAGGCTGTGTGAAGCAGTGCGGAGGGTGTGAGGGGCGGTGGGTAGGGTGTGTGAGGCAGTGGGGAGGGTGTGAGGGGCGGTGGGTAGGGTGTATGAAGCAGTCTATAAGGTCTATAAGGGTGGAGGCTGGGGACGAGCTTGGGGCTGGGACAAGGCTGGCAAAGAAGAAGAGCACTCTGGGGGAGGACGACCTCACTGGGCCTGGAGGTCTGGAGTGCTTATACTTCAATGCAAGGAGCGTAGCAGGTCAGACAGATGAACTTGGGGCTTTAATGCACACGAGGAATTTGGATGTGGTTGCGGTGACAGAGACTTGGTTGAAAGAGGGACAGGACTGGCAGCTGAATATTCCAGGGTACAAGTGTTTTAGGCGAGACAGAGGAGGAGCCAAAAGAGGGGGGGAGTAGCAGTATTAGTTGGAGAGCATATTACAGCGGTGCAGAGGGAGGACAATTCAGAGGGGTCGTGTAACGAGTCACTCTGGGTGGAGCTTAGAAATAGGAAAGGCGCAGTCACTATGTTGGGGGTGTACTACAGGCCCCCCAACAGCCCAAGGGAAGTGGAAGAATGGATATGTCAGGAGATACTGGATAGGTGCAGGAAAAATAGGGTTGTTGTAGTGGGAGACTTCAATTTCCCTGGTATAGACTGGAAATCGCTGAGGGCAGGGACTCTGGATGGGGAGGAATTTGTAAAATGTGTACAGGAGGGTTCGTTGGAACAATATGTAGACAGCCCGACTAGAGAGGGGGCTATACTGGACCTGGTACTGGGGAATGAGCCCGGTCAGGTCTTCAAAGTTTTGGTAGGGGAACATGTGGCAAACAGTGACCACAATTCTGTTAGCTTTAGGAAAGTGATGGAAAAGGATGAGTGGTGTCCCAAGGGTAAGGTGTTGGATTGGGGGAAGGCTAACTTTAGTGGGATTAGGCAGAAATTGGCAGCTCTTGATTGGGAGAGGCTGTTTGAGGGTAAATCCACATCTGGTATGTGGCAGTCTTTTAAGGAACAGTTGTTAGGGCTGCAGGACAGGCATGTGCCTGTAAAAAAGAAGGATAGGAAGGGTAGGATTAAAGAACCGTGGATAACCAGGGAAATTGAGGGACTGGTCAAAAAGAAAAGAGAGGCGTATGTTAGGTCCAAGCAGCTAAAAACGGAGGGAGCTCTGGAGGAGTACAAAGAAAGTAGGAAAGTACTCAAATGGGGAATTAGAAGAGCAAAAAGGGGTCACGAAGTGTTCTTGGCAGACAGGATTAAGGAGAATCCCAAGGCATTTTATTCATACGTTAGGAACAAAAGGGTTGTTAGGGAAAAAATCGGACCTCTCATGGACAAAAGTGGGGACTTATGCTTGGAGCCCAAAGAAGTAGGGGAGATCCTAAATGAATACTTTGCGTCGGTATTCACAAAGGAGAGGGATGTGTTGATTGGGAGTGTCTCGGAAGGGAGTGTTGAACCGTTGGGGAAAATCTCCATTACAAAGGAGGAAGTGTTAGGTTTGTTAGAGAATATAAAGACTGACTAATCCCCAGGGCCTGATGGAATCTATCCAAGGCTGCTTAGGGAGACGAGAGGTGAAATCGTTGGGCCTCTGACGCAAATCTTTGTCTCGTCACTGGACGCAGGTGAGGTCCCAGAGGATTGGAGGATAGCTAATGTGGTCCCGTTATTTAAGAAGGGTAGGAAGGATAACCCGGGTAATTATAGGCCGGTGAGCTTGACGTCCGTGGTGGGGAAGTTGTTGGAGAAGATTCTTAGAGATAGGATGTATGTGCATTTAGAAAGGAATAAACTCATTAACGATAGTCAGCATGGTTTTGTGAGAGGGAGGTCATGCCTCACCAACCTGGTGGTGTTTTTGAAGAAGTGACCAGAATGGTTGACGAAGGAAGGGCCGTGGATGTGGTCTATATGGACTTTAATAAAGCGTTTGACAAAGTCCCTCATGGTAGGCTAGTGAAAAAGGTTGGATCACATGGGATAAAGGGGGAGGTGGCTAGATGGGTGGAGAAGTGACTTGGTCATAGAAGACAGAGGGTGGTAGTGGAAGGGTCTTTTTCCGGCTGGAGGCCTGTGACTAGTGGTGTTCCGCAGGGCTCTGTATTGGGACCTCTGCTGTTTGTGATTTATATAAATGATCTGGAAGAAGGAGTAACTGGGGTGATCAGTAAGTTTGCGGACGACACAAAACTGGCAGGACTTGCAGATAGTGAGGAACATTGTCAGAGGCTACAGAAGGATATAGATAGGCTGGAAATTTGGGCAAAGAAATGGCAGATGGAGTTCAATCCTGATAAATGCGAAGTGATGCATTTTGGTGGGAATAATGTAGGGAGGAGCTACACGATAAATGGAAGAACCATAAAGGGTGTAGAGACGCAGAGGGACCTGGGTGTGCAAGTCCACAGATCTTTGAAGGTGGCGTCACAGGTGGAGAAGGTGGTGAAGAAGGCATATGGCATGCTTGCCTTTATAGGACGGGGCATAGAGTATAAAAGTTGGGGTCTGATGTTGCAGATGTATAGAACGTTGGTTCGGCCGCATTTGGAATACTGCATCCAGTTCTGGTCGCCACACTACCAGAAGGACGTGGAGGCTTTGGAGAGAGTACAGAGGAGGTTTACCAGGATGTTGCCTGGTATGGAGGGGCTTGGTTCTGAGGAGAGATTGGGTAAACTGGGGTTGTTCTCCTTGGAAAGACGGAGGATGAGGGGAGACTTAATAGAGGTGTATAAAATTATGAAAGGCATAGATAGGGTGAACGGTGGGAAGCTTTTCCCCGGGTCGGTGGTGACGTTCACGAGGGGTCATAGGTTCAAGGTGAAGGGGGGGAGGTTTAACACAGATATCAGAAGGACATATTTTACACAGAGGGTCGTGGGGGGCTGGAATGAGTTGCTGGGCAAGGTGGTGGAGGCGGACACACTGGGAACGTTTAAGACTTATCTAGACAGCTATATGAACGGAGTGGGAATGAAGGGATACAAAAGAATGGTCTAGTTTGGACCGGGGAGCGGCGCGGGCTAATTGTTCTTTGTTTCTCGTTTCAAGGCTTCATTCTATGATCATCTTGCTGGTGCCAGTACAGAGCGAGACTGCGGATAGTTGGGAACCTGTCTCGGGGGCAGGGAATTCAGATGGTGTTCGTAAAGCAGAAGTGGAAATGAATAGGGTTGGGAAGCATTTTCTGATCAGGGCCAGTGTGATCTCCTGGACTCGTTTCGATCGCCTCAGGGGGTCGGAGAGGAATTTCCCAGATTTTGTTCCCCCATATTGGCCCTGGGGTGTTCACTCTGGGTTTTCGCCTCTCCCTGGAGATCACATGGTCTGGAATGGGGGGGTGGGGGAGAGTAAATAGGTTGTGATGAACAAAGCATCGTAGCTGTGAGGGACAGCTCGGTGGATAGGATATTAGGATGTAGATAGGCTGGAAAATTGGGCAGAGATCCTGGATTCAGGATTCAATCCTGGACCGGGGAGCGGCGCGGGCTTGGAGGGCCGAAGGGCCTGTTCCTGTGCTGTATTGTTCTTTGTTCTTTGTTCAGTGCGGAGGGTGTGAGGAGCGGTGGGGAGGGTGTGAGGGGCGGTGGGGAGGGTATGAGGGGCGGTGGGGAGGGTGTGGGACGTGTTGGGGAGGGTGTGAGGGGCAGGAGGTGTGAGGCGGTGGGGATAGCATGACGGGCAGTGGATAGGGTGTGAGAGGCATTGGGGAGGGTGTGAGTGGCGGTGCGGAGGGTGTGTGAGGCAGTGGGGAGGGTGTGTGAGGCAGTGGGGAGGGTGTGAGGTGCGAGGGGGAGGGTGTGAGGGGCGGTGCGGAGGGTGTGAGGGGCGGTGCGGAGTGTGTGAGAGGTGTTGTGGAGGGTGCGAGAGACGGGGGGGTGTGACGGGCACTGGAGAGGGCGTGAGGGGCGGTGCGCAGGGTGTGAGAGGCGGGAGGGAGGGTGTGAGAGGCGCTGGGGAGGTTGTGAGGAGCGGTGGGGAGGGTGTGAGGGTCGGTGGGGAGGATGTGAGGGGTAGTGGGGAGGTTGTGAGGGGCGGTGGGGAGGGTGTGAGCGGTGGTGGGAAGGCTGTGAGGGGCATTGGGGAGGGTGTGAGGTGCGGGTGGGAGGCGGTGGGGAGGGTGTGAGGGGCCGTGGGGAGGGTGTGAGGAGTGGTGGGGAGGGTGTGAGGGACGATGGGGAGGGTGTGAGGAGTGGTGGGGAGGGAGTGAGGGGCGATGGGGAGGGTGTGTGGGGCGGCGGGAGGGTGTGTGAGGCGATTGGGATGGTGTGAGGGGTGGTGGGCTGGTTGCGTAAGGCGATGGGTAGATTTTGAGGGTCGGTGGGGAGCGTGTGTGTCGCGGTTAGGTGGGTGTGATCGGCAGTGGGGAGGGTGTGAGGGGCAGTGCGGAGGGTGTGAGGGGCGTTGGGAGGGAGTGAGGGGTGCGGGGGTGTGAGGGGCAGTGCGGAGGGCGTGAGGGGCGGTGGGGAGGGTATGAGGGGCATTGGGGAGAGTGTGAGGGGCGGGTGGGAGGGTGGGAGGCGGTGGGGAGGGTGTGAGGGGCGATGGGGAGCGTGTGAGGGGCGATGGGGAGGGTATGACAGACTGCAGGGAGGGTGTGAGGGGCAATGGGGAGGGTGTGTGAGCCGGTGGGGAGGGTGTGAGGGGCGGTGGGGAGGGTGCGAGGGGCGGTGGGGAGTGTGTGTGAGGCGGTGGGGAGGGTGTGAGGGGTGGTGGGGAGGGTGCGAGGGGCGTGGGGAGGGTGTGTGAGGCGGTGGGGAGGCTGTGAGTGGTGGGGGGGAGTGATTGAGGTAATGGGTAGGGTGTGAGGGGCAGTGGGGAGAGTGTGAGGGGCGGGTGGGAGGGTGGGAGGGTGGGAGGCGGTGGAGAGGGTGTGAGGGGCGATGGGGAGGTTGTGAGTGGCGATGGGGAGGGTGTGTGAGACGGTGGGGAGGGTGTGAGGGGCGGTGTGGAGGGTGTCTGAGGCGGTGGGGAGGGTGTGAGGGGCGGTGGGGAGGGTGTGAGGTGGTGGGGAGGGTGTGAGGGGCAATGGGGAGGGTGTGTGCGGCGGTGGGGAGGGTGTGAGGGGCAATGGGGAGGTTGTGTGAGTCGGTGGGGAGGGTGTGAGGGGCAGTGGGGAGGGTGTGAGGGGCGGGTGGGAGGGTGTGAGTCGGTGGGGAGGGTGTGAGGGGCGGTGGGGAGAGTGCGAGGGGCGTGGGGAGGGTGTGTGAGGCGGTGGGGAGGCTGTGAGTGGTGGGGAGGGTGTGTGAGGTAATGGGTAGGGTGTGAGGGGCAGTGGGGAGGGTGTGGGGGCGGTGGGGAGGATGTGAGTGGTGGGGAGGGTGTGTGAGGTAATGGGTAGGGTGAGAGGGGCAGTGGGGAGGGTGTGGGGGGCATTGGGGAGGGTGTGGGGTGCGGTGGGGAGGTGTGAGTGGCGGTGGGAGTGAGTGATGGGCGCTGGGGAGGCTTTGAGGCGCAGGGCAGAGGACGTGAGGTGCGCGGGGGGCGGGTGTGATGGGCGATGGGGAGGGTGTGAGGGGCGGTGGGGAGGGTGTGAGGGGCGGTGGGGTGGGAGTGAGGGGCGGTGGGGAGGATGTGAGATGCGATGGGGAGGGTGTGAGGGGCGGTGGGGAGGGTGTGAGGGGCGGTGGGGAGGGAGTGAGGGGCGGTGGGGAGGGAGTGAGGGGCAATGGGCAGGGTGTTTGAGGCGATTGAGAGGGTGTGAGGGGCGGTGGGGAGGGTTTGAGGGGCGGGGGGAGGGCATGTGAGGCAGTGGGGCGTGTGTGAGTGACAGTGGGGAGGGTGTGAGGGGCGGTGGGGAGGGTGTGAGGGGCGGTGGGGAAGGGTGTGTGAGGTGTTGGGGAGGGTGCGAGGGGTGGGGTGGTGTGAGGCGGTGGGGAGGGTGTGACGGGCGGTGGGGATGGTGTGAGAGGCGATGGCGAGGATGTGATTGGCAGTGGGGAGGGTGTGAGGGGCGGTGGGTAGGATGTGTGAGGCAGTGGGGTGGGTGTGAGGGGCAGTGGGGAGGGTGTGAGGGGCGAGGGGCGAGGGGGAGGGTGCTTGGGCGGTGTGGAGGGTGTGAGGCGCGGTGGGGATGGTGTGATGGGCGAGGGGGAGGGTGTGATGGGCGGTGGGGAGGGTGTGGGGGCGGTAGGGAGGGTGTGTGAGGTGTTGGGGAGGGTGCGAGGGGTGGGGTGGTGTGAGGCGGTGGGGACGGTGTGAGAGGCGATGGCGAGGCTGTGATTGGCAGTGGGGAGGGTGTGAGGGGCGGTGGGGAGGGTGTGAGGGGCAGTGGGGAGGGTGTGAGGGGCGAGGGGGAGGGTGTGAGGGGCGATGGGGAGGGTGTGTGGGGCGATTGGGACTGTGTAAATGCTGGTGGGCTGGTTGCGTAAGGCGGTGAGTAGATTTTGAGGGGCGGTGGGGAGCGTGTGATCGGCAGTGGGGAGGTTGTGAGGGGCAGTGGGGAAGGTGTGAGGGGCGTTGGGAGGGAGTGAGGGGTGGGGGGGTGTGAGGGGCAGTGGGGAGGGTGTGAGATGCGGTGGGGAGGGTGTGAGGGGCAGTGCAGAGGGCTTGAGGGGCGGTGGGGAGGGTATGGGGGGCATTGGGGAGGGTGTGAGGGGCGGGTGGGAGGCGGTGGGGAGGGTGCGAGGGGCGGGGGGAGGGTGTCTGAGGCGGTGGGGAGGGTGTGAGGGGCGGTGGGGAGGGTGTGAGGGGCAATGGGGAGGATGTGTGAGACGGTGGGGAGGGTGCGAGGGGCGGGGGGAGGGTGTGTGAGGCGGTGGGGAGGGTGTGAGGTGCGGTGGGGAGGGTGTCAGGGGCGGTGGGGCGGGTGTGAGATGCGATGGGGAGGGTGTGAGGGACTATGGGGAGGGTGTGAGGGGCGGTGGGGAGGGTGTGAGGGGCGGTGGGGGAGGGTGTGTGAAGTGTTGGGGCGGGTGCGAGGGGTGGGGTGGTGTGAGGCGGTGGGGAGGGTGTGATTGGCAGTGGGGAGGGTGTGAGGGGCGGTGGGTAGGGTGTGTGAGGGGCAGAGGGGAGGATCTGTGAGGTAGGGGGGAGGGTGTGAGGGGCAGTGGGGAGGCTGTGCGGGGCGAGTGCGGGGGTGTTAGGGGCGGTGCGGAGGTTGTGAGGAGCGGTGGGGAGGGTGTGAGGGACAGTGGGGAGGGTTTGAGGGGCGGTGGGGAGGGTGTGAGGGGTGGAGGGGAGGCTGTGGGAGGTGCTGGGGAGGGTGCGAGGGGCGGGGGGGGTGTGAGCCGGTGGGAAGGGTGTGACGGGCGGTGGGTAGTGTGTGAGAGGCGTTGGGGAGGGTGTGAGGGGCGGTGGGGCAGGTGTGAGGGGCGGTGGGGAGAGTGTGAGGGGCGGTGGGGAGGGTGTGTGAGGCAGTGGGGAGGGTGTGTGAGGCAGTGGGGAGGGTGTGTGAGGCAGTGGGGAGGGTGTGAGGGGTGGTGGGGAGGGTCTGTGAGGCAGTGGGGCGAGTGTGAGGGGCGGTGGGGAGGGTGTAAGGGGCGAGGGGGAGGGTGTGAGGGGCGGTGCGGAGGGTGTGAGTGGTGTTGGAGAGGGTGCGAGGGGCGGGGGTGTGTGAGGGGCGCTGGAGAGGGCGTGAGGGGTGGTGGGGAGGATGTGGGGGGCATTGGGGAGGGTGTGAGGGGCAGGTGGGAGGGTGGGAGGCGGTGGGGAGGGTGTGAGGGGCGATGGGGAGGGTGTGTGAGGCGGTGGGGAGGGTGTGAGGGGCGGTGGGGATGTTTTGATGCGCAGGGCAGAGGGCGTGAGGTGCGCGGGTGGATGATGTGAGGCGGTGTGGAGGGTTTGAGGGGCGTTGGGGAGGCAGTGAGGAGCGGTGGAGAGGGAGTGAGGTGCGATGGGGAGTGTGTGTGGGGCGGGTGGGAGGGTGTGAGGCGGTGGGGAGGGTGTGAGGCGGTGGGGAGGGTGTGAGGGGCGTTGGGGAGGGTGCGAGGGGCGATGGGGAGGGAGTGAGGGGCGGGGGTAGGGTGTGAGTGGCGGGGGGAGTGTGTGAGGCAGTGGGGAGCGTGTGAGGGGCGTTGGGGAGGGTGTTGGGCGCGGTGGGGAGGTTGTGAGGAACGGTGGGGAGATGTGAGTGGCGGTGGGAGTGAGTGATGGGCGCTGGGGAGGGTTTGAGGCGCAGGGCAGAGGGCATGACGTGCGCGGGGGGGGGTGGGTGTGAGGGGCGGTGGGGAGGGTTTGATAGGCGGTGGGGAGATGTGAGTGGCGGTGGGAGTGAGTGATGGGCGGTGGGGAGGGTTTGAGGCGCAGGGCAGAGGGCGTGACGTGCCGGGGGGGCGGGTGTGAGGGGCGGTGGGGAGGGTTTGAGAGGCGGTGGGGAGGGTGTGAGTGGCAGTGGGGAGGGTGTGAGGGGCGGTGGGGAGGGTGTGAGTAGCGGTGGGGAGGGTGTGAGTAGCGGTGGGGAGAGTGTGAGGGGCGGTGGGGAGGGTGTGAGGGGCGGTGGGGAGGGTGTGGGACATGTTGGGGAGGGTGCGAGGGGCGGGAGGTGTGAGGCGGTTGGGAGAGCGTGACGGGCGGTGGGTAGGGTATGAGAGGCATTGGGGAGGGTGTGTGAGGCAATGGGGAGGGTCTGTGAGGCAGTGGGGAGGGTATGAGGGGCGGTGGGGAGGGTGTGTGAGGCAGTGGGGAGGGTGTGAGGTGCGAGGGGGAGGGTGTGAGGGGTGGTGCGGAGGGTGTGAGGGGCGGTGCGGAGGGTGTGAGAGGTGTTGTGGAGGGTGCGAGGGACGGGGGGTGTGAGGGGCACTGGAGAGGGCGTGAGGGGCGGTGCGGAGGGTGTGAGAGGCGCTGGGGAGGTTGTGAGGAGCGGTGGGGAGGGTGTGAGGAGCGGTGGGGAGGTTGTGAGGGGCATTGGGGAGGGTGTGAGGTGCGGGTGGGAGGCAGTGGGGAGGGTGTGAGGGGCGGTGGGGAGGGTGTGAGGAGCGGTGGGGAGGGAGTGAGGGGCGATGGGTAGATTTTGAGGGGCGGTGGGGAGCATGTGTGACGCGGTTAGGTGGGTGTGATCAGCAGTGGGGAGGGTGTGAGGGGCAGTGGGGAGGGTGTGAGGGGCGTTGGGAGGGAGTGAGGGGTGGAGGGGTGTGAGGGGCAGTGGGGAGGGTGTGAGATGCGGTGGGGAGGGTGTGAGGGGCGGGTGGGAGGCGGTGGGGAGGGTGGGAGGGGCGATGGGGAGGGTATGACAGACTGCAGGGAGGGTGTGAGTGGCAATGGGGAGGGTTTGTGAGGCGGTGGGGAGGGTGTGAGGGGCGGTGTGGAGGGTGTCTGAGGCAGTGGGGAGGGTGTGATGGGCGTTGAGGGGCAATGGGGAGGGTGTGTGAGTCGGTGGGGAGAGTGTGGGGGCGGTGGGGAGGGTGTGAGTCGGTGGGGAGGGTGCGAGGGGCGTGGGGAGGGTGTGTGAGGCGGTAGGGAGGCTGTGAGTGATGGGGGGGAGAGTGTGAGGTAATGGGTAGGGTGTGAGGGGCGGGGGGAGGGTGTGGGGGCGGTGGGGAGGATGTGAGTGGCTGGGGGGAGTGTGTGAGGCAGTGGGGAGGGTGTGAGGGGCGGTGGGGAGGGAGTGGGGTGCGCTGGGGAGGGTGTGGGGGGGCGGTGGGGAGGTTGTGAGGAACGGTGGTGAGGTGTGAGTGGCGGTGGGAGTGAGTGATGGGCGCTGGGGAGGGTTTGAGGCGCAGGGCAGAGGACGTGAGGTGCGGGGAGGGCGTGTGTGAGGGGTGGTGGGGAGGGAGTGAGATGCGATGGGGAGGGTGTGCGGGGCGGTGGGGAGGGTGTGAGGCACGGTGGGGTGGGAGTGGGAGGCGGTGGGGAGGGTGTGAGATGCGATGGGGAGGGTGTGAGGTGCGGTGGGGAGGGTGTGAGGGGCTGGGGGGAGGGTGTGAGGGGTGGTGGGGAGGGTGTGAGAGGCGGTGGGGAGGGTGTGTGAGGCAGTGGGGAGGGTGTGTGAGGCGGTGGGGAGGGTGTGAGGGGCGGTGGGGAGAGTGTGAGGGGCGGTGGGGAGGGTGTGGGACGTGTTGGGGAGGGTGCGAGGGCGGGAGGTGTGAGGCGGTTGGGAGAGCGTGACGGGCGGTGGGTAGGGTGTGAGAGGCATTGGGGAGGGTGTGAGTGGCGGTGCGGAGGGTGTGAGAGGTGGTGGGGAGGGTGTGAGAGGTGGTGGGAAGGGTGTGAGAGGCGGTGGGGAGGGTGTGCGGGGCGGTGGGGAGGGTGTGAGGGCGGAGGGGAGGGTGTGTGAGGCAGTGGGGAGGGTCTGGGGGGCGGTGGGGAGGGTGTGAAGGGCAGTGGGGAGGGTGTGAGGTGCGAGGGGGAGGGTGTGAGGGGCGGTGCGGAGGGTGTGAGGGGCGGTGCAGAGGGTGTGAGAGGCGGTGGGGAGGGTGTGAGAGGTGTTGTGGAGGGTGCAAGGGACGAGGGGGTGTGAGGGGCACTGGAGAGGGCGTGAGGGGCGGTGCGGAGGGTGTGAGAGGCGCTGGGGAGGTTGTGAGGAGCGGTGGGGAGGATGTGAGGGGTAGTGGGGAGGTTGTGAGGGGCGGTGGGGAGGGTGTGAGGAGCGGTGGGGTGGGAGTGAGGGGCGATGGGGAGGGTGTGTGGGGTGGCGGGAGGGTGTGTGAGGCGATTGGGAGGGTGTGAGGGGTAGTGGGCTGGTTGCGTGAGGCGGTGGGTAGATTTTGAGGGGCGGTGGGGAGCGTGTGTGACGCGGTTAGGTGGGTGTGATCGGCAGTGGGGAGGGTGTGAGGGGCAGTGGGGAGGGTGTGAGGGGCGTTGGGAGAGAGTGAGGGGTGGGGGGGTGTGAGGGGCAGTGGGGAGGGTGTGAGATGCGGTGGGGAGGCTGTGAGGGGGAGTGCGGAGGGCGTGAGGGGCGGTGGAGAGCGTATGAGGGGCATTGGGGAGGGTGTGAGGGGCGGGTGGGAGGGTGGGAAGCGGTGGGGAGGGTGTGAGGGGCGGTGGGGCAGGTGTGAGGGGCGGTGGGGAGAGTGTGACGGGCGGTGGGGAGGGTGTGTGAGGCAGTGGGGAGGGTGTGTGAGGCAGTGGGGAGGGTGTGAGGGGCGGTGGGGAGGGTGTGTGAGGCAGTGGGGCGAGTGTGAGGGGCGGTGGGGAAGGTGTACGGGGCGAGGGGAAGGGTGTGAGGGGCGGTGGGGAGGGTGTGAGGGGCGGTGCGGAGGGTGTGAGTGGTGTTGAAGAGGGTGCGAGGGGCGGGGGTGTGTGAGGGGCGCTGGAGAGGGCGTGAGGGGCGGTGGGGAGGGTGTGAGGGGTGGTGGGGAGGGTGTGAGGGGAGGTGGGGAGGGTGTGAGGTGTGGTGGGGAGGCTGTGGGGGGCATTGGGGAAGGTGTGAGGGGCAGGTGGGAGGGTGGGAGGCGGTGGGGAGGGTGTGAGGGGCGATGGGGAGGGTGTGTGAGGCGGTGGGGAGGGTGTGAGGGGCGGTGGGGATGTTTTGATGCGCAGGGCAGAGGGCGTGAGGTGCGCGGGTGGATGGTGTGAGGCGGTGGGGAGGGTTTGAAGGGCGTTGGGGAGGGAGTGAGGAGCGGTGGAGAGGGAGTGAGGTGCGATGGGGAGGGTGTGTGGGGCGGGGGGAGTGTGTGTGAGGCGATTGGGAGGATGTGAGGGGCGGGTGGGAGGGTGTGAGGCGGTGGGGAGGGTGTGAGGGGCATTGGGGAGGGTGCGAGGGGCGATGGGGAGGTAGTGAGGGGCGGGGGGAGGGTGTGAGTGGCGGGGGGAGTGTGTGAGGCAGTGGGGAGCGTGTGAGGGGTGTTGGGGAGGGTGTTGGGCGCGGTGGGGAGGTTGTGAGAAACGGTGGGGAGATGTGAGTGGCGGTGGGAGTGAGTGAAGCGCGCTGGGGAGGGTTTGAGGCGCAGGGCAGAGGGCGTGACGTGCGCGGGGGGGCAGGTGTGAGGGGTGGTGGGGAGGGTTTGAGAGGCGGTGGGGAGATGTGAGTGGCGGTGGGAGTGAGTGATGGGCGCTGGGGAGGGTTTGAGGCGCAGGGCAGAGGGCGTGACGTGCGCGGGGGGGCAGTTGTGAGGGGCGGTGGGGAGGGTTTGAGAGGCGGTGGGGACGGTGTGGGGCAGTGGGAAGGGTGTGAGTGGCAGAGGGGAGGGTGTGAGGGGCGGTGGGTAGGGTGTGGGGG
The DNA here is from genome assembly GCF_964213995.1 of Mustelus asterias. NCBI lineage: Eukaryota > Metazoa > Chordata > Chondrichthyes > Carcharhiniformes > Triakidae > Mustelus > Mustelus asterias. The sequence continues at coordinate 94,977,621 of NC_135816.1, forward strand.
GCGGTGGGGAGGGTGTGAGTAGCGGTGGGGAGAGTGTGAGGGGCAGTGGGGAGGGTGTGAGGGGCGGTGGGGAGGGTGTGGGACATGTTGGGGAGGGTGCGAGGGGCGGGAGGTGTGAGGCGGTTGGGAGAGCGTGACGGGCGGTGGGTAGGGTGTGAGAGGCATTGGGGAGGGTGTGTGAGGCAGTGGGGATTGTATGAGGGGCGGTGGGGAGGGTGTGTGAGGCAGTGGGGAGGGTGTGAGGTGCGAGGGGGAGGGTGTGAGCAGCGGTGCGGAGGGTGTGAGGGGCGGTGCGGAGGGTGTGAGAGGTGTTGTGGAGGGTGCGAGGGACGGGGGGGTGTGAGGGGCACTGGAGAGGGCGTGAGGGGTGGTGTGGAGGGTGTGAGAGGCAGTGGGGAGGGTGTGAGAGGCGCTGGGGAGGTTGTGAGGAGCGGTGGGGAAGGTGTGAGGAGCGGTGGGGAGGTTGTGAGGGGCATTGGGGAGGGAGTGAGGTGCGGGTGGGAGGCAGTGGGGAGGGTGTGAGGGGCGGGTGTTAGGCAGTGGGGAGGGTGTGAGGGGCGGTGGGGAGGGTGTGAGGAGCGGTGGGGAGGGAGTGAGGGGTGATGGGGAGGGTGTGTGGGGCGGTGGGAGGGTGTGAGGGGCGGTGGGGAAGGTGTGAGGGGCGGTGGGGAGGGTGTGAGGGGCGGTGGGGAGGGTGTGAGGGGCGGTGGGGAAGGTGTGAGGGGCGGTGGGGAGGGTGTGAGGGGCGGTGGGGAGGGTGTGAGGTGCGGTGGGGAGGCTGTGAGATGCGATGGGGAGGGTGTGAGGGGCGGTGGGGAGGGTGTGAGGGGCGGTGGGGAGGGTGTGACATGCGATGGGGAGGGAGTGAGGGGCGGTGGGGAGGTTGTGAGGGGCGGTGGGGAGGGTGTGAGGGGCGGTGTGGAGGGTGTGAGGGTGGTGGGGAGGGAGTGAGGGGCGGTGGGGAGGGTGTGAGGGGTGGTGGGGAGGGTGTGAGGGGTGGTGGGGAGGGAGTGAGCGGCGGTGGGGTGGGAATGAGGGCGATGGGCAGGATGTTTGAGGCGATTGAGAGGGTGTGAGGGGTGGTGGGGAGGGTTTGAGGGGCAGGGGGAGGGCGTGTGAGGCAGTGGGGCATGTGTGAGTGACAGTGGGGAGGGTGTGAGGGGTGGTGGGGAGGGTGTGAGGGGCGGTGGGGAGGGTGTGAGGGGCGGTGGGGAGGGTGTGGGGGCGGTAGGGAGGGTGTGTGAGGTGTTGGGGACGGTGCGAGGGGTGGGGTGGTGTGAGGCGGTGGGGAGGGTGTGACGGGCGGTGGGGAGGGTGTGACGGGTGGTGGGGAGGGTGTGAGGGGCGGTGGGGAGGATGTGATTGGCAGTGGGGAGGGTGTGAGGGGCAGTGGGTAGGGTGTGTGATGTGTTGGGGAGGGTGCGAGGGGTGGGGTGGTGTGAGGCGGTGGGAGGGTGTGACGGGCGGTGGGGAGGGTGTGAGGGGCAGTGGGGAGGATCTGTGAGGCAGTGGGGAGTGTGTGAGGGGTGGTGGGGAGGGTGTGTGCGGCAGTGAGGAGGGTGTGAGGGGCGGTCGGGAGGTTGTGAGGAACGGTGGGGAGGGTGTGAGTGGTGGTGTGGAGGGTGTGAGGGGCGGTCGGGAGGTTGTTAGGGGCAGCAGGGAGGGTGTGAGGGGCGGTGGGGAGGGTGTGAGGGGCGGTGGGGAGGGTGTGTGGGGCGGTGGGGAGGGTGTGAGGGGTGGTGGGGAGGCTGTGTGGGGCGTTGGGGAGGGTGTGAGGGGCGGTGGGGAGGGTGTGAGGGGCGGTGGGGAGGGTGTGTGGGGCGTTGGGGAGGGTGTGAGGGGCGGTGGGGAGGGTGTGAGGGGCGGTGGGGAGGGTGTGAGGGGTGGTGGGGAGGCTGTGGGAGGTGCTGGGGAGGGTGCGAGCGGCGGGGGTGTGAGCCGGTGGGGAAGGTGTGACGGGCGGTGGGGAGGGTGTGACAGGCGGTGGGGAGGGTGTGAGGGGCGGTGGGGAGGGTGTGAGGGGCGGTGGGGAGGGTGTGAGTGGTGTTGGAGAGGGTGCGAGGGGCGGTGGTGTGTGTGGTGTGAGGGGTAGTGGGGAGGGTGTGAGGGGCGGTGGGGAGGGTGTGAGGGGCGGTGGGGAGGGTGTGAGGGGCAGTGGGGAGGTTGTGAGGGGCGGTGGGGAGGGTGTGAGGGGAGGTGGTGAGGGTGTGAGGGGAGGTGGGGAGGGTGTGAGGGGTGGTGGGGCGGCTGTGAGGGGCATTGGGGAGGGTGTGAGTGGCAGGTGGGAGGGTGGGAGGCAGTGGGGAGGGTGTGAGGGGCGATGGGGAGGTTGTGAGGGGTGGTGGGGAGGTTTTGATGCGCAGGGCAGAGGGCGTGAGGTCTGAGGGTGAGGGTGTGAGAGGTGGTGGGGAGGGTTTGAGGGGCGGTGGGGAGGGAGTGAGGGGCGGTGGGGAGGGACTGAGGGGCGTTGGGGAGGTTGTGAGGGGCGGGGGGAGTGTGTGTGAGGCGATTGGGAGGGTGTGAGGGGCGGTGGGCTGGTTGCGTGAGGCGGTGAGTAGAGTTTGAGGGGCCGTGGGGAGCGTGTGTGACGAGGTTAGGTGGGCGGCAGGTGCAGTGTGGAGGGTGTTAGGGGCGGTGGGGGCGATGTGAGGGGCGGTGGGGAGTATGTGAGGGGCGGTGGGGACGGTGTGAGGGGTGGTGGGGAGAGTGTGAAGGGCGGTGGGGAGGGTGTGAGGGGCGGTGGGGAGGGTGTGAGGAGCGGTGGGGAGGGTGTGAGGTGCGGTGGGGACGGTGTGAGGGGCGGGGGGCAGGTGTGAGGGGCATTGGGGAGGGTGTGAGGGGTGGTGGGGAGAGTGTGAGGGGCGGTGGGGAGGGTGTGAGGGGCGGTGGGTAGGGTGTGAGCGGCATTGGGATGGGTGTGAGGGGCGGGTGGGTGGCTGTGTGAGGCGATGAGGAGGTTATGACAGACTGCAGGGAGGGTGTGAGGGCCAATGGGCAGGTTGAATGAGGCGGGTGGGAGGGTGTGAGGGGCGGTGGGGAGGGTGTGAGGGGCGATGAGGAGGGTGTGAGGGGCGGTTGAGAGGCTGTGGGGAGGGTGCGAGGGGCGATGAGGAGGGTGTGAGGGGTGGTGGGGAGGGTGTGAGGGGCGGTGGGGAGGTTGTGACGGGTGGTGGGGAGGGTGTGAGGGGTGGTGGGGAGGGTGTGAGGGGCGGTGGGGAGGATGTGATTGGCAGTGGGGAGGGTGTGAGGGGCGGTGGGGAGGGTGTGAGGGACGGTGCGGAGGGTGTGGCGGCGGTAGGGAGGGTGTGTGAGGTGTTGGGGAGGGTGCGAGGGGTGGGGTGGTGTGAGGCGGTGGGGAGGGTGTGACGGGCGGTGGGGAGGGTGTGACGGGTGGTGGGGAGGGTGTGAGGGGCGATGAGGAGGGTGTGAGGGGCGGTGGGGAGGGTGTGAGGGGCGGTGGGGAGGGTGTGTAAGGCGATGAGGAGGTTATGACAGACTGCAGGGAGGGTGTGAGGGCCAATGGGCAGGTTGAATGAGGCGGGTGGGAGGGTGTGAGGGGCGGTGGGGAGGGTGTGAGGGGCGATGAGGAGGGTGTGAGGGGCGGTTGAGAGGCTGTGGGGAGGGTGCGAGGGGCGATGAGGAGGGTGTGAGGGGTGGTGGGGAGGGTGTGAGGGGCGGTGGGGAGGTTGTGACGGGTGGTGGGGAGGGTGTGAGGGGTGGTGGGGAGGGTGTGAGGGGCGGTGGGGAGGATGTGATTGGCAGTGGGGAGGGTGTGAGGGGCGGTGGGGAGGGTGTGAGGGACGGTGCGGAGGGTGTGGCGGCGGTAGGGAGGGTGTGTGAGGTGTTGGGGAGGGTGCGAGGGGTGGGGTGGTGTGAGGCGGTGGGGAGGGTGTGACGGGCGGTGGGGAGGGTGTGACGGGTGGTGGGGAGGGTGTGAGGGGCGGTGGGGAGGATGTGATTGGCAGTGGGGAGGGTGTGAGGGGCAGTGGGTAGGGTGTGTGATGTGTTGGGGAGGGTGCGAGGGGTGGGGTGGTGTGAGGCGGTGGGAGGGTGTGACGGGCGGTGGGGAGGGTGTGAGGGGCGGTGGGGAGGGTGTGAGGGGCAGTGGGGAGGATCTGTGAGGCAGTGGGGAGGGTGTGAGGGGTGGTGGGGAGGGTGTGTGAGGCAGTGGGGAGGGTGTGAGGTGCGAGGGGGAGGGTGTGAGCAGCGGTGCGGAGGGTGTGAGGGGCGGTGCGGAGGGTGTGAGAGGTGTTGTGGAGGGTGCGAGGGACGGGGGGGTGTGAGGGGCACTGGAGAGGGCGTGAGGGGTGGTGTGGAGGGTGTGAGAGGCGGTGGGGAGGGTGTGAGAGGCGCTGGGGAGGTTGTGAGGAGCGGTGGGGAGGTTGTGAGGGGCATTGGGGAGGGTGTGAGGTGCGGGTGGGAGGCAGTGGGGAGGGTGTGAGGGGCGGGTGTTAGGCAGTGGGGAGGGTGTGAGGGGCGGTGGGGAGGGTGTGAGGAGTGGTGGGGAGGGAGTGAGGGGTGATGGGGAGGGTGTGTGGGGCGGTGGGGAAGGTGTGAGGGGCGGTGGGGAGGGTGTGAGGGGCGGTGGGGAAGGTGTGAAGGGCGGTGGGAAGGGTGTGAGGGGCGGTGGGGAGGGTGTGAGAGGCGGTGGGGAGGGTGTGAGGGGCGGTGGGGAAGGTGTGAGGGGCGGTGGGGAGGGTGTGAGGGGCGGTGGGGAGGGTGTGAGGGGCGGTGGGGAGGGTGTGAGGGGCGGTGGGGAGGGTGTGAGGGGCGGTGGGGAGGGTGTGACATGCGATGGGGAGTGAGGGGCGGTGGGGAGGGTGTGAGGGGCGGTGGGGAGGGTGTGAGGGGCGGTGTGGAGGGTGTGAGGGTGGTGGGGAGGGTGTGAGGGGCGGTGGGGAGGGTGTGACATGCGATGGGGAGTGAGGGGCGGTGGGGAGGGTGTGAGGGGTGGTGGGGAGGGTGTGAGGGGTGGTGGGGAGGGAGTGAGCGGCGGTGGGAGTGAGGGCGATGGGCAGGGTGTTTGAGGCGATTGAGAGGGTGTGAGGGGTGGTGGGGAGGGTTTGAGGGGCAGGGGGAGGGCGTGTGAGGCAGTGGGGCGTGTGTGAGTGACAGTGGGGAGGGTGTGAGGGGCGGTGGGGAGGGTGTGAGGGGCAGTGGGGAGGGTGTGAGGGGCAGTGGGGAGGGTGTGAGGGGCAGTGGGGAGGGTGTGTGAGGCAGTGGGCTGGGTGTGAGGGGCGGTGGGGAGGGTGTGGGGGCGGTAGGGAGGGTGTGTGAGGTTTTGGGGAGGGTGCGAGGGGTGGGGTGGTGTGAGGCGGTGGGGAGGGTGTGACGGGCGGTGGGGAGGTTGTGACGGGTGGTGGGGAGGGTGTGAGGGGTGGTGGGGAGGGTGTGACGGGCGGTGGGGAGGATGTGATTGGCAGTGGGGAGGGTGTGAGGGGCGGTGGGGAGGGTGTGAGGGGCGGTGGGGAGGGTGTGGGGGCGGTAGGGAGGGTGTGTGAGGTGTTGGGGAGGGTGCGAGGGGTGGGGTGGTGTGAGGCGGTGGGGAGGGTGTGAGGGGCAGTGGGGAGGGTGTGAGGGGCGGTGGGGAGGGTGTGAGGGGCGGTGGGGAGGGTGTGAGGGGCAGTGGGGAGGATCTGTGAGGCAGTGGGGAGGATCTGTGAGGCAGTGGGGAGGGTGTGAGGGGTGGTGGGGAGGGTGTGTGAGGCAGTGGGGAGGGTGTGAGGGGCAGTGGAGAGGGTGTGAGGGGCAGTCGGGAGGTTGTGAGGAGCGGTGGGGAGGGTGTGAGTGGCGGTGTGGAGGGTGTGAGGGGCGGTCGGGTGGTGGTGAGGGGCGGTGGGGAGGTTGTTAGGGGCAGCAGGGAGGGTGTGAGGGGCGGTGGGGAGGGTGTGAGGGGCAGTGGGGAGGGTGTGAGGGGCGGTGGGGAGGGTGTGTGGGGCGTTGGGGAGGGTGTGAGGGGCGGTGGGGAGGGTGTGAGGGGCGGTGGGGAGGGTGTGAGGGGTGGTGGGGAGGCTGTGGGAGGTGCTGGGGAGGGTGCGAGCGGCGGGGGTGTGAGCCGGTGGGGAGGGTGTGACGGGCGGTGGGGAGGGTGTGACGGGCGGTGGGGAGGGTGTGAGGGGCAGTGGGGAGGTTGTGAGGGGCGGTGGGGAGGGTGTGAGGGGAGGTGGTGAGGGTGTGAGGGGAGGTGGTGAGGGTGTGAGGGGTGGTGGGGCGGCTGTGAGGGGCATTGGGGAGGGTGTGAGTGGCAGGTGGGAGGGTGGGAGGCAGTGGGGAGGGTGTGAGGGGCGATGGGGAGGGTGCGTGAGGCGGTGGGGAGGTTGTGAGGGGTGGTGGGGAGGTTTTGATGCTCAGGGCAGAGGGCGTGAGGTCCGAGGGTGGAGGGTGTGAGAGGTGGTGGGGAGGGTTTGAGGGGCGGTGGGGAGGGAGTGAGGGGCGGTGGGGAGGGACTGAGGGGCGTTGGGGAGGTTGTGAGGGGCGGGGGGAGTGTGTGTGAGGCGATTGGGAGGGTGTGAGGGGCGGTGGGCTGGTTGCGTGAGGCGGTGAGTAGAGTTTGAGGGGCCGTGGGGAGCGTGTGTGACGAGGTTAGGTGGGCGGCAGGTGCAGTGTGGAGGGTGTTAGGGGCGGTGGGGGCGATGTGAGGGGCGGTGGGGAGTATGTGAGGGGCGGTGGGGACGGTGTGAGGGGTGGTGGGGAGAGTGTGAAGGGCGGTGGGGAGGGTGTGAGGGGCGGTGGGGAGGGTGTGAGGAGCGGTGGGGAGGGTGTGAGGGGTGGTGGGGACGGTGTGAGGGGCGGGGGGCAGGTGTGAGGGGCATTGGGGAGCGTGTGAGGGGTGGTGGGGAGAGTGTGAGGGGCGGTGGGGAGGGATTGAGGGGCGGGGGCGGGTGTGTGAGGCGGTGGGGAGGGTGTGAGGGGCGGTGGGGAGGGTGTGAGGTGCGGTGGGGAGGGTGGGGGAGGTGTTGTGGTGGGTGCGAGGGGCGGGGATGTTTGAGGCGGTGGGGAGGGTGTGTGAGGCAGTGAGGAGAGTGTGAGGGGCGATGGGGAGGCTGTGTGAGGCAGTGGGGAGGGTGTGAGGTGCGGTGGGGAAGGTGTGGGGGGTGGTGGGGAGGGTGTGGGGGCGGTGGGGAGGCTGTGAGTGGCAGGGAGGAGGGTGTGGGGCGCGGTGCGGAGGGTGTGAGGTGTAGGGGAAGGGTGTGAGGGACCATGGGGAGGGTGTGAGGGGCGGTGGGGAGTGTGTGAGGGGCAGGGGGAGGGTGTCAGGGGCTGTGGAGAGGGTGTGAGGAGCGGTGAGGAGGGTGCGTGAGGCGGTGGGGAATGTGTGAGGCAGTGGGGAGACTGTGAGTGGCGGGAGGGAGGGTGTGAGGTGATGGGGAGGGTGTGAGGGGCGGTGGGGAGAGTGTGAGGGCGGTGGAGCGAGTGTGAGGGGCGGTGGCGAGGGTGTGTGAGGTGGTGGGGGGTGTGAGGCGGTGGGGAGGGTGTGTGAGGCGGTGGGGAGGGTGTGAGCGGCGGTGGGGAGGGTGTGATGGGCGGTAGTGAAGGTATCGGGGGCGGTGCAGCGGGTATGAGGGGTAGGGGGAGGGTGTGAGTGGCCATGGGGAGGGTGTGATGGGCGGTGGGGATGGTTTGACGGGCGGTGAGGAGAGTGTGTGAGGGGCATTGGGGAGAGTGTGAGGGGCGGTGGGGAGGGTGTGAGGAGCGGTGGGGAGGGTGTGAGGGGTGGTGCGGAGAGTGTGAAGGGTGGTGGCGAGGGTGTGTGAGGCAGTGGGGAGGGTTTGTGAGGAGATGGGGAGGGTGTGAAGGGTGGTGCGGAGGGTGTGAGAGGCTGGGGGAGTGTGAGGGGTGGTGGGGAGGATGTGAGAAGCGATGCGGAGGGTTGTGAGGGGCGGCGGGGAGGGTTTGAGGGCTGGTGGGGAGGGAATGTGAGGGACAGTGGAGAGGGTGTGTGAGGTGGTGGGGAGAGTGTGAGATGCAGTGGCGAGGGTGTGAGGGGTGGTCGGGAGGGTGTGAGGGGCGGTCGGGAGGGTGTGAGGGGCGGTGGGGATGGTGTGGGGGGCGGTGGGGAGGGTGTGGGGGCGGTGGGGAGGTGTGAGGGGAGGTGGGGAGGGTGTGTGAGGCGCTGGGGAGGGTGTGAGTGGCGGGGGGAGGGTGTGAGGGGCGGTATGGAGAGTGTGAGGGGTGGTGGGGAGGGTTTGAGAGGCTGGGGTGGAGGGTGAGGGGCGGTGGGGAGGATGTGAGAAGCGATGCAGAGGGTGGGAGGGGCGGTGGGGAGGGTGTGAGGGGCGGGGGGGAGGCTGTGAGGGGCGGTGGGGAGAGTGTGAGGGGTGGTGGGGAGGGTTTGAGAGGCTGGGGTGGAGTGTGAGGGGCTGTGGGGAGGATGTGAGAAGCGGTGGCGAGTGTGTGAGGAGCGGTCGGGAGGGTGTGTGAGGCAGTGGGGATTGTGTGAGGGGCGGTGGGGAAGGTGTGGGGGGCGGTGGGGAGGGTGTTCGGGGCGGTGGGGAGGCTGTGAGTGGCGGGAAGGAGGGTGTGAGGCAGTGGGGAGGGTGTGAGGGGTGGTAGGGAGGGTGTGGGGGGCGGTGTGGTGGGTGTGAGGGGTAGGGGGAGGGTGTGAAGGACCATGTGGAGGGTGTGAGAGGTGGTGGGGAGGGTGTGAGGGGTGGTGGGGGGTGTGAGGGGCGGTGGGGAGGGTGTGAGGGGCGGTGGGGAGGGTGTGAGGGGCGGTGGGGAGGGTGTGTGAGGCGGTGGGGAGGGTGTGAGGGGCAGTGGGGAGGGTTTGAGGGGCAGTGGGGAGAGTGTGAGGGGCAGTGGGGAGAGTGTGAGGGGCAGTGGGGAGGGTGTGAGGGGCGGTAGGGAGGGTTTCGGGCGTGGTGCGGCAGATGTGAGGGGTTGGGGGGGTGTGAGGGGCAATGGGGAGGGTGTGATGGGTGGTGGGGAGGGTTTGAGGGGCGGTGGGGAGGGTGTGAGGAGCGGTGAGGAGAGTGTGTGAGGCATTGGGGTAATATCCCAACAATTCAGGAAAGTCAGGGGGCAGAGTTGAATATGGTTGCCATCACAAAGGAGAAAGTGCTAGAGAAACTAAAAGGTCTGAAAATTGATAAATCTCCGGGCCCAGATGGGCTACATCCTAGAGTTCTAAAGGAGATAGCTGAAGAAATAGTGGAGGCGTTAGTTATGATCTTTCAAAAGTCACTGGAGTCAGGGAAAGTCCCAGAGGATTGGAAAATCGCTGTTGTAACCCCACTGTTCAAGAAGGGAACAAGAAAAAAGATGGAAAATTATAGGCCAATTAGCCTAACCTCAGTTGTTGGCAAAACTCTAGAATCCATCGTTAAGGATGAGATTTCTAAATTCTTGGAAGTGCAGGGTCGGATTAAGACAAGTCAGCATGGATTTAGTAAGGGGAGGTCGTGCCTGACAAACCTGTTAGAGTTCTTTGAAGAGATAACAAATAGGTTAGACCAAGGAGAGCCAATGGATGTTATCTATCTTGACTTCCAAAAGGCCTTTGACAAGGTGCCTCACGGGAGACTGCTGAGTAAAATAAGGGCCCATGGTATTCGAGGCAAGGTACTAACATGGATTGACGATTGGCTGTCAGACAGAAGGCAGAGAGTTGGGATAAAAGGTTCTTTCTCAGAATGGCAACCGGTGACAAGTGGTGTCCCGCAGGGTTCAGTGTTGGGGCCACAGCTGTTCTCTTTATATATTAACGATCTAGATGACGGGACTGGGAGCATTCTGGCCAAGTTTGCCGATGATACAAAGATAGGTGGAGGGGCAGGTAGTATTGAGGAGGTGGGGAGGCTGCAGAAAGATTTAGACAGTTTAGGAGAGTGGTCCAAGAAGTGGCTGATGAAATTCAACGTGGGCAAGTGCGAGGTCGTACACTTTGGAAAAAAGAATAGAGGCATGGACTATTTTCTAAACGGTGACAAAATTCATAATGCTAAAGTGCAAAGGGACTTGGGAGTCCTAGTCCAGGATTCTCTAAAGGTAAACTTGCAGGTTGAGTCCGTAATTAAGAAAGCAAATGTAATGTTGTCATTTATCTCAAGAGGCTTGGAATACAAAAGCAGGGATGTACTTCTGAGGCTTTATAAAGCACTGGTTAGGCCCCATTTGGAGTACTGTGAGCAATTTTGGGCCCCACACCTCAGGAAGGACATACTGGCACTGGAGCGGGTCCAGCGGAGATTCACACGGATGATCCCAGGAATGGTAGGCCTGACATACGATGAACGTCTGAGGATCGTGGGATTATATTCATTGGAGTTTAGGAGGTTGAGGGGAGATCTGATAGAAACTTACAAGATAATGAACGGCTTAGATAGGATGGACGTAGGGAAGTTGTTTCCATTAACAGGGGAGACTAGGACGCGGGGGCACAGCCTTAGAATAAAAGGGAGTCACTTTAGAACAGAGATGAGGAGAAATTTCTTCAGCCAGAGAGTGGTGGGTCTGTGGAATTCATTGCCACAGAGGGCTGTGGAGGCCGAGACGTTGAGCGTCTTCAAGACAGAAATTGATAAATTCTTGATTTCTCGAGGAATTAAGGGCTATGGGGAGAGAGCGGGTAAATGGAGTTGAAATCAACCATGATTGAATGGTGGAGTGGACTCGATGGGCCGAATGGCCTTACTTCCGCTCCTATGTCTTATGGTCTTATGGTCTTATGGACTGTGAGTGGCGGAGGGGAGGGTGTGAGGGGCGGTGGGGAGAGTGTGCGGGGCGGTGGGGAGGGTGTGAGGGGCAGTGGGGAGAGTGTGTGAGGCATTGGGGAGACTGTGAGTGGCGGGGGGGAGGGTGTGAGGATCGGTGGGGAGAGTGTGAGGGGTGGTGGCGAGGGTGTGTGAGGTGGTGGGGCGGGCGTGAGAGGCTGGGGGGGAGTGTGAGGGGCGGTGGGTAGGATGTGAGAACCGATGCGGAGGGTGGGAGGGGCGGTGGGGAGGGTGTGAGGGGCTGGGGGGGGGTGTGAGTGGCGGTGGGGAGGGTGTGAGAAGCGATGCGGAGGATGGGAGGGGCGGTGGGGAGGGTGTGAGGGGCTGGGGGGGGTGTCAGGGGCGGTGGGGAGGAGGTGAGAAGCGATGCGGAGGGTGTGAGGGGCGGTGGGGGGGGTATGAGCCGGTGGGGAGGGTTTAAGGGGTGGTGGGGAGGGAATGTGAGGGACAGTGGGGAGGTTGTGTGAGGTGGTGGGGAGAGTGTGAGATGCGGTGGCGAGGGTGTGAGGGGCGGTCGGGAGTGTGTGAGGGCTGGTGGGGAGGGTGTGGGGGGCGGTGGGGAGGGTGTGAGGGGCGGTGGGGATGGTGTGAGGGGTGGTGGGGAGACTGTGAGGGGCGGTGGGGAGGGTGTGAGGGGCGGTCGGGTTGGTTTGAGGGGCGGTGGGGAGGGTGTGGGGGGCGGTGGGGAGGATGTGAGGGGCGGTGGGGAGGGTGTGGCGGGTGGTGGGGAGGGTGTGGGGGATGGTGGGGAGGGTGTGAGGAGCGGTGGGAGGGAGCGATGGGCGCTGGGGAGGGTTTGAGGCGCAGGGCAGATTGCGTAAGGTACGCGGGGGGAGGGTGTGAGAGGCGCTGGGGAGGGTGTGAGTGGCGGGGGGAGGGTGTGAGGGGCGGTGGGGAGAGTGTGAGGGGTGGTGGGGAGGGTTTGAGAGGCTGGGGTGGAGGGTGAGGGGCGGTGGGGAGGATGTGAGAAGCGATGCGGAGGGTGGGAGGGACGGTGGGGAGGGTGTGAGGGGCCGGGGGGAGGCTGTGAGGGGCGGTGGGGAGAGTGTGAGGGGTGGTGGGGAGGGTTTGAGAGGCTGGGGTGGAGCGTGAGGGGCTGTGGGGAGGATGTGAGAAGCGGTGGCGAGTGTGTGAGGAGCGGTCGGGAGGGTGTGTGAGGCGGTGGGGAGGGTGTGGGGGCGGTGGGGAGGCTGTGAGTGGCGGGGAGGAGGGTGTGAGGCAGTGGGGAGGGTGTGAGGGGTGGTAGGGAGGGTGTGGGGGGCGGTGTGGTGGGTGTGAGGGGTAGGGGGAGGGTGTGAAGGACCATGTGGAGGGTGTGAGAGGTGGTGGGGAGGGTGTGAGGGGTGGTGGGGGGGTGTGAGGGGCGGTGGGGAGGGTGTGAGGGGCGGTGGGGAGGGTGTGTGAGGTGGTGGGGAGGGTGTGAGGGGCAGTGGGGAGGGTCTGAGGGGCAGTGGGGAGAGTGTGAGGGGCAGTGGGGAGAGTGTGAGGGGCAGTGGGGAGGGTGTGAGGGGCGGTAGGGAGGGTGTCGGGCGTGGTGCGGCAGATGTGAGGGGTTGGGGGGGGTGTGAGGGGCAATGGGGAGGGTGTGATGGGTGGTGGGGAGGGTTTGAGGGGCGGTGGGGAGGGTGTGAGGAGCGGTGAGGAGAGTGTGTGAGGCATTGGGGAGACTGTGAGTGGCGGAGGGGAGGGTGTGAGGGGCGGTGGGGAGAGTGTGCGGGGCGGTGGGGAGGGTGTGAGGGGCAGTGGGGAGAGTGTGTGAGGCATTGGGGAGACTGTGAGTGGCGGGGGGGGAGGGTGTGAGGAGCGGTGGGGAGAGTGTGAGGGGTGGTGGCGAGGGTGTGTGAGGCGGTGGGGAGGGTGTGTGAGGTGGTGGGGCGGGCGTGAGAAGCTGGGGGGGAGTGTGAGGGGCGGTGGGTAGGATGTGAGAACCGATGCGGAGGGTGGGAGGGGCGGTGGGGAGGGTGTGATGGGCTGGGGGGGGTTGTCAGGGGCGGTGGGGAGGAGGTGAGAAGCGATGCGGAGGGTGTGAGGGGCGGTCGGGTGGGGGGGGGGGGGGGCTATGAGCCGGTGGGGAGGGTTTGAGGGGTGGTGGGGAGGGAATTTGAGGGACAGTGGGGAGGGTGTGTGAGGTGGTGGGGAGAGTGTGAGATGCGGTGGCGAGGGTGTGAGGGGCGGTCGGGAGGGTGTGAGGGGTGGTGGGGAGGGTGTGGGGGGCGGTGGGGAGGGTGTGAGGGGTGGTGGGGAGGGTGTGAGGGGTGGTGGGGAGGGTGTGAGGGGCGGTGGGGAGGGTGTGAGGGGCGGTGGGGAGGGTGTGAGCGGCGGTGGGGAGGGTGTGAGGGGCGGTCGGGTTGGTTTGAGGGGCGGTGAGGAGGGTGTGGGGGGCGGTGGGGAGGATGTGAGGGGCGGTGGGGAGGGTGTGGCGGGTGGTGGGGAGGGTGTGGGGGATGGTGGGGAGGGTGTGAGGAGCGGTGGGAGGGAGTGATGGGCGCTGGGGAGGGTTTGAGGCGCAGGGCAGATTGCGTAAGGTGCGCGGGGGGAGGGTGTGAGAGGTGGTGGGGAGTGTTTGAGAGGCGGTGGGGAGGGAGTGAGGGGTGGCGGGGTGGGTGTGAGGGGCGATGGGGTGGGTGTGAGGGGCGGGTGGAGGGTATGTGAGGCAGTGGGGAGGGTGTGAGGGGCGGTGAGGAGGATGTGAGGGGCAGTGGGGCTGGTGTGAGGGGCGCTGGGGAGGGTGTGAGGGGCATTGGGGAGGGTGTGACGGGCAATGGGGAGTGTGTGCAGTTTGGTGAGGAGGGTATGACAGACTGCAGGGAGGGTATGAGGGGCAAAAGGGAGGGTGTGTGAGGCGGCCGGGAGGGTGTGAGGGGCGGTGGGGAGGGTGTGAGGGGCATTGGGGAGGGTGTGAGGGGCGATGGGGAGTGTGTGCAGGTTGGTGAGGAGCGTATGACAGACTGCAGGGAGGGTATAAGGGGCAATAGGGAGGGTGTGTGAGGCGGTTGGGTGGGTGTGAGGGGCGGTTGGGGGGTTGTGAGGGGCGGTGGGGAGGGTGCGAGGAACGGGTGGGGGGGTGTGAGGCGGTGAGGAGGGTGTGAGGGGTGGTGGGGAGGGTGTGAGGGGCAGTGGGGAGGGTGTGAGGGATGGTGGGGAGGGTGTGAGGGGAGGTGGGGAGGGTGTGAGGGGCATTGGGAAGGTAGTGAGGGGTGGGTGGGAGGGTGGTAGGCGGTGGGGAGGGTGTGCGGGGCGGTGAGGAGGGTGTGAGGGGCAGTGGGAAGGGTGTGAGGGATGTTGGGGAGGGTGTGAGGGGCGGTGGGGAGGGTGTGAGGGGATGGTGGAGGGTGTATGAGGCGGTGGGGAGGCTGTGAGTGGCGGAGGGGAGTGTGTGAGGCAGTGGGGAGGGTGTGAGGGGCGGTGGGGAGGGTGTGGGAGACGGTGGAGAGGGTATGGGAGGTGGTGGGAGCGACTGATGGGCGCTGGGGAGGGTTTGAGGCGCAGGGCAGAGGGTGTGAGGTGCGTGGGGGGCGGGTGTGAGGGGTGGTGGGGAGGGTTTGAGGGGCGGTGGGGAAAGTGTGTGAGGCATTGGGGAGACTGAGTGACGGGGGTGAGGGTGTGAGGGGTGGTGCGGAGAGTGTGAAGGGTGGTGGCGAGGGTGTGTGAGGCGGTGGGGAGTACGTGAGGCAGTGGGGAGGGTGTGTGAGGAGATGGGGAGGGTGTGAAGGGTGGTGCGGAGGGTGTGAGAGGCTGGGGGGGAGTGTGAGGGGCGGTGGGGAGGATGTGAGAAGCGATGCGGAGGGTTGTGAGGGGCGGCGGGGAGGGTTTGAGGGCTGGTGGGGAGGGAATGTGAGGGACAGTGGGGAGGGTGTGTGAGGTGGTGGGGAGAGTGTGAAATGCGGGGGCGAGGGTGTGAGGGGCGGAGGGGAAGGTGTGAGGGGCGGTAGGGAGGGTGTGTGAGGCGGTGGGGAGGGTGTGAGGGGAGGTGGGGAGGGTGTGAGGGGCATTGGGGAGGGTGTGATGGGCGGTGGGGAGGGTTTGAGGGGTGGTGGGGAGTGTGTGAGGAGCGGAGAGGAGGGTGTGTGAGGGGCGGTGGGGAGGGTGTGAGGAGCGGAGAGGAGGGTGTGTGAGGGGCGGTGGGGAGGGTGTGAGGGGAAGTGGGGAGGGAGTGAGGGGCAGTGGGGAGACTGTGAGTGGCGGGGGGAGGGTGTGAGGGGCGGTGGGGAGGGTGTGTGAGGCGGTGGGGAGGTTGTGAGGAGTAGGGGGAGGGTTTGAAGGGCGGTGGAGAGTGTGTGAGGAGCGGTGAGGAGAGTGTGTGAGGGGCAGTGGGGAGAGTGTGAGGGGCGGTGGGGAGGGTGTGAGGCGGTGGGGAGGGTTTGAGGGGTGGTGGGGAGGGAATGTGTGGGCCAGTGGGGAGGGTGTGTGACGTGGTGGGGAGAGTGTGAGATGCGGTGGCGAGAGTGTGAGGGGCGGTGGGAGTGAGTGATGGGCGCTGGGAAGGGTTTGAGGCGCAGGGCAGAGGGCGAGACGTGCGCTGTGGCTGGGTGTGAGGGGCGATGGGGTGGGTTTGAGAGGCGGTGTGGAGGGTGTGGGAGGCGGTGGGGAGTGAGTGAGGGGCGGTGGAGAGGGAGTGAGGGGTGGTGGGGAGGGTGTGAGTGGCGGTGGGGAGGGTGTGAGGGGTGCTGGGGAGGGTGTGAGGGGCGGTGGGGAGGGTGTGAGGGGTGGTGGGACGGGGGTGAGAGGCGGTGGGGAGGGTGAGATCGGCGATGGGTAGGGTGTGAGTGACGGTGGGGAGGGGGTGAGGTCCAGTGGCGAGGGTGTGAGGGGCGGTCGGGAAGGTGTGAGGGCCGGTGGCGAGGGTGTGAGGAGCGGTGGGGAGGGTGTGTGAGGCGGTGGGGAGGGTGTGATGGGTGGTGGGGAGGGAGTGAGGGGTGTTGGGGGGCGTGTGAGGCGGTGGGGAGGGGGTGTGAGGGCGGTGGGGAGGGTGAGAGAGGCAGTGGGGAGGGTGTGAGGTGGTGGGGAGGGGGTGTGAGGGCCGTGGGGACGGTGTGATGGGTGGTGGGGAGGGAGTGGGGAGCGGTGGGGTGGGTGTGAGGGGAGGTAGGGAGTGTGTGAGGGCAGTAGGGAGGGTATGAGGTGGTGGGGAGGGTGTGAGGGCAGTGGGGAGGGTGTGAGGGGCGGTGGCTGTGTGGGAGGCGGTGGGGAGGGTGTGTGAGGCGGTGGGGAGGGTGTGAGGGGCGGTGGGGAGGGAGTGGGGGCGGTGAGGAGGGTGTGAGGGGCGGTGGGGAGGGAGTGAGGGGTGTTGGGGAGGGTGTGAGGGGCCGTGGGGAGGGTGTGAGGGGCGGTGGGGAGGTTGTGAGAGGCGGTGGGGAGGGTGTGAGGGGCGGTGGGGAGTGTGTGAGGGGCGTTGGGGAGGGTGTGAGTCTTTGGGGAGGGTGTGACGGGTGGTTGGGAGGGAGTGGGGGCCGGTGGGGAGGGTGTGAGGGGCGTTGGGGAGGGTGTGAGGGCGATGGGGAGGGTGTGAGGGCGATGGGGAGGTTGTGAGGACGATGGGGAGGGTGTGAGGGGCGGTGGGGAGGGTGTGAGGGGCCATGGGGAGGGTGTGAGGGCGGTGGGGAGGGTGTGAGGGGCGGGGGGGAGGGTGTGAGGGCAGTGGGGAGGGTGTGAGGGCGATGGGGAGGGTGTGAGGGCGATGGGGTTGGTGTGAGGACGGTGGGGAGGGTGTGAGGGCAGTGGGGTGGGTGTGAGGGCAGTGGGGAGGGTGTGAGGGCAGTGGGGTGGGTGTGAGGGCGGTGGGGAGGGTGTGAGGGGCAGTGGGGAGGGTGTGAGGGCGATGGGGAGGGTGTGAGGGCGGTGGGGAGGGTGTGAGGGGCAGTGGGGAGGGTGTGAGGGCGATGGGGAGGGTGTGAGGGCAGTGGGGAGGGTGTGAGGGCGGTGGGGAGGGTGTGAGGGCAGTGGCGAGGGTGTGAGGGCGATGGGGAGGGTGTGAGGGCGGTGGGGAGGGTGTGAGGACGGTGGGGAGGGTGTGAGGGCAGTGGGGTGGGTGTGAGGGCAGTGGGGAGGGTGTGAGGGCGGTGGGGAGGGTGTGAGGGCAGTGGGGAGGGTGTGAGGGGCGATGGGGAGGGTGTGAGGGCGGTGGGGTGGGTGTGAGGGCAGTGGGGAGGGTGTGAGGGCGGTGGGGAGGGTGTGAGGGCGGTGGGGTGGGTGTGAGGGCGATGGGGAGGGTGTGAGGGGCAGTGGGGTGGGTGTGAGGGCGGTGGGGATGGTGTGAGGGCAGTGGGGAGGGTGTGAGAGCGGTGGGGAGGGTGTGAGGGCGATGGGGAGGGTGTGAGGGCGGTGGGGAGGGTGTGAGGGCGATGGGGAGGGTGTGAGGGCGGTGGGGAGGGTGTGAGGGCGGTGGGGTGGGTGTGAGGGCGGTGGGGAGGGTGTGAGGGCGGTGGGGAGGGTGTGAGGGCGGTGGGGAGGGTGTGAGGGCGGTGGGGAGGGTGTGAGGGCCGAGGAATGTTTGTGCGCGGCGGGCAGAGGGTTTGAGGGATGAGCGGAATGTGTGAGGGTCGAGATCAATCTATTCCCACGATGATTGGCCTTGGGCCCTCTCGCTGGATGTGTCCGAAAGGACACTGATGCTGGTCTGGAGCTGTGGCAGATGTGGCGGGAACGAGCAGGAGTGAATAAATAATTGAAATCCATCTCATCAACCTGCCTATCGGAGATTTAGCTCTCCACTGAAACACTCACGCGCGCGCGTGCACACACACACACTCTCTCTCTCACAAACAGGCTGACACACAGAAAGACACACCCACACAGCCTCACCTCACTCATTCTCTCACAGACACACTAATACACACAATGCACTCACATGCACCCACACACCTACACACATACAATCAGACTCACACACGCTGCCACTCACAAACACACATACGCTCGCTCACCTCCACGCACACAAACACACACACACATACACACGTTCGCACACTCACAAATATACACACGCGCTTAGTTTCCACCACTCGCTCAGGTCCTATTCTTCACCTATTATCGGACAGATGGGGTGATGTGTGTGTAAGTGTGTGTGGGCGTATATGGGTGTGTGTATCTGCATACGTCTGCGTGATCATCTCTGTGTGTGAGAGTGTGCGTGTATGTGTCTGTGTGTGTTTGTGCGCGAGAGTGTGTATGTGAGCGTGTGATTGTGCATGAGTGTGTGCATATGTGTACGGGAGTGAGTGTGTGCGTGTATATGTGGATGGCTGTGTATGTTTGTATATGTGTGAGCGTGTATGTGGGTGAGTTTTTGCGAGTGTGCATGTATATGTGAGTGAGCGTGTCAGCGTGTGTGTATGAGTGAGTGTGTATGTGTGTAAGTGTTTATGTGTGTGAGGAAGTGTGTGAATGTGTGTGAGCATGTATGTGTGAGAGTTTGTGTTTGTGTGTGCGAGTGTATGTCTTTGTGTGTGCATGTTTCAAGTTTAAAGATTAGTGTCACACATAGACTTACATTAACATTGCAATGAAGTTACTGTGAAAATCCCGTAGCCTGTTTGTGCACACTGAGGAAGAATTTAGCATGCCAATGCACCTAAAACACACATCTTTTGGACTGTCGGAGGAAACCGGAGCACCCAGTGGAAACCCACACAGACAGTGAAATCATGCAGACTCCGCACAGACAGTGATCTAAGTCGGGAATTGAACCCTGCCGCTGTGGGTAGCAGTGTTAACCATTGTGCAACCATGCTGCATATGGGTGTGTGTGTGAATGAGTGTGTGTGAGTGTTTATGTGTGTGGCTATGTGTGTTATGTCTGTATGTATGTCTGTCTGTGAGCATGTATGTGTGCATGTGTGTGTGAGTGAGCGTATGTGTCTGTGTATACGTGTGTGTTTATGAGTGTGTTTGCATGTGTGTGTGTGTATGTGAGCGTCTTATGTGTGTGAATGAGTGTGCGTATATGTGTCTGTGTGCGTGTATGTGTGCGAGTGTGTGTGAATGAGTGTATTTTCTAAGTTAGTTTATTATTGTCACAAGTAAGCTTACATTAACACTGCAACGCAGTTACTGTGAAAATCCCCTCGTCGTCTCACTCCGTTGCCTGTTTGGGTACACTGAGGGAGAATTTAGCATGGCCAATGCACCCAACCAGCACGTATTTTGGATTGTGGGAGGAAACCGGAATATTTGGAGGTAACCCATGCAGACACGGGGAGAATGTGCAGACTCTGCACAGCCAGTGACCCAAGCCAGGAATTGGACCTGAGTCCCTGACGCTCTGAGGCAACAGTGATAACCACTGTGCAACCTATATATATGTGTGTGTGTGTGTGTGAGTATATGTGGGTGAGCGTGCATCTGTGTGTGCGCGAGAGTGTGTGTGTTTATGTATTTGTGTGTGTGTGTGTGTGCTTGAGTGTATGTATGTTAGTGTGTCTGTGTGTGTGCTTGTGTGTGTGTGAGCGTGTATGTGTGAGTGTTTTTGTGTGTGCGAGTGCATGTGTGTTTGTGTGTGTGTGTGGAGTTCGTTCGTTTGGCGGGCAGGAATGAGTTAATTATCGCTCTAAGAGTCGAATGGACTCATAAAAACTTCACAGAATCTCCTGCCTTTTTAAGTTATGTGCTGTCGACCTTTGATCAAGGTGCGCCCAGAGTTGATAGCTGATTTGTGGAAGGATCGTATTCAAAAGGTGAGCAGAATGTGCAGAATAACACAGAGAATGGAAAAGTCCTTCACACTGAGGGATTTGTAACCCGTCGACCTCCAAACTTCCTGACGTAAAGCCGCATTTGAGTGACGGTAGCTCTGTCTTCTACTGTGTTTGTTTAATGAAAACGACGGGCAAAAATAAAACTCACAACGCCCACAGACTCTCGGTAAGGCTGTGTTTAGTTGCTTTTTGTTATCTCCAGGTATTTGGCGTTTTTTCAAAAGGAACCGTCTGAAAAACAGAGCAACTCTAATCGACAACAAATCACATTTTTGAGTGCTATATATTTTAATGAGTTGTCATCGTACTTCACTACAACTAATCAGCAGAGATAAACCGAATGGGGGGGGGGGGGTCCAGAATCAGGGGTCATAGTTTGAGGATAAGTGTAAACATTTTATGCCTGATGTAAGGAGAAATGTCTTCACCCAGAGAGTGGCACATATGTGGAGTTCCCGACACAGACAGTAGCTGTTTTTTTTCAAGGAAAAATTAGATATAGCTCTTGGGACTCAAGAGATCAAGGGAAATGGGGGGAAGGGGATAGCAGGATATTGAATTTCATGATCAGCCATGAACAGAATGAATTGCGAAGCAGGCTCGAATGACGAATGGTCGATTCCTGCTTGTAGTTCCAGTGTTCCTATGCAACCATGACCTGATTTATTATGCTGCTGTGAATTAAAAGAAACGGAGGGGAAGGACGCACAAATGCAAACCTTTGGCGTATATTGGTGAGTGAAATTAGACAATTTCCAAATTTCCAGAATCGTTGCCACATTTATTCTTTGCAAGATTTATCTCCTCTGAGTGCGGACTAACACAAATTGTACTCATTTTCGATAATATTCCTCCTTTTAATTGATCTCCTGACCCTGGTTTAATGGTACTTGATCAGTTACTGGGAATCTTACTGATTATATATACATTTTTTTCTTTGTGTGGCTATTCAGCCAGAACCAAAAGATCATCAGAATATTGGAGGAAGGGAGTTAGGCAACATAACCTGTTCAATTTCAATCAGAAAGGTGAACAGAGAAGCAAGTTACTAGAATTTCCACTTAACTTAGAAAAGTTTGATACATTTGAAGTTTCAGCTTTCCTTTAGGTTTCGTTTCATGCGTTACATAGTAGACATGGGTTCGCCCTGTGCAGAAGAATGACATTGCAGCAGCAAAGGAAAACAGTATGAACTTTGACCTTTGTCTTTACCTCAGCAGCACTATGCTGAGGTAAAATTAACTTAAAGCAATATACAGGTGTCATAGAGAAGATAGAAGATAGGCAGGCAGGCGGGCAGGCAGGCAGGTGAGCAGGTGGCAGGCGGGCAGGCAGGCAGGTGAGCAGGTGGCAGGCGGGCAGGCAGGCAGGTGAGCAGGCGGGCAGGTCGGCAGGCAGGCGGGCAGGGAGACGGACAGACAGGCAGATGGACAGACGGATGGACGAACAGGCAGATGGACAGGCAGACGGACAGACAGACAGACAGACAGACAGACGGATGGACAGATGGACAGACAGATGGATGGAGAGGCGGATGGACAGACGGATGGATGGACAGATGGACAGACGGACGGACAGACAGGCAGATGGACAGACATATGGATGGACAGGCAGACAGACAGACGGACAGACAGACGGACGGACAGGCAGATGGACAGACAACCAGACAGACGGATGGACAGGCAGAGGGACAGACAGACAGATGGGCAGACAGTCGGGCAGACAGACAGACAGACAGACGGACGGATGGACAGGCAGATGGAGAGACAGACAGACAGACAGACAGACGGATGGACAGATGGACAAACAGATGGACAGACAGATGGACAGACAGACAGACACAGACAGACAGACAGACAGATGGACAGACAGATGGATGGAGAGGCGGATGGACAGATGGATGGATGGACAGATGGACAGACGGACGGACAGACAGGCAGATGGACAGATATATGGATGGACAGGCAGACAGACAGGCGGACAGACAGACGGACGGACAGGCAGATGGACAGACAACCAGACAGACGGATGGACAGGCAGAGGGACAGACAGACAGATGGACAGACAGTCGGGCAGACAGACAGACAGACAGACGGACGGATGGACAGGCAGATGGAGAGACAGACAGACAGATGAATGGACAGGCCAATGGACAGACAGACAGGCAGATGGACGGGCAGTCAGATGGACAGATGGACAGACGGATGGACGGACAGACGGACGGATAGGCAGTTGGACAGATGGAAAGATGGACGGATGGACAGGCAGAAAGACAGACGGACAGACAGATGGTCAGACAGGCAGATGGACAGGCAGACAGATGGATGGACAGACAGGCAGGCAGACAGACAGACAGATGGATGGACAGACAGACAGATGGACAGACAGACGGACGGACAGGCAGACGGACAGACAGACAGATGGGCGGACGTACAGGCAGACGGACAGACAGACAGACAGGCGGATGGATGGACTGACACGCAGATGGACAGACAGACCGACAGACCGACAGATGTACAGGCAGATGGACAGACAGACAGACAGACAGACGGATGGACAGGCAGATGGACAGACAGACAGACAGACAGATGGATGGACGGACAGGTAGATGGACAGACAGACAATGGACGGATGGACAGGCAGACGGACAGACGGACAGATGGACAGACAGATAGACAGATGGACAGGCAGATAGACGGAGAGGCGGATGGACAGACGGTCAGATGGACAGATGGACGGGCGGACAGGCAGACGGACAGATGGATGGACAGACAGGCAGACAGACAGACGGACAAATGGACAGATGGGCAGGCTGATGGACAGACGGACAGACGTACGGACAGACAGGCAGATGGACAGATGTATGGATGGACAGGCAGACGGACAGACAGACAGACAGACGGATGGACAGACAAGCAGACAGACGGACGGACGGACAGGCAGACGGACAGACAGACAGATGGATGGATGGACTGGCAGATGAACAGACAGATGGATGGACAGGCAGACGGACGGTCGGACAGACAGACAGACAGATGGACAGATGGACAGACAGATGGATGGACCGGCAGACGGACAGATGGACAGACAGATGGATGGAGAGGCGGGTGGACAGACGGACGGACGGACGGACGGACAGACAGGCAGACGGACAGATGGACAGACAGATGGATGGACAGGCAGCTGGATAGGCAGACAGACAGATGGACAGACAGGCAGACAGACAGACAAATGGATGGACAGACAGGCAGATGGACAGACAGACGGACGGACAGGCAGACGGACAGACAGACAGATGGGCGGACGTACAGGCAGATGGACAGACAGACGGGCAGGCAGAAGGAAAGACAGACGGATGGATAGGCAGACAGACAGACGGACAGACGGACTGACACGCAGACAGACAGACAGACAGACAGACAGATGGATGGACAGGCAGACGGACAGACAGACAGACAGACGGATGGATGGACAGGCAGACAGACAGACAGACGGACGGACTGACACGCAGACGGACAGACAGACAGACAGATGGATGGACAGACAGACAGACAGATGGATGGACAGGCAGACGGACAGGCAGACACACAGGCAGCTGGATGGACAGGCTGATAGATAGACAGACAGACGGACAGGCAGACGGACAGACAGACAGACAAATGGATGGACGGAAAGGCAGATGGACAGACAGACAGACAGCCAGACGGACAGGCAGATGCACAGACAGACGGACGGGGGGACAGGCAGACAGACAGACGGACGGACGGACAGGCAGACAGACAGACGGACGGACGGACAGGCAGACGGACGGACAGAGAGACAAACAGACGGACAGACAGACAAACGGAGGGATGGACAGGCAGACGGATAGACAGACAGACGGACGGACGGAAAGGTAGCTGGACAGACAGACAGACGGCCGGACGGACAGGCAGACGGACAGACAGACAGATGGACGGACGGACAGGCAGACGGACAGACAGACAGACAGATGGGCGGACTGGCAGATGGACAGACAGGCGGGCGAATGGACAGACAGAAAGACAGATGGACGGACGGACAGGCAGACAGACAGACAGGCAGACAGGCGGACGGACGGTCAGGCAGACAGACAGACAGATGGCTAGACGGACAGGCAGACAGACAGACTGACAGACGGACGGACAGACAGGCAGACAGACAGACAGACGGGCGGACGGACTGGCAGACGCACAGACAGACAGACGGACAGGGGGGACAGGCAGGCAGACAGACAGGCAGACGGCCGGACAGGCAGATGGACGGACAGACAGACAGACATACGGACAGATGGACAGGCAGATGGATAGACAGACAGACAGATGGACGGACGGAAAGGCAGACGCACAGACAGGCGGACGGGGGGACAGGCAGACAGGCAGACAGACGGACGGACGGACAGGCAGACGGACGGACAGAGAGACAGACAGACGGACAGACAGACAAACGGACGGAAGGACAGGCAGACGGATAGACAGACAGACAGACGGCCGGACGGACAGACAGACGGATAGACAGACAGATGGACGGACGGACGGACAGGCAGATGGACAGACAGACAGACAGACGGACGGACGGACAGGCAGATGGACAGACAGACAGACAGATGGACGGACAGGCAGACGGACAGACGTTGGACAGACAGACGGACAGACCGACAGACGGATGGACAGGCAGGCGAACAGACAGACAAACAAACGGACGGACAGACAGACGGACAAACAGACGGATGGACGTGTATTGTGTATTGTATGGTGCTCTGTATAAATTTGATAACTGGATTCATGTTATTGTATCATTATTATCATCATTGTAATCACTGGGCGACTTATGCTTCCCAAACAGGAAATGATTCATTTTTGGAAATAAATTTCAGCACGAAAAAAATATACTTTTGGAAACTATCTGAGATATTCCGGCCTGATGTGCGACAGCGACATCAGTTAAAATTCATCTTCATAACCTCCTCGTGTGATGGATTAAATTCGATTGGAGAAAGGAAACGGCTAAGGACAGACGAGTCATAAGTTGATGCCAGCGGCCGCTGTTCCAATTATACAAGGAATATAGAACGGACTGTAAATCCAACGTGAACGTTTGACACAATCACAAATATGGAAGCAATTAATACAAAGGGATATACGTTCAACACTGATGAAGTCTGCAATGGACAGAAAGACGGAGACTCCAATTGTTTCAGTAGGTTTTTAAATTGCCTTTGCTGTAAACATGGGTGTGCGGGTTTAAATGAAAGTCAGACACTTGTCATAGTGAATTCCGTCACTCAGAAAAACTGTCTCTCGAACCCTACATTTGTTTCTTCGCATGATGCAAATTCTGACGATTTTCAATCAACGTTCACCCCCAGGCCAGCCCCAGTGGACGCGCCGAATGCAACGAGTTCTCATTCCACAAAGACGGAGGATATGAAGCACGATGAACGCAGAGGGACGTCCGAAGTAAAGCAAGACACAGGTAAATATTGTGGCACTCTTTAACATTCCAAACTTACGGTTTCGTACTTCCAAAAATGTCATTGAATGAATCCACTTCCTTACAGAAAAAAAACACCCTCTGCGTCGCTCTGAAATTAATATGCAAGGTGGTAGAATTGTTCAGAAATTCAGATATGTCTTTCAGCAACTAAGATTGGAACTTAGCCTTCAGGGAAAGGCGATAGTCCAGTGTTTTTTTTCGTTAAACTATTAATCCAGAAACTCAGCTAATGTTCTGGGGACCTGGGTTCGAATCCCACCACGGCAGGTGATGGAATTTGAAGTAGTTTATTAAAAATCTGGAATTCTGAATCTACTGATCACCATGAAACTATAGTTGATCGATGGAAAGTCCCATCTGGTTCACTAATGTGCTTTAGGGAAGGAAATCAACCGTCCTTGTCTGGCCCGGCTCACATGTGACTCCAGTACTGCAGCAATGTCGCTTTCAACCGCCCTGGTGCAACTCAGGCTGAGCATTAAATGCTGACAACAAATGAATAATTAAAAAATGCTCTTGCACTTCATGCAAAATCGGCAATACTTAATATGTACTGATTTATGATGCTGACCAACTTCCTTTGGTGCTCAATTCAGAATCACAGAATCACAGGATACTACAGTGCAGAAGAGGCCCTTCGGCCCATCGAGTCTGCACCAACGCATGAAGTGCCGTGATCTGCCACCTAATCCCACTTGCCAGCACTTGACCCATAGCTTGAATGTTATGACATACTCATCCGGGTACTTTTTAAAGGATATGAGGCATCCCGCCTCCAGCACCGTCCCGGGCAGTGCATTCCAGACCATCACCACCCTCTGAGGAAAACGTTTTTCCTGAATTCCCCCTAAACCTCACTTTTAACTTGTGTCCCCTCGTAATTAACCCCTCAACCAAAGGGAAGAACTGCTCCTATCCACCCTTTTCTTTCCCCCCATAATCTTGACCACTTCAATCATGTCGCCCCTTAGTCATCTCTGCTCCAACGAAAACAACCCAAGCCTATCCAACCTCTCTTCATAACTTCAAAGTTCCACCCCAGCAGCATCCTGGTAAATCTATTCTACACCCCTTCCAGTGCGTCTACGAATTCAGTATCAATGCGTAAATGATGTCCAATAAAGCCTCTTTACCTCAGGTTACCAAAAATTAAATTCCAGGTTCTCATCCAAGGTATTGAGTGGTGAAAAAATGGATCACGTGTGAAATCTAAATGTGTCACTTTTGGCTAATCAGGACTTTGTTCCTGGCGCTCCTTGTTAGTCCTTGCCTCATAAAAATTCCTGCAATTCCATGCATTTTTTCATAGATTCCTACAGTGCAAAAGGTGGTCATTCGGCCCATCGAGTCTGCACCGACCACAATCCCACCCAGGCCCTATCCCTGTAACCCCACACATTTACCCTAGCTAATCTTCCTGACACTTAGGGGTAATTTAGCATGACCAATCCACTTAATCCACATATCTTTGGACTGTGGGAGGAAACCGGAATACCCATAGGAAACCCACGTAGACACAGGGAGAAGATGCAAACTCCACACAGACAGTGACCCAAGCCGGGTATCGAACCCGAGTCCCTGGCACTGTGAGGCAGAAATGCTAATCACTGTGCCACCATGTCGCCCCCGTTCCATGCCTCCGTTCCATGGAGATAGGATTTATAAAGGCTCAAAATCTGAGATGTTTCTCACTCCACAAATCTGAGATGTTTCTCACTCTGCCTCGCCTCTCTCTCTCTTTCACAGTCTATTCCCCCCTCCCAACCCTAACCCTGAACCCGTCTCTCTCTCTCACCAAACACTCGCTCTCTTTCTCTCTGTCTCTATTTCACCTACTCCCACTACCTCTCTTTCACAACCCTCTTCTGTCTCCTTTTGTTCCTCACACTCTCACTATTTCTGTCTCTCTCTCTCACATACACAAGCAGAGAGTGATTAGTGGCTACTGTATGACTTCTTACTGATTTATAAACCAGTACATAGAACATAGAACATAGAAAGTCACAGCACAAACAGGCCCTTCGGCCCACAAGTTGCGCCGATCACATCCCCACCTCTAGGCCTATCTATAGCCCTCAATCCCATTAAATCCCATGTACTCATCCAGAAGTCTCTTAAAAGACCCCAACGAGTTTGCCTCCACCACCACCGACGTCAGCCGATTCCACTCACCCACCACCCTCTGAGTGAAAAACTTACCCCTGACATCCCCCCTGTACCTACCCCCCAGCACCTTAAACCTGTGTCCTCTCGTAGCAACCATTTCAGCCCTTGGAAATAGCCTCTGAGAGTCCACCCTATCCAGACCCCTCAACATCTTGTAAACCTCTATCAGGTCACCTCTCATCCTTCGTCTCTCCAGGGAGAAGAGACCAAGCTCCCTCAACCTATCCTCATAAGGCATGCCCCCCAATCCAGGCAACATCCTTGTAAATCTCCTCTGCACCCTTTCAATGGCTTCAACATCTTTCCTGTAATGAGGTGACCAGAACTGCGCGCAGTACTCCAAGTGGGGTCTAACCAGGGTCCTATAAAGCTGCAGCATTATCTCCCGACTCCTAAACTCAATCCCTCGATTAATGAAGGCTAGTACGCCATACGCCTTCTTGACCGCATCCTCCACCTGCGAGGCCGGTTTAAGAGTCCTATGGACCCGGACCCCAAGGTCCTTCTGATCCTCTACACTGCTAAGAATGGTACCCTTCATTTTATACTGCTGCTCCATCCCATTGGATCTGCCAAAATGGATCACTACACACTTATCCGGGTTGAAGTCCATCTGCCACTTCTCCGCCCAGTCTTGCATTCTATCTATGTCTCGCTGCAACTTCTGACATCCCTCCAAACTATCCACAACACCACCTACCTTGGTGTCGTCAGCAAACTTACCAACCCATCCCTCCACTTCCTCATCCAGGTCATTTATGAAAATGACAAACAGCAAGGGTCCCAGAACAGATCCCTGGGGCACTCCACTGGTCACTGACCTCCATGCAGAGAAAGACCCCTCCACAGCCACTCTCTGCCTTCTGCAGGCAAGCCAGTTCTGGATCCACAAGGCAACAGCCCCTTGGATCCCATGCCCTCTCACTTTCTCAAGAAGTCTTGCATGGGGGACCTTATCGAACGCTTTGCTGAAGTCCATATAGACCACATCCACCGCTCTTCCTTCGTCAATGTGCTTGGTCACATTTTCAAAGAACTCAACCAGGCTCGTAAGGCACGACCTGCCCCTGACAAAGCCGTGCTGACTACTTTTGATCATACTAAACTTCTCTAGATGATCATAAATCCTGTCTCTCAGGATCCTCTCCATCAACTTACCAACCACTGAGGTTAGACTCACCGGTCGGTAATTTCCCGGGCTGTCCCTGTTCCCTTTCTTGAATATAGGGACCACATCCGCAATCCTCCAATCCTCCGGAACCTCTCCCGTCTCCATCGACGATGCAAAGATCATCGCCAAAGGCTCCGCAATCTCCTCCCTCGCCTCCCACAGTAACCTGGGGTACATCCCATCCGGTCCCGGCGACTTACCAACCTTGATGCCATTCAATAGTTCCAACACATCCTCTTTCTTTATGTCCACATGCTCGATCCTTTCTGTCCTCCGCAATCCAGCAGTACAACCACCCAGATCCCTTTCCACCGTGAATACCGAGGTAAAGTATTCATTAAGCACCTCCGCCATTTCTAACGGTTCCGCACAAACTTTTCCCCCTTCACCTTTTAAGGGTCCTATGCCTTCACATCTCATCCTTTTACTCTTGACATATTTGTAGAAAGCCTTGGGATTCTCCTTAATCTTACCCGCCAAGGTCTTCTCATGACCCCTTCTCGCTCTCCTAATTTCCTTCTTAAGCTCCTTCCTACATCGCGTATACTCCTCTAAATCCTTAACACCTCCTAGCTCTCTGAACCTTCTGTACGCCTCTCTTTTCTTATTTACCAGGTTCATCACAACCTTCGTGCACCACGGTTCCCGTACCCTACCAACACCCCCCTGTCTCATCGGAACGTTGTCATGCAGAGCTCCAGACAAACATTCCTTGAAAATCCTCCACTTTCCTTCGGTACTTTTCCCCAAGAATGCCTCCTTCCAATTTACCCGTCTAATTTCCTCCCTGATGACACTGTATTTCCCTTTACTCCAGAGAAACACTTTCCTAGCCTGCCTGACCCTATCTCTTTCCAATGCTATCGTGAAGGAGATAGAATTATGATCGCTATCCCCAAGATGTTCACCCACCGAGAGATCCTCCACCTGTCCAGGTTCATTAGCCAGCACCAGATCAAGAACAGCCTCTCCTCTAGTAGGCTTATCCACATACTGTGTCAGGAAACTCTCCTGGACACACCTAACAAACTCCTCTCCATCCAAACCCCTAGCCCTAGGGATATTCCAATCTATGTTTGGGAAATTAAAATCTCCCATCACGACAACTCTGTTATTCCTACATCTCTCCAGGATCTGTTTCCCCATCTGCTCCTCAACATCTCTGTTACTATTGGGCGGCCTATAGAAAACACCCAGCAAAGTTACCGACCCCTTCCTATTCCTAACCTCCACCCACAGAGATTCCGTAGTCAGTCCCTCCACGGCGTCCACCTTCTCTACAGCCGTGACACTATCCCTGATCAACAGTGCCACTCCCCCCCCTCTCTTGCCTCCCTCCCTGTCCTTCCTGAAACATCTAAAACCTGGCACCTGAAGCACCCAGTCCTGTCCCTGAGACATCCAAGTCTCCGTAATGGCCACCACATCACAATTCGAAGCAGCAATCCACGCTCCAAGCTCATCCACTTTATTCACTACACTCCTGGCATTAAAATAGACACATCTCAGACCTTCAGCCTGAGCACTTCCCTTCTCCCTCACTCGTCTAACCTCCCTCTTACCCTGTCTACATTCCTTATCTATTTGCGAGCTAACCTCCTCGCTCTCAGTCCCCTCATTTCGATTCCCTCCCCCCAACCTTTCTAGTTTAAAGTCTCTCCAGTAGCCTTAGCCAACCTTCCCGCCAGGATATTGGTCCCCCTGGGATTCAAGTGCCACCCGTCTTTTTTAAACAGGTCACACCTGCCCCTAAAGAGGTCCCAATGATCCAAGTACCCAAATCCTTGTCCCTTGCTCCAGTCCCTCAGCCACGCATTAATTCTCCACCGATTCCTGTTCTCACTCTCCCGCGGCACAGGCAGCAATCCCGAGATTACTACCTTTGCATTCCTCTTTCTCAGCTGTCTACCCAACTCCCTATATTCTCTTTTCATGACCCCTTCCCTCTTCCTACCGATGTCAGCAGTACCTATATGCATCACGACCTTGGGCTCCTCTCCCTCCCCCTTCAGGATTTCTGGGACTCGACCAGAGACATCCCGGACCCCTGCACCAGGGAGGCAAACCACCATCCGAGAGTCCCGTCTGTGTCCGCAAAAACGCCTATCTGACCCTCTCACCGTAGAGTCCCCAATTAGCACTACCCTCCTTTCCTTACCCCTTTGCACTACTGGGCCAGGCTCAGCTCCAGAGACACTGCCACCGCTGCTTCCCCCAGGTGGGCTGTCCACCCCAGTAGTACTCAGACAGGAGTACTTATTATTAAGGGGCACATCCACCGGGGTGCTCACCATCACCCGAGCTTTCTCCTTCCTCACTGTTACCCAGTTACCCTCCTCCCGTGGTCCCGGTGTGACCACCTGCCGATAGCTCCTGTCAATGACCTCCTCACTATCCCTAACCCGGCGAAGGTCCAGTAGTTTTTCCTTCACAGGTCCTTCAATAATAGTTTGAAATTTGAAATTTTCGAAGTCAAAAACACGATTTGTAAATCCAGTGGTCTATTGAAAGGGAATTAATCTTCTATGATCTCAACCGCACTTTTTTTGTTCAGGTGTGGAAACTAACATGTGCTGGATATTTGACAATTTTTTACCATTGAAATAATAGTCTATTTTGCTGTTAAAAACTCCTACCAAAATGGATGACCTCACATTTACCAACATTGTACTCCATATGTCAGACCCCTGTCCACTCACTTAGACTATCTACCTCCCTTTGCAGACTTTCACTGTCACCTGCACACTTTGCTCTACCACCCATCTTAGTGTCATCTGCGAACTTTGGCACACTGAACTTGGGCCCGAACTCCAAATCATATTTATAAATTGTAAACCATTGCGGTTTCAGCTCTGGTGTACACCACTAGCCACTGAGAGCCAATCAGAAAAACACCCATTTATCCCCGCTCTTTGCTTTCTGTTCGTTAACTAATCCTCTATCCATGCTAATACATTGCCTGTAAGCCGTATTGCACCTTCATCTAATGCAGCAGCCTTTGTCCGGCACCATGTAGAATGCCTTCTGGAAATCCACATACGCCACATCCACCAGTTACCCATTGTCCACCATGCTTGTAATGTCCTCAAAGAATTCCAGTAAAGTAGTTAGACGTGCCTTTCATAAAGTCAAGCTGCGTCTGCCTAATGGGACAATTTCTATCCAAATGTTTCGCTCTTTCTTCCTTGATGATAGTTTCAAGCATTTTCCCAACTACAGGAGTTAAGCTAACAGGCCTGCAGTTAACCATATTTTCTCGACCCCCCTTTTAAAATAATGGCGTCACTTTTACTATTTTCCAATCTGCCAGAACCGCCCCAGAGTCCAACGAATTTTGGTAAATTACCACGAGTACATTTTCTATCTCCCCCGTCATCACTTTTAGTATCCTGGGATGCATTCCATCAGGGCTAAGAGACTTGTCTACCTTTAGCCCCATACGTTTGCCCAATACCACCATTTTAGTGACAGTGATCGTTCCTCGGTCCTCACCTGACATAGCCTCCTTGTCATCGTTTTTTTGGTATGTTATTAGTGTCTTCCACTGTGAGATACGAAATAATTTTTCAATGCCCCGGCCATTTCCTCATTTTCCATTATTAAATCCCATTTTCATCCTCTGAAGGACCGATGTTTACCTCAGCCACTCTTTTCCGTTTTATATATTTATAGAAAATTTTGCTTTCTATTTTATATTCTGAGCTAGTTTACTCTCATAAGCTGCCTTAATTTTCTTCATAGATTTTTTTTTCATGGCTTTCTGTTGTCCTTCAATCATTTCCCAATCCTCTAGTTGCCTGCTAATCTTTGCTACATTGTATGCTTTTTCTTTCAATTTGATACCCTCCTTTATATCCTTAGATATTCACGGCTGATTATTCCTTTTCCTAAAGTCCTTCCATTTCACTGGTATATATTTTTCCTGAGCACTGTGAAAAATCGTTTTGGAAGTCCTTCATTGTTCCTCAATTGTCCACCATAAATTATTTTCTCATTGTCTGCCTTAGCCAACTCCTCCCTCATCCCATAGTAGTCTCATTTCTTTAAGCACAAGACACTGCTATTAAATTTCACCGTTTCACACTCCATCTGCATTATAAATTCAACCATACTGTGATTGCTCCTTCTGAGAGGATCCCTAACTATGAGATCATTAATTATTCCTGTCTCATTACACAGGACCAGATCTGGGATGCTTGCTCCCTCATAGGTTCCATTACATACTGTTCAAGGAAACTATCGCTGTTGCATCCTATGAACTCCTCCTCAAGGCTGCATTGACCGACCTGGTTTGAAACATCAACATGTAGATTACAATCCCCCATGATAACTTCCGTACCATTTTTGCATGCATCAGTTATTTCTTAGTTTATTACCCGCACCACCATTATATTATTAATTGGCGGCCTGTAGACTACGCCTATCATTGACTTTTTCTCCTTACTATTTCTTATTTTCACCCAAATGTATTCAAACTTTTTCTCCATAGAACTTTTACCATCTCTCACTAACTCCCTGATATCACCCTTAACTATCAGAGCGACACCACCTCCCATACCTTCCTGTCTTATAGTCTGATACCGCTGGATATTTGACTCCCAGTCTTGACCACCCTGCAGCCATGCCTCTGTAATGTGAGATGATTTGTGCTGTCAACTGATTTACCTTGTTTCGAATGCTACGAGCTTTTATGAAAAGTGCCCTTGTGCTAGTTTTTATTCCTTATTTTTGAATCCTAACACGTACATTAATAACATCTCCCGAGTTCTCCTTCCTTTTAACTTTTTTCGTAATTTACCACATAGTTGAACCCACCTCCCCACATGCTAACCTGCTGCTTTGCTTCCCATTAACCATTATACTTCCCGTAGTTTCACTCTTCCCTTTCTCCCACTTGCTAGTTTAGAGTCATAGAAACGTATAAAATCCTGATCTGACTGGACAGACTGGATGCGGGAAGAATGTTCCCGATGTTGGGGAAGTGCATAATTCGGGCTAATAGTCTGAGAATAAGGATGCAGCAATTCAGAACTCAAATGAGGAAGAATGTCTTCACTCAGAGAGTTGAGAACCTGTGGAATTCTCTACCACAGAAAGCTGTTGGGGACAGTTCGCTTGATATGTTCAAGAGGGAGCTGGACGTGGGCTTTGTGGCTAAAGGACTCAAGGTTTATGGAGAGAAAGCGGGAGTGGATACTTTAAAGTGCATGATCAACCATGATCATATTGAATGGGGTTGCAGGCTCCAAGGGCCAAATGGCCTACCCCTGTACCTATTTTCTATGTTTCTATGTAAAGTTCTTGTGACCACCCTATTTATCCTTTCCGTTAGAACACTGATCCCAGGTCTGTTCAGGTGAAGACCGCCCCAACGGTACAGATCGCTCCTATTCCAATACTCTTGTCAATGCTCCATGTCTTTCCCATACCACTCCTTCAACCACATTTTTACTTCCCTAATTTTCTTACCCCTATGCCAATTTGCCCATGGCTCGGGTTGTAATCCAAACATTATAGCCCTTGAGGAACTGCTCTTTAATTAGTTCCTAGTGATGATAATCTGCAAACATATCCTCTTTCCTAGTCTTGCCTACGTTGTTTGTCCCAATGTGGACCACAACAACTGGATCCTCCCCCTCCCATTACAATATCCTATCAATCCAGTCAGAGATGTCCTTCAACCTGGTATTGGGCAGGCAACACACCATGCGGGACTCTCAATCCTGCTTACAAAGAATGCTATCAATCCCCCTAATTATAGGATCTCTCACATCTACCACTTGTCGTTTTGCTTCCCCCTCTTGAATGGCTGATCGGCTAGCTCATCCTCCCTACAGCTCTATTCCTCATCCACACAAGTACTTCATATCAGTTGGGCAACGTCAAGAGGTGAGGCTCCACTATTCCTGAATTCATTGATCCACTGGAGCAAGCTGAGAGGGGTGATTGAAAGCAGCAGTGCTGGTAAGAGATTAATTGGATTAATTGAATTGTTTATTTATTTAATTAGTCAGCTAGTGTGTGTATTTTTTTGGCCTTTACTTTAACAGCAGTTTTTCAAGTTTAAAGTGAAAACTAGAAGTGGGCAGCAAAGGAGTCTGGGAAGGGTTTTTTAAGCGCGTGAAGTATAAAAGGTAGGCTGCAGTATACAGCGGGCAGCGTCGGGAGCGGGCAGTGTAGTGTGTGGGAAGCAGAGTGTGAGCTATAAGACTTTGGCTCACAGGGCTTAGGCTGAAAGGGCGAGTAGGGGTGAGTTGAATTCATTTTTGCACTTTCTACCTGGTACTGGCAAGGTATCTAGAGGGGATGGGTGTGCAGGCAGTGCTATGTTCCTCTTGCACTATGTTTGAGGTGAGGGACGACGACAGTGTCCCTACTGATTACACCTGTGGGAAGTGCACCCATCTGCAGCTCCTCCAAAACCGTGTTAGGGAACTGGAGCTGGAGTTGGATGAACTTAGGATCATCAGGGACGCAGAGATGGCCATAGACACAAGCTTTAGGAATACAGTTACTCCGAGGATTGAAAACAGATGGGTGACGGTGAAAAGGGCTGGGAGGAAGCAGTCCGTGCAGGGATCCCCGGTGGTCGTTCCCCTTAGCAACAAGTATTCCGCTTTGGATACGGTT
Source organism: Mustelus asterias (assembly GCF_964213995.1). Lineage (NCBI taxonomy): Eukaryota > Metazoa > Chordata > Chondrichthyes > Carcharhiniformes > Triakidae > Mustelus > Mustelus asterias. The sequence continues at coordinate 95,012,507 of NC_135816.1, forward strand.
GAGGGGGATGACATACCAGTGGGGAGCTGCAGTGAGAGGATCTCCAGCACTGTGTCCGTCTCTGTGGCTCGGGAGGGAAAGGGGGAGAGCGGGAGGGCGATAGTTATTGGGGACTCGTTAGTTAGAGGGATAGATAGGAGGTTCTGTGGCAGCAAAAGAGACTCACGGATGGTATGTTGCCTACCGGATGCCAAGGTCCGTGATGTCTCAGACCGTGTTTTCCAGATTCTGAAGGGGGAGGGGAAACAGTCACAAGTCGTGGTGCACATTGGTACCAATGACATAGGTAAGAGAAGGGACGGGGATTAAAAGCAGGAATTTCTGGAGCTGGGCTGGAAGCTGAGAGCCAAGACGAAACATGTGGTCATCTCTGGTACGTTGCCGGTACCACGTGATAGCGAGTTGAGGAACAGGGAGAGAGTGCAGTTAAATATGTGGTTGCAGGGATGGTGTAGGAGGGAGGGTTTCAGATACGTGGATAATTGGAACACGTTCTGGGGAAGGTGGGACCTGTAGAAACAGGACGGGGTGCACCTGAACCAGAGGGGCACCAATATCCTCGGAGGGAAATTTGTTACGGCTCTTCAGGGGGGTTTAAACTAATTTGTCAGGGGAGTGGGAAAGGGAGTTGTAGTCCAGAAGTCAGTGAGGGTGGTGAGGTATTGGGGAAGGTATCAGGGTCAAGGGTGGGTACTGGTAGACAGGAAGGTGGGTTGAAGTGTGTCTACTTCAATGCAAGGAGCATCCGGAACAAGGTAGATGAACTTGGGGCGTGGATTGGTACTTGGGACTACGATGTTGTGGCCATTACGGAGACGTGGGTAGAACAAGGACAGGAATGGTTGTTGGACGTTCCGGGGTATAGATGTTTCACTAAGTGTAGGGAAGCTGGTAAAAGAGGTGGAGGAGTGGCATTGTTAATCAAGGATAGTTTAACGTCTGCAGAAAGGCACTTCGTGGGGGATCTGCACACTGAGGTAATATGGGCTGAAGTTAGAAGTAGGAAAGGAGCGGTCACGTTGCTAGGAGTTTACTATAGGCCCCCAAATAGTAATAGAGATGTGGAGGAAGAAATTGCTAAGCAGATTATGGATATGTGTGGGGGTCACAGGGTAGTTGTCATGGGGGACTTTAACTTTCCAAATATTGATTGGAACCTTTGTAGGTCAAATAGTTTGGATGGGGCAGTTTTTGTGCAGTGTGTGCGGGAGGGTTTCCTGACACAATATGTGGATGGGCCGACTAGAGGTGAGGCCACATTGGATTTGGTACTGGGAAATGAACCGGGCCAAGTGTTAGATTTGGTTGTGGGAGAGCAATTTGGAGATAGTGACCACAATTCGGTGTCTTTTGTTATTGCAATGGAGAGGGATAGGGCCGTACGGCAGGGCAAGGTTTACAATTGGGGGAGGGGTAATTATGATGCGATTAGGCAAGAATTAGGGGGCATAAGTTGGGAACAGAAACTGTCAGAGAAAGGAACTAATGAAAAGTGGAATTTTTTCAAGGAACAAATACTGGATGTCCTTGATAGGTATGTTCCTGTCAGGCAGGGAGGAAATGGCCGAGTGAGGGAACCATGGTTCACAAAAGAGGTGGAATGTCTTGTGAAAAGGAAGAGGGAAGCTTATGTAGGGATGAGGAAACAAGGTTCAGATGGCTCGATTGAGGGTTACAAGTTAGCAAGGAATGAGCTGAAAAAGGGGCTGAGGAGAGCTAGGAGGGGACATGAGAAGTCCTTGGCGGGTCGGATCAAGGAAAACCCCAAGGCTTTTTACTCTTATGTGAGGAATAAAAGAATGACCAGGGTGAGGTTAGGGCCGGTCAAGGACAGTAGTGGGAACTTGTGTATGGAGTCAGTAGAGATAGGCGAGGTGATGAATGAATACTTTTCTTCAGTGTTCACCAAGGAGAGGGGCCATGTTTTTGAGGAAGAGAAGGTGTTACAGGCTAATAGGCTGGAGGAAATAGATGTTCGGAGGGAGGATGTCTTGGCAGTTTTGAATAAACTGAAGGTCGATAAGTCCCCTGGGCCTGATGAAATGTATCCTAGGATTCTTTGAGAGGCAAGGGATGAGATTGCAGAGCCTTTGGCGTTGATCTTTGGGTCCTCGCTGTCCACGGGGATGGTGCCAGAGGACTGGAGAATGGCGAATGTTGTTCCTCTGTTTAAGAAAGGGAATAGAAATGACCCTGGTAATTATAGACCGGTTAGTCTTACTTCGGTGGTTGGTAAATTGATGGAAAGGGTCCTTAGGGATGGGATTTACGACCATTTAGAAAGATGCGGATTAATCCGAGATAGTCAGCATAGATTCGTGAAGGGCAAGTCGTGCCTCACAAATTTGATAGAATTTTTTGAGGAGGTAACTAAGTGTGTTGATGAAGGTAGGGCAGTTGATGTCATATACATGGATTTTAGTAAGGCGTTTGATAAGGTCCCCCATGGTCGGCTTATGATGAAAGTGAGGAGGTGTGGGATAGAGGGAAAGTTGGCCGATTGGATAGGTAACTGGCTGTCTGACCGAAGACAGAGGGTGGTGGTCGATGGAAAATTTTCGGATTGGAGGCAGGTTGCTAGCGGTGTGCCGCAGGGATCAGTGCTTGGTCCTCTGCTCTTTGTGATTTTTATTAATGACTTAGAGGAGGGGGCTGAAGGGTGGATCAGTAAATTTGCTGATGACACCAAGATTGGTGGAGTAGTGGATGAGGTGGAGGGCTGTTGTAGGCTGCAAAGAGACATAGATAGGATGCAAAGCTGGGCTGAAAAATGGCAAATGGAGTTTAACCCTGATAAATGTGAGGTGATTCATTTTGGTAGGACAAATTTAAATGTGGATTACAGGGTCAAAGGTAGGGTTCTGAAGACTGTGGAGGAACAGAGAGATCTTGGGGTCCATATCCACAGATCTCTAAAGGTTGCCAGTCAAGTGGATAGAGCTGTGAAGAAGGCCTATAGTGTGTTAGCTTTTATTAGCAGGGGGTTGGAGTTTAAGAGCCGTGGGGTTATGCTGCAACTGTACAAGACCTTGGTGAGACCACATTTGGAATATTGTGTGCAGTTCTGGTCACCTCACTATAGGAAGGATGTGGAAGCGCTGGAAGGAGTGCAGAGGAGATTTACCAGGATGCTGCCTGGTTTGGAGGGTAGGTCATATGAGGAAAGGTTGAGGGAGCTAGGGCTGTTCTCTTTGGAGCGGAGGAGGCTGAGGGGAGACTTAATAGAGGTGTATAAAATGATGAAGGGGATAGATAGAGTGAACGTTCAAAGACTATTTCCTCGGGTGGATGGAGCTATTACAAGGGGGCATAACTATAGGGTTCGTGGTGGGAGATACAGGACGGATATCAGAGGTAGGTTCTTTACGCAGAGAGTGGTTGGGGTGTGGAATGGACTGCCTGCAGTGATAGTGGAGTCAGACACTTTAGAAACATTTAAGCGGTTATTGGATAGGCACATGGAGCACACCAGGATGATAGGGAGTGGGATAGCTTGATCTTGGTTTCAGATAAAGCTCGGCACAACATCGTGGGCCGAAGGGCCTGTTCTGTGCTGTACTGTTCTATGTTCTATGTTCTAATTCAGGATCCCTCTACCTACCTCACTTGCAATCACACTCTGCTGTCCCTGACCACTGATAGAATTAGAGGTACTTAATCTAGCTGGTGTGACCGCCTCCTGAAACAAGGCGTTCAGATAACTCTCCCTCTCCTGGATGTGCCGCAATTCACCTGAACTTCAGGTGAATTGGCCATGCTAAATTGTCCCTTAGTGTCCCAAGATATGTAGGTTAGGGCGATTAGCAGGGTCAACCTGGGTAAGCATCGATGAGCCGAATGGCCTTCGTCTCCACAGGAGGGATTCTATGAAAATGAATTTTAATTGCTTCCATAAATTTGCACATGAGCAATTTTGCCTCATCCAAGTTGATGTGAAGCTGAAATGAGTGAAGATGCAAAGTCCCTCAGTTTACCCATGGTATTCTAAGCTATGTAGCTCCATGATCAAGCTATTTACACATCTAACAGAAAATTAAAACTGTTAACCGCAATGCGATTTGAACAGAGCAATCCATATGTGTGCATTATAGAAATGCCGTATATGTTTATGGAAGTCTGTGTTTATGTTAATCTCCATGTCTCTTTGAATAAATTAACCCGCAAACCAGCTAAGTCAAGTTCTTTATCTTACTAGATAGCAAACATCAAAAAGGCAGTGCAACGTTTATATTAATTCTTAACATTTAATCTGCCATTGCCCACTGCAGTGATATTAACCGTATTTTACATTTGAATATTCACTGCACACCTCTAAGTTAATTTAGCACAATTACAGGTGAACGTAATGCTAGCTTCAAAATTTTATTTTGGACTCCATTTTAAGATTTATCCATTAGCCATGCTGGGTCTTGTACAGAAAAGTTCACACAACATCTGAGTATCAGAGGTTTGGCCATTATTTCAAGGGCTTCGGAGTATAAGAGTAGCCAAGTCTTCCTTCAACAATACAAAGTACTGGTGAGACCATACCTGGAATACTGGGAGTAGCTTTGGTACACATATTTGAAGAAACGTTATTTCGTTGGAAGCAATTCAGAGAAGTTTCACTAGGATGATTCCCGGTGTGGAGGGTTTGTCATTTTGAGGAATGTTTAAAATGTTTGGGAATCTATTATTTGGAATTTAGGAGAATGAAAGGCGATCAAACTGAAACAGATAGCATTCTTAAGTGGCTTGACAGGATAAATGCTGAGAGGATGTTTCCCCTCTTGAGAGAGTCCAGGAACAGAAGGCATAATCTCAGAATTAATGGGTGCCAATTTAAGACTGAGATGAGCAATTTCTTCTCTCCGAGGATTGTAAGTCATTGGAACTCCTTGACACAGGGAGCTGTGGGTCAGTGTCCATTTGTCTATTTAAGGCTGAGATATATAGATTTTTCTTCAGTAAGGGAATGAATGGTTATGGGAAAAGGACAGAAAAGTGGACGTGAGGAATGACAGAAAAGCCATGATCCTACTGAGTGGTGGAGCAGGCTCGAGGGGCCTATTCCTGTCCCTATTTCTTATGCTCTTATACGAAATAGGAGTAGAAGTAGCCTTTGAACAGCCCGCAGTTTCATTCAATAACATGATAACTGATGTCCGATTGCAGCAGCATACTCCCCATAACCTCCTGTCCATTGAATTGTTAAATTATTGAGCTTATTAAAACATAATTCCTGAAATAAACATCGTTGAAGAATTTAGCTCACACATTTTATCACTGAGATAACGTTTAATGGCAGTTCTATATCACTTTTATTAGATGTTCACCAATTTTCGCAAGTAGTCCAAAGTACGCTACCTGTAGAAGACCCAGATCATACAAATGGCAAGAGATATCTTTGATCATTAGCTGAACAGCCATCTAATTCATACATTGTAATGAACTATCACGAAGAAAGACCTTTCAAAGTGTCTGTAAAAGTAATGGCTGTGAGAAAATGTAAGGTCCACGTTGACTCAATTCTATAGTCGAACAGAATATTGAACAGTGCCTATAAAATCATCAGAAATATCAAATTTGAGATTGCCAAAGTATGCCAGGAAGAGATTCTTGATGCTGTACCGTTTCATAGAAACATAGAAATCTACAGCACAAAACAGGCCCTTCGGCCCCACAAGTTGTGCCAAACATATCCCTACCTTTTAGGCCTACCTATAACCCTCCATCCTATTAAGTCCCATGTACTCATTCAGGAGTCTCTTAAAATACCCTATTGAGTTTGCCTCCACCACCACTGACGGCAGCCGATTCCACTCGCCCACCACCCCCTGTGTGAAACAATTACCCCTAACATTTCCCCTGTACCTACACCCCAGCACCTTAAACCTGTGTCCTCTCATAACAGCCATTTCCACCCTGGGAAAAAGCCTCTGAGAGTCCACCCGATCTATGCCCCTCAACCTCTTATATACCTCGATTAGGTCTCCTCTCATCCTACGTCTCTCCAAGGAGAAAAGACCGAGCTCCCTGAGCCTATCCTCATAAGGCATGCCACTCAGTCCAGGCAACCTCCTTGTAAATCGCCTCTGCACCCTTTCAATCTTTCCCACATCCTTCATGTAATGAGGCAACCAGAACTGAGCACAGTACTCCAAGTGGGGTCTTATCTAGCTGCATCATTATCCCCGGACTCCTAAACTCAATCCCTCGATTGATAAAGGCCAGCACACCATACGCCTTCTTAACCACCGCCTCCACCTGCGGGGCCGATTTTAGAGTCCTATGGACCCGGACCCCAAGGTCCTTCTGATCCTCCACAGTACTAAGAGTCTTTCCCTTTATATTGTACTCCTGCATCCGAATTGACCTGCCAAAATGGACCACTACGCATTTATCTGTGTTGAAGTCCATCTGCCACTTCTCCGCCCAGCCTTGCATCCTATCTATGTCCCTCTAAAACTTCTGACATTCCTCCAGACTATCCACAACCCCACCAACGTTTGTGTCGTCGGCAAACTTACCAACCCATCCCTCCACTTCCTCATCCAGGTCATTTATGAAAATGACAAACAGCAAGGGTCCCAGAACAGATCCCTGGGGCACACCACTGGTGACCGACCTCCATTTCGAAAAAGACCCATCTATACACACTCTCTGCCTCCTTTGGGTAAGCCAGTTCTGGATCCACAGGGCAGCAGCCCCTTGGATCCCATGCCCTCTCACTTTTTCTAGAAGCCTTGCATGCGGGACCTTATCAAACGCCTTGCTAAAATCCATATAAACCACATCTACCGCCTTCCCTTCGTCAATGTGTTTAGTCACATTTTCGAAGAACTCCACCAGGCTAGTAAGGCACGATCTGCCTTTGACAAAGCCATGCTGAGTATGCTTGAGCACACTAAACCTCTCTAAATGCTCATAAATCTTGTCCCTCAGGATCTTCTCCATCAACTTACCAACCACTGAGGTTAGACTCACCGGTCGGTAATTTCCTGGGCTATCCCTATTCCCCTCCTTGAAAATAGGAACCACATCCGCAATCCTCCAATCCTCCGGCACCTCTCCCGTCTCCATCGACGACGCAAAGATCATCGCCAGAGGCTCTGCAATCTCTTCCCTCGCCTCCCACAGTAACCTGGGGTACATCCCATCCGGCCCCGGTTCCTTCCTCGGTTCCTTACTTTCAGCTTCTCAATGAAAGCGATGGAAACTTCTCAAGAAAAACCAGTCGACTGTAAATGTTACTGCAGGTTTACAGTGACAGACCACAACAATAATGCAAAATTTCTTTTCAACTTCTATATTTAGACTTAGACCTGCAGCGCACGGAGGAGCTCCAGGAAACTAACTCAACGTTTAAGCATGAGAACCAAAAGTCCAAACTTTCGGACCTCGAGCAACAGGAGTATTTTAGACAGTTTTTTGCAAATGAGGAAACTGCGGGCAAAGCTTTCAATCATGTGGAACAAAATATCAACCTGCACAGTCTATGTGAAAATGTTTCCTATTGTGCAATCGTCTGCGCATCTTTGGGACATTACTTCACTCAGAAATGTCCTCGTGACGCAAAACCTCCTGTAACCATCACACACTTGTTATCAATTTACCTCTGCAACACATTCAGAAGAGCTTCCGGACAAATCAAAGACCATCTTCACTTTCTGCTGAAATTATGTGAATTGGCTTATGAGGGAAACTCTATGGAGACCTCCACTTTTGATGATTTAAGCTGCCGCCAGAAATTCCAGCAACATGAATTGCAATCCTTATTTCTGGCGGAGATTATAAAGAAGGATAACTCCTCTGCTGGGATTACACACAAATTCGTTCATCAGCCAGTTCAGGATTTTTTAGCCGCCGTTGGACTGTTTCTTGCTACAGGCCCCGATGATCTTATCAAACTGGTCGAAACACATTACAGTCAGAAAGAGGAGTCATCGGTGACATTTCTACGCTTTCTGTTTGGTCTCTGCTCACCAGTTTCATCTCTTATAATGGAAGAATACACGGGGCTTTTCCCGGGTGAAACCATTTGCCGCTTAACCGAGTTCCTGAAATCTCGGGTCCAAGTGGGTATTCAAAACATGAACAACGAACTCAGAAAAGTAGAACTCCTGGGTACATTGTGTTACCTGTATGAAACTCAGAACCAAGAACTAGCCAGTGTGGCCATTGGCTCGGTAAAGCAACTGGCATTCGGAGGATGGAGACCTGTCAGATTGACACCGATTAATTGCACGGGTATTGCATTCGGATTACAATTCTGTCACACAGTGGAAGACCTTAACCTGAACAAGTGTAATATTGGAGATGGCGGATTGCATCGCTTATTACCTGTGCTGCATAAATGCAAAGTGCTGAGGTAAAATCCAACTTAAAATAACATACATTTGTCAAAGAGGAGATAGAAGGTGGATAGATAGATAAATAGATAGATAGACAGACAGATAGATAGATAGATAGACAGACAGACAGACAGACAGACAGACGAATGGATGGATGGATTTATAGACGGACGGGAGGATGGATGAAGAGACAAAATTAATTTGGTTTGAAATGTGATAGCTGTCATGCTTTGTTACTCAGTCTACAAAGGAAAATTTCATTAGGTTGTTATTTTGTCCCAAAAGGAGCAATTGGAATAGGATTCATTTCTTTTGTTGGGATAATCTGGCTAAGCACTTCAAAAAGGTGGGGCACGGGCTACAAGAGACTGTGATCATTAATTGACAAAGAGATCACACAAGCAGGATGAATTATTTGACCTTCCAACGTGTTGAAAACGTTCGTGTCTTCATCTTTGGTTCAGCCATTGTACCTGCCTTCTTGCCGTGAGCAGAGACACTCGATTATGACTCAAAAATAATTTAGGTGCGTAATTGAATAATTTTATAATTGTGAGATCCAAATATTCCATTCGAATTCTGGCACAATTTCAATGCTTCTCCTTGGGAAAAACTTCCTATCCTGAATTTGCCATGATGGCGAAACTCTCGCTGCTCCAACATCTGTCTTCTCTCTGTGTGGAGTTTGCATGTCCTCCTCGCGTCTGTGTGGGTTTCCTCCGGTGCTGCAGTTTCCCCTCAGTGTCAGCAGGAATAGCACGATAAATACGTGGGGTTAGGTGGATAGGGCCTGGATGGGATTGTTGGCGGTGCAGTCTCGATGGGCCAAATGGCCTCTTTCTGCACTGTCAGGATTCTATGATTCTATTCCCTAATTCAATTTCGAACGGTGGTCAGAGTGTATAATTTGATTATCTCACTTCCGTAAAAGGAAATCAACTGGTGCAACAGAAATAATGGTATCAACATACACCTTATCCGAAAATACACCGAAAACAAGTCATTTTTTAACTTGGAATAATAACTCTACGTGTTGCTATGATACCAATCCAACATGGCAAAGGTAGAAGCAGTTTGGTGCAATGTTTTTGAGGATGACAGCAGCAGGTTACTATTTTCAATATTACTTGCTTGGTACGTTCAACAAAGGCCAACACAGTCATCGCCCATTTCACCTCAGTCTGACCTTAATTGGGAGTCAAAGACAAGAAGCAATGTTCCGGCTATACTATCCATTTCTAATCCCAGAGTATTTTTTTCCTGAGGTTTCGAATCAAATCAGCTTGAAGGGTTGGTGTTGCGATGCGATTCCATTAACTATGACTCTATTTTCTCACATTGTAGGCTAAACGAGAACAAATTGAGCGACATGTCATCAAAGGAAATTGTTGGCGCACTGACTCAGGGAGACTGCCAGATACGTACACTGGAGTAAGGAGAACGCTTTGAAGCTTCACGCAATATATTTTGCTCCAATGTTTTCCTCTATTTGCACAATATGTTTGTTTCATGTAACACAGTCTCATTTCTGGATGCGCACACTACAGATTCAAGCATTTCCAAAGTATTTCACACTTAAACTTAGTTGAGCATCAGTATGCTTCTGAAGATGTCCTTGTTTCACTGAAAGTGCCGCCTCTTTGATTGTGTCGTTAGCCAGACTCCTGAGTACATTGTTTGTTCTCCAGGGCATTTTAGTTTTATTAGAAATCATAGAACCCCCTGCACTGTAGGAGGAGGGCATTCGTACCATCGAGTTTGCACCGACTCTCCAAAAGAGCCACTTATCCAGGTCCAACTCTCACCCCACCCCCTCTCCCTTGCCCTGCATTCACCATGGCTAATCTAAAAACGTATGGGTTACGTTCATTGTCCATTTTAAAGTGACATTGAGTGTCAGGGGATTAGCAGAGTAAATATGTGGTGTTACAAGTATCGGGCCTGGGTGGGATTGTTGTTGGTGCCGAATCGATGGGATAAATAGCCTCCTTCGACATACTAGGGATTCTACAATTCTATTTTATGATTCTACGAATCCATCCAACGTACACATTCTAGGACGGTAAGGAACAATTTAGCATGACTAATCCACCTAACCTACACATCTTTGGACATAGGGGACAATTTAGCATGGCCAATAAACCTAACCTGCACACCTTTGGACACTAAAGGACAACTTAGCATCGACAATCCACCTAACCTGCACATCTCTGGAGTACTTGTCTTTTAGCAAATATAATTCATCCGAGAGTATTGATTGACACTGGTCCAAATGTCATCTGTCGCGGTCAGACGCTCATCGGGAAACTTGCATCCGTTTGTTGGTGGAGTAACCTGGTTCAACTTCAGAAGAAACAATTGCATAGCAGGATTGTTAACGAGTATAGAAAGCGACTCAAAACCGGCGAATTTCAGTTTCCAGTGTACTCCTTACTGCTCTACTGATTAAAATGTTCAGCCCGCTTAAGAAAAGTAGAGCCTCCTTTACTCCATCAAAAGATGCGATGAGTACTAATTGTGTGTCGTTGCACTGAGGAGAGCTCGTGAGCTCTTCACCCGTGAGTGCAAATGGTTATTTTGCGGTGGACGGCAATATTTCTATTTAGAGTTAGAAACATAGAATCATAGAGCAGCAGGAGGTCATTCAACCCATTGAGTCTGCAGCGACAACAATCCCACGCAGCTCCTATTCCCGTAACCCCAAATACTTACCTTATTAATTGCCCTGACACTAAATGTCAATTTGACATGGCCAATTAATCAAACCTGGACTGAGGGACGAAACCGGAGCACCCAGAGGAAATCTACGCAGACACAGGGAGAATGTGCAAACTCCACACAGACAGTCACCCAAGGCCGCAATTAAATTCGGGTCCCTGGCACTGTAAGGCAGCAATGCTAATCACTGAGCCACCCTGCCATCCTATCCTATCATCCAGAAGATAACACGTCCATTCCGGTCGTAGTTCCCCATTGTTGTAGTTTAGCATCAATCAAAATTCTTTCCACTTGCCGCCTTAGTGCTCGGCGTTCTTGTTCACAAGCGAGATGGACACCAACTGAACCTAGACTGGTCTTGGGAGGACATAGTGATTTTGCAAAACTGTCTCCATCAATGCATCTCTGTTGGTTTTTTTACAAGATATCGTTGTATTTTTACAGGTAATTCTTGCAATTTAAGTTGCCTTTCTTTTATCCGTGCAGGTTGTGGGATAACCACCTCACCCATGTTGGTGCTGAACACCTCGCATCAGCTTTGCGAATGAACCAGAGTCTACAGGTACTGGTCCTGAGCCATAACAGATTGGAGGATTCAGGAGCCAGAAAGCTGACTGCTGCACTGAGGGACCCGGGATGCAAAATCAAAATATTAAGGCATGGAAATTCTGCATTCTTACACATAACGGTTGATAATGAATGTAGACGTGTAGAACAATCATCATTATTCATGTAACACGAAAAAAACCATTACATATATTCAGTTAGCAGAACAGTAATTCCTAGTGTTAAACTCTAGCTCTCTCACATCTGTAGATTGGATTGCAATGGGCTCACTGATGCCTGCGCAGACGACATTGCCTGTTCAGCTTGTGGAAGCTGGTCCTTGATGGGGTTGGACCTGGACAGAAATTATTTCACTGATAAATCCATTGCTCCATTCGTGCGTCTAGTCAAAACCAGCACAGGATTGAAGTGGATCAGGTACTATCCTGTCAGACACTTGCCATTATTTTGCACCACCTTTGAATTGTCTACTGATACAATGTAGACGCATACAGCGGCTGCAATTTTATAAGTGGCGTCATATCGTGCTCACGTGCAGTTATAGAGTCATAGAGTCACACAGATTACAGTACGGAAACAGACTCTTTGGTCAACTCGTCCATGCGGACTAGTTTTCCTAAACTGTACTATTTCCATTTGCCTGTGTTTGGCCCATGTCCCTCTAAAAAGTTTCCTATCCTGTCCAATTATCTTTTAAATATTGCAATTGTACCAGCCTCTATCACCTCATCTGGCAGCTCATTCCATATATGCACACCTTCAGTGTGAAAAAGGTATGCCTCAGGTCCCTTTTTAATCTTTCCTCTCTCACCTTAAACCTATGCACTCTAGTTTTGGACTCCCCTGACCTGAGGAAAGGACCTTGGCTATTAACCTAATCCATGTCCCACATGATTTTATAAACCTCTATATGGCCACCCCTCATCCTCCTACGCTCCAGGGAGAACGTCCCAGTCTCTCCTTATAATTCTAACTTTCTAGTCCCAGTAAGATCCTTTTAAATCTGTTTTGGAATCTTTCCAGTTTAATAACATCCTTCCTATAGCAGGGTGACCGCAATTGCATGCTCCAAATTGGCCTTACCAACGTCCTGTACATTTGTAACATGACGTCCCAGCTCCTGTACTCAATGCTCTGACCGATGAAGGCAAGTGTGCCAAATACCTTCTTTGCCACCCTGTCTACATGTGATGCCACTCTCAGTTATATGCATCTGAAATATTTCTTAATATGAACGTGCTGTAATAGCATTGCTGCATGGATATAACAACATCTCACCGATTTGGTACCCTGTCTTAGAATAATTGTTCAACATTATTTCAGGTTAGCTGATAACAGCTTTACAACATTTGGAAAAAGACAACTGGGATCAGTGCAACAAACCAGAGAGCGCTTGGAAGTATGGGTGTGAACTGTGTACATACTACGAGAATGGGTTCTGCGATTGCTGAAAACAACGATAAGCTTTTTTGTTGTAATTTCATTGGAATGAATGCTTCATTATTCAAAATAAATGTGTACTTTGGTGGCACAGGACATTCGTGATCCTATTTGCAATAAATCACTGATGCATGATTGAATTAATTGTATTCATTAGATCTGTTGTAAACTAACAATATGATTTATCACAGGGCATAGTTAATTGATCAAACATGGACTAATGGATTTTAATTTGGTCACTCGCTCCATGGACTTTGGCATTTATGCAGTAACACCTCTGAAGCATTAGGAATATCACCTGGCTTTGCAATTCGAGAGAGATGTTAAGCAGTGCATACATTTGAGTGATTCCAGTCAAGAGGTTAGCGCATTGATCGGAAAAAAGTCTAAATTTGAGTGAATAAAAGTACTAATTGACTCCTGGTGGTCCATTCAAATCTAAGCAACCATTTTACAATCACTAACCAGACGATCACTTCACCACCGGGGGCCTCATATTATTATCACTAATCAGGGAAAACTTTCTGATTACACGTCACAGACCACGTTCTGCTTAAAGTCAGAGCAAGTATTCGGGTCAGCAGTTGCATTATGATTACAAAGTCTAGCGCCCACCTCCCTGTAACGTCATGGTCAGACGGCAATAACGCACCTCTTGGGCGAGGTTTTCCACAGATAGACAATCTGCTTTGTTAAGTGAGGTTTGTACTTGAGTCCGTTTTAAACCGACAGCTGAGACTAGAGTCTTAGATTTTCAGTTCAAGCTCTGTTGACTGCAGGGCGCAGCTCAGCTGAGTGGACAGAGCAACCTTGTGTGTATCTTTTCATGACTCAAGGCCTGTTTTCATGGTTTAGTTTCCTGTCAGTTACTCGGGGGAGAGGTGTGAAAAGTGGTTGAGATAGATTTGGGATTCCTCTCTCAATTGGAGATAGAAACTCCGGTGCACAGAAGAGCAGGAAAATCATAGAATCCATATAGTGCAGAAGGAGGCCCATTGAGCATGCATTCACAACCATCCGACCCAGGGCCTCTCGCCGTATCCCTGTATTTACACGTTACAGGGAGGTGGGCGCTATACTTTGTAATCATAATGCAACTGCTAATCATCCTGAGACTAAGGGGTACTTTAGCATGGTCGATCAACCTAACCCACAAATCTTTGGGCTGTGGGAGAAAACGGGATCTCCCGGAGGAAACCCACACAGACACGTAAGAACGCGCAGATTCCATGCAGACAGGCACCTGAGGCCGGAATCGAACCCAGGTCCCTGGCACTGTGCCACCTAAGTGGAAGAATGATCCCAGGGAGGGGCAGGATGCTGTGGCTCGTCCGGAGAGGGACAGAGATGCACCCAACTCCATGTGTCTGGGCACAGGACAATTAATGCAGCCCCAACAGAATATCGGCAAGGATCTTGCTAACTAAACTCGCTTCAAGAATTCAGTGAAACGTTTTGTGGCAATGGAACCAGGTCCTCCTAACCACACCAACACTATTGGCCTTGCCGGCCACCTCCGTCTCGGCAGCATCAGATTGATTGACCTTCCCTCTCTATGGAGCGCTCGACATGAGCTGGTGAAATCTATCATGTACTGCATGCAGGAGAGCACAGTGGGCGCCTCACTGAAACTGCCAGGAGCTTTTCCAATTCTAGAACGCTACCCGCACTCTGATGGTACAGGCATCAATGCATGGTCATGTGTCATAAACATCGCTCAGCTCAATGCCAATGTTTGTATTTGTATGTGTGTGTGTGTGTGCGTGCATGTGTGGCTGGGTGTGTACGTATGTCTGTGTATCTGTGTGAGAGAAAGGGAATAGAGCAGAACATACTTTCAAAACAAAACCTCAAGAAAGATAGCCACCTTTCTTCTGAAAGGAAAATCGCGCGGCACTGAGGGCTTTTGTGCTTAATATCGCTAACTATATTTCTATAGCGAGGAACCATTGTCTAAATGTTCTCAGAAACTAACCAAAGCTGATTTTGGAACTAAATCTTCACAACTGGCATATAAAAATTCTCAACAAAATTAAAACAGCTTCCTAAAGTCATTTTATCTCGGTCACATACATTGTCATTAAAATACAACTGAAAACAATCAGTGCAATTACTTCCAATTGCTACCCCTAATAGTTACTGGAACAAGAGCAGTTTGCAACTAGCTAGCAATAAGATTAGGGGGGCATGGTGAAAAGTAGACCCGCTATGTCGAGTTCACGTCAAATGAAAGAACTTGTAATAAGTCGACGAAATATAATCAATTAATATTCCAGAGAAGCCACCATAATGCAATCTCTAATTCTTGAGAGAAGGAATGGAGCAGTTTAAGTCCATTACACCTTCAGCAAACAAACTGTGGACTTTGTGCTTCATGAATGTTTGCACAACACTGAATAGATTAAATCTTCGTATTGACTTGCTGACTTCGGAGAAAACAATCAGAACAACTGTTTAATAATATCAGGATTGCGATATAACATTGCCAAATCTGTTCCCTGTGTTCAACAGAAAATATTATAGAACAATGTTGAATATTGAAACTACTCATCTGTTGAAGCCGCCGTTGTGCCGAGAGAAAGAATAAAACAGATTTCATATGTATTTTCAACAGGAAACATACATAGTTCGGATGTGCACACACTCAGTGTTAGCCACCATGTTCGCTGTTTTTTTTGCAAAGTCATGGTCGTGTTTAAATGGATCTGTTCAAACCGGGGTCAAACTAAATGAGAGCATATCTGAATATAATAGACTTATCAATATCAGCTGCCGTTATGGGTGGCACGGTGGCCCAGTGATTAGCACTACTGCTTCAGAGCGCCAGGGACCCAAGTTCGATTCCTGGCTTGGGTCACTGCCTATGTGGAGTTTGTAGGTTCTCCCCATCTCTGCGTGGGTTCATCCGGGTGCTCCAGTTTCCTCCATCAGTCTGAAAGATGTGCATTGACCTGAACAGGCACTGAAGTGTGGCGACTAGGGGAATTTCACAGTTACTTAATTGAAGTGTTAACGTAAGCCTTACTTGTGACTAATTCATTAACTTTATCATCTATTTTCCAATCGATTGCATGATTCTTCATTTCCGTCATTCTTTCCCTTTCTGTCGCGTTCAATTCTTTCTTGAAGGTATAGATATTTTTAGAAGTAGTATTTTCCAATATGCTTAGGAAAATTTTCATTTTGTTTCTGTGGAATTACCCCGTTACTTAATAAATCAAACTTATGTGTGAAAACATAGTCATAACCTCTTGTAAATAATCATGATATCATAATATCTCAAGCACACTTTCTAATGATTGATGTTTTTCAGGAAAACTACAAACTGTTTTCTATCTACCACAGACTCCAGGATGAAAAAAATGTTTCGGTTCCCAGGCACTCCATTATAATTATGTGGAACTACTACAAAACCAGCAAAGCATAGTGTGCTGAAAGCCAATTTCACTGTGCTTTGCACACTGGCCAAGTGAATGAAGCTGATTTTCTTTGATAGTAAGGAATTAGCTGAGGGAGGAAGGAAGGAAGGAAGGAAGGAAAGAAGGCAGGGAGTGAGGGAGTGAGGGAGGGAGGGAGGGAGGGAGGGAGGGAGGGAGGGAGGGAGGGAAGGAGGGAGGGAGGGAGGGAGGGAAGGAAGGAAGATGCTAATGTATAACCCTTAATGAATATATCTAATGATGTTCCAATTAAAACCAGAACCTTCCATCGACACAACCCATCAAACAATTTAATACAGCATACATTAATGCTCACTCAGAGCAGTTTAAAAACAGGACATGTTTCCAAGACACCTAAGAGACTCTGGACTAACCCACCAAAACAGCAGACGTCCACCCTTCAGGAAAGCAAGAGCTTGTTTTCAGTAAACAAACAGTATTTAAATAATTTATATTGCAGGTTCCCCCAGTGTCTATGTGGCTTTCCTCAGGGTGCTTCAGTTTCCTCCCACACTCTGATTGATGTGTCGGTAGCACAGTGGTTAGCACTGCTGCTTTACAGCTCCATGGGACCTGGGTTTGATTCCCGGCTTGGGTCACTGTCTGTGTGGAGTTTGCACATTCTCCTCGTGTCTGCGTGGGTTTCCTCCGGGTGCTCCAGTTTCCTCCCACAGTCCAAAGATGTGCGGATTAGGTTGATTGGCCATGCTAAAATTGCCCTTTAGTGTCCTGAAATGCGTAGGTTAGAGGGATTAGCGGGTAAATGTGTAGGGATAGGGAGGTAGGGCCTGGGTGGGATTGTGGTTGGTGCAGACTCGATCTGCACTGTAGGGTTTCTATGATTCTATGTGCTGGTTAGGTGCATTGACCCAAACAGGCGCCGGAATGTGGCAACCAGGAGAATTTTACAGTAACTTCATTGCCGTGTTAGCGTAAGCCTTGCTTGTGACTCATAAGTAAATAAACTTTAAACAGTTTGTGGAACATAACTTCATAATTCCCTTTATTTAAATTCAGGACCCTAATTGCGGGAACATTGGCAGCGCAGTCACACATAATGGATACACAGAGGCAGGTCACACCCAAGCAGGACAAACATGGATTGGAAACAAGCAAAACAACCAGACACAGACTGGCTCCGCTCAAAATGGCGCGTCCCCGTTTGGATGTGCAGAGACCTACCTTACATAGAGTACATACACATGTTAATCTGGACATTCTGGAATGGCACTGGCAGACTGGACTCTCAGAGACTGAGCAAATATAGATTGGATAAACATAGACTGGAATCTGCCAGATTGCACAGGAGTTCTGTTTAAAAGAAATTTAATATATGCATGGGAGGAAACACAATCGCTGCTAATAGAGCATTTAGCAAACACGGATGGAACGCCGACAAAACTGAACAATGGAGTTCTTTTTGCTATCACGCATACAGAAGGAAGAAAAATGGGACTGGATAAACACATTGAGTTTACCATATACACAGCCGACTGGATTCTCATTTATAGCAACTACAAAGATTGGGCACACGCATATTTGAAGAACGAATACTGGAAACATAGACTGGACTCATAGAATGCACAACTAGCAGGGCATACACAGACTCAGCAGTCATAGTGGAACCTCCTGGAATGGACAGGCGCAACCAGTTCTGACACAAAGGATTGTGCAAATACGGATGACAAACACATCTGGGCAACAGAAACGGCTGGAGGCACACAAGTTGGATATACACATTCTGGACAACCATGCCACGTTCATGCTTACAGGAGAGGAGGAGGGATTGCAACGACTCATAAAATGCAATGGAACAGTGCGTGAATGTACGCCTGTTAGATCAAAGAGTGAGGATAGCTTATATGAAGTGTATTTCATGTATGGTGCAGGGAAAGAGTGGCATGTGGGTTCACGTGTATACACGTCTGATGGTGAAAGTGTAAGCGTACTACTACTGACACATTTTCACTGGCAATAAGTTTCTTTATTGAAGCATAAAGTCAAAAACAAAGTAATCGTATTGCAATCACATATGGATACTTGTAAGAACATAACTGCAGTAAACCAGTTTCTCCTGGAGTAGAGTTTATCTCCTCCCCCTCCCCCCCACCACTTCCCCCCGCCCCCCATAATATCAAAATCTGATCTCTACATATTTAACAGTTTGATAAACTTAGCCTCTGGTTTAAATGCCCGTGTGGTTATTGCTGAATCCTCAATTCACTGGCAGTTACATTCAAATGACTACACCACCTGGTTTTCTTCAGTAACATACATGGCAACGATTCGCAGGGACGTGTGCAGTAACCAGCCCAGCATAGTCCACATGTCAGGCACTTATCAGCGATAGCAACAGTGAAATAGGGGGCTGGAGCTATTGTTCCAAAACGAAGCTGTCATCCTCACGCACACGGGCAATGAGCTTGGGACAATAATTGCAAGGCGAACGCAGGCCCTCGGCTCGAATGTTCATATTTGGAGTGAGTTCATCAAGCAAATAGCATAATGACAATCCAGGTGGTGTTCACGTACAGAATAAAAATAAAAATACCAGATTTAGCAGTGGGTGCACAATAATCCTGCCTATGCGCAGCGCTGTGGCCCACCAGCAGTAAAGAGGGCAGAACAATTGATCAATTATTCATTTTTTAAATAAATAATTAATGTCTAGTACTCGAGGACATGCACTTAAGGTGAGAGGGGGAAAGTTCAAAGGAGATGTGAGGGACAATTTTTTTACACAGAGTGGTAGGTGTCTGGAATTCACTGTCAGCGGCGATGGTGCAGGCAGATGCGATAGGAGCTTTTGATAAGCACATGGATATGCAAGGAATAGAGGGGTATGGAACAAGGGCAGACATAAGAGATTAATTTTATTTCGCGTCATGTTCAGCGCAATGTCGTGGGCCGAAGGGCCTGATGCTGTGCTGTACTGTTCTGTGCTATAACAGCACAAGTAGTTTCCAAGGAGATTTCACCAGCTGCTTCATCTCTTCCCTGAATTTAGGTTGTATAGCTGCATAAATGCACGTGTTTGTGCAGGAACTCAAATAAACCAACATAAAGTCGGTTTCTGTGGTGATGTATGCAGGGGTTGAATGATCACCACGCTTGTTATGTTGGTCGGCTGAAAGCTCACGGCAGCTGTCAGCCTGAAGAGGATGAAACTACCTGATATGGCAAAGAGTAAAATAATGGATCTCATTCGGCTCTCCATCTCTTGGACACTCATTGCTGTGACCCCGGATGGCCCTGCGACCTGGACTGGCTCCGACAATTCGCCACACTGTCAAGCCATTGAACAGCAATATCATAGCAAAAGGAAGCCAGGGGATTAAGACGCAGTGGAATCAAGAGAATGTCAGACCCACAGGCGTGGTGAAGACGTCCAGTCTCGCGCGGCAAGTTATTGACTTGTTCAGTTTCATATGCAAACCAAAACGGGATGCTCGCTAAACATGCCAAAGCAGTGGGTGTTGTCATAATCACAACCGCAGTCCTCACTGTGCAATACTTTTTTTTTTAATTTTGGGAACATATAGCCACAAATCAGTTAATTGTGAACAAGATTCTAAACCACACAGATATCTCCAGAGTTACACAACTCAAATAAATTAATAGCTTACTTACAACCGTGTAGGATGTGCAAGAGTGAATCAATTGTGGGTGAAGACAGAGGATTCGAATCGTCATTACATTGAGGAGCATGACCAATAGATCTTCTGTTACCATGGCCACCATGTAGCCCGAGATAAATTTGGAAAGAGAAAATGCTGGAAAAGCTTTCACCAAGGGTCATCTGGACTCGAAACGTCAGCTCTTTTCTCTCCTTGTAGATGCTGCCAGACCTACTGAGATTTTCCAGCATTTTCTCTTTTGGTTTCAGATTCCAGCGTCCGCAGTAATTTGCTTTCATACATTTGGAAAGGCCGCAGATTCCTCTGGAGAGAATCACGATTGATGCCAGATTGGTTGTAAGAAAGAGGGATAAGAAATCACGAGCAAGGACACCCCCGACATATTCGGAGGCAATACTCGGAAAAATGGTGTTCCTCAGGTTATGGTCACACATACGTTTGCATTAATTATTGTGCAGAATATCAAAATAAAATAATGTTTTGCGCTCTTAAGATCGATAGATCGCATTAGATATGATAAATCTCAGCGTATGTATAGGATATTTCAGCTAGAACTTGCTGAACATCGAAAAAGCAGACTGTAAACAAGTAAACTGATCGGGGGAGAACACGAAACATTTTTTTTAGGGATGAGATTAGACCTGGATCCAGAAGGATGATGAGGCCACTGTTGTCCTTCAATTCCATACACGATTCAGATTGCAATATTGGAATAACATTTTCAACAATTGTGGATGTCATCCAATTAAGAAGTCTTGTTTATTCGAAGGCGGATTGGGGAAATATACAGAATTGGCAAGTAATTAGCAAAGGAACTTAACTAGATATGCTTGAGATGTAACTCTTTTGATGGGAAAGGGATGGTTGGAAAGTAAACATCGAAACGGGCAGTTCACACAAAGGATCTTGGATTGCATCTTTCAACCTGGGTCTTCATTACCCGAGCAAAGGAATTTGGATAGAGATACTTGAGACAAGGAAAGAAAGAAGGCAGAAATGGTCGGAAAGTAAAAAAAAACGGGGAGTTCACAAAAGAGATCTGGGATTGCATCATTGAGCATTTGAAAAAGCACTGGCATAGTTGAATAGGGTGTTCAAATCCAACATCTGGATCATTATGTTCATCTTGGGCTCAGTGATTTGGACCACATTTGGAGCACGATCAACATTCCTGGTCTCAGTGTTAAAGAGTAAAGAACATATAGGGACACAGGATTATACATAGTTTAAAAGAATGGAATGATAAAAGCTTCGAGAACAAGATTTCCCCCAGAATGTAAAATACTTAGGATCTCTTCGGATATTTTGTACATTTTTAGATGCCTTGATTTGCTTGATCCGTGTCGGGTGCAAGTCATTTGTCTTCATGCATAATCAGTCTTCGGCTTTGAATTTTCTTATCACGCTCAATATTTATGAATTTAAATATATTGGGCTTTTTATTGTAGTTCTGGTCCTTTTAATGGTACTTCTGGAATATTTCTCAAGTACGGGCTCTAAACATATGTCCTGTTAAATATTGTCATAACCAAGACAACATTCTATCTGATCACACAGATGTATTATGGTTGCATTCAGTATCAAAATTTATGTCGTCAATTTTCAATCAAGTTTCAAAATCAACTCAATCAAGTCGGAAGCTAAGGATTTCTACGTTGGCAGCATCAATTCCTTATAATCTTGCACACTTTCAGTACAGCACCATTCAAGTTCTTATACAAACCACCGCACAAGCTCTTCTGATGTGTCTTCCTTTTTCCTCAGCCCAAGATTCCCACGAAACGAGGTTGACAGGACTCTGCATCATATCAATCCATTGGAATGGGTTCAATAGTGTAGTGGTTATCATGTCTGCATTACACACAGGAGGTCCTGGGTTCGAGCCCCAGTGGCACAATGTTGTTTTTGGGGCGGCATGGTGGCACAGTGGTTAGCACAACTGCCTCATAGCTCCAGGGATCAGGGTTCGATTCCTGGCTTGGGTCACTGCTGTGTGGAGTTTGCACGTTCTCCCCGTGTTTGCATGGGTTTCATCCCACAGTCCAAAGGTGGGCGAGTTAGGTTGATTGGCAAGCTAAATTGCCCACAGTGTCCCCGGATTTCAGAGATGTACAATAATTATTGTGTTGTTGCAATGTTGGACATGTATTATCCAAGTATAGTCCTCATCAGTAGTAGTCTCATGGACAGCGAGCGTGGTTCGGTGGCACAGCGGTTAGCACTGCTGTCTCACAGAGCCAGGGATCCGGGTTAAATTGTGGCCTCAGGTAACTGTGTGGAGTTTGTGCATTCTCCCCGTGTCTGAGTGGGTTTCTTCTAGGTGCACCGGTTTATTCCCACGGTCTAAAAATGCGCAGGCTTGGTGGATTGGCCACGCTAAATTGCCCCTTGGTGTCCAAAAATGTGTAGGTTAGGTGAATTAGTCATGGTAAATGTGTGGGGTTATGGTATATGGCGAGGAAGAGGGCCTGGGTGAGATACTCTGTCAAGAGGGTGAGCGCAGACTCGATGGGCCAGATGGCCTCCTTCAGCACTGTAGGGATTCTGCGAGGATTTTATGAGCACGGATTCTAGTCGTGTGTTCGGAGAAATCTCTGCAACTGAAATGTAAAAATTCATTGGGAAAGGAGTTATTGTTCTGCCAAGTTCTTGAAAATGAGTTGGGGAACGCGAATCTAGCATCTGTCGCGGCAACTTTAAGGGGCAGTGTACAAGGCATGGGCAAGGAACGACAGGAATCATTGTTCCTGGGACAACTAAAATCAAGGGACTGAAAATTCATCTGGCCTAGTTCCCAGGCGTGTTGAGTTTTGCAACATTCTCTGTTGCAATTTTAAGTCTGAGAAAATCCCTGGTAATCATGTCACACCACATATGTGGTAGAAGGTTTAACAATCCACAAGTTTCCCACATTTTGTCATCGAGAAGCTGTACATTTATTAGATCTTCGGATGCATAGATGTATGGGCCAATTGAGAGAGGGGAGAGGCATCCGTGTAATGCTGCACCATATTCCCTGTTGACCTCTTGCCTGCGGTATATGATAGAACTGATCAGATTCTAGGAAGAGGAGAACGTTCAGTCATTGTCATGCTCATGAGAAGAATTGGACTATGGTGGTGAGAAGGATTAGGTGCCATTGCCTCAAAAGCTTCAATGACCGGATGAGGTATTTTTCAGGTAGCTAATTCACCGCCTGTACACTCTTGTCTCGGTATATATGTGTTTGCGCCTTCAGTGAATATTTCTATGTTCCTCCCTGATCCTCGGGCTCGTGCGCAACTTTGTCTCTTTCTAAGCAACGACTGTATCTTGATCGTCCATGTGACACATTCTCACTCTCTCCATTCTCGTCCTCTTTCTAAACTTTCTCTCCTCCTGGCTGGGCATTGTGTCTCCAACTGAAACAATAATTCCCATTTTCTCAGATGCATTTCACCCTTTCAGCCATAGGCAATAGATAGGAAACCATTACATCAAAAGAGGCCCTGTGATTCGGCAGAGACTAATCCACGTGTGCAATACCCAAAAGCACTTGGATGGAAACGTAGTTGAATTGGTTAGGCCTGAGACGACACAGAAATAGGTGGAGTTGTGGAAAGTGTAGAAGGTTGTCAAAGGATTCAGCGCGATATAAATGAGTTGCAGATATGGGCGGGAAAAAAATGGCAGATGGAGGTTAATCTGGGCGAGTGTGATGTGCTGCAGTTTGAGGTTAAGTAAGAAGCCCAAATTCTTTTAATCAATATCGTAGGTGCTTAGCCCATTTGCTTAGTTATTATTGGTAAGTAGGCTTTTTTAAAGCTTCTGTAGCAAAGATTATGTTTGTGTTTTGGTTTAATGTTGGAGTCTTGCTGCATACGCAAAGATTATTCCACGAATGGCAAATGAACCTAACTATTATGATATTTGGACTGTGGGACGAAACCAAAGCACCTGGAGGAAACCCAGGCAGCCATGGGGAGACCTTGCACAATCCACACAGACAGTGATCCAAGCCGGGAATAGAATCCATGTCCCTCGCGCTGTGAGGCAGCATTGCAAACAACTGTGCCACCATGCCACCCATAAAAAAATGGTCTCAAAGCATATTGTGAGGAATTAGTTAAAAGTGAGCTACTAAGGGTTATCAAGATGAATAATTTTGGTGCGGAAAGTGCAACAGTAATGCAAAATAAAAGAATATCATAAACAATTATTGCAGATGGACTTAAATTTCACCTTCTTTTGAATATCTTTTTAGCCAGAAGCTGCAAAGTCTTAAAAGAGCAACATATTGCAGCAAACTGGCTACAGAGAGTACAGCAGAAAATAGGATTGAAATGGATTAGATTGGCAAACGCTGGCATTTGGATCAATAATTATTGTTGCTTTGGCTACTGTTTTCCATCAGTTTATGAGGAATCTATGCATCAAAAGCAGAATTACAATATCACGGCTTACGGATTACTTATTTGTGAAGGAACGGTGGCCTATTGCAAAGTCAGGATTTTGAATGGCTTGAAGGGGAACTTGCATGTGTTGGTGTTACTACGTACCTGCTGCCCTTATTATTCTAGATGTGGGATGGAAGCTATCTAAGGAGAATTGCTGAGTTTTTCAGTGTATCTTATACAAGATACACTGATGGCACACAGTCCTGCAACTTACTGTGTGTTAGTGTTAGATGGAGTGCAAGTTTGCCGTTGTGATGCCAAACTGCCGAACTGCTTTGTTTTGTATGGAGTCAAACATACCTCGTATTATTAGATTGCATTTGTGCAATTTAGGGGAGAGTACCATCACACATTTGACTTGTGCCTTGGAGATTCTGGGCATCCTCTAAGGTGAGGACTCGCTGCAGGAGTACAAGCATCTGACCTTCTCTTGTACCTTCAGTATTTATATGGCTCATCCCGTTCAGTTGCTGACCAATTGTAAAGTCCGCGATGTTATTAGTTAGTTACTGAGTCATAGTAATGCCCTTAAATATCAAGGAGCAATGGTTCGATCCTCTCTTGTTGGAGACGGCCATTGTCCAGTACCCTTGTGGTACGAATGATAATTTCTGCTTGTCAGCCCAAGTCTGGATGTTGTCCAAGTCGTGCTGCATTGTGGCATGTGCTGTGTCAGTATCTGAGCACTCACTGATGTTGCTGACTCTTGCCCAAATATCTGCCCTCATGATGGAAGGGAGGTAGTTTATGAAGCAGCATAAGATGGTTGACATTACCTCAATACACTCCCGTAATGATACATGGAGCGGAGATGAATGTCTTCCCAGAAATACAACCAGCTTCATTAGTGTTAATTATTACTCCCAAAAGCAGCGATTCACCTTTTCATTCCCATTGACTGAAGTCTATCTGCGGCACCTTGTTGCCATATTCAGTCCAATGCGGCCTTGATGCCCAGGGCATGCGCTCTCACCTTGCCTCTAGACTTTAGCTATACTGTCCATCGGTGAACCAAGGCAGTGATGAGGCCTGGATCTGAGTGTTCCTGGCAGAATGCAAACTAAGCATTACAGAGCTAGTTATTGTGAAGGAAGTTCTATTTCTTCGCACTGCTGTTGACTAATCACCTTGCTGCTGATCGAGTGCAGACTGACCGTGCAGTAATTGGGCTCGTTGGCTTTGTCCTACATTTTCCATAATGGACATACCTGGACAACCTTCCACATTGTGGGGATATGCCATTTTATATCACTGCACAGGAACTGCTTGGCAAGGGGCATTGCAAGTTCTGGAGCAGAGGTTTCCAGTGCAATGGTGGGCATTTTAGGTGGATTGGCCATGGTAAATGCAAGGGATGCAGAGGTAGAGTGGAGGGGAGGGCCTGGGTGGGATGCTCTGTCAGAGACTCGCTGCAGCCTCAATGAACCGTATGACCTCTTTCTGCTCTGTTGGGAATATATGATTCGATAACTACTGCTGTACTATAGTCAGGGCCATAGACGTTTTCAGTATTCAGTGCCTTCATCAATCTTTTGGTATCCCGTGGGACGAATTGGATTGTTTGAGAAGTGGTATCCGTGATGCTGTGGACCTCAAGCAGACGCCAAGTTGAATCATCTACTTGCCACTTCTGTCTGAAGTTTGTTACAAATGCTTCGTTTGCCCTGGTGTGATTGTGCTACTCACCAGTGAGAACAGGAACACTTGTGGAATGTGCACCTCCAGTGAGTCCACTAACATCCACCGCTGGATGTGGCTGGACTGCAGAGTTAAGATTAGATATGTTTGTTGCAGATTGGCTTATCTGTGTCTGTCATTTGCTGCTTATGCTTTTTAATTTTTCCAGTGAGGCAGTCCTCTTTTGTATCTTCAGCAGTTTGACATCAATTTTGTAGCTATACCTGGCGCTGCCCCTAGCAATTTCCCCCTGCAATTGTTTTTGACCCAGTGTTGATTCCTTCACTTTAGCGAGAGAGGAGTGTGTATGAGGTTATGTTTTTAATCTGAATCAGGGACATGTATAAGGACATGGAAGCTGATCTGACTTAAGTGGATTGGAAAATTCGGTGAAGGAACAGTTCAAAAAAGGTGTCGTGGAAAACATTTAAGGGCATATTTCAGATTGCATAGAATGAATACATTCGAACTAATAAGAAAAGTCAATGGCCAGGCCTACTAACCAACGACAACTAGCAAGGTTAAAGGCAAAATTGAAACTGAAAAACAAGGATATAACTGTGCAAGACAGGCGGCAGGTCAGACTATTGGACAGAAAATAAGGAGCACCTAAGGATGAACGAAAATTTAAGACAGAGGCAAAAATTAGAGTACGATGGAAACCTAGCCAGAAATATAAAATCGATAGTAGGAGACTTTTTATTTCCAAAAGTAGAAAAAGGAACAGATCCAGTAAGGCTGGTTCTTATATAGGGGAGGCTGGAGAAATGGAAGTGGAAAATAAAGAGCTGGCAGTTGATTTTAACAGGTGTTTGTATTACCCTTCACTATAGAGGATACACGTAACATCACAGAAACTTATAAACCAAGGAAAAGAAGGGATGGAGAAACTCGGAAAAACTGCAATCGCCAAAAAAGTGACACGAAGTAAATAGTTGGAGCTGCAGGCCAAGGAATGCCCGGGGCCTTCTGGACTTCACCCAAGAACTTAAAACAAGTGGTGATTGAGATAGTTGATACATTGATTTTAAATTTACAAAACTCGTTAGATTCGGGGAAGGTCCAATTAGATTGGGAGCCAGAAAATGCAACTGCATTATTCGAAGTGGGAGTGAGACAGAAATGCAGGAAATGCGGGTCAGTTAGTTGAACACTTTTCATAAGGAAAATGTACAAAGCTATTATTAAATAAGTTAGAGCTGGACACTTCGATAAGCTCAAGGTAATCAGGCAGAGTCAGCAAGGGAAATCACGTTTCTCTGGCGTATTGGAGTATTTTGAGGGAGGAACATGTGCTATAGATTAAGGGGAAATTTTGCTTTGATTTCCAAAATACGATTCATGAAGTGTCACGTTAAACCTTATTGTGAAAAATAGCACCCTATGTTATCGGGGGGACCATGTTGGCACAGTTAGAAGACTGGCTGGCGAACTGGACGAAGAGAAAATAAATTTTTGTTCAGATTGCCAAGAGTGGTATACCACAGGAATCCGAGCTGGAATCTTATGTGTTTATAACGTGTATAAATGACTTGGATAAAGGATTTTAGAGATAGTCGCGGAATTTGACGATGACCGGTTGAAAGTTACTTTTGAAGATGACATCAACATACTACAAAATTATATAGATACGTTAAATTACTGAGAAAATATCTAGCAAATGGAAGATAAGGTGGGGAAGCCTGAAAAGCATTATTTCTGCTTGTATCACAGCCTGGTATGGCTCCTACTCTGTCCAAGACCGCAAGAAAGGGTCGTGAAGGATGCCCAGTCCATCATGCAAACCAACCTCTCATCCACTGACTCTGTCTACACTTCCCTCTACCTCAGAAAGCAGCCAGCGTAATCAAGGGTCCCACAGTCCTCTCACATACTCTCTTCCACATTCTTTGGTTGGGAAAATGATACAAAAGTCTGAGGTCAACTCTTCCTTGCTGCCATCAGACTTTTGAATGGACGTACCTCATATTAAATTGATCTTTCTCAACACCATAGCTATGACTGTAACACGACATTATGCACCCACACATTTCCTTCTCTATGTACGGTATGCTTTGTCTGTATAGCGCACAAGAAACAATTCTCCTCACTCTATACCAATGCATGTGACAATAACAAATTAAATCAAATTAAAAATCAGATTAAATCAAATTGTCGATTATGACAGGAAGCGTGAAAAGAAACATTTAATCTTCATGGTTACAGCATACAGAACCCTGAAGCTCAGAGGAATCTGGGTGTCCTCGCACATAAATTAAGAAAGACAAGTATGAGGGTGAAGCGAATGATCAGGGGAGCTAATAGAATATCATCACTTATTGCAAGGAGAGTTTAAAACAAAAAATAGTGGGAGGCACGGTGGCAAAGTGCTGCCTCACAGCTTCAGGGACCCAAGTTCGATTCCGGGCTTGGGTCAATGTCTGTGTGGAGTCTGCACGTTTTCCCCGTGTCTCTCTGGGTTTAGTCCGGGTGCTCCGGTTTCCTCCCACAGTCAAAAAGGTGTGCGGGTTAGATTGATTGGCCATGCCAAATTGACCCAGTTTCAGGGGGATTAGTAGGGTAAATATGTGAGGTTACAGGGATAGGGCGGAATTGTTGTCGGTGCAGGCTTGATGGACCAAATGGCCTCCTTCTCTCCTGTAGCAATTCTATTTTTCTATGATTCTAAAAGTTTATGCTTCACTTGCACTGTCACGTTTGGAGTACGCAGCACACTACCGGTCACCTTAATTGAGAGAGGGTACAAATGCATTTGAGACAATTCAAAGCAGGTTTACCGAACGAATAGCTGGGAAGCGTGGGTTGTGTGATGAGGAATTGTTAGGTAGTCCAGGCCTCTATGCATGGGAGACTAGAAAAGTAAATCGGCTTGACGAAAAATATCACATTATTTTTACCTGGCGTTGAGATGATGGGCCACTTCGTGCGCCATAACTTTTCCATGATTCTATTATTCTATCCTGAGGGGGCTTGAATGAGTAGGCGTTGAGAAAATATTTCGTCTTGTGGGACTAGTGCTCCCTGTTTCAAAATAAGAGGTCACCTACTTAAATGGAGATGAAGCGTCCTCTCCCAGATGACTGCGAGTTTTTTGAACTGTCTTTCTGGTAAGCCAGTGGGAGTAAAGTCTTTTAATTGCTTTTCAGGCAGAGGTGGATAGATAATTGGTAAGCAAGAAGGCGACAAAGCAATGGGGTACGTGGCCTGCAGATTCAATGTTTATATCACATCAGCCATGATCTAATTGAAGGGCAGAGCAATCTCGACGGGCTGAGTTGCCTTATTCTGCTTATTGTTCTTTGGTCTGCAACCATGAAGTCGAGATATGCGAGGTCATGAGGTTATAAATTGTGGCTGAGTTTAATTCTGACCATGGTCCACAACGCCTGACTCATGAGTTTCTGGATGTGCGCGGTTTAGTGACACAGAAAGAAATATGGGGTATAGCATCAACTTGAAGACAGAACTCCGTCTCCACAAAAGCTGTGTGCCGACCACTTGTGGAAATAACGATAGCACTGCATCTCAGGCAGGCTGGTTCGTGAGGTTGATATCAAGTGTGTTTTTCCCTCGTCTTGGTTACTTCACCACTTTCTGCGCACACATTCTGGCTAGTACTTTGGACTGGAAAAACGTGGGCAGTAGTGGTACTGCACGTGGATGAAACACTCAAGCCGCGGGATGTCCTCTGCCGTACTTCACCGACCGTTATTAAGAATGCCTCGACCTGCGGGAGCTGGCTGATGGCTCGGTAGCTGAAAATCAACAATTTCATTGCTTCAGTATGATTCCATGCGAATGAATGTTTGAAGCTGTTGACTTGTCTGTCACATAGCTCTCCCAATTTGGTAAGGAACACCTCAATGTTAGTCAGGAGGATTTTTCAGCGGCTCAGCACCCGGTACTTAGGTCGACGTTGGCTGTCCATCCATTTAATTTCTTTGAAACGTTTTTGCAGTTGCGGTTCTGTTGCAACAAACCGATGTTGTTCTGTTGTAACAACCCAGGTCTGGTAAGGACAGCAGATTTCCTTCTCTTAGGAACATGAGTAAACAATTTATTTTTACTTCCAAATAAATCATATTGAACTCAGTCGAAAGGCGGCATTCGAATACGGATCACAGGCGCACTACTTCTATGTGCGCATCACAAGACCGGCAGCAATATCACTGCGCCACGATAGGAAAAATATGGAGAACAACAAATCGCCATTGGAAATGAAACTTCTAAACGGATAAGTGACTGGAGGGATCATGGACTGCAACTGTGCAAATGCTGAAAAAGAAGCAACTCACGTTCACATGGCATGGAGAAAAGTAAAAGGCATAAACGCAAACAAAGAAAATGGTCTACTGGGGTAGAACTGAATATCTTGCCCGTTATGTATACATGTACATATATATTTATTCATGTTGCTATTTTGAACACACAGCGTACAGTTAGCATTCCAAACTCCTTATCAGAGAGACAGATGAATTGATGCATAGGAATACTGGAGTAAACATAGCCAAATAGATTTATCTTATCCAAAAACTGACAGTTTTGGTTCCTTTAAAAAATGAATCACTTTAGCTCATGCCCAGGCGGGTTTAATCTAAAAATTAAAGTTTACTTTTTTTTGATTTACCGTTTCACATAATCAGACAGCGCTCTTAACGTTTCTTACAACAATTGTTTATTTGGACTTTAGGCGTATTGGGGTTCAAAATTACCATGTAATTCTAAGTTTACGTAGAAACATAACATACAGGATAGGAACAGGAAGAGGCTACCTGGCTTTCGAGCCTGCCCCGCCATTCATTACGATCGTGGCTGATCGTCCAACTCAATAGTCTAATCCTGCTTTTCCCCAATTACCTTTCATCCCATTCGCCCCAAGTGCTATATCTAGCTGCCTCGTTAGTTCTGGTATGGTTTGCAAGACGGGAAAGGTATATATCAGTCCAACCAAACTCACCATTCATCGTGACCACACTCTGCCAAATCCGGCCTAAATATTGTGTATTAAGCTGGTCGTCAATGTCACTTTGTGCAAAGCCAGGCAGAGCTAATGACCTTATGAAATCGCCTGCCACTTTCAAGTATTTCAAAATCCGTAACTCTATTCTCATCTGCACTCACTCTGAATACTACCAGTAAATCATAATGCAATCTTCCACAGCAGTGCTGCTGATATGCCTTCCCTCCTCCTGATTCGAGGATTGCACATCATCGCTGCCAAACCTTCCATCAAGTCCGATACATGTCAAACGTTCAGCAAGCAATGCTTCCTCTTCCTCCCTGAAATATGAAGGTTCCCTTCGCCATCACCTTCCACCCACCAGCCTCTGCCTTCAGAATTGTATAATCTCCAGTCTCTGCAATTTTCCTTAGATCCATCGCACTGCCATTTCACTTCAGCATTCCAAAGTGGCAATTCCTTCCATGTCACCCTGGTCAACACTTTAGTGGCACACAGCACCCCCGCATCCACCTTTATCTACTGTAACGTACCATGCACATGAAGCAAATTTGATATGTATTCTTTTCCCCTCTTCCATTGTCCAAGCCCAAGAGAGACTTTCGAATGGTAGGGGTGTCCAGAACCAAGTGTTGCAACCTAAGGACACGGGATAAACTTTTCAGGACTGAGAAAATAATACATTCATTCTTCCAAAGAGTGGTGAGCCTGTGGAATTCTCTACCCCACAAAGCAGTTGAAACCAAATTCAAGAAGGAGTTAGATTTAACTCTAAGTGCGAATGGAATCAAATGATAAAGGGGTGAGGGGGTTGGAGATCAGGCTATGGCGTTGGGTGATCATCCATGATCATCATGAATGGTAGAGCAGGCTCGAAGGGTCGAAACCCAATCCTGCTACTAGTTTCTATGTTTCTATTGACGCTGTCCCACATCGTCGACCTACCCACTCATCCTCCTACGCAGCAATCCATTCACCCATTCACACATTTATTGATCCGTCTGAATTTTAACATTTTCAGATGAGTCTTTGAATCCCACACTTTCACAGTCAGCGAATTCTGCACTGATGTTTTTCGCAAGTCTCTGCATGAATTCCTGGGCAGAGGGAGTTCACCATGCTGCCTCCACGGGCGGTACAATTTTTTTAGTCACAACGGGAAACTATGCAATTACCGGGGTGGCGCGGAGCACTTCCAATGTTGAACAGAATATCTCGGTCAAACATTGCTGACACTACCGTACTTTATGGTTGTTTCCTCCCCTCTTACTCGATCATGCATTGACTATGCTGGCCTTGATTTAAGGCATTGTTGTACTCATAAACAGAATGTTTCACCGATGCTCCGTCCCCTGACCACTCAGCCTTGAGGAACAATTCAGAAAAGGCTGAATATTGTGGATGCTGCTCAATCTCTGACAACGTTCTGATAATAATACTGAAGACTTAAGCCCACTACTATCAAAGTCCCTGGACAAAATGCTGCCAAATTTAAATTCACATACCACTGTCTTTTGTCCATTCCTCTACCATTAATATGTTTTAATGTGCATATCGAAGTGTCTATTTAAATTCCCAGTGGATTCTGATTCAGATCTCGTTTTGGGCAATGCATCCTGGATTATATTAATAGTTGACATGAAGAAATTACAATTTATTACTCATTTGGAAAGCTGACAATCAATTGGGATTGACGAAGGCTTATTACTGATCCACCGGTTCCTCCTTTGTTATAGTTTTGAATATTTTTATTGTAGTTGCCCTTGGCCTTTTTGGAAGGGGCAGAAGTTCATTTTTTTGAAATTTCTCCATGTTCAGCTATGGTTTACTCTAGTTTAGCGCCTTCACGACCTGGTCGAATTATTGGCATCCTGCTGAAAATGTGCTGAGCTGTACTGGGTAGAACATTTTAGTTCCGAGCTAATCATTGTTGTGAAACCTCTGGGATGAGTTCCTGTTGGCTCCATAAAAGTGGCCTGTTTCAGTTGTATTCCGGAAATCAGCATGTGGCACTCTCAGCCCAGATAGGCAGGCGTGTTCACTAATGCACGTGTTCTATAATGTCTGACGATCATACCGGGAGCCCCATAAAAAGCCTATGTATCGAAAGTAGGCACAGGCTTTCCAGAAATTTGACAAATCACAATCGATTCTTGAGTTTCGCTGCCTAAATTCCAGTGGGATTGGTGATAAAATGTTGTATTAACCTTTTTAAATTGTGATGCTATGAAGGTAAAGAACGAACCATTCAGTGAAAGAATGTGATGGTCAAATCGGGAGGTTATTCTAACATGATCTCCCCTCAGAGTTGAATAAGTCATCAGCAACTGTTGGAAAAGTAGCTTTTAAATCATGCATTGTTCTGTCTGCATTATTCTAGCACGTGTTTCAAATGTCACTTTGTGAAGCTGTGAAGAATTAGGAAGTAGGAGTGATTTTTTTATCATTTACGCTTGATCCCTCAGAGGTTCCGAATGATGTACTCCAGCTTCATAATGGGCCGTGCATGAAATGGATAACATTGCGTTCGGAAAGGAGCTGTGGATTGGAGACGTAAGAACAATGTTTTCAATTACATTGGAAATGTCGATCAAATATCATCACATATCGCCTCGTTATCACTCAGGGGAATTAATGCATTATTTCTTAATTCAGAAATACAGATCTGTTTTAAGTTAATTGTGTCGATCGTGCACTAACACTGAGCTGACTGTTTTTCATCGAGAGATTTAAATAACCATTTTAGGACCATAAAATGATTCAACACGGAATTTGATTTGATTTGATTTGATTTATTATTGTCACATTTATTATTATACAGTGAAAAGTATTGAAACTGGCACGTGCTACAGACAAAGCATACTGTTCATAGAGAAGGAAACGAGAGAGTGCAGAATGTAGTGTAGCTAGGGTGTAGAGAAAGATCAACTTAATGCAAGGTACGTTCATTCAGAAGCCAGCCGCAGGGAAGAAGTTGTTTTTGAGTCAGTTGGTACTTGACCGCAGACTTTTGTATCTTTTTCCCGACAGTAGAAGGTGGAAAAGAGAATGTTCGGGCTGTGTGGGTCCTTAATTATGCTGGCTGCTTTGCTGAGTCAGCAGGACGTGTAGACAGAGTCAATGGATGGGAGACTAGTTTGCTGAATGGACTGGGCTACATTCACGACATTTTGCAGTTTCTTGCGAGCTTGGACAGAACAGGTGCCATACCAAGCTATGATACAACCAGAAAGAATGCCTTCTATGGTGCATCTGTAAAAGTTGGTGACAGTCGGAGCTGACATGCCAAATTTCCTTCGTCTTCCAAAGAATAGAGGCGTTGGTGTGCTTTCTTAACTATAGTGTGGGCATGGAGGGACCAGGACAGGTTGTTGGTGATCTGGACACCTATAAACTCGACTCTTTCTACTTCATCCCCTTTGATGTAGACAGTGGCATGTTCTCCACTATGCTTCCTGAAGTCGATAACGATCTCCTTTTGTTGACATTGAGGGAGCGATTTTTGTAGCTACACCAGTTCATCGTATTCTATATCTTATTCCTGTACTCTGTCTCATCATTATTTGAGATCCGACCCAGTACATTGGTGTCATCGGCAAATGTGAAAATCGAGTTGGAGGGGAATTTGGCCACACAGTCATAGGTGTATAAGGAGTATAGTAGCGGGCTGAGGTCACAGCCTTGTGGGGCACTGGTGATGAGGATGAATGTGGAGGAGATGTTGTTGCCTATCTTTACTGATTGTGGTCTGTGGGTTAAGGAGTTCAGGATCCAATCGCAGAATGTGGAGCCAAGGCCCAGGCCACAGAGTTTGGACATGAGTTTCGCAGGAATAATAGCGTTGATGCTGAGCTGTAGTCAATAAATAGGAGTCTGACATAGGTGCCTTTGTTATCTAGGTGGTTCCACTGTTGGGTGCAGGGCCAGGGAGATGGCGTCTGCTGTGGGCCTGTTGCAGTGGAAGGCGAACTCTGGTGGACCCAACCTTTCAAAGCACTTCATAATGATGGATGTCAGAACCACCGGCCGATAGACATTAAGGCACGCTGCTTGGCCTTTCTTTGGTGCTGGGATGATGTTCATCTTCTTGAAGCAGATGGAGAACTCAGATTGTTGTAAAGAGAGGTTGTAGATGTGAATACCCATGCCAGTTGATCAACGCAGGAACTGAGTGCTCATCCAGGTTCCCCATCCCGACCTGTCACTTTCAATGGAAGGAGGCATTTAAACGCACTGTGCTTTGTTGGGTCTTGAGTGGAGCTGTGTTATTAAGTCCCAAGTTCTGTTCCTTGCCTACCATCTCGAAGTATATCCATTCAAGTACCTACCCTGCTCCTGAATGCTGAGTAAGACAGATTTTTGAAAGGTGAGTGGACTTACAGTTGAGGACAGGATCAATCGATTATGTTTTATTTTGTTACATGGAGCTGCAGCTACTCTGTAATACGTTACATCAATTTGCGAAAGCCGGGCCACAGCAATCCAAAATTGTAGAAATAACTATTCATTTACATGAAGATGGAAGCCAGCACAGCCAGAATCCACAGTCCAACTGATGGTAAAATGTCAATGCCTCCGTCAAGTACCACCACGAGCTCCCCGCCTTTGCCTCTTTCCAGCTTCACCAAGAGTCCCTCCTTCCGCTTCCCCTTGAGTGAAATATTGCTGCCAAATTTCCAGTGAGAGGTCTGTCCGACTTGAAACACCTCGTAAGGTGGAATCAGAACCTCCTTTTGCCATGGAAAACTTGAACAATGTTCTATGTTGGCACCGTACAGAGTGCTTATATTGAACAAGGTGTTATGGCGTGTTGATTGGCTAATGAACTTAAGGGAAACATTTATATCAAGCGAGGAAGAAGCAAAGGAGCCAAATCGGATCTCTGATCCCTCCGTGCCCTTAGCTAGTTTTCGGATTCCTCTGTAGGTAGTCTTTGCTGAACTGTTGGAGTCTTGCTTTATTTTTTGCAGGGCGACGGTGAGCAGATAATGAAAACTTTTGAACATGAATTTCTTTGCGTAGATTTCGAGATTGGCTCCGTACCGTCTCACTTCTTCATTAAATATTTTGTAAAATGATTTGTTTTTGGGGAAATCTGCTGTATAAGCATAAACTGCTACCATATGCTCTTTTCTAAGCCCCCTGGGTATTTTGCATTTCATTTTGCAGTCTGCGTTGTCTCAAACAGAACGAAATGTTTTGTTTTGTCTGTCGTACTTGAGGTTCTCTATGGCTATGTTATCGGATCGATTACTCTGGATGAAGATGTAAGCTGCAGAGTTTTTCTCCATGTTCAGTTGGATAACATAGTTGATCTTGCTGACATTGGTAGCAAAAATGCCTTGATCTGTAAAATAAGCAATAAATGTGACCTACCATCAGGGCTAACATAAACATTTAGATTGGTGACCCAAGCTGAGAACAGTTACAAAGAATAATTAAAGGGTACATAACACATCATTGTAAAATATTTGGTACATTTGGAAACCCAATGTACATTACCCCCAATGAGGTTTACTTCCGAAGTATGGTTATTACTGTAAGTGGGAAAATCAATATTTATTCACACATCAGGCACCCGCCAACAGCAATATCTTAATTGTCAAATAATCTAATGATTAGGGATGTTACCTGAAATATCATTTGCCAAGAACATAGAGAGAATTGCCAGCATTTGTTTTAAATAATGATGTGTGATATTTAAGGCCAAGCTGAGGCGGCAGGTCCGGCTTCTATTTACAGTCTGAACTGCAAGATACCGCCTCCGGCATAGTGTTGTTCGCTGATGTCGCAACTGTAATGTTTGTTTAAATGTGTTTCTAAAATCTGTTGTGTAGTCGTCAACATTCAAAAAATATAAACTTTTGAAAGATGACAAATTCTTATAAGATATTTGAAATTGAAAAATAGGAACATATAAATTATAAAGGCAAATGATTGGTAACTGGAAAATGTTCAGTACTTGAATTGCATATGTGAAAGACGTAGTTTTTTCCATCTATTTAATTCTTCCTACTCCTTTTAAACATGTATGTGTTGCAAATTGTTTAGTATTTATTTTATTTATGTGCGCGTGATGTAGTATTTCATTATTTTATCATGTTCCAGAAAATTAAATGAAATAAATAGGAAAAAAATTCTAATCACTATTATGAGAACATAAACGTTTAAATTACTCTGAGAAGCTGAATATAATGAATGCAAAAATACTGTGTTTCCTCTGAGGCAGAGAACAGACATGAAAATGTGCCATTTTTTATCTCATGCCAGTTACAAACATCACATCCCTTGACAATTTTCTACCTACTAACTTACTGTGAAAGTGATCAGTTTGGATAATGCCTTAGTGCATGCATCAGTTAAATTCTCCAACTGATTTATTTTCAGAATTACAACGAATGGCGATGAAGGTGTAAACCTCTGATCAGATGTTTCACAGGTGTTAGGACCAGGAAAAAGAATTAGTAACACCAGAAATCATCAATAATGCAGTGACTTGCATTTTGTTCATTTAGGAATTAGGAATCAAATTGTTCATTTAGGAATCCCAATATTCGCCAACAAGAGCATTTTTATGAAAAACAAATAAACGGATCGAGGGGCATTGGGCTCATTCGGTTCAGTAGAATAATGCAGATACTCACAAGAACATAGGAAGCTAAACACCATAAAGTACAAAAGATCCATGGTTTATCTTTTCCTTTCTTTGTATATTTAGGGATTCATCGGCGTGAATACTAACTCATCAGGATTTGCTTTTATTCTGAGGAATATTATTCTGATGAATATTATTCAGCGCAATTGAATTGATTGCTGTTGATATGCCGTCCAGGAACACTGAAAGTGAAACAAATAACATGTTAAAAACAGCAAACTGGAGCATTTAATCTATCTCTCTCCAACCGACTGCACTCCCACGCTCTGTGCCTGCCCTGTCCACTCGCTGCCAATGAGCGAATTTCTCAGCTCCTGCATTTTTCGTTCGAAGAATGATCGTTTCATTATCCCTGATCAAAAGGAAAAATTATTTTATAACTGCTGTCAGGATCTTGAATATTTACAATATACACAAAGGAGTCAAGAAAAGCAATTTACTCCTGTTCCGTACTCCACATCAGTCTCAGCTCCTGTGCAATTGTAATACCGAATGGTAACAACGAATACATGTTACTGCAAAGCTTGCAACTCAATGGGCCCGACTTTACCAAATTT
Organism: Mustelus asterias; assembly: GCF_964213995.1. Classification (NCBI taxonomy): domain Eukaryota; kingdom Metazoa; phylum Chordata; class Chondrichthyes; order Carcharhiniformes; family Triakidae; genus Mustelus; species Mustelus asterias. The sequence continues at coordinate 95,050,925 of NC_135816.1, forward strand.
CGCGCCCAAAATCGTGGTAAAGTTGAGCGTCGGGCCTAAAACGCAGTCCAGACCCGACCCAAGGGCAATCGCGCATTTACCAACGGCCGATCCGGGCGCCGATCTGGCGCGCGCCCGAATCAGCCAGCGGGCCGAGTTAAATGCTTTTGCATGCATTTAAATCAGCTTAATGAAGCCCGCGCCCAACTTGCCCAAGGATTCCCACTTTACGAGGCTCCGATCCGATCGGCACCCACGCATTTACCGTGTTGCTGAATTCAAGTCCGATAGGGCTTCAACTCAGCCACTGAACCGCAGAATCGGCCCTGACCACCCTTCGCGGACCGCCCCCGCGAACCACCCCGGCAGCCGCCCCCCCCCCCCCCCTGATCGGACCACCCTGGGACGCAGGCCCCGCCAGCAGCCACCCCCCCCCCTCCCCCCGATCGGACCCCCGACCTACCTTTTTCGCTGTTGTCGAAAGCATCTTGCTATCCTGGATGCTGGCCTTGCTCTGGGGGTCCTGATGGGTAGGATGACGTATCTTCACTGGGGGGGGGGGGGGTTCTTGTGACATCTCTTCCCTGAGGGGAGGGGGTAGGGGGGATGTGACGTCTCTTCCCTAAGGGATGGTAGAGGGGGGGGATGTGACGTCTCTTCCCTGAGGGGGGGAGGAGGGGGATGTGACGTCTATCCCCTGAGGGGGTGGGGCAGTGGGATGTGACGTCTCTCCCCTGAGGGAGGTAGGGGGGATGTGACGTCTCTTCCCTGAGGGGGGCTGGGGGGGATGTGACGTCTCTTCCCTGATGGGGGGGGAGGGGGCTGGAGGGGGGGAATGTGACGTCTCTGCCCCTGTGACGTCACATCCCCCAACCCCCCCCCCAGGGAAGAGATATCACATCCCCCCTGCCCCCCCCCCGCAGGGAAGAGACGTCGGATTCCCCCCCCCCCGCCCCCCCCCCAGGGAAGAGACATCACACACCCCCCACTTCCGCCCCCCCGAGGGAAGAGACGTCAGTTCCCTCCCCACACCCCTTCAGGGAAGAGACGTCACATCCCCCCTGCCCCCCCCACAGGGAAGAGACATCACTTCCCCCCCATTCCCTCCCCCCCTTGGGGGAGAGATGTCAGATCCCCCCCAGGGAAGAGACATCACACACCCCCACTCCCCCCCCCCCCCGAGGGAAGAGACGTCAGTTCCCTCCCCACACCCCTTCAGGGAAGAGACGTCACATCCCCCCTGCCCCCCACAGGGATGAGACATCACCTCCCCCCCATTCCCTCTCCCCCTCAGGGAAGAGACGTCAGATCCCCCCCAGGGAAGAGACGTCACAGCGCACCCCCACCCCCCCCCCCCGACCCCCAACAGGGAAAGTCAGAGGCAGTGCAGGCAGCATTGCTGTCAGCGCTGCCTTTGACTTTCGCGCTCGGGCGCGCTGAGTACTGTCGGCATGCGCAGTTCGTTGCTCCGACAGATGCAAATACGCTCGGCCCCGCCCACTGGACCCCCGCCGAAAAAAGGCGTGTGGGGGCGCTGGAGCGCGGCTGCCGGGCGCCGGTCTGATTTCCGACCGCAGCCGGCACTTCGAGCCGATTTTGTAAAATCGGCCCCAATGACTTGCACATGTCGTCATATCCAAATGCAACTCAAAAAGAAACTATGATCAGTGTCTCAGAAATGTGGCCCTGTCACTTAAAGTAAGACCGGATTCTTGGCCAAACATGGGATGATGCACGTAACAGCAGCCATTGAGGTGGAGAGTGAAGTTGAAATACGGAAGAAATCCACGATATGAGCAGTGTAAATATCCAGGAGCCGACACGGAAACATTTAAGTTCCACCACTGCATTGCATCACTCACAACGGCAGAAAGCCATAACACCAATAAATCCTTTTGACAAGGTAGTCAATGCTGTGGCAAAAGTCGGCCTGAAAATAGGCACAGGGAGGCACTAAAACAGTAATATTCCAATGGCCATATTTAATTGTATTGTTTGAGAGGAAATCGAGGGTACAGATAGGGAAGCACTGCACTTATTGTTCTTTATGTACTTAAGCGTTAAAACTTTGTTTATCATTACCCGAGGAAATAGCCAGGGCAGTGGTCTAAAATTTAAGCTGAACCGTGGCACATCCAACGTGCAGATTGCCCTCAGTACTGCAGCACCAGTTTGTCAACGCGTCCTCAATACTGCTCAGCTGAGAGCACAGGATCCATCTCTGCCAGACAGGAGTGTTCATTCTCAACAGCTCCACAGGCAGTGCACCACTCCTTCAGTTTTGCATCCAATCAACTGACTTCTCGTTAATGCTGGACTTCTATCGCAATCGCCACTACGGCGATGCGGCACCCTCTCTGTACTGCACCTCCCACAGTGCAGCATTGCCTCAGTGATAACACGCACAAATTACAGCTCCATCTTAGTGCCACTCCTGCACTACAGTGACTGACATGAGAATCGGAGCATGGAAACAGATGTAGGTTTTTTTTGCCCTCCAGACATCCAACAATCCAATATATTGACCAATTTTTTAACGGATGGTTAATTGTGCAGCTCAAAGATTGGTGTGGGAGATAATGGTGTCGGTTCATGAACACAGGCAAAACTACTGGGGAAAGTGAGTGCGGTATCAGTGGGATCAGTTTCAAGAAAACCGTAATGCGACCAGTGTTATGGTATGTCTGATGGGCAATAGAGAGGGCGAGCGATCAGGCCATAGAATGCGTGATAAATTAAAGAGACTGGGGGGCATAGGTTTAAGGTGCGAGGGGCAAGTTTTAAAAGAGATGCACGAGACAGATTTTTTACACAGAGTGGTTGGAACTCGTTGCCGGGGGAGGAAGTGGAAGCGGATACGGTAGTGACTTTTAAGGGGCGTCTTGACAAGTACATGAATGAGATGGGAATAGAGGGATATGGTCCCCGGAAGCGTAGGGGGTGTTAGTTAAGTCAGGCAGCATGGTCGGTGCAGGCTTGGAGGGCCGAAGGCCTGTTCCAGTGGTGTAATTTTCTTTGTTCTTTGTTCTTCAGCAATAAACTACTTGACTATCTAGGTTTGGCTGAAAGGAACGGAGTAGACAAACTCAAAAGTGTGGCAGCAGGTACGGCGAGTTGTTGCAAAAATAATAGTGAAGCAGTATTAAATGCAGTCCAGCTGGATGTATGCAGCAATCGCAACAAGGCAAATGAATCTATGACTCAAATGGGAGTAAATATGCTTGATCCAATTGTCATTACGGGTACATGGGGCAGGATCGCTAAAACTAAAGTCGGTAGGTAGCGAGTACAGTTCGCTGTTTAAGAAAGCAGAGAGAGAGAAACTGGGGAACTACAAATTGTGAGCCTGACATCAATAGTATAAGCAGTGCCAGAAATCATGATGCGGACGTCAATACAAGACACGTAAAAAATAATAGTGGAATTTGGGCGAGGCAACATGAAAGGGAAATCATGTTTGACAAACACTTTTGGTGTTTTCTCAGAAGCATTTAAGTATCCAAGTATGCAACTGAGAAAAAATATTGAGGAGGAAGAGGAAAAGGTCGTTTAGAATTTTAGAATTCTTACATTACAGGGAACTGTTCCACATTCTGATATCGCGCTCAGTTTCGGGTAATCAGTTGACTGTCGCACAGGGTTAGGGTGTACCTGAATGAGACACAGGCGCGCACGTACGCACAAGCACACACACGCCCACATGTGCTCACACACAAAATACATGGAGAAATTTCAACACAGAATTACTGGAATGCATGGTATAGGAAATCACACAAACAGAACGCATTTAAATTTCAATTAGGTGACTGGTGGATATTAGCTTAGATAGAACGCTTCCTATTCTGGAAGAAATGATGTTAATACTGAGCATTGCACAACATATTGGACAGGGTAGGCTGACGTGATAATTTCGTGTGTTCGCTTTAAACGCTTCCGGGAATGTTCTGATTAGACTCGCCGACATATTGTTAATATGGGGAGGCAAGTTTCAATTGAGCTTTCAATTTTGAGGGTCCACTTACCAGTTGGTAATCTCGGAAGTTATTTTTTAAGGACTGATAAGGAATCATACCTTGTGAGATTTGGTTCCGAGCTGAAAGACTATTCAAACAAAAGCATTCGTAAAAGATTCGGAATCTGCTGAAGGAATGGTGTTTTCGTTTCCAAACCTGCTTGACCAATAATCATATATTGATTTAATTTTTAAAAATTAGTATCTGTTTGGGTTCCACCCAACTAAGACGCGCCTTTAAGTGGCGGAAACCAACAGCCGTGCGTCATGCAATAATTGATTGAATATTTTATTATTTTAATTTCAGCCGGACAGGCTTTATCTTCAAAATTGCAGCCTTGCTGAAATGGGACCATGTTCAGAGCTGCTTCAGCTCCCCAGAGATTGATTTCCCAGGTTTTACAGATAAACAGCTTGAACTATGTGTTATTGGTGGCTGCACGGTGGCAGTGTTTAGCACTGCTGCCTCACAGCGCCAGGTTCGATTCTCGGCTGGGGTCACTGTCTGTGTGGAGTTTGAACGTTCTCCCTGTGTCTGCGTGGGTTTCCTCTAGGTGCTCCAATTCCCTCTCACAGTCCAAAGATGTGCATTGGTGAATTGGCCATGCTAAATTGTCCCTTAGTGTACCCGAACACGTATCGGAGTGTGGCGATTCGGGTATTTTCACAGTAACTTCATTGCAGTGTTAACGTAAGCCTGCTTGTGATTAATAAATAAACTTTATATGCGAACTGATTCTGAGTTGTGTTTAAAGTAAATATGTGCCAGGCGCCAAAACTCTGACTGAATGGGTCAACAAAAAGTTTAAAAGATTCCTGAAATTCGAAGTCTAAAATGGGGCCAATGGAGTAGTTGTGCGAAATCCCGAGAAGTAGTTCTCCTGAACATTGTTTCAACAAGAGCATCTGCAAATTGAAATAGCAATCTGAAAATTATTTTGATTCTTCTAATCAAGGACCAGGAATTAGACGAATCCTGAGATCCGTGTGTGTAAATGAACTTCTGTCTCAGTATTGCCATACAAATCAACACCTGTTTTCATATTGCGCTTTTGATTTAGTAAAATGTGCCAAGACTCTTCTCAGGTGTGTTATGACTTCTAGTTCGACAAGGAGCCGCAGAGGAAGATTTGAACAGGAACTAACCAAAAAAAATGGCCAAAGTGACAAGAGTTTAAGATCGTCTGAAAAAGAGCTTGAGAGGTGAAGCAGTTAAACAAGGTACCCTCAAACTTTGGGTCCATGATTTTGATTAAAGGCCTTAGAGAATACAAAACATTCCCAACTGGGAAGACACATACATTTTAGAGATTTCCAGAGCTGGAGAATTTGAAAGTTGCCAGGCTATTATTTTTCTCGTCAATCAATGGGAAAGCTGTGCGAAAAGGCAGAATGATGAACGACATTAATGAAGGTGAGATGTCTAACAGCAGAGTGTTGGGTGAGTTCATGTTTACTGTGGATCCAAGGCAGTTCGGAATAAACAAAATATTTATGGACCCTTGTTGGAACAAATCGCGCATATATGAACACGCTGTTGAAAGTCGAAAGAGGGTATGGAGACAAACAAAGCTCAAGTCACGATCAGATAGGGCAAAGCATATACTGAGAGAGGTTTAGGATCTTCTAGAGGGCAAAAAAAAACTTGGCGTGGTGAATATTTCCTCGCCCCGCTCAAATTGGTGCACAAGGAAAATTACAATAGAAGAAGGCTGAGATGAAATTTGATAGTGATGTTCAAATCATGAAAGAGCTGGATAGGGAGAAACTGACCCCCTCCCCCCCCCCGCCCCCCCCATCCCCCGCCCCCCCGATTTACGATGAGTTGCAAAACTAGCAAAAGTGATGCAAAAAGAAAACCTGTTTACACAGGAGTGGTTGGGGTCTGGAACTCACAGCTTGAAAGTGTAGGTCGCTTCTATAGAGGCACTGAATTATTAGTTGAATTTCAGCAATGTGCCGAGGTCCGGCAGAAATGAAATTAAGCCACATGCTCATTTGGAGAGCCGGTGCCGACAGTATGGGGAGAATGGTCTCCTTCTGAACCGTGACAATTCTGCGATTGTGTAAATCTTGATTTAAGGCAGGACCGGGAACTGAGAATAAGGGAGAGACACAAACAATACTGAAAATGCACACTTACCTCGATATCACAGACGTTTTTTTTTTAATTCAGCGCATCCGTTTCGATCTTACCAGCTACTTCTTTATTTCGAATCAGGTAGAAGTTTCTTACTTTCTTTACTCAAGTAACGTACTGTGAATTTGATGTGAGGCTGAAACTGTGGGATTCAGAGGTGTGTGAACTGTGGGGCGGCCATCCCGTTGAAACCAATTCGAAACGGGTTTGAAAGTGTTCTATCAGTTTCAATGTGATCAGACAGAATTATTGGTTTCTATTTTTTCAGGGAGGTTCAGTAAATAGATGAATTGATTACTTCATACGTGTCCCACCAATCAGGTTTTGCTTTTCACTTCTGCAAGCTGGATGAATGTGTTTGAAAAGTTAATCATTTAATCATTTTAACCGTTTACTCTCGGAGTTAAACAACCCCTTGAACATCAACTGTCTCAGTTGCGATGTTAGTACATTTAACATTCTGCAGTTTCACCTTTGCAAATCCACATCAGGTGCACACGTAGCATTGCTGCATGAATAAAAAGCTAAGTTCCGTTGAAGTGTGAATAAACTCGAAACGGTAAGTGTGTTTCTCTCTCCACAGATTCAGCCAGACTTTTCAGATTATCCAGCATTTTCTGGTTTTATTTCATTAAAAAAAATGATTCCCGTGCTGTGGTTTGTACGGAGTTTGACTGTTACATAGAAACATAAAAGAAAGGAGCAGGAAGAGGCCATTAGGCCCTTGGAGCCTGCTCCGCCATTCATTACGATCATGGCTGATCATCCAACTCAATAGCCTAATCCTGCTTTTTCCCATAACCTTTGATCCCATTCGCCCCAAGTGCTATATCCAGTCGCCTCTTGAATACATTCAATACTTTGGCATCAGCCACTTCCATGGTAATAAATTCCACAGGCTCACCACGCTTTGGGTGAAGAAGTGTCTTCTCACCTCCATCCTAAATGCTCTACCCTGAATCTTCAGACTGTGACCCTGGTACTCCATCACAGACTCGGCCGACAACCTTTAGAAAGTGGATGTGTTTGAAGAGTCATGATGTTATTTGCTCGCCATATAATTAATCGCTTCGGAGCTCTTGTTGCAGCCACAGTATTTTCATGGTTTTCAGCTAAGGTTGCCATCAATTGTAACCTCCAAGGTCTTGATCCCGACCGTGAGGAGAGATGGCTGCACTAATCCTTGTTGAAGAGGTTAGCGCCTGATATCTACCGGTAATGAATTTTCAATGCCCACTTCTTAACCCATATCGTGATGTTATTCATAGATAGAATCTACAGTATAGAAGGAGGCCATTCAGCCCATCGAGCCTGCACCAACAACTATCCCACCCAAATCCTAACCCCGTAACCCCACGCATTGACCCTGCTAGTCCCCCTGACACTAAGGGGCAATTTTACCTTGGCCAATCCGCCTAACCCACACATCTTTGGACTGTGGGAGGAAACCGGAGCACCCGGAGGAAACCCATTCATTGTCTATCAATGTTTTATAAAGTTGCACAATACCAGGTTAAAGTCCAACAGATTTATTTCACCTGTCGGACTTTAACCTGGTGTTATAAACCTGTGGGACTTTAACCTGGTGTTATAAACCTGTGGGACTTTAACCTGGTGTTATAAACCTGTGGGACTTTAACCTGGTGTTGCGAGACTTCTTATTGATCTTACCTAAGTCCAACACCGGCAAGTGCACATTATAAAGTTGTACCAGGACTCTGCTACTATATTCATTGGCCTGGCTAATGAAGTCAAACATTCCATAGCAGTCATGACCACTCTATCGACCTGCGCTGCCAGCTTCAGACATCTATGAATTTGTACCCCAAGAACGACTTGTTGGTCAATATTCCCTCGGGAATACCCTACCATTAATTATGTAGATCGTACCTTATTAGCTCCCTGAAAATGCATCAGCTCACCTTATCAAGATTAAATTCCATCTGCAAATTCAGTAATTGACTAGTTAACGATTGGCTTCGCTGCAGCTAGGGCAGTTTCGCGCACCGTGCCTCTGTTTTGGAAACTGGGTTGTTTTAACCTGGCTGTGCAGGAGTGGGTCCAAAATGTGGAATGCATGTGTTACTTTTTCAGAGTTATTGACATTGTGGCAGATGACGCACAATGGGTAATTCTTCAGACCGCTTATGGATCGTCGGCACTTGCCGTTCTTCTGAGAATCATAGAATCCCTACAGTGCAGAAGGAGGCCATTCGGCCCCCTATGGAGTCCACAACGACTACAATCCCATCCAGGTTCCACCCTCGCAACCCTTAACTAAACTGCTAATCCTCTGAAACTAGGGTTAATTTAAAATGACCAATCAACCTAACCTGAACATCCTTGCACTGTAGGAGGAAACCGGAGCACTGGAGGAAACCCACGCAGTGACGGGGAGAATGTGCAAACTCCACGTAGAAAGTCACCCGAGGCCGGAATTGAACCCGGGTTCCTGACTCCGTGAGGCAGCAGTGTTAACCACTGTCCCACCTAGCCGCCCAGCTTAACTTTACCAGAGGCAGCAGACACCAAAGTTGTCCAAGATTTAGTGAAACTAATGAGGGACTATTGCGACTCTAAGAAGGTATTGGTTTTACTCGGCACTCCGGGAGACTGGGCAGTCTGTTACGTTTTGTCTAAAAAGGTTAAGGTAACCGGCGAAAGCATGTGAATTTGGGCCAATGCTTCGTAAGATTCTAAAAGCCCATTTGCAATGCAGGATAAATCATGTTACTATCCAAAAATGCCTGCTGGCTGAAGCCCAACTGGCCTTCAAACGGGCGCTACAGCTGGCCTCATCTTGTAAAATGTTGCAAGTGGACCACGCGAGTTGCAAGCTATCTCAAAGGAGGTGCACACCAACGCCATTTCGAATGCGTTCTGGGACCATCATTTGAGCGCAGGCAATTATATTCCCTCCTTCAGCAAATATCCAGATACAAATAAACCAAGTTCTGCCCGCACTAAAGCAAAGTCAAGCTCACACCAGACAGTCAACAGTCCCTTCAGAATTCCAGCTGGCAAGTCATTGTAACTGTTGACAGTATGCAGAGTCGGAACAGAAAAGCAAGCCTTAAAGACTTAGATTTAGGAAAACGACACGTAGGCCGGTGTCCAGGAGACTGCACAGCCTGGAAGATCCACCTACATATGACGTGGAACAATTAAACTGCATAGCAATGTACAAATTAGACTCGGTTAAGATAACAATAAGTTTAAACGGATGGCCAGTAGAAAGGCAGGTCGATAGTAATGGGGCCATGCTGTGGTTGGAGAACCAGTGTTCAGTAAAATTCGTGCTGGACTCCAACACTTAACATAAATCAAGACACCAACAAGACTGTGAACTTATGCAGGGGAACCTCTGAGAGTTATGGGTACAATCTTATGAAAAACAACTAATTTGGTTACTATTAATAGTAGTGGAGGACTCAGGCCCGAGTCTAATGAGGCAAAACTGGTTGACAGAAATCCAACTGGATTAGGCAAACATCTCCAAGTTGGAAAATGATCGCTTGACTGAAGTTCTGCTCAAACACCGGGAGGTTCTCTGAGAAGCGCTAGCAACCATAAAATGAGACATGGCGACCTTACATGTCGACCAGGACGCAGTCCTATGATTTTGCAAGGCCCCCCTGGTGTCCCTTGCTTTAAGCAAAGAAGTGGGGGGGGGGGGGGGGGAATTAGGAGATTGAAACAAAACGTATCGCACAACCTGTCCATTTCACAGAATGGGCGGCACTGATTGTGCCTATTTTGAAGCCAGTTCATTCAGTCCATCTTTGCAGGGACTTTAAACAAACAATAAACCCTTAATCACAGCTGGAAAAATATGTGATTCCCCGGATTGAGGATTTATATGCAATGTTGGCAGGGGGACTCTTATTCTGGAGGTTAAATATGAATCATGCTTATTCCCAGTTGCAGCTGGATGAAGATTCACAGAAACATTGTACCATCAATACTGTAAAGTGTTCTATGAATATACTTTTGGGTTTCGTAGGCCTGCTCGAGCTTTCAGATAATAATGGAGAGCATATTGCACGGTTTTACCCCAGGTGGACATTAATCTGGATGACGTTCCCATTGTAGGTAAAACATAGCAGAACAGCATGTGGAGGAGATTCTTAAAAATATTTAGAGGGCCCGAGAGCGCCTCTGAAGGGGAAACAATGCATTTTCCCAGTATCTTAACTGACCTATCTGGGCTACAAAGTGGACAAGTCGGATCTACGTCCGTTGGAGGACTGGGGGTGGGTGATAAAAGACACCCCGACTCCCACGTCCATCCATGAGTTACGATCGTCTCTGGGGGGAGTTGGACTACCGAACATTTATACCAAACCAGGCCTCTGTCTTGGTTCCACTACCTTAACTGTTAAAAAGTGTCAAGCTGGGAATGGTCCACCCGTCAAGATATGGATTTTAAGAGAATAATGCAGCAGTTGTCATCTTTGGAGTAGGCGAGGGCTTAGTTCTATTATCCATAAACTCTGGGGACTCGGGCTCTAATCGCATCATGGCAGGTGGAGGAATTTGAATTCAACAAACGAAAACTATCTGGAATTGAGAATCGACAGACGGCCGTAAAACCAAAGCCGACTGTCAGAAAAACCCACCTGGTTCACTAATGTCCTTTTATACAGGAAATCTACCGCCCTTACCCAGTCTGACCTACACGTGATTCCAGAGCTACAGCAATGTGGTTGACTCTCAGCTGCCCTGGGGAAACTAGGGATGGGCAATAAATGCTAGCCAGACAACAACGCCATGTCCAATGAATCAAAACAAAAATCCTAGAAAACAGCTAATGCTGACCTCTGATGCATCACTGTATGGCATCGGGGTGGGACTAGCACATGGATGGCCAAATGGAGAGTAACGGGCAAGAACATATGCCTCCAGGACCTTGCCCATAGCAGAAAGGTAGTATGCCCTCATTTAAGAAGAAGGGTTGGCAGTAATATTTGAAATAAAAAACACATCATTGCATTTCCGGGCAGAAATTTCTGATTGTCACCGATCACAAGTTTCTAATTGGACTGCGAAGAGAGGACAATGCGGTGCCCATATCGTTGGCTTATAAAGCAGAACGGTACTTTGAAAACAAAACGTCAGTGAAGATGGTAATCTTCCTACTGAAAGGAATATCATGCAACATTGTAAGGGCTTTTGGGCTAAATATCACTATACCAATAGTTCTATACCAAGAATACATTGTAACATGATCTCAGAAAATATTGGAAATTGATTTCAGAATTAATTCTTCGCAAGTGATTTCTAAAGAAGCCTCAACAAGGTCACAAGTTCATTGTATGCGGATTACATACTTTGTCGTTAAAATGCAACTTTAAAAATTCAGTACAAATGCTTCCATGCCAACCAGAGTAAGATCAGTTTTTAATTATCTAGCAATGAGATTAGAGGTGCGTTGTGGAAAATAGACTGACTATATTGGGTCAACGTCAGATGTAAGAACATATAAGAAGAGGAAACATTATATAATTAATGAATGTTCCAGAGAAGCCACCATAACGCAATTTTAATTCTTGTGAAAAGGGATGGAGTCGTTGAAGTTTCTTCACACCTTTAGCAAACAAACTGTGAACGTTGTGCTTTATTAATGTTTGCACAACACTGAATAAATTCAATCTTTGTATTAACTTGTTGACTTCGGGAAAATAAACTCCAATTATTCTACGAGAACAGCTTTGTTATTTGATAACGTCAAGATTTGCAAATGACATTGCAAACTTGTTTGCTCTGTCCAACTCAATATTATAAAACAGCATTAAGCGCTGCAAATACTCAGCTAGTCATGCAACAGCTTTGCTGAGCAAAAAAAAACAAACTTAATATTTCACTCGTGTATTTTCACCAGGAAACATACACGTTTCTGCTGTCCAGCATGCTCAGCGTTAGTCATCTTGTTCATTTTGCTTTGTGAAAAAATTGCTCTTGTTTATCGCTTCTCGGCCTTTTGGCTAAGATCAAGTGTAGTATCGACATGCTGTGCTTGGTTGAAGTCATTAGGTTACTTACATTAGGTGGGGGGCGGGGGGGGGGGGGGTGGGGGGTTGGGCGGGGGGGGGGGATTGCGGGGGCGGGGGGGGGGGACTTCCAATGATTGATGACTTTCGGGAAAATTACAAACAAGTGTTTTGCAACTACCACGGACTCCATGATGAAAAGCGTTTCTGTTCAGTGACACTCCATTACAATTATGTGCAATGACTTAAAAAAACCAAGATATAGAGCGCCAAAATCCATTTTCACTGTGCTTTGCACACTGCCCAAGTGAAGGAAGCTGATTTACTCAGATGGTAAGGCAGTAGCTGTATTGACAGGAATAGATTCATGTCGTTGGCCTTTCAGATAAAGTCATGGACTGAAATGTTAGCTCCACCTTTGTATGCATGCAGCCAGTGAAAAACAGTGTGCACACATGTTCTGCTTTCATTGCAGATTTCCATGGTCTGCACTATTTGCTTTTACGTTGAATTATAAATATTGCTGCAGTGATTAGGCTTTGAGCTAGGATTCAACTTGAATCAATCTGAAAACATTTAGAAATATTTTTTGTTTAGCAATATGTTTAACAATGAGTGTGTCTAAATGTACAGTTTAAGGCTGTCCTGTTTCCTCGCTGGGAAGAAAGAATAAAATGAAGACAGAAAGAAAGAAAGACAGAAAGAAAAAAGAACGAAAGGTAGAATGAAAGGCAGAAAGCAAGGCAGAAAGCAAGGCAGAAAGCAAGGACGAAAGAAAGAAAGCAAGGACGAAAGAAAGAAAGCAAGGACGAAAGAAAGAAAGAAAGAAAGAAAGAAGAGTGAAAGGACGGAAGGAAGGAAAGATGGACAGAAGGAAGAACATAAGAACATAAGAACTAGGAGTAGGAGTAGGCCATCTGGCCCCTCGAGCCTGCTCCGCCATTCAGTAAGATCATGGCTGATCTTTTCGTGGATTCAGCTCCACTTACCCGCCCGCTCACCATAACCCTTAATTCCTTTACTGTTCAAAAATCTATCTATTCTTGCCTTAAAAACATTCAATGAGGTAGCCTCAACTGCTTCACTGGGCAGGGAATTCAACAGATTCACAACCCTTTGTGTGAAGAAGTTCCTCCTCAATTCAGTCGTAAATCTGCCCCCCCCCCCTTATTTTGAGGCCATGCCCCTTAGTTCTACTTTCATCTGCCAGTGGAAACAACTTCCCTGCTTCTATCTTATCTATTCCCTTCATCTTATATGTTTCTATAAGACCCCCTCATTCTTCTGAATTCCAATGAGTATAGCCCCAATCTATTCACTCTCTCCTCATAAGCCAACCCTCTCAACTCCGGAATCAACCTAGTGAATCTCCTCTGCACCCCCTCCAGTGCCAGTATTTCATTTCTCAAGTAAGGAGACCAAAACTATACACAGTAATCCAGGTGTGGCCTCACCAGCACTTTATACAGCTGCAACATAACCTCCCTGTTTATAAACTCCATCCCTCTCGCAATGAAGGACAAAATTCCATTTGCCTTTTTAATTAGTTGCTGCACCTGCAAACCAACTCCTTGTGATTCTTGCACAAGGACACCCAGGTCCCTCTGCACAGCTGCAATTTTTTACCATTGAAATAATAGTCCATTTTGCTGTTATTCTGACCAAAATGGATGACCTCACATTTACCAACATTGTACTCCATCTGCCAGACCCTCGCCCACTCACTTAGACTATCTATATCCCTTTGCAGACTTTCAGCATCCTCTGCACACTTTTCTCTGCCACTCATCTTAGTGTCATCTGAGAATTTTGACACACTACGCTTGGTCCCCAACTTCAAATCGTCTATGTAAATCATAAACAATTGCGATCCCAACACTGATCCCTGAGGCACACCACTAGTCACTGTTCGCCAACCAGAAAAACACCCATTTACCCCCACACTTTGCTTTCTGTTAGCTAACCAACCCTCTATCCATGCTAACACATTACCCGTAACTCCGTGCACCTTTATCTTATGTAACAGTCTTTGGTGCAGCACCTTGTCAAATGCCTTCTGGAAATCCAGATACACCACATCCACAGGTTCCCCATTGTCCACTGCACATGTAATGTTCTCATAGAATGCCACCAAATTAGTCAAACATGACCTTCCCTTCATGAACCCATACTGCGTCTTACCAATGGGACAATTTATGTCCAGATGTCTCGCTATTTCTCTTTTGATGATAGATTCAAGCATTTTCTCTACTATAGAACTTAAGCTAACCAGCCTATGGTTGCCCGCCTTTTGCTGACCTCCTTTTTTAAACAGTGGCATCACATTTGCTGTTTTCCAATCTGTGGGAACCACCCCAGAGTCCAGTGAATTTTGGTAAATTCCCACTAGTGCATTTGCTATTTCTCCCACATCTCTTTTAGAACCCTGGGATGCATTCCATCAAGACCAGGAGACTTGTCTACCTTTAGCCCCATTTGCTTGCCCAACACTACCTCTTTCGTGATAATGATAGTTTCTAGGTCCTCACCTGCCATAGCCTTCCTGTCATCAATTTTTGGCATGTTATTTGTGTCTTCCACTGTGAAGACCGACACAAAATATCTGTTCAATGCCTCAGCCATTTTCTCATTTCCAGTTATTACATCCCGCTTCTCATCCTCTAAAGGACCAATGTTTACTTTAGCCTCTCTTTTTTGTTTTATATATTTGTAGAAACATCCGCTATCTGTTTTTTATATTCTGAGCTAGTTTACTCTCATAATCTATCTTACTTATCTTGATAGCTTTTTTCGTGGCTTTCTGTTGACCTTTAAAGATTTCCCACTAATCCTCTAGGTTCCCACTAATCTTTGCCACATTGTATGCATTTCCTTTCAATTTGATACCCTCCTTTATTTCCTTAGATATCCATGGCTGACTATCTCTTTTTCTGCAGTCCTTGCTCATCATCACTGATCTATACTTTTGCTGAGCACTGTGAAAGATCGCTTTGAAAGTCCCCCATGTTTCTCAATTGTCCCACCATAAAGCTTTTGTTTCCAGTCTACCTGAGCCAACGCCTCCCTCATCCCTTTGTAGTCTCATTTGTTTAAGCACAAGACACTGGTATTGGATTTTACCATTTCATGCTCCATCTGTATTTCAAATTCAACCATACTGTGATCACTTCTTCCGAGAGGATCCCTATTTGGTACAGCACTGTTAGCTTATTACCTGTATATGTGACATGCCTGGACACATCCCTGCCGGCCCTACCCGAGACTCCTCCCCCCCCTGGTCCAGGTGTAAAGGCGACTGCTCCCCACCCCCCTGCCTCAGTCTGGACCAGTTCATCGGCATAGGTGTGCTCCAAGTCTTTTGCTAATAAAAGCCTATTTGTTCTTGCATACAAACTAGTCTTTGCTCGATTGATGGTGCATCACCCTAACTGTAAGATCATTACTTATTCCTGTCTCACTATATAGGACCAGATCTAGGGTAGTTTACTCCCTCATAGGTTCCATTACACAATGTTCAAGGAAGCTATCGCGGATACATTCTATGAACTCCTCCTCAAGGCTACCTTGACCAACCTGGTTTGACCAATTGATATGTAGATTAAAATCCCCCATGATAATTTCTGTAACATTTTTACATGCATCAGTTATTTCTTTGTTTATTTCTCGCCCCACAATTATGTCATTATTTGGTGGCCTATAGACTATGCCTATCAGTGACTTTTTGTCCTTACTATTTCTAATTTCCACCCAAATCGATTCAACCCCTTTTTCCATGGAACCTACATCATCTCTCACTACCCTGATGTCATCCTTAAATATCAGAGCTACACCACCTCCCTTACCTTCCTGTCGGTCCGTCCGAACAGTCTGATACCCCTGGATATTTAACTCCCAGTCGTGACCATCCTGCAATCATGTCTCCGTAATGGCCACCAAATCATACTCGTTCGCAATGATTTTGCCATCAACTCATTTACTTTGTTTCAAGTGCTATGAGCATTCAGATAAAGTGCCCTTATGTTAGTTTTTGTACCTCCTTTTTGAATTCTAACACTTCTATTAATAACATCTCCTGAGTTCTCTTTCCTTTTAATTTTTTTCCTGGTTTTTGATGTAGTTGGAACCTTCTCCCCACATTTTGTCCTTGCTCCCTCCTTCTGGACTCCTTACATTGCTTCCCATCCCCCTGGTATATTAGTTTAAACCCTCCTCAACCACTCTAGCAAACATTCCCCCGAGGACATCAGTCCCAGTCCTGCCCAGATGTAACCTGTCCAATTTGTACAGGTCCCACCTCCCCCAGAACCGGTCCCAATGCCCCAGGAAATGAAACCTTCCTCCTGACAGCATCTCTTAAGCCACGTATTTATCCGATGTATATCCTGTCATTTCTACTCTGACTAGCACATGGCACTGGTAGTAATCCTGACATCACTACCTTTGAGGTCCGATTTCTTAACTTTCTTCCTAGCTCCCTGTATTCTGCTTTTAGGACCTCATCCCTTTTTTAACCTATGTCATTTGTACCAATGTGTACTATGACCACTGGCTGTTCGCCCTCCCCCTTCAGAATGCCCTGCAGCCGCTCCGAGACATCCTTGACCCTCGCACCAGGGAGGCAACATACCATCCTGAAGTCTCTTTTGCGGCCACAGAAATGATTGTCTATTCCCCTTACAATTGAATCTCCTATAACTATTGCACTGGCACACTTTATACCTCTCCCCTCTGCAGCAGAACCAACCATGGCGCAACGAGTTTGACTGCTGCTGCTTTCCCTAGAGAGGTCTTTCCCCTCAACAGTATCCAAAGCCGTATATATGTTTTGCAGTGGAATGGCCACAGGAGATTCCTGCACTATCTGCCTAACTCTCTTGCTCTGTCTGAAGGCAGGAAGAAAGGAAGGAAGGAAGGATGGGACGAAGGAAGGAAGGATGGGACGAAGGAAGGAAGGATGGGACGAAGGAAGGATGGGACGAAGTAAGAATGGGACGAAGGAAGGAAGGAAAGAAGGAAAGAAGGAAGGAAGAAAGGAAGGAAGGAGTATGGGGGTAAACAGTGACTGATTTTAACACAAATGCCACTATCCTCACTGTACAATGCTCTCTACAATTCTCACAACACATATAACTAAAGAGAGCAAATGGAATAAGATTTTTTTAAAGATATACATTAAGGAGACACTCAGTTGAATGTCACAGACCTTTGTGGAGATACATTCATCTGTTTGGCTCCTGCGGAATGCGTTGCAGGTAGTATAAATATGGAAGAACTTCTAATAAAATACAATTATTAAAAAATGACAGACCGCTCAGCATGAATATGATAATGATCCATCCTTCCAGCATACTTCAGGTAGTCCTCGACAAATTTGTAAAAAAAACATTTTCTTCATCGAATGGCAAGATTTGACTCCAACCATATTATTCAGCTCAGACAGAAACGATTAATATATCTGGAAAATCCATTTTTTAAAATCCATTTTGAACTGTCCCGGCGTCGCAGTCTGTTAAGTGATGGGAATTGGTGGATCCTCAAGATTCCTTTGTAGCTGAAGGAGGGGTGCAGCTTCCTGGACGTAAAGAAATTCTTTAAATATATTTCAAACTCTGTTGGATAAAGGCAAGCTGAATGTTTAGAACTGTGAACTTAGAGGTGGTAAAGAAAACTGGTACAACTGAATTACAACCAGAAAATGTTGGAAAGCTCTATGGAAAGAAGAAATAGAGTTAACGGTTTGATCCGTAGAACAATAGAATCCCTGCAGTGCAGAAAGAGGCCATTCGGCCCATCGAGCTTGCAGTAACTCTTGCAAAGAGCATCATACACAGGTGCGCCTCAGCCCAAAATGCTGTGAGGCAGCATTGCTAAACACACTGCCACCATGTTGCTCCAACCACTGTGCTACCATGCTGCAAAACCACGGTGCCACCCCAACCATTGTGCTACTGTGCTGTCCCAAATATTGTGTCACCTCAACCGCTATGCAACCGTGCTGCCCCAACCATTGTGCCACCGTGCCTCCCCTCCTTGTATTCTTCAAAGCTATGGTGTAAGTGAACTGATTACGTTGTATTGCATTAGTAGTGAAAATATGCACTGTTAAAGTGTTAATTTAATGGTGGTGCCCCTACCTTAACTTGAGAATGAAATTCTCAAATTAAGTTCTCGCAGTCTAATGATCATTACAGGGTTTCATGATGTTTCCTCACATCACCCAGATAATATATCTGTCTGTAAGGTGCCGAATTTCGGAATTTGCCATTAGCAGGGATATCGCCAATGTACATATTACGACAGAGGCAAAGGCATCCCGGAGCCACCAAAGGCTGTGAGAAATAATTGTAATTTTCCTTGCTCCGATGAATTATCAACATCCCATTTTATAAAATAATGGGTCCGTTTTGTTTGATTTCATGTTTTTGACCAGAGATCATTTCATTGGCTGGTTCCTATTTGAAGACGGTCTCATGTCGCCCTGGGAAAAGTGCACGAGATAATAATGGATTTTTGTTACTAATACTTAAGCAACTTTCCTCCTAACTGCAGCTGGAGCATCAGTGGGACAAAATAATGCCCTTCATTACATTAAGGTCTGTGATTTAAAAATCAATATTTGATAAGTAATCCCAAAGGAATGTGCTCTGCCCACTTGGTGGGATCTGTGCAGGAAAACCATTCAAACACTGAGTTATGTTCTTCCCCTGACAGAATTGGTTGAAATATTCACTCAAACATTTAATCCTCCGAACATAGGAATCAGGAGAAGGTGCAGGTCATTTAGCACCTCGGTTCTGCTCTGTCATTTAATAATGTCACGGCTGATTTGATAGTGACATCAAATATGCATCCCACCTACACCAGATAACCTATCATCCCCTTGATTACCAATAATATATCCTCCTCTGCCTTAAATATATTCAAAGACTCTTCTTCCATCCCTTCTCAGGAATAGAGTTCCAAAGACTCACGACCCATTCAGTGAAATAAATTCGTCAACATCTCCGTTATAAAGAGTGACTCCTTATTTTTAAAGAGTGACCTCGTTCTAGATTCTCCTACAAGTGGCAACATCTTCTCCACAACCAACCTGTTGACACCCCTCAGAATCTTATACGTTTCAATCAAGTCGCCTCGTAGTCTTCCAAGCTCCAATGCCTACAAGCCTAGCTTGTGACATCTATTTTCCTGTTAACATTTCTTTGTACCCTCTATCAGCTGTGTATCTCTCTGAAAGTCTGGATTCCAAACTGTGGATGCATACTCCAGATGTGGGCATACCATCTGCTTATTGAGTTTATTAAATGCTGACATCCCACCTCAAAAAGAATGCATTCAGCGCTCGTAAAACATTTTCTGTCCACTGCACTGCCTGAGCCACAAGATTCGTAAACTTCCGATTACTTGCAACAGATATTCGAAATCCAATTCAATAATTGAATGTGCTAAAGGCTGATGGGCTGAATTAGGATTATTGTTGCGGAAATGGAGAACTGAACACTTTGCCAATTTAAAGGTAAATTGTCAAACCTTGGAACACTGTACTATAGCAGAAAATTCATTATGAAGAAGTGTGTTCGAGAGCCCTTGATTATTTTTCTTAACTTCAAAATACTGTTTCAAGTCATCCGCATATTTCAAAACTGTACTATGTTGAACCTGGCCATCAATGTCATTAATATGAGCTACAAATAAAAGGGGCCCTGAGACACTTCTGGAAGGGACTCCAGATATCGCATGTGTTGGATTTGATAATTCGCCATTAACAGTGACTACTTCCGAAAGGTCCAACAGGAAATGTTTTTTCCACTGGTAAAGTTTGCCGTTATTCCCAATGCAGATAACATGTTCAATATCCGCACATGTGGCACAAAATTACAGGCTTTTTAAATATCCAAATAGATTGCATCATGATGACCAACACAATACTTAGCACTGCTGCCTCACGGCGCCAGGTAGGATAGGCAGAATGCTAAATGGCCCCTTAGTGTCCATAGGTGTGTAGGTTAGGGGAATAATCATGATAAATGCGCGGGGTTGCGGGGATACCAAGGGTGGGTGGGAGTGGGGGGGCGGGGGATGGGTACAGGGTAAGATGCTCTGTCGGAGTGTTGGTGCAGAGTCGATGAGCCGAATGGCCTCCTTCTTCACTATAAGAGAAGCAAATTATTTTTTTCTCGCTCTGCGATCCAGGTATTCCTTTATAGTTTATTATATTTGATATTCGGCCATTATCCATTCTGTATCGTAATATGATTGGGATTCTGTGGAAACCATTTTTCGTTGGGCGGGTGAGGAGGGCCCGGAGGTGACTGCGCATTGTTAAATTAAATTACTTTAGACTGAAATATTGCAGCAGCCCCGTCATCATCTCAAGCCGTGCAAGATTTTTTTCTGCTTAAAGATAGAGGGAGTGGGCTCATATGTTTAACTCATTTTCGTGATGTGTGCGTCTGTGGTTAGGCCAGCGTTTACTGTCCGTCTGCAATTACACTCTGTAGCTGATGTTGACCTACATTCTCGAAACGCTACAATCCCTGAGGTGTCAGTACACCCACAGCGCCGTTCGCGAGGGAATTCCAGGCTTTGCATTGAGCGGCACTGAAGGAATGGCGATGTATTTCCAAGATGTGGAGATGCCGGCGTTGGACTGGGGTGAACACGGTAAGAAGTCTCACAACACCAGGTTAAAGTCCAACAGGTTTCTCCAAGGCGGCCTTCACGACACACGACAGCGCAGAGTCGCTGAGCAGAAACTGATAGCCAAGTTCCGCACACATGAGGACGGCCTAAACCGGGATGTTGGATTTATGTCACATTATCAGTAACCCCCACAGCTTGCCTCCTGGGTTTGTAGAATCTCACTAGCTGTTCTGTCTGGAGACAATACACATTTCTTTAACCTGTGTTGAATGCTCCCTCCACCCACATTGTCTGTACCTTTAAGACCTGGCTGGCTGTAGGATTCGCATTCTAATCAGTATTCTGCAACTTGATTTTGTCTGTTTCCACTGTTTGAGAGCACATTTCCACTCCATCTGACGAAGGCGCAGTGCTCCGAAAGCTTATGGTATTTGCTACCAAATAAACCTGTTGGACTTTAACCTGGTGTTGTGAGACTTCTTACGATGTATTTCCAAGTCAGGATCATGAGTGACTTGGATGGCAACCGCCAGGTGGTGGTGCTTGCAGAGGTATCTGTTGTTCTTGTCCTCCTAGATGGTAGTGCTCTTGGGCTTGGAAGGTGCTCGGTGAGTTACTGCAGTACATTCTGTAGATGGTACAAACAGCTGCTACTGTTCATCGATGGTGCAGGGAGGAGGTGTTTGTGGAAGGGGTAAGCAATCAAGCATTTGTCCTGGATGCTGTGAAACTTCCTGACTCTATTGCTGGAGCTGCACTCATCCAAGCAAGTGGAGAGCATTCCCTCATACACCTGTCTTATGCCGTGTAAATGGTAGGAGGTGAGATTCTGGCATGTGGGTTCCTAGCAATGACTTGCTCTGGCAGCCACATCATTTATAAGTGCTTGTCCAGTTCAGTTTCTGGTCAATGGTAACTTCTAATATTTAGATAATTGATGCAACTATAGTAAGACCATCAACTATCAAGGGGTAACGGTTAGCCACTATCTTTTTGGAGCTGATCACGGTTGGATGGGAGGGGAGCTTTGTGGAAGATACAGAAATGCTTCAGCGTGATTTAGCCAAGTTGAGTGTATGGGAAAGTGCATGGCAAATGTAGCATAATGTGGACAAATGTGAAGGTTATCCACTTTGGTAGCAAAAGCAAGAAGGGAGATTATTAACTGAACGGCTTTGGACTGAAAGGGAGGAATGTGCAGTGAGACCTGGGTGTCTTCGTACACCAGTCGCTGAAAGTCAGCATGCAAGTGCAGCAGGCAGTAAAGCAGACAAATGGTATGTTGGCCTACATAACAACGGAAATCGAGTACGGGAGCAGGGGTGTTTTGCTGCTATTACACAGGGTCATGGTGAGGCCACGTCTGCAATCTTGTGTGTAGTCTTTGTCACCTTATCTGAAGAAGAATGCACTTGCTATGTTTCGAGTGCAGCAAAGGTTTACCAGCATGATTACTGGGGTGGCAGCATGAGACATTGATTCAGGTCAGATTATATTCATTGGAACTTAAATGAATGAGTTAGGGAGGGGGGAGCGGGACAGACACAACCTATAAAATTCTAACCAGACAAGACAGGGTACATGCAAGAAAGATGTTCCCATGGCGGGCGAGCGCTGCATCAGGAGGCAACCCGAGGATACAGGGTAGACAATTTAGGAGAAAAATGATAGAAATTTCCTCACCCAGAGAGTGATCAGCCTAGAGGATTTACAACCAGCGAAAGTAGCTGAGGACAAAATATTGTTTGTTTTCAAGAAGGAATGAGACATAACTCTTGGGGCGAAAGGGACCAAAGGGCATGGGCTGGGGGCCGGCAAGGAAGGGACTGTGGGTGGAGAGAGAAAACAGACACAACTCATTGAGTTCGACGATCAGCCATGATCATTATGAATGGCGGAGATGGCTCGAAGGGCTGAATGACCTGTTCCTGCTTCTATTTTCTTGGACGGCACTTTTGTAGCGCGATTGCCATTTGCCGCTTATAAGCTGAAGCTTCAATATTGTCCAGGTCTTGCTGCATTTAGACATGGACTGCTTCAGTATCTGGGGAATCGCGAATAATAATGAACATTGTGCAGTCATCAGCGAACATCACCACTTCTGACCTCCTGTTGGAGGTAAGGTAATTGATGGACCATCTGGAGATAGTTGGGCCTCGGACGCTGTTTTATAAGGATCACAGGAGAATAAGTACAGCTCAGTTTATAGATTCACTGTTCTAAGAATTAGTATATCAGGCAGCATTCTCGGCAGCACTTCGATTAAAATTTTTCCAGATATAGTCGAATGACTTCAGCCTCGTGCAAAAACGGAAAGCTGGGCCTAGCGGACTGGAATGTGACACAGTTTCACTCCATTGGCTAAAACTATTGTCATTTCTGAAACTTTCACCCTGACTCCGGTGGTAAATTGTCTGCAATGCAATACTAAGCATTCTATGATATTGCTCTTATTGTTTGGCACAGTTGTTAGAGTACGGAGCTCGCTGTTACAGCAGCGCACAACCAAATGTCAATATAAATCAATGTTTTATCCCTTCCAAGTTAGGATGGAGAGTGACATGGACGGCAACCTCCAGATGTTCTCAGGCAACTGCTGTTCTAGCCCTTCTAGGTAGTAGCGATCGTGCGTTTGGAAGGTGCTGCCTAAGGAGCCTTTATAAATTACTGCACTGCTTCTTGTGGATAATACACCTTGCTGAAACTGTTCGTCGGTGGAGGGAGTTAATGTTTGTGGATGGGTAGAAATCAAGCATGATTCTTTGTCCTAAGACTTCTATGATATTGCTGTTATTGTTTTGGCACTTGTGTTAGGGTACAGAGATTGATGTCACAACATCATAATACTCCATGTAAAGAGATATCAATAGTTGCAAAATGGTTGAAGTGATTCAATAACTGTGCTCCTCCAACGTGCGTTGCAACGTTTGTTGAAAAATAAAACTTTTGCCATCATGGTAGATGAATAATAAAATGTGACCCTGAATTACACATCAGCATTCAATTTAAACGTAATCACTAATAGAACCATAGAACCATAGAAATTTACAGCTCAGAAACAGGCCTTTTGGCCCTTCTTGTCTGTGCCGAACCATATTTTGCCTCGTCCCACTGACCTGCACTTGGACCATATCCCTCCACACCCCTCTCATCCATGAACCCGTCCAAGTTTTTCTTAAATTTACCACTTTATCCGGCAGCTCATTCCACACTCCCACCACTCTCTGCGTGAAGAAGCCCCCCTTAATATTCCCTTTAAACTTTTCTCCTTTCACCCTTAACCCATGCCCTCTGGTTTTTTTCTCCCCTAGCCTCAGCGGAAAAGCCTGCTTGCATTCACTCTATCTATACCCATCAAAATCTTATACACCTCTATCAAATCTCCTCTCAATCTTCTACGCTCCAGGGAATGAAGTCCCAACCTAATAAGGCTGATGCGTTAAGATGTGGCAGTTCTCCCCATCACCTCAGTCTTCCTTATTGGATATCATGCGGATTCATTGCATCTGAGTATAGGGCGGCAGAGAATGTTACTGTTCAGCGATGTTTTGTCAGAGCCAGGCCCCCATCACACTAACCCGCCCCCGCGATATATTCCAAGTGCATTGCGTGTTTGGGAATGTCTGTGTGTGTGTGTTGTTGTCATTGTGTGAATGTGTGTGTGTGTGTGCTCGTGCATGTGTGTTGTGTGTCTGTGTGTTGTCTGAGTGTGCGTGTGCTCTGTATGTGCGAGCATTGTGTGTGGGTTCTGAGTGTGTTGTGTGTGGCATGTGTGTGTGTGTGGCATATGTGTAGGAATGTGCACGTGTGTGTGTGTGTTAACTGAGTCTTGTTATGTTCAAAACCTGATATCTTCTTTGAACTGCAGCTGGCCTGGTGCTCGGCAAATGAATTGCTCGAAGGATGGAAACAAGTGCATTTCCATCCTTCGAGCCGCTATTCGTTTCACGTCTGAAGTTTGATGCCACAGGAAACTTTTCATATATTTTGCAGGATGTCTGCTTAATTGTTGCCAATTATTACCAATTATAAATCATTCCATGGCCAGGATCAAACTTCTCATTGCATGGATGGAGCTGTAATCATGTTCTTATTTCCCTCGAAATCCAATGTTTTCATACCTTGCAAACATTAATTGAGTTTTAATTGTATCGTGAATCGATTTATATCTAGATACTTTTTAACTGTATTATACATGTATCTGATGATTGTTTTCCTTCCAAGTTTACTTATGGATGTGATATTTTGGTCGCAATCGCCCCTGATCAGGAAGGTAACAGTTTAAGCCACACTCCCTTGCTGTTCAATTATTCACAGACAAAATCCCGTATGTGCCGACAAAAGTCCTGATGATTCGTCTCATGAACCCCCTTGCCCGTAATGATGAGCAGCCAAGTAGGCTAAACTAATCGCTCTTTCCAGTTATCTGTATGTTACATCAGCAGATTCCCTACATGTGGCCACGTCCAACTGAGCTACGGTAGCGAAGCACAAAATGTTTCTGGCACCAGAACAAAACTTTATTGCCCCTTTCTCCCCCCATGTTCTTGGCCGAATGTAATCTTATTTTGAGAAGCATTACTCCTGCATGGATCTAATATACTGTCTCTGTTTTCAGTTCTAAGTTTTAATAGTACAACATTTCCGTCTCCAGTTCTGGGAGAAAACGTTGTTTGAGATTTTTGCTTTGTTTAAAATAATCTGTGAATGTGTAAATTACTGCTCGCAATTCATTTGCCGAACACCAGGCCAGCTGCAGTTCAAAGAAGATATCAGGTTTTGAACATAACAAGACTCAGTTAACACACACACACGCACACACACACACACAGACACGTGCACATTCCCACACATATGCCACACACACACACATGCCACACACAACACACTCAGAACCCACACACAATGCGCGCACATACAGAGCACACGCACACTCACAGACAACACACAACACACATGCACGAGCACACAGACACACACATTCACACAATGACAACAACACACACACATACATTCTCAAACACGCTCCGTGCACACATTCACACACATACATCACACACACAATACACAAAACACACAAACAACATACACAACGCATGCACACTCACATAAAACAGACAGCCACGCAACACACACATTCACACAACACACACAAAACACACACAGAGAAAATATATACTCCCACACACGCACAGCACACACCACAGAACACACACGTACACAAGACACACACAAAACACACACACATACACACCACAGAACATACACACAACACACATACACACAGACAACACAGACACAAAGCACACAACACATGTACAGGACACAACACACATACACACTCAACATAAACAGCGCACATACAGACATACACACAGAACACTTACAGCGCATGTACGCTCATGACGCACACATAGATATATACAACATACACATATCTGAATAATGAGTCAACATACAAAATGCTAGCTGTTAAGATCACAACTGGACATATGATCTTTAGGTTTATACTTAAATATTGATTCGCTGTATATTTAGAACAGTGCGTTTGCTGTTTGTCATAAAATGCAAAATCAAACTCCATAAATATATCACACAAAGCAGGGAACACTGTATTCAGTCCTACAGAATCCAATTAAAACAAGTCTTCCAGTAAATAAAGCAAACAACCATCCAGCAAGGCCCTTTGCATCCTGATACAGATCTGATTTGGGAGCCAGCACACTTTTGAAATGTTGGAACGCTTAACTACCTGAGCAGTCGGCTATATGTAGGTCCCGCTACACAACACGCATCGACTCTTTTCATCAGATCCTTCCCTTGAAAGCAAAACCCCTGACTTCCTCTGATTTCCCCCCGCAGTACAAAGTGAAACGTTGTCCTCACAATTTTCTGAGTTGATATCACTATTCACCCCTTAGCCAACAGCGGTTCAAAGGCTGCAGTGGTTCAGCACCAGGCTTGGCAGGGGAAACATCAAACATTGGTTAGAAACTCTTCTCTCTCTCTCTATCCCCTCCACTATCGGCCATCACCCACCACTTCCTCCGTACCTCCTTGCCTCCCGTAGCATCCCTTGATACTCCTCACCAGTGTCTCGAGGTTTATACACTTATAATAACCTCCCGAACTCCTTGATTCTTCTACTTTATCGACGATTTTAGACCTAATTATTCACATTCCTCATTAAATACAACATCTGCAATCTGCAGCATTCACCCCCCCCCCCCCCACGGCGCCGCCCCCCTTCACCCCCCCCCCCCCCCCCCGCCCCCCGATCTTTAGTTATACAGGGCGTTGGTGAAACCTCGAATACTGAGTGCGATTTTGTTCTTCTCATTTAAGGAACGATGGAGATGCATTCAGAGCTGATTGGCCCGATTGAAACCTGGATTGAACGGGTTGCCTCTTTTGGAAAGGTGGAGCTTGTTTCCACTGGAGTTTACGAGAATGAGGAAGCTCTTGACTGGAGAACATTGGATCCTGAACGAAATTGGCGAGGTGGGCGATGAGAAAAGAATCCCCTTGTCGGTAAATCCAGAACGATCGGGCACTGGTTGAAAAGTAGTACCTGCCCTCTGAGAGCAGAGATGAGATTTTATTTCTCTCAGAGGGTTCTGTGACGTTGGCACTCTCAGCCTCAGGAGTGATGGAAGCCGGGTGATTGGATGTTTATAAGGTGGATATAGATTGATTCCCCTGCCTAACAAGAATCAATGGGTATCGGGGACAGATAGGAATTTCGAAATAGAAACATAACCAGATTAGCCATGATCTCCTGAAAAGGCGGGCTGGCTGGAGGCCTTCTTCAATTCCTGTTTCCTACATTTGCAGAGATTTCTGCGATAAGTAGTGTTGGTTCGGGAGGCGAGAGATATTTCTAAAACCACAGTCTCTAAAAAAAATTGAATATTAAGTATAAATATCTGAACCATAATACAATATTTATTATAGCGAAGAAAAGCGAAATGCTGATGCTTTTTTGACTTGGACCCATGAGGAATACCAGTATAAAGGGAAAGCACCAATTTTTTTTACTCCATTCTTAAAGCTACTAAGCCACTGCTTCGTGTGAACCGAACAAACCCAATTCCTTGCCTGTTCCAAAAAACAAATTCCAATTCCAATTGAATCCTTTTCAAGACCCCCACTATCGACACAATGAAGATATAAACTGACAAGTTAAGGTATTGCATCGCACATTGGGCTTGATCTGATGCTTGATCTTAGCCAAATGGCCGAGGGGCCATCAACCGTGGCACAGTGGTTAGCACTGCTCCGCACAGTGCCACCATACCGAGTTCAAATCTGATTTTGGGTGACTCTCTATGAGGAGTTTGCACGTTTTTCCCCTGTCTCCGGTGTTCCTCAGCGTCCAATAATTCGTATGTTAGGTAGGTTAGTAATGGTAATTGCGCTGGGTTCCAGGGTTAGGCCGGATGTTTTCCAGCATTACAGGTGTTATCTAACTACCTTTACCCATAACAATTTTTTTGATATAACGACCAGAATTCCATTCCTTTCTCTTATACCTATTGGACTAATTTGAACCTAGCACGCTAGCATTTTTGTGATTTAAGGGCCCTTTGTGCAACTACCATCGCTTAATCCAGCTCTTTGGCAACCTCGTGTTGTGAGACTTCTTACTGTGCCCATCCCAGTCCAACGCCGGCATCTCCAAATCCGGCTCTATTAACATCCTCCGAACATGCAAATTACGAATAGGCATTCAACTAGTGGACACCTCTTCTCCATTCAGTAAGATCATGGTTAATGTGACTGTGGCTTCAACTTCATATTCCGCCGAGACACAAAAAACTTTGTCTCCTTTGCTATTCAAGAATCTGTCTACCTCTGTCTTAAAAGTACTCACCTACCCTGCTTCTATCACTCCCTGGGGAAGAGGGTTCCAAAAGTCGATGGACTGAGAGGAAATACAATTTTAACATCTCCAGAATAAATGGACAGCTGATGATGAGGAGAGGTTGTATAGACTGGGGTAGTTTTCCTCGGAGCAGAGGAGATGGGGTAGAGGCATGATGGAGATGTATAAAATTATGTGAGGTACAGATAGAGTAGACTGGAATGAAATGATCTCTGCTGTGGAGGGATCAATGACTAGGGGGCATGGATTTAGGATAAGGGACCTGAGGTTTGGAGGGAATGTGAGCAAAGCATTTTCTTTTTACTCAGCGGATTGTGGGAGTCTGCAACTCATTGCAAGAAAGGCTGGTGGAGACAGAGTATGGAGATACCGGCGTTGGACTGGGGTAAACACAGTAAGAGTTTTAACAACACCAGGTTAAAGTCCAACAGGTTTATTTGGTAGCAAATACCATTAGCTTTCGGAGCGCTGCTCCTTCGTCATCGGAGACAGAGTGCCACATAACATATAAGAAGTATTGAGATGTGAACTTGCAATGCCAAGGCATGCAAGGATGTGGGCCAAGTGCTGGTAATTGGCATTAGATTAGTTTGATGGATTGTCTTTGACTCGCACAGAGGTGATGATTTGAATAGCCTTTATTTCGGCACTGTACACGTCTACGACTATGACTGTTTGACATTTTTAAAGCTCCCCTTTTTCTTCTCACTCCGCGAGGGGAAATAATACTTTTAACATCCATCTCCTCAAACCAGCATGGGATCTTATATGTTGTAATCAGATCAAACTCCAATAGAGATAGGTTCTTGCATTCCTAACCATTCATGGTAAGATACAGCCTCCTTCATACACTGTTCCCATCCCATTTATCGGCCAAGCAGGGCTACAGTGAGCACTATTAATAAGAAATTGTATTGGACCAGGCATCTCAATATTGCAGCTTGGAATCCTGTAGAAATAACTGGCACCATAATGTGGACATCTAAATAGCATTCTGACTCACCAAAGACTTTCCACCATTTGCAAGACATAATTCAGGAGTGTGAATGAATGTTCCCACTGGGTTGGATCACTGCAGTTCCAATTACACTCCAGGCACTTGACACTATTTAGGGAAAGTTAAAACAGTCAGCTTGGCTGGTACCCAATCCAACAGCTTCAACACTCATTTCCTCCTCAAGTGAGGCGCGGTGAGAGCACTGCGTACCTTATTCATCGTACCATGCAGTGACTTAACAAGGTTCCTTCAACAGCACCTCCCAAATCGGCGACCTCAACAGCCTGGAGAAAAAGCATAGCAGATGCGTCGAACCCCGATTACCTTCAACTTGCCCTCCAAGTCATTCCATCCTGATTTGGAAATATATCACAGTTCCTGCACTGTCGCTGGGTCAAAATCCTGGAACCCCCCTCTCAACAGCACACTGGTTATACATTCACCAGAGATAACAGCGGCTCACCACCAACTTTACAAGGGTGATTCGGGATGGCTGATTAATGCTGACATCACCGGTGACACTCAAAACCAAAGTAAGTATTGTGTTTTAAACTGAACACATAACAGCATTAAATTGCAAACATGCCTGCCAATTTCCGCAGTTTCCGTATTTCCCCATGAAGCCTCATACTATCCTCCTCATTGGTCACTCGTTTCGTATTTTTTCAATCACAATAAAGTTCATAACTGAATCTTGCATGTCGATTCCATCTCCATTATCCATGAACTAAGTGCCAGCGCTTGCTTGGTTACTTGTACTGTACCCTTGGAGTCACATGGTTCCTGATTCATGCTCCTCTCAATTTGAGCTCCAAATTCCAGCTGTAACTTTCAGTGGAGTACCTGGAGAGGCATGCACTGTCGCGATTATTTTCCTTTGAGATGAAAATTTAGAGCGATGCACAATCTAATACCACGAAAAGAAGCAACTTATCCCATTCTGGCATTTAGAAGGAGACCGGGAGAATGTTACCCAGTGCCCTGACGAACCTGAACACCAAGCCGCCTCCGCTCCCAGGCCCGCCCAATGAACGTCATACAATTGGATACCCTGGCCGTTATTATATTGCTGCTGGTGGATGCATGCGCACCAACTGGCTTTTGAGGTTCGCTAAATAATCTGTTCCCTCTGCTCTGAAAATATCCTTCATCAGTTGATATACTGTCAGAGGGCATGGGGGGTTGCCGATAAAATCACGTTCAAACACATTAGATTCCTCAATATTTGATGGATTCATTTATATTATATTTCCGGTAACTCACATTTGACCTTGAGTAAATTCGGTCTCGAGCTGATTTTGAAACAAAACAAGTTTGATAATTGCACATTACCAGGGACCAACTCCGCCTGGCCCAACAGAAAATGACCTTTTTTTCCAATGGTAAAGCTCGCCTTTTATTCCCAACGCAGATAATGTGTTCAGCATCTGCATAGGTTGCACAAAATCAAAGGCATTTGAAAAATCCAAACAGATTGCATCATGATGACCAACACAATACTTTGCAATACTGCCTCACAGTGCCAGATAGGTTAGGTGGATCCGCCATGCTAAATGGCCCGTTAGTGCCCCAAGATGGACTGGCCATGCTAAATGGCCTCTTAGTCTGGCAAGATGTAGAGGTTCGGTGGATTGGTCACGTTAAATGGCCCGTTAGTGTCCCAAAGTGTGTAGGTTATATACATTGACCATACTAAATAGCCTCGTAGTGTCCTAAGATGTGTCGGTTCGGTGGATTGGCAATGCGAAATGGCCGCTTAGTATCGCGAGATATGTACGTTACGGGGATTAATCATGCTAAATGACTTCCTAGAGTCCCAGGATGTGTCGGTTAGGTGGATGTGCCATGCTAAACGGCCCGTTAATGTCCCAAGATGTCCCAAGATGTGTAGGTTACGATGATTGGCCATGCTAAATGGCCTTTTAGCGGCCCAAGATGTATTGATTATGCGGAATGACAATGATAAATAGCCCCTTAGTGTCCCAAGATGTGTAGGTTGGGTGTATTGGCCATGCTAAGAAGAATGTAGAGTTGGGGCAGATGTTTGAAGGCAAATAAACATCTGGCATGTGGGAGGCTTTCAAGTGTAAGTTGCTAGGGATTCAGGACCGGCACATTCCTGAAAGGATGAAGGGTAAGTATGGCAAATTTTGGGAACCTTGGATAACGAGAGATATTCTGAGTTTAGTCAAAGAGAAAAAGGAAGCATTTGTCAAAGCTAGGAGGCTGGGAACACACGAAGCAAGTGTGGAATACAAGGAAAGTAGAAATAAACTTAAGCAAGGAGTAAGAAGAGCTAAAAGGGGTCATGAAAAAGCATTGGCCAGCAGGATTAAGGAAAATCCCAAGCCTTTTTACACATATATAAAGAGCAAGAGGGTAACCAGGGAGAGGGTGGCCCACTCAAGGACAAGGGAGGGAATCTATGTGTGGAGCCAGAGGAAATGGGCGAGGTATTAAATGAGTACTTTGCGTCAGATTTCACCAAAGAGAAGGACTTGGTGGATGATGAGTCTGGGAAAGGATGTGTAGATAGTTTGAGTCATGTTGAGATCAAAAAGAGGGAGGTATTGGGGTTCTTGAGAAACATCAAGGTAGACAAGTCTCCAGTGCCTGATGGGATATACCCCAGAATACTGAGAGAGGCAAGGGAGGAAATTGCTGGGGCCTTGAGAGAAATCTTTGTATCCTCACTGGCTCCAGGGGAGGTCATGATGTGGAGATGCCGGCTATGGACTGGGGTAAACACAGTAAGAGTTTTAACAACACCAGGTTAAAGTCCAACAGGTTTATTTGGTAGCAAATGCCATTAGCTTTTGGAGCGCTGCTCCTTCGTCAGATGGAGTGGATATCTGCCTCCACTCCATCTGACGAAGGAGCAGTGCTCCGAAAGCTAATGGCATTTGCTAAAATAAACCTGTTGGACTTTAACCTGGTGTTGTTAAAACTCTTACAGGGGAGGTCCCAGAGGATTGGAGAATAGCCAATGTTGTTCCTTTGTTTAAGAAGTGTAGCAAGAATAATCCAGGTAATTACAGGCCGGTGAGCCTTATATCAGTGGTAGGGAAATTATTGGAGAGGATTCTTCGAGACAGGATTTATTCCCACTTGGAAATTAGGGGATGTATTAGTGAGAGGCAACATGGTTTTGTGAAGGGGAAGTCTTTTCTCACGAACTTGATTGAGTTTTTCGAGGAAGTGACGAAGATGATTGATGAGGGTAGGGCAGTGGATGTTGTCTACATGGACTTCAGTAAGGCCTTTGACAAGGTCCCTCATGGCAGACTGGTGCAGAAGATGAAGTCGCATGGAATCAGAGGTGAGCTGGCAAGGTGGATACAAGACTCGCTTGGTCAAAGAAGACAGAGTATAGCAGTGGAAGGGTGTGTTTCTGAATGGAGGGCTGTGACAAGTGGTGTTCCTCAGGGATCAGTGCTGGGACCTTTGCTGTTTGTAATATATATATAAATGATTTGGAGGAAAAAGTAACTGGATTGATTAGTAGGTTTGCAGATAACACAAAGGTTGGTGGATTTGTGGATAGCGATGAGGACCATCAGAGAGGATAGCAGGATATAGATCAGTTGGAGACTTGGGCGGAGAGATGGCAGATGGAGTTTAATCCGGATAAATGTGAGGTAATGCATTTTGGAAGGTCTAATACATATAGGGAATATACAGTAAATGGCAGAACCCTTAAGAGTATTGATAGGCAAAGTGATCTGGGTGTTCAGGTACACAGGTCACTGAAAGTGGCAATGCAGGTGGAGAAGGTAGTCAAGAAAGCATACGGCATGCTTGCCTTCACTGGCTGGGATGTTGAGTTTAACAATTAGCAAGTCATGTTGCAGCTTTATAGAACCTTAGTTAGGCTGCACTTGGAATATCGTGTTCAATTCTGGTTGCCACACTACCAGAAGGATGTAGAGGCTTTGGAGAGGGTACAGAAAAGATTTATCAAGAGTTGCCTGGTATGGAGGGCATTAGCTATGAGGAGAGATTGGCGAAACTTGGTTTGTTCTCACTGGAGCGAAGGAGGTTGAGGGGTGTTCTGATAGAAGTCTGCAAGATTACGAGAGGCTTGGACAGAGTGGGTAGTCAGAAGATTTTCCCCAGAGTGGAAGAGTCAATTACTAGGAGGCATAGGTTTAAGGTGCGAGGGGCAAGGTTTAAAGGAGATGTACGAGGCAGATTTTTTACTGAGTGGTGGGTGCCTGGAACTCGTTGCCGGGGGAGGTAGTGGAAGAGGATACGGTAGTGACTTTGAAGGGGCGTCTTGACAAGTACATGAATGAGATGGAAATACAGGGATACTTTCCCCGGAAGGGTAGGGGGTTTTATTTAAGTCGGGCAGCATGGTCGGTGCAGGCTTGGAGGGCCGAAGGGCCTGTTCCTGTGCTGTAATTTTCTTTGTTCTTTGTTCTAAGTTCCCCCCCCACCCCACCCCCCACACCCCAGTG
Source organism: Mustelus asterias (assembly GCF_964213995.1). Lineage (NCBI taxonomy): Eukaryota > Metazoa > Chordata > Chondrichthyes > Carcharhiniformes > Triakidae > Mustelus > Mustelus asterias. The sequence continues at coordinate 95,085,031 of NC_135816.1, forward strand.
TCCCAAGATGTGTAGCTTAGGTGGATGTGCCATGCTATGTGGTCCGTTAGCGGTCCAAGATCAGTAGGTTATGTAGATTGCACATGCTAACTGGCCCCTTGGTGCCCAGGATGTGTAGGTTAGGCGAATTAACCATGCCAATCCCTCTCCCCCCCCCCCCCCCCCCGTCACAAGATGAGTAGGTAAGAGGGAATTGAGCACAAATGTGCGGGGTTGCAGGGCTGAAACCAGGGGTGTTGGCCTGTGTAATATACTCTGTCGGACAGTTGGCACAGATTCGATGGGCCGAATGACCTCCTTCTTCGCTATTGGAATTCTATGGAAACCAGGGTCAATTGCAAAAAAAAACTGTTTCACTAATGTCCTTCAATGAAGGAAACCTGTCACCCTTACTCCAATGTGGGTGACTCTTAAATAGCCTCGGAGAAGGGCACATCCAATGAACGAATCAATTAAAAAAAATCGCAGACATTGGAAAATCAAAGATAACTTGAGCGCACAAAGTCCTAAATGGTGATACAACAATTCGTTTCAAACCATTAACTGCTGGCGGAAAATGCATGGAGCAGGAAGAGTTAAAATCGGATTTCAAACAAAATGTGTTGACGTTGCATGAGGTTACGGTGACTTGTCGAAGCGGTTGAGCCTGATTTTCCGGGAATTGCACTTCCCCGTTCAGAAGCTCGTGAGGAATTTTCGAGGTGAGGTATATTCAATAAATCACAGGTGAGATCTATTCAATAAATCAGCACTGAGGGTCGGAAGAATGAACAATTAGTTATGTACTAAAACAATTCAGGAAACTTGTTCCTGATTTGCTATAGTGCAATAACAAGGATATAACTTGAAAAGAAAAAGAAGCCAAGAGAAGGAAATGTTTTATTTTTTGCTCGTTCTACGATCCAGGTAGGTCGTTATAGTTTTCTGTCATTTATACTCGGTCATTATCCATTCTCTCTCTTAATCATCGTATCCAATTCCACTGCTGCCGCCAACGATTCGCGTCCCTCCGGTGTTCTGCAATTTCCCTGATTCTATCAATCATTTTCTATCACCTTGGCTTGTATGTTCGCCCCCGATGTAAAGTGTCACCACTCCCTTGGTTGAATTTTGCTGACCAATTGATATTAACAATGACACCGATCCAAATCCCACCCCTAACCTCTCTTGCCCTTCCCCCAGATGTTATAATTATCTGTTATCCAGTAATGCAGGGGAAGAAAATTAACTCCATTAAATACGAGAGGGTTGAAATTTTGTTTGGACGCTAAAAACAAATCCAGTCCATAGTTGCCGATTCCATCCATCTTCATGCGGACAATCTTAGCTGAACGCTGGCTGTTTACAATCTCCATGTCTCATTTCAGCCGAAAACATCCTTCCAAACTGATTTTCTTTGCCCCACTAAAGTAGCCTATTTCCATTTGTCCAATCTTGCCAATTCCGTGGTTCATCTGTTGCAGAAAAGCATTTTCATTTTCAAATACCTCTTTAATATATTTCATATTTAACTTCTAGACCTGGCTATTGAAACATGTGTCTAAGATCTGGCAAAACGCCTCCCATCCCCTTCCCCTATTTAGATTTTCTATCCGCATGGTCCCAGTCAGGAACCAAGATATTTTAATCAATACTTACCCCGCAACTGATGACGTTCCACCGGTCCAATCAAAGATAGGTTTCATCCTGTATTGATGGCTGATTGGCTCAGCCGTGGCTGCCATATCAGCAAGTAGTGCAAGGAGAAACCAGACTGGTTCTGAAACCAGGGGACAAAGTCACAGAAAAAGGAGCTGGTCAAACAGACCTGAGATACAGAGCGATTACATCCCCCCAGAGGCGGTGAATCCTTGGGATTCCTAACTGCACTATGGATTCAGCAGCATTTGATGGACTGAAGCATTAGAGAACTGGTCTCACCACCACCTTCTCAATGCGATATTGGGATGGGTAACACATTTTGACCTCACCAGAAAAAGGTAGGGATATGTTCGGCACAACTTGTGGGGCCGAAGGGCCTGTTTTGTGCTGTAGTTTTCTATGTTTCTATTCTAAACAGCCAAATCTTAAGAATGAATGAAGAACAATGACATTGTCCTGGAGATTGTTATCACTTCCTGCATCTAACTAATGTTGCTATTAGCTACACCGTCCGGTTCCGTATACGTCACAAGACTATTCCATGTGTGCCAAATGTGGGTGACATGGTGACACACTAATTAGCACTGCTGCCTCAGAGCGCCAGGGACCCGGTTCAATTCCAACCTTGGGTTTTCAAACCTTGTTTGAATGGGGTGCCCTCCGAGTGCTCTGATTTCCTCCCACAGTCCCAAGATGTGCAGGATTGGCCAAGCTGAATTGCCTCCTGGTGTCCCAAGATGTATAGGTTAGGGGGGAATTGGCGGGGTAAGTATACAAGGATATGGGGTGGGCCTGGTGAGATGCTGAGTCGGTGCAGACTCGATGGGCCGAATGCCCTGCTTCTGCACTTTAGGGATTCTATGAAATGTTATTCCCCTTCTTCCTTTGATAATATCAGTGTTGCTCAGCAATTATGTTTATCTCTGCACACTGCCCACACTTCATCAACACATCCTCATGCCCTCTCGGCAGCTTAGCTGAGGGTAGAAATAGGAAACATTATAATGGAACTCATAACATATTAATACTAATAATAATTTCTGTGGAGGGACAGAGATAACATTACCAGCCAATGATGGTACTGATCAAAACAGAGAAGGCTAATTCTAAAACAGAAACTTTATTTTATTTTCCGCAGAAGCTATCTGACCTGCTGGACATTTCCAACTGTTTCTGTCTCGTTTTGTATTATCGTTCCCAATTTCCAACACGTGTAGTATTCTTAAAAATGTTTAAACATCCGTTGCATTCTTGTTTGTCATGTTGGATAGTCAAGAGTTTTCATTGCAAAGTAACAGACTTGGCGTCCTGGCCCAAAATAAATTCCTTTGTTTTTCTTTCAACATTAAAAATCGTAAAATAAAAGAATGACTCTTTCGTTTAGCACTAAGATCTCACCTTACATTAATAAGTATAATTAGTGCAGTAAAACTTGCCAACGCCCTCCACAGTAGCTGTGTTAAGCAGCAAATGTCACCGAGGTATGCGAGAGGCTATGAAATGTCGTTTCTGAGGAAATTTTATAAGGAAGAAAGCTTATGAAAAGAAGCAGCGGGGATTAGAAGGTGTTTTGGAGAACAGAGGTTCTGGGCGATTGAGGGCATTGCCGCCAATGATGAATTGGTTAAAATTCAAGATGCACAATTTAGCAACACTGAAGCAGAGGGGGTTGAGATAGAGGGGGTTATTAAACATGAGAAAATTAGGTTGCTCGTGATTTTTGAGATAATAGACGCTGTAGAAAGACAGGATTCACCATAATAATGTTTTACATTATATTAAGTCATTTGTTTGTTTTTACACATATTTCATTTTCAGTGAACGGCCAACGGATTGGATTTTTGTTCTGTTCGGTGGTGAAGACTTGAAGAATTAGTTTCGCCTTCAGTCTGAGGAGTTGTCCAAATATCTTGAACGTATGTACTTAAAAGCGAAGCTCAACGTTGCGAAACAACTAGCCTCAAACTCAATTTAGACACTCAAAACGTCCAGGCAGAAAGGTTTACCCAGAAGAAGACATCCCCTTTTGGATGGATATAGAACAATAAAATCAGACAGGGCAACATGAAGAATATTATTGTGCTGCCTGTTCTGAAGGCTAAAAGATTTTTTCTCATTCTAGCTGTGTTTGGGATCTGTTATTTCATTTTATTCCACCTGGGAGTCGTGTCGAACACACCCCTGAAGAGTTTAATGAAATTTTCAATGCGTGGTTCGCAGGCCTGCAGCGGAAATGGTGTTGGTGAACTTGCTATCGCTGACAATAATTCCGTTTGTTCCAGAATAATGAGCCATCAAAGCGTTCACAAATTGGCCAACTCAACCAGAACCCGAAACAAATACCGCCCTTTAACGGAAAACGATTATGTAAAGTTAGCTTCAGATTGTGACACTTTTATTAAAACCAGCAAGTACATCACTTTTCCCATCAGTGACGAAGAGCTGGATTTCCCCATCGCTTATTCCATCGTCGTTCATTACAAGATTGAAATGTTTGAGAGACTTTTAAGAGCCATTTACGCGCCGCAGAATAAGTACTGTGTTCACGTGGACAGCAAGGCGCCGAAAGCGTTTCACTCAGCAGTTGCAGCCATTGCCTCGTGTTTCCACAACGTCTTCATTGCCAGCAGGATCGAACAAGTGACCTACGGATCGTGGGCCAGAGTCCAGGCCGATCTCAACTGTATGAGAGACCTGGTGAGGAGCACCACCCCATGGAAATACCTCATCAACTTATGCGGACAGGATTTCCCCCTGAAAACGAATGGAGAAATAATACAATCTCTAATTTCCGCCAATGACCAGAACATAATATCATCATATCCGCCATCAGCAGCGAAAAAGGTATGTTGCTACAATGGCTGACTGTGTGGATTATTAACTGGAGATAGAATCACTCTTACCATTAACTTCAAGACAACCTCAAGAAATAATTTGGCTTTCCCTTCCTTAGTGTTCTGCAGCCTTATCTCAATGCTCAGCCCTGCACCGGTAATAAAGGGTTAGGACACTCAAACGCGAGATATGGTTTTGCATGTTGTGTTGAAATTAGTTCTGCCAATCTTACCATCCTTTCAGACAATGCATTCATGACAGTCACCATTTCACTGGTGACGGCAAACTGCAAAGTTGCTACTAATGGACAGCTAAGCATTGATTATGTAATGAAATCAAATAGCGCAGTGGCGGGGGGTAGAGGAGGTGTGTGGGGGGGGGGGGGGGAGGGGAGGGGGGGGGTGCGGGGGGCGGATGGGGGGGGGGATGGGGGGGGGGGAGGGGAGGGGGGGTGGGGGGGGGGGGATGGGGGGGGGGAGGGGAGGGGGGGTGCGGGGGGCGGATGGGGTGGAGGGCGGGAGCCGGAATGACACATGCACCTCCGGTAGAGCACCTAAAAGTAAAGTTACAGATGACACCGCCAAGAATTCAGACCATTCGGCTGAGCTGCACGCAAATCCGTCTAAATTCACTGCACTTGTCTGCCAATCAAGATCGGGCCTTTCTCAAAATGGCATGGAATGATTTTATAAACCTCAGCGAAGTCTTCCCTCACTTCCTCTGTTCCTAAAAAAGCATGGTAAACGTCCCGAACTTCCTCTTCGCTGAAAATCTCCCAAATCGCATCACATATCCTTTGCAGCGCAGAAGGAAGCACTTTGAGCTTTGTCTGCTGCATGAATGAGGTTTTCCTTTTAGCCAGTAACATTCCCCTGCTTTCCCGTAACCCTTTGCATTTTCATTGAACAGTCAAATGCCAATTTCAATCCACCGACTGCACCCGCCTCCAATACACACGCAGGCTGCGCATTTCAGAGCTTAACGACACGCACTTTTATGTACCATCCTTTACTAACCCTATATGGCCTATGCGGGCGGTACGGTGGCATAGTGGTTAGCACTGCTGCCTCACAGCGCCACGCACCCGGGTTCAGTTCTAGCCTTGGGTGACTTTTTGTGTGGAGTTTGCACATTCTCAACATAAGCGTGCTACCTTTTAGTGTCGCAAGATGAGTAGTTCACGGGGATTGGCGTGGTAAATTTAAAAATAGGGAGGTTTTGTTGCAATTGCACAGCGTGTTGGTGAGGCCTCAATTGGAATACTGTGGTCGCTCTACCTTGGTCCCTCTACCTAAAAAAAGTATAGAACCTTTGGTCCAAAGGAAATTCAGTCGGTTAATTCCTGGGATGAGAGTGTTGTCCTATCAAGAAAGAAAACACAGTCTGTCTCCGTCTTCCTTGCAGTTATGAAGAGAGAGGGGTGACCTTATTCAAACATACCAGATCCAGAGGGGGCACGTCAGGGTGGATGCTGATTTTTTTTTTCAGGAGTGGGAGAGTCGGGGTGGCACGGTGGCACAGTGGTTAGCACTGCTGCCTCACAGCGCCAAGGACCCGGGTTCAATTCCGGCCTCGGGTCACTGTGGAGTTTGCACATTCTCCTCGTGACTGCGTAGGTTCTCTGGGTGTTCCGGTTTCCTCCCACATTCCGAAGATATGTGGGTTAGGTTGATTGGCCATACTAAATCGCCACTTAGTGTCAAGGGGCCAAGTAGGGTAAATACATGGGGTTATGGGGATAGGGCCTGGTGGGATTGTAGTCAGTGCTGATTCGATGGGCCGAATGTAGGGATTCAATGATGAGTCGCGAACAAGGGGCTATAGCTACCACATAAAGGCCTGGTCGTTCAAAACTGAGGGGGGTAGACATTTCTTCTCTCAGAGGGTGATAAATCCCTGGAATTCTCTTCCCCAAAGGAGAGTGGAGGCTGGATAATTTGAAGTAGTGGTGGTGGATGAATATTTGATAGATCGGGCAATAGAGGACTAGGAGGAAACGGCACAGAAAAGGAGTTGCGGCATAGATCAGCCATGATTGTGCTGAATGGTGGGGCAGGCTTGAAGGGCCTGTTTCTGCTTAGTGTGTGTTTTCCTAAGGTTGGTATTCCTTGAAGAAACTGAAGCCAACATCGACTACAATCAGGGAAATGAGCCCTCGGCCTCACTTGCAACAGAAAAGTAAATAGCGCTCCTGTATTTGGAGAACACATCCGCTCACACAAACCCCAGCAATCCATGATGTACACCTCCACATTGTGGATCACACCTCTCCTTCTCTAGTACCAGTTCTCAATAAGAAGTTTAACAACACCAGGTTAAAGTCCAACAGGTTTATAAACCTTACTGTGTTTACCCCAGTCCAACGCCGGCATCTCCACATCATGACTACCAGTTCTCAACGCAGGCACCCGCTCACAACCAATGACGGAGAAATCTTGGTCCCAAAACGGGTTCTGATCTCCAAACCCTTTGAAAGCACACATTACCCATGCAATTCCTCTCATCGTAGGCCACATTATATGTATCCCTCTGCGGATTCAGTACAGTCCTCTTCTGTTTATTAATACGTATATGAATCCATGAAGCATCTATTCACATAAATATCTATTTAATTTCACATCAATTACGGTTTACAGCGGGTAAAGTGGGATTAATCCGGGTGTCTTTGTCCCAATTGGAATTAGTAAATTGTTTCCACTTGGGCCTGCTTGCAACGGCTCATTCCTCTGAATTACGCCGAAGCTAATAGAAATAGATAACATTTTCTCCTGCCACACTCTACATATTCAAAGATGTTTCACGAATTTCCTCACTCCATTGAACAATCAAGCGTTGAGAATAGCAGTTTTCACTAATTCACTCCCTGTTTATATGAATTCCAGAGGCGGTGGGGGCACCGATATCGTGTTGGTCGGAAGATGACGAAAACCGCTGAAATGAAAAAAACCCCGAGAAATATCAGAATATTTGTAGGAAACACTTACATCGCCGTTACCAGAGCTTTTGTCAACTACGTGTTGAGCAGCATCGAGATCCAACAATTTTTCAAGTGGTCGGAAGATACCTACAGTCCCGATGAACACGTCTGGGCAACCATCCACAGAATGCGGGGTGTGCCGGGTTCCAGGCCCTCAAACAGCAAGTCCCGCAGCCCACACGCCCCGGTCTTCAACCGTTTGATAAAATGGAGATTCTTGGAAGGTGTGGGGAAAAACAATGACACGTGTGCAGGCACGTATCGCCATAATATTTGCGTATACGGCACCGGAGACTTGCACTGGATCCTGCGGCATCCGCACCACCTCTTTGCCAACAAGTTCGATTCAGCAATGGACAACACGGCTGTGAGATGTCTTGAAGAATATCTCAGACAAAAAGTGCTTAACGAAATCCAGAAATTTCCGTGTTCGCGAGAAACAATGACTGAGAATCTTACCTCCAACAATGTTGAGGTTACAACAGAATGATACATGAAAAGTAATCATTTGGCGTTGACTGTTTCAAACGATTTTTTTCTTTTTTGTATATAACCCGCAGTTTTCTTATTGTTGGCTGATCTGTAGGTCTTCTGCATCTTCCCTTTTTATTTGGTAACTGGCGATACCATCCATCACATGCAATTATTTAAAATATGGCTTTGGAACCTGCAGCCATATTCAAACATCTACAACCACTCAAAACCTGGAATCCGAGCTTTTTCCTACCGTTTCTGTGGAAGAGTGCTTCCTGATTCCCACTTTGAATAGACTAGCTCTCATAGAAGTATGAGAGCCGTTCTTTATATCAAGTGGGAACACCATCTCATAATAAAGCCTACTGAACACGTTGACATGTTAGCAGGTACGATCATCTCGCTGAACAATGTATTTTGCCGAAGAAAGTGCAAGTGACTTTTAGTTAACATGTCTCCACAATGTACATCATTAGAACTCGTGGTGCAACTCCACAGACATTTAACAACAAGCGCAAGGTTACAAATCATTGTAGATGTACAATGATACAGAGAAGGAATCTGATCAAGGCTTCTGTAACTTTTGCAGAACATGTAAAGTTTTGCATTCCAGCTTCCTTTGGCTGAATGCTAACATCTTAATTATGTTTTTTAAAAAATGTGCCCACCATTCCGTTGTGCGATTTCAAGAAGAAATTAATTATTGCTCTTGGGGTTAAAGGGACCAAGGGACATGGGTGGAAGGTGGGTCAGAATATTGAATTTCATGATCAGCCATGATCAAAATGAATGGCGGAGCAGGCTCGAAGGGCCAAATGATAAACGATCTTAAAGTAAGGGAACACTTAGGAAGCAGTGATCATAATATGGTAGAATTCAGTCTGCAATTTGAAAGAAGGAAGGCAGAATCAGATGTGAAGGTTCTACGGTTAAATAAAGGTAATTACAGGTGCATGAGGGAGGAACTGACAAAAATCGACTGGAAGCAGAGCCTAGTGGGAAAGACAGTAGAACAGCAATGGCAGGAGTTTCTGGGAGTAATTGAGGACACAGTGCAGAGGTTCATCCCAAACAAAAGAAAGGTTATCAGAGGGGGGATTAGGCAGCCATGGCTGACAAAGGAAGTCAGGGAATGCACCAAGGCAAAAGAGAGAGCCTATAATGTGGCAAAGAGTAGTGGGAAGTCAGAAGATTGGGAAGGCTATAAAAACAAACAGAGGATAACAAAGAGAGAAATAAGGAAGGAGAGGATCAAATATGAAGGTAGGCTAGCCAGTAACATTAGGAATGATAGTAAAAGTTTCTTTAAATACATTAAAAACAAACGGGAGGCAAAAGTAGACATTGGGCTGCTCCAAAATGACGCTGGTAATCTAGTGATGGGAGACAAGGAAATAGCTGAGGAACTTAATAAGTACTTTGCGTCAGTCTTCACAGTAGAAGACATGAGTAATATCCCAACAATTCAGGAAAGTCAGGGGGCAGAGTTGAATATGGTTGCCATCACAAAGGAGAAAGTGCTAGAGAAACTAAAAGGTCTGAAAATTGATAAATCTCCGGGCCCAGATGGGCTACATCCTAGAGTTCTAAAGGAGATAGCTGAAGAAATAGTGGAGGCGTTAGTTATGATCTTTCAAAAGTCACTGGAGTCAGGGAAAGTCCCAGAGGATTGGAAAATCGCTGTTGTAACCCCACTGTTCAAGAAGGGAACAAGAAAAAAGATGGAAAATTATAGACCAATTAGCCTAACCTCAGTTGTTGGCAAAATTCTAGAATCCATCGTTAAGGATGAGATTTCTAAATTCTTGGAAGTGCAGGGTCGGATTAGGACAAGTCAGCATGGATTTAGTAAGGGGAGGTCGTGCCTGACAAACCTGTTAGAGTTCTTTGAAGAGATAACAAATAGGTTAGACCAAGGAGAGCCAATGGATGTTATCTATCTTGACTTCCAAAAGGCCTTTGACAAGGTGCCTCACGGGAGACTGCTGAGTAAAATAAGGGCCCATGGTATTCGAGGCAAGGTACTAACATGGATTGACGATTGGCTGTCAGACAGAAGGCAGAGAGTTGGGATAAAAGGTTCTTTCTCAGAATGGCAACCGGTGACAAGTGGTGTCCCGCAGGGTTCAGTGTTGGGGCCACAGCTGTTCTCTTTATATATTAACGATCTAGATGACGGGACTGGGGGCATTTTGGCCAAGTTTGCCGATGATACAAAGATAGGTGGAGGGGCAGGTAGTATTGAGGAGGTGGGGAGGCTGCAGAAAGATTTAGACAGTTTAGGAGAGTGGTCCAAGAAGTGGCTGATGAAATTCAACGTGGGCAAGTGCGAGGTCTTGCACTTTGGAAAAAATAATAGAGGCATGGACTATTTTCTAAACGGTGACAAAATTCATAATGCTAAAGTGCAAAGGGACTTGGGAGTCCTAGTCCAGGATTCTCTAAAGGTAAACTTGCAGGTTGAGTCCGTAATTAAGAAAGCAAATGTAATGTTGTCATTTATCTCAAGAGGCTTGGAATACAAAAGCAGGGATGTACTTCTGAGGCTTTATAAAGCACTGGTTAGGCCCCATTTGGAGTACTGTGAGCAATTTTGGGCCCCACACCTCAGGAAGGACATACTGGCACTGGAGCGGGTCCAGCGGAGATTCACACAGATGATCCCAGGAATGGTAGGCCTGACATACGATGAACGTCTGAGGATCGTGGGATTATATTCATTGGAGTTTAGGAGGTTGAGGGGAGATCTAATAGAAACTTACAAGATAATGAACGGCTTAGATAGGATGGACGTAGAGAAGTTGTTTCCATTAGCAGGGGAGACTAGGACGCGGGGGCACAGCCTTAGAATAAAAGGGAGTCACTTTAGAACAGAGATGAGGAGAAATTTCTTCAGCCAGAGAGTGGTAGGTCTGTGGAATTCATTGCCACAGAGGGCTGTGGAGGCCGAGACGTTGAGCGTCTTCAAGACAGAAATTGATAAATTCTTGATTTCTCGAGGAATTAAGGGCTATGGGGAGAGAGCGGGTAAATGGAGTTGAAATCAACCATGATTGAATGGTGGAGTGGACTCGATGGGCCGAATGGCCTTACTTCCGCTCCTATGTCTTATGGTCTTATGGTCTAAATGGCCTACTCCTGCTTCTAGTTTCTATGTTTCTATTCTAATATGTTTTTGTAACAACATTTAAACTATTCTTTTTTGTAAAATGACTTGATTCCAAAAAACTGTTCATGTGACCAAGTTGCCTGGAAAATAATAGCAGAGATTAGTCAAAAATAAATTAAATACAGGGTGGAATAAACTCGCTGTATGTGCGTGTGTGACTTTGTCCCATATCAAGAAATGAGGCAGTCTCCCGACTAATCACACATTGACCATTCATCTGCAAGCAGAGACACTATATTCAGCCTTGTGCATTTTGGAATTGACGTGGAGATGCCGGCGTTGGACTGGTGTAAGCACAGTAAGAAGTCTCACAACACCAGGTTAAAGTCCAACAGGTTTATTTGGTAGCTTATGGTATTTGCTACCAAATAAACCTGTTGGACTTTAACCTGGTGTTGTGAGACTTCTTACTGTGCATTTTAGAATTAACAGGAAAGATTGCCAGCCAATAATTGCTTTGCTCTGACAACGGGTCGGCTAATCAGATACACCGCACTGAGTAGTCAGTGCGCCAATCCATCAACACCTATTTCCTCACATGATTGTGACTGCTGTCATCTTTGTAATTTATTGTGTTTATACCCACGAGAGCAAGGTGTAAAGTTATGTTCAGCTCACGATGTTACTGGAAAGACAGTTTCACGCAAAATCTTGTCGACCTCTATCCCTGTTTTACTATAATAGAATCATTGAATCCCTGCAGTACAGAAGGAGGCCATTTGGCCCATTGAGCCTGCACCGACAACAATCCCATCCAGGCCCTATCCCCGTCACCCACGTATTTACTCTACTAATTCTCATCACACAGATGGTCAATTTAGCATGGCCTATCAACCTAACCTGTACATCTTTGAGTCTGGGAAGAAATCGGAGCACCCAGAGGAAACCCATACATACACGCGGAGAATGTGCAACTCCACGTGTATTGTCGATATGTTGCACAATGTTTTCACTTCGGATTCAAGTATTTTATTATTTAAAATGTGAGCAGACTATGATCGCTTGCTTGCGACCGGAGGAGAGGCAATTCTCTACACCATCATTTTCATCCAGTCTGGGGATCCCAGAGGAACAAAAAAAGGAAATGACAGCAATTCATGAAACTCTTATTTATTTTTAGCTTTTTTACTGATACTAATACAAAATATACAGTTTGAGACATCCAGCAATCATAAGCACAAGGCCACCCGACCTGCTAGGTGCTGAAATTTCTTTGTTCTTTTTTCGTTCGGTTGACCACAGCGAGTAAATTTGCTCCTGGATTTACCTGTCAAACTAAAAATATAAACAGGGAATGATGAGAAACAAACTAAATCGAACCCTGGTACAAGATCTTAAACTCTGCCATAAACCAGGAAATAGTGCCAGGAAATTAATGCTGAGATTGCACTATCACTGAAACTTCAACTCAAATGGAGATAAGCTTAGCAATTGACACAAAGATCATGAAGTTGGTAGCAGACCAGCATTGTCATAGATCAGGGGCAATGTGCTGGGGCCCGGGTTCAAATCCCACCATGGCAGATAGCGATATTGGAATTCAATAAAAAATCTGGAATTAAAAATCTAGTCATGACAGTGAAACCAATCGTCGATTGTTTTTCAAATACCCATCTGATTCACTGAAGCACTTTAGCGATATAAAGCTATGGCCCTGCTCTGGCTCCAGTTCCAGAGCAATGTGATCTTAAATGATCTTTGAATCGGCAGCATAGCGGTTAGCACAGTTGCCTCACAGCACCTGGGTTCGATCCCCTGCTTGGGTCACTTTCTGTGAGAGTCTGCATGAGTCTCTCATGTCTGCCTGGATTTCCTCCGGGTGCTCCAGTTTCCTCCCACGGTCCGAAAGACCTGCTAGTTAGATACGTTGGCTATGCTAAATTCTCCCTCCATGTACCCAAACAGGCGCCGGAGTGTGGTGATTAGGGGATTTTCACAGTAACTTCATTGCAGTGCTAATGTAAGCCTACTTGTGACACTAATAAATAAACTTTAAACGAAATGCCAAGCAAAACACTCAGTGATAGACAATAAATGCAGACCCAGCCCACATTCTCTGAATGATTTTTTTCTATGTTAACATCTTCCTGAGCTCTCTATTAGCTAATGTAATTAGAGGTTCAGTAAACTCTGAACATAAAGCTACCAACCCATGAAGTTCAATGGAAAGCATGAAGAATGTATAAATGTTTAACCATAGTTTTCAAACATTATTCTCATTCGAAAATCGATCCTTTACATTGTAAAACATTGCAAATATGATCGTATTGATAACTTAATTAAGTTCCCTTAATACAAGATTTCAGAGAATCAAAACAGGAAACTGTACACCAACTGATTCAAAGTTTGGCATGGTGGGGTTGTTGGAATAAATTATAAAGGAAACACACGACTCCTGGGGGAAATTAGAGCTTATTTGAGTGGCGTGTGTGGTGGGTGGGAGAAAGTAATGGTCTCTGATGTCTACTGTTTCAGATTTTAATGATCATGAATATAATATGTTCTTATTTTTCATGGGATGTGTGCTTCACTGGCTGGGCCAGCATTTATTGCCCATCCTTAAGGGCATTGAAGTCTGAACCAAATTGTTGTGAATCTGAAGTCACATGTGGGCCAAACCAGGTAAGGACGACAGTTTTCCTTCCCAAAAGGACATTAGTGAACCATGTGGGTTTCTGCAACAATCGACAATGGTTGCATGGTCATCAGTAGACATTTAATTCCAAATTTCTATTGAATTCAAATTTCATCATCTGCCATGGTGGGATTCGATGCCAGATCCCCAGAGAGTTTCCCTAGATCTCTCAATTACTAGCGCAGTGACAATATTATTCTACCACTGCTTGAAATTGGTCTTCTAAGCCAATTTCAAATCTGGCGAAAATGGAAATCTCATCAATTCTTGAACAACAGCAGCCTCTATTTACTAATTTTCTTGAAGCAAGAATTCTGCCATCATTAACTTGTCTGTGGGACATGTAGCTCCAGACCTACAGTAGTGATAAATGTCCTCATAGATAGGGTAACAAATTACTCTGTTGAACTGAGCCACTCAATGCAATTTAAATAAGTTTCCAGATGGAGTGCAGAAGTTGTACAAGACCGCACACCACTACATTCCCAAATGAAACTAATGATGCTCTAACATGTTGGCCTTGCCAGCGACGCCCACATCGCATTCAGCAATAGGTATTTTGGGATTGCAGTTATTCCTAGATTCCTTTATCACTTACAAAAAACAATGGAGCTTTTTATGTACACGATTATGTACACGATTATGTTTGCGATTATGCATTTATTATAGCATGCAAGTGCTAGGAAGGGGCTTAACATTACAAATAGGTAATGGTAGAATATCTCAGTCGACACAATTGGATAAAATGGAGTTACTCCACAGATCCATTGTGCATCGCTACAGATTCAAGTAGCGATAAAGTTTTGACAGGGGATTCGTCTACATAAATTAAGCATATCTTCATGACAGGCACACAAACAACAAAGAGAGCAAGCCAAGCATTGGTTATTACAACTAGTGGACTGTCGAGGAGGGTGAAATTCAAAGTTCTGGCTAGATGACTGCGTGAATACTGTGAGCAAACCTGGGCCCTGCAGTCGATATAGGTTTACCTCGGAGGGAACACAGAGTCCCCAACATGATACAATGGTTTGATGCACAGATTGCATAAATGATTTTGAAGTTTTTAATTTTCAATCACTGTGGGTTAATTCCTTCTGGATCAGGTTACTTCCCAGAAGTAAATCGGTGTTTTGATGCATTTGAATGCATCTCTTTGACGTTATTCTGTGTAATTTCCCAGCTGAGCTTTATTGTGAAGCAATGCCAACGCCTGCAAATAATTTGGAATTCATTGCATTGTGGTGGGAGCATTCATTTTCTCTGTTACATTCATTAAATATCTTTCTACTTGGAGTTATAGAGAACTGAAGATGTTGATTGTTTGTTCACCAAAACATTGATGCTGTGGTTATTTCAACCCAGCTTATAGCTTCATGTCCGTTGGTCTATGGACCTTGGCACACTACTGCAGTAAATAGAAATCACTTCGATAAACATTTTTAAAATGTTGGCGACTCTCAATCACCTGTTTTCCACAATAGTTACTCTGAAGGGGGTAATCGGCACTTGATTTGTGGAACAACAATCAAAATTGGAGAAATAATATACCCATTACATTCGGTAGGTATCATTATTGCATGAAATGAATTTCGGAACAATGGGTGATTACTGGCAAAAGAAGAATCTAATGTTCTGTATCTCTCAATATAGTAAATGCTGCTGTTCTCACTGGTGACCAGTGTATCTTATACAATGATGGCTTGAACATATGTTGCATCTTACTCTGTATTATTTAATGTATTTTATACATTATGTCAATGACATAACTTACATGATTTATGGCAGAACTGCAGTGAATTCAATTGAAGTCTGAAAAACTCCGGCCACTGATAGCAGTCGCATTTGTCAACTCGGGTCGCAGTTATATCAACTCCAAACCTCTGAACAGCGCCGAGCCATTGGATTAATTCATGCTACATTTATCAGCACTTCACATTGGCGAATATCGTAGTGTCCAATAACATGAGGCTGCACTCTGCAATTAAACATATCCAAAATTGTAAGTGCTGACACAGATGTCACTTTGGCCCAAACGACTGATGTGTTCCTGGACTCAATTAGGAAATGCAGTGTGTCCAGGAAGTGCCTTCCTCAATGTTTGTACATGCCTGTATCCATAATTTAAATTACTTATTCACCCAAACGATCAGTCCGTTGGTGGTTTGATGAAGAAATCATCCCCGATGGAGTGGGGATCGGAGAGATGCTGGAATCCAACCTCTCAAATAACATTGCTTATTTTTGAATGCTGTTAACAGAGCAGGTAACAATCTGCTAGACGGTTCTTGGACATAGCTGCAGGTATCTATGCTGTGTGGGAATAGGCTGACAACTGACAGACGAAGGATCGAACAGCAGCAAATGCCCACTGTATACAGGATCAAAATTTCCTCCACATGTTTGAGAACAGCTGCTGGCTTTGCCTGTTCTTCAGAAAAATGCTGACATGCTCCTGCATTCTTCAACAACAAATTACAGGACTTCAGCCTATATACATTGATCTGCAATGCAATGGGGTGGCTGGTCGCTTGCACTGAACATCCTGGGAGCAGTTTGTGGCAGGTGAAACTGAACACTATTTGAAACATTCGCACCTGGCTCCAAGATATATGACATGCACTGACGTTCTGTATTTCTCATCTTGTGAGCAATATCAATACTGTCCTCCTTAAATTCATCCAAGCGCCCATCCCAATTCAGAACAGGTGAAGTCACAGTTTTGGTTTCTCTCGAGGAGGAAAAGGCTCCTTGAACATTTGAGCAGTTCTGATTTTTTTTTTCCACATTGATCCAGATGTGTTTTCTTTCTCTCCACGGTCCGTGATTTGTACTTCTTGCCAGCAGCTCACATTCTGTAAAACGAACATTAGAACTAAGTGTTAGAGTAGCATTTCGAAAAACAAACTCTTGCTGGGATAGCATTTATTAAGATTTTCAGTGAATGAGTATTCAAATTGAAGACTTCACTGTCTTCCTGTTGAATACCTTCAATTGGTACTGAAACAGGAGGCTTCTCACCACCTGCTATATTGACATTCACGCAACTACTGCGCAGTTGTTTGGAGAAGCTGCAACACTTAAATAAAACATTGATTGAAGGATATCAAGAAGATACTTTTAGCGTATTCCTGGATCAAATAATATTGCAATTGACACTATTTTCTTCTGACAATTGAATGCACCGTACATGCAATGAATTCTATCTGATTGCATGGCTACACATCATTTTAGTTATATGTCAGTAGAAGTTATAATGTAAAAAGCTTTAAACTGACCCCGATGTTAAACTGGTGTTTGTCAAAAAGTGCTGAGGTTGCTCAAAGCAGTTTTTAAAAAATATGTAATCCCTTAATTGTTGTTGTTTGCTCTGTGTTCCCACTCTTTAAACTGTCACCGCTCTGTGTTCCTCCTTTTTAAACAGTCACCGCTCTGTGTTCCCACTCTTTAAACTGTCACCGCTCTGTGTTCCCACTCTTTAAACTGTCACCGCTCTGTGTTCCTGCTTTTTAAACTTCTTTCCCAGTGCACTCTGAGGAAGGGGAAAAAGGGTTCAGTGTTCCATTGGAGCAATTCTTTTTCTTTGTAGCAGTAAGTTATATGGAGGGGATGGAAGTGAAGGCAGTGCAATGTACCTCCTGCAGAATGCTTGAGGTGAGGGACACCGTCAGTGTCCCTGCTGATTAGGGGCGGCACGGTAGCACAGTGGTTAGCACTGCTGCTTCACAGCTCCAGGGTCCTGGGTTCGATTCCCGGCTCGGGTCACTGTCTGTGTGGAGTTTGCACATTCTCCTCGTGTCTGCGTGGGTTTCCTCCGGGTGCTCCGGTTTCCTCCCACAGTCCAAAGATGTGCGGGTTAGGTTGATTGGCCAGGTTAAAAAAATTGCCCCTTAGAGTCCTGGGATGCGTAGGTTAGAGGGATTAGCGGGTAAAATATGTGGGGGTAGGGCCTGGGTGGGATTGTGGTCGGTGCAGACTCGATGGGCCGAATGGCCTCCTTCTGCACTGTAGGGTTTCTATGATTCTATGATTACACCTGTGGGAGGTGCACCCATCTGCAGCTCCTCCAAGACCGCGTTAGGGAGCTGGAGCTGGAGTTGGATGAGTTTAGGGTCATCAGGGAGGCAGAGAGGGCCATAGACACAAGCTTCAGGGATATAGTTGCTCCAGGGAATGAAAATAGATGGGTGACAGTGAGAGGGGCTGGGAGGAAGCAGTCGGTGCGGGGATCCCCTGTGGTCGTTCCCCTTAGCAACAAGTATTCCACTTTGGATACAGGTGAGAGGGGTGACCTACCAGTGGTAAGCCGCAGTGACCAGATCGCCAGCGCTGAGTCCGTCCCTGTGGCTCAGAAGAGAAAGGGGGAGAGCAGTAGAGCTATAGTTATTGGGGACTTGTTTGTTAGAGGGATAGATAGGAGGTTCTGTGGCAACAAGAGAGACTCACGGATGGTATGTTGCCTCCCGGATGCCAGGGTCCGTGACATCTCCGACCGTGTCTTCAGGATTCTAAAGGGGGAGGGGGAACAGTCACAAGTCGTGGTGCACGTCGGCACCAAAGACATAGGTAAGAGAGGGGACGGGGATTTAAAACAGGAATTCAGGGAGCTAGGGTGGAAGCTGAGAGCCAGGACAAAACAGGTTGTCATCTCTGGTATGTTGCCGGTGCCACGGGATAGCGAGCTGAGGAACAGGGAGAGAGTGCAGTTAAACACATGGATGCAGGGATGGTGTAGGAGGGAGGGTTTCAGCTATGTGGATAATTGGAACACTTTCTGGGGAAGGTGGGACCTGTACCAACAGGACGGGGTGCACCTGAACCAGAGGGGCACCAATATACTGGGAGGGAAATTTGCTACAGCTCTTCGGGGGAGGGGGTTTAAACTAATTTGTCAGGGGGATGGGAAAAGGAGTTGTTATCCGGAGGTCAGTGAGTGTAGTGAGGTACTGGGAAGGGTATCATGGTCAAAGGTGGGTACGAGCAGACAAGAAGGTGGGTTGAAGTGTGTCTACTTCAATGCAAGGAGCATCCGAAATAAGGTAGGTCAACTTGGGGCGTGGATTGGCACTTGGGACTACGATGTTGTGGCCATTACGGAGACATGGGTAGAACAAGGACAGGAATGGTTGTTGGAAGTTCCGGGGTATAGATGTTTCAGTAAGTGTAGGGTAGCTGGTAAAAGAGGTGGAGGAGTGGCATTGTTAATCAAGGAGCGTGTAACGGCTGCAGAAAGGCATTTCGAAGGGGATCTGCCTACAGAGGTAATATGGGCTGAGGTTAGGAATAGGAAAGGAGTGGTCACGTTGTTAGGAGTTTACCATAGGCCCCCAAATAGTAATAGAGATGTGGAGCAAGAAATTGCTAAGCAGATTATGGCTAGGTGTGGAGGTCACAGGGTAGCTGTCATGGGGGACTTTAACTTTCCAAATATTGATTGGAGCCTTTATAGGTCGAATAGTTCAGATGGGGCAGTTTTTGTGCAGTGTGTGCAGGAGGGTTTCCTGACACAATATGTGGATAAGCCGACAAGAGGTGGGGCCACATTGGATTTGGTAATGGGAAATGAACCGGGCCAAGTGTTGGATTTGGTTGTGGGAGAGCACTTTGGAGATAGTGACCACAATTTGGTGTCTTTTGTTATTGCAATGGAGAAGGAGAGGGCCATGCGGCAGGGCATAATTTACAATTGGGGGAGAGGTAATTATGATGCAATCAGGCGGGAATTAGGAAGCATAGGATGGGAACAAAAATTGTCAGGGAAAGGCACGAATGAAAAGTGGAACTTTTTCAAGGAACAAATACTGCGTGTCCTTGATAGGTATGTCCCTGCCAGGCAGAGAGGAAATGGCCGAGTGAGGGAACCATGGTTCACAAAAGAGGTGGAATGTCTTGTCAAGAGGAAGAAGGAAGCTTATGTAAGGTTGAGAAAACAAGGTTCAGTTGGCTCGATGGACGGTTACAAGTTAGCAAGAAATGAGCTGAAAAAGGGGCTTAGGAGAGCTAGGAGGGGGCATGAGAAGTCCTTGGCGGGTCGGATCAAGGAAAACCCCAAGGCTTTTTACTCTTATGTGAGGAATAAAAGAATGACCAGGGTAAGGTTGGGGCCGGTCAGGGACGGCAGTGGGAATTTGTGCATGGAGTCAGAAGAGATAGGAGAGGTGATGAAGGAATACTTTTCTTCGGTGTTCACCAAGGAGAGGGGCCATGTTTTTGAGGAAGCGAGGGTGTCACAGGCTGATAGGCTGGAGGACGTAGATGTTCGGAGGGAAGATGAACTAGCAATTTTGAATAAACTGAAAGTTGATAAGTCCCCTGGGCCTGATTAAATATATCCTAGGAGTCTTTGGGAGGCAAGGGATGAGATAGCAGAGCCTTTGGCATTGATCTTTGCGTCCTCACTGTCCACGGGGGTGGTGCCAGAGGACTGGAGAATGGCGAATGTGGTTCCTCTGTTTAAGAAAGGGAATAGAAATGACCCTGGTAATTATAGGCCGATTAGTCTTACTTCGGTGGTTGGTAAGTTGATGGAAAAGGTCCTCAGGGATAGGATTTACGACCATTTAGAAAGATGCAGCTTAATCCGGGATAGTCAGCACGGATTTGTGAAGGGCAAGTCTTGCCTCACAAATTTGATAGAATTTTTTGAGGAGGTAACTAAGTATGTAGATGAAGGTAGTGCAGTTGATGTCACATACATGGATTTTAGTAAGGCATTTAATAAAGTTGGCTTCTGAAGAAAGTAAGGATGTGTGGGATAGAGGGAAGTTTGGCCGATTGGATAGGTAACTGACTATCTAACAGAAGACAGAGGGTGGTGGTGGATGGAAAATTTTCGGACTGGAAACCGGTTACCAGCGGAGTGCCACAGGAGTGCTTGGTCCTCTGCTATTTGTCATTTTTATAAATAACTTGGAGGAGGGGGCTGAAGGGTGGATCAGTAAATTTGCTGATGACATCAAGATTGGTGGAGTAGTGGATGAGGTGGAGGGCTGTTGTAGGCTGCAAAGAGACATAGATAGGATGCAGAGCTGGGCTGAAAAATGGCAAATGGAGTTTAACCCTGACAAATGCGAGGTGATTCATTTTAGTTGGACAAATTTAAATGTGGATTACAGGGTCAAAGGTAGGGTTCTGAAGAATGTGGAGGAACAAAGAGATCTTGGGGTTCATATCCATAGATCTCTGAAGGTTGCCACTCAAGTGGATAGAGCCGTGAAGAAGGCCTATAGTGTGTTGGCATTCATTAACAGGGGGTTTGAGTTTAAGAGCCGTGGGGTTATGCTGCAACTGTACAGGACCTTGGTGAGACCACATTTGGAATATTGTGTGCAGTTCTGGTCACCTCACCATAAGAAGGATGTGGAGACACTGGAAAGAGTGCAAAGGAGATTTACCAGGATGCTGCCTGGTTTGGAGGGTAGGTCTTATGAGGAAAAGTTGAGGGAACTTGGGCTTTTCTCTTTGGAGCGGAGGAGGTTGAGAGGAGACTTGATAGAGGTTTATAAGATGATGAGGGGGATAGATAGAGTGAACGTTCAAAGACTATTTCCTCGGGTGAATGGAGTGGTAACTAGGGGGCATAACGATCGAGTTCATGGTGGGAGATAGAGGAAGGATGTCCGAGGTAGGTTTTTTACTCAGAGAGTGGTTGGGGTGTGGAATGGACTGCCTGCAGTGATAGTAGAGTCAGAAACTTTAGGAACATTTAAGAAGCTATTGGATAGGCACATGGAGTATTTCGGGATGCTAGGGAGGAAATAGCTTGATCTGGGTTTCAGACAAAGCTCGGCACAACAACATGGGCCAAAGGGCCTGTTCTGTGCTGTACTGTTCTATGTTCTTAATGGGATGCTGGAGTCACTCACAAGGTCAGCACTTGATATCCATCCCTAATTGCCCCGGAAACGAATGGCTTGCCTGATCATTTCAGATAGAAAGTCAGAGTCAACCACCATCTTGTCTGGTCTGAAGCCATATGTCAGTGCAAGGATAGCAAATTCCTTCATTAAACAACATTAGTGAAATCCATGGGCTTTAACGACAATCGTTAATAACACCGCTGTCACCATGGCTGAGGCTTGGCTTATTTCAAATGCATCAATTGAATTCAATTTATATTCCTCCAGTCCTGTGCTAGCATTTGATCCCACATCCCAAAAGCATGAGATTGAGTCCCTGAATTATATGCTTAGCGACATTAACACTGCCCCACCATCTCACACCCGCCCGCAGTGAAACCCTGCCCACCCAATTTCGGCTAATCATAATCTTCTGTACATCAATCACGCCACCCCTCATCCTCCTCAGTTCAAAAGAAACAATCCTCGCCTGTTAAACATTTCCTCATGGCAATGTTCAATGTCAGGCGACTTTCTTGTGAGACTCCTCTGCACTCTCCCCACAGTAATCGCATCCTTCATGTAATGCAGCGGCTGAAATTGTACAGACGACTCCAGCTGTGGTCCAACTAGTATTTGATACATTTCTATCAGTGTATCCCTTCTTTTTTTTATTCAATACTTCGTCCAATAGAGGAACACGTTCCATATACTTTCTTCACCACCTTATTCACCTCTCTTGCCAACTTCAGGGATATGTGGACATGCAGTCCGATGTCTCTCAATTCTGCCACCCCTCCAAACGGTGTCCCATTTATTATGAATTCCCCTGTTTTGCGTCCCCTCCTCAAATGCATTACCCCACACTTCTCTCAATTTAATTACGTTTACCACTTTATCGCCCAATCAACTAATGCATTGATGTTATTCCAGGAACAACAATTTACCTTTTTACTATCAACTACATGGTCAATTTTGGTGCCACATACTAATTTCCCAATCATGTCACCCACAATTAATACCAATGGATTAACGTAAATTAAACACAAAATGGAACCAAACTCAGTCATGGAACGCAACTGGACACTTAATTCCATTCGCAAAAACATCCATTCACCCTTTGTTTCCTGTCGTTGAGCCATGTTTTGATCCAACTCGCCACAAGCACCTATATCTTCTGGGCTTTTACTTTTCTGACCAACCTGCCATAAAGAAGCTTCTCAAATCACGTACTCCCGTATACTGCGTAACCCCCATTCGTCCTCCCTGTTACTCCCATGGAAAAGGTTAATTAAATTAGTAAGACATGACCTTCCCCTAAGAAAACCGTGCTGACTCTCCCTGATAAATCTGTTAATTTCTACCTCACACCTGTCTCTCAGAATTTATTTGAAGTCAGGATGACAGAGCTATAATATTTTGGCCCTTCCCTTGTTGGTCGTTAGTGGTGATTGGAAAATGATCCTCCTTGCATCTACTCTTCCATCCCTGGATTTGTTTAACAGTCTGGGATACCATTCATCTGAACATGGTGTTTTGTCCACCTTCAGAAATGTCAGCTACTCCAGAACTTCCTCTCTATATAACCATGCTTATTTTATCAAATATTTGACTCTCTTCCTCTTTAACTAGAATATCTGCATTGTCCTGCTCTTCAGTGAAGACACATACAAAGCAATCATTGAGAGTCATGCCCACATCTACAGAATCGGCCCACAATTTATTATGTACATCTATGATAGGCCCTGGCATTGGTTTAGTCTTGTTTTGAACTTTATATCCTGGTAAAACACCTTTGGGTTTTTTTTCTTGCACTTGTTTGCCAATCCTTTTTTTATGTCCTCTCTTTTGTTTTCCTAATTTCATTATTTTTAACTTCACTACTGCAGTTTATATACTCCTCTAGGCTTTTGATACTCTCATTAGATTTCTTTTTCTGCTTTAGCTTACTGGATAACCAGCGAGCACTAGATTTGACAATACAGTTTATTTAATGCTGGGACATGTCCACAATGCACCTCCAGAATCTAACTTTCCCTGTACCTATTTAAGAATAATCCATTCTGGTTTGATAGAGACTGCATATATCTGGGGAAATTTAATGAATGTTAAATGCATTTAATGCACACTTCAACAATATGTTGAAAATTGTATGTTAAATTATGCTTTATTATTTAATGTTGAATGTAATAACATTGAGAATAGTAAATTAATAGTGGTAAATATAATTTTAGCTATTTCTGTCATCAATGCTGGACTTCAGAATGATTTGAGATCAGCTCATTCATGATGGCGATTATATCATTCTTTAATATTGTAGGTTCACCCATTGGAGATCTGCTGATGAATGATGACGTTTGAGAACATGCCTAGGTAGTCTTTATTGATGGAGTCTGAACACATTTATGGTTGATTTCTTAGTGATGGTGGTGGAAGCCATTTGAGATTGTTTTGTTAATGTCCTGGACTAATATTTGAATCCTCGAGCTATAGAGATTTCCTGATCTTTGTTTCATAACAACTATTACGGTTGGGTTTTAGATTGCTTAATGTTTATTTTCTAAAGTTACTGTCTACAACCACTTGAATGTCTTACGAATTAAAACGATTGAGCTTATCTGTGTCAATCACATTGCTCAGCAGGTCTGGTAGAATCAGTGAAGACAGAAACAGATTACCTTCATCTCCAAAGAAGCGATGCATGGTCTGGAAACTGTAGCTCTGTTTCTCTCTCCACAGGTCTGGCAGCATCTGTGAGGAGAGAGGTTTAAGGCATACAGCCCACGTGGCTTTTCTCCAGAGCTGAATGTTAACTTTGTAAACTTAACTCTGTTTCTCTCTTCTTTCACATGCTACCAGACCTGCTGTGTGTTTCCAGCATTTTTTGTTTTTATTTAATTTCAGATTTCCAGCATCCACAGAATTTTGGACTTTGATATGAAGGAGTAGTGCAAGTGTTAACCATGACAAAATGATGGGAAGGCTTAGTCTGATGTGAAAACAATTTGAATTCTGTTAATAATGTTACAACTGATATACATTCACATATACCTTGCAGCCTGCTGATAGAATATATAGTTAGTTCTGATCAAAATGTTAGTGAAGATAGTTTGGTAAACTTAGACAACATGAATGAACCTTATGATTTATTTAAATGTAAGACTTGTTTGGATATTTATGATAGATTTGAACACAGAGTTTAGCTGTGGAGAGCCACTTACCAGATGGGAATCTGAGAAGCTTTCTTTTAAGACTCATCAGGAATCTTCCCGTATGAAAGGTGGCTCCGCTGTCAAACCAGAATCCAAATCAAATGTTGAAAGAAAGATGATGCTTTGCCCTCGATAGTGTGCGGCACCTTGCCCACCCCCACTGCGTTTTTGAAAAAGAGTAGATGTAAACGAATTAAATTCAGGTCAATCAAGTACCTGTTCTATATCTCATAAAAGTTGCACCCTCTTCTCACCTAATAAACTGATAATGTTACATAAATATGTGATATTGCCCGTTATATACACAAAACTTTCTGACATGTAGACATTATTACATACATCAAATTGAATACGGATTTTACTGTAGTGAATTCCATGCCAGGGACCAGCTGAATCTCTCCATAGTGGAAGTGAAGGGGGAGGGTGGTGGGGTGTGAGGTGTGGCTGGGGGGGCGGGAGGGGAGAGGGGTAGTTACTGATGCTGTGGCTGGATTGAGGATCACTCCAGCCACAGTTCACGGGAGGGTGGATTCCCAGGTTCTCAGCAGTTAGAGATAATCAGCCCGTGTGAGTGTGTTAGCAGCTTACCGATCTGCATGTTGTGTTCATCCTGAAGTGCTGGTACCGACAGCGGTTTGTTATCAAACATTTATTAGGCAGGAAACACCTCATATTCTGTTACAATAAACCTTATTCAGTTAGAGGAACCCAAGTTCCCAGCACTAATTAACTTACTCCATTAGCTCGGGACATGTGGTTAGAAATGTGGCCTTTGTTCGCTGTATAAAGGGTTAACCTCGCATCAATGTGAAATGATCTAGCTGCCTGGAAGTATACCTGCAATGGCAAGGAGCTTGATGAGCTCTAAAATACCTCGGTGTAAATGAACAACCTCCAATCACTTCATGGGCATTGAAAATACCAGCGTGCACTTTATCGAGTAAAATACCACCATCACCTCCTTAAGGGCAACTAAGATTAGAAAATAAATACTGACCCAGCCATTGTCGCCATCGTCTCGGAAAATAATATTGATAAAATTCCGAGACCCTTCACAGAATCTGTATCTAATGCAATTTGAGGTGGAATCGCATAAGGAGATATGACAGAAGCTGTCAACGCCCAGTCAAAAGAAATTAGAGTTACGGACCTTAAGCTGAGATGCGATGAAGTTTAAGCCGGGTAACTGCAGGTAAATACAAGCATAGTTTCGCATGAGTCACAATGTTTTACAGAACAGAAAGTGGCCCTTTGTCCCATCATGTCTGCACTGGCCATAAAGCACCTATCTATTCTAATCCTATTTTCCAGCACTTGACCCGTATCATTGTATGCTATGGCATTTTAAGTGCACATGTCAGTACTTCTTAAATGTTGTGAGGATTCCTGCCTCCACTACCCCTTTACAGACAGTGAGTTCCAGATTTCCTGCACACTCTTGGTGATTTTACTTCTCAAGTCCATTCTGATTCTACAAGAGGAGAGGCTGTACTTGATCTGACATTGACCAATGAACCTGGACAGGTGTCAGATCTCTCAGTGGGAGAGCATCTTGGGGATAGCGATCATAACTCTATCTCCTTTAGGCTTGCATTGGAAAAAGAGAGGATCAGGCAAGCTAGGAAAGTGTTTATATGGAGTAAGGGGAAATATGAAGACATTAGACAGCAAATTAGAGGAGTAAATTGGAAGGAGGTATTCTCGGGGAAATGTACTGAAGAGAGGTGGCAGTTTTTCAAGGAATTTCTGTCGAGAGTTATACAGGACAATGTTCCGAGCAGACAGGGAGGTGTTGGTCGGTTAAAGGAACCGTGGTGCACAAAAGCTGTGCGGGACCTAGTCGAGAAGGAAAGGAAAGTGTACAAAAGGCTCAGAGAGCTTGGCGAAGATAGGGATTTAGAAGAGTATACGGCTTGTCGGAAGGGACTAAAAAAGGAAATTAGGAGAGCCAGAAGGGGTCACGAGAAGGCACTGGCAGGTAGGATTAAGGAGAACCCTATGGCGTTCTATAAATATGTGAAGAGTAAAAGGATGAGACGTGAAGGAATAGGGCCTATAAAAGGTGAAGGCGGGAAAGTCTGTACGGAACCAGTAGAAATGGCAGAGGTGCTCAATGAGTATTTTGCCTCGGTTTTCACAGAGGAGAAAGACCTGGGTGAATGTACTGCGGGCGTGCGGTGGACTGAAAAGATTGAGTATGTGGACTTTAAGAAAGAGGTTGTGCTGGAATCATTGAATGGCATCAAGATAGATAAGTCGCCGGGTCCGGATGGGATGTACCCCAGGTTACTGTGGGAGGCGAGGGAAGAGATCGCAGAGCCTCTGGCGATGATCTTTGCGTCGTCGATGGAGACGGGAGAGGTGCCGGAGGATTGGAGGATTGTGGATGTGGTTCCTATTTTCAAGAAGGGGAATAGGGATAGCCCAGGTAATTACCGACCGGTGAGTCTAACCTCAGTGGTTGGTAAACTGATGGAGAAGATCCTGAGGGACAGGATATATGAGCATTTAGAGAGGTTTAGTATGCTCAAGAATACTCAGCATGGCTTTGTCAAGGGCAGATCGTGCCTTACGAGCCTGGTGGTGTTCTTCGAAAATGTGACTAAACACATTGACGAAGGGAAGGAGGTAGATGTGGTTTATATGGATTTTAGCAAGGCGTTCGATAAGGTCCCCCATGCAAGGCTTCGAGAAAAAGTGAGAGGGCATGGGATCCAAGGGGCTGCTGCCCGGTGGATCCAAAACTGGCTTGCCCAAAGGCAGCATAGAGTGGGTATAGATGGGTCTTTTTCTAAATGGAGGTTGTTCTTCAGTGGTGTGCCCCAGGGATCTGTTCTGGGACCTTTGCTGTTTGTCATTTCCATAAATATACTCTTATGTGAGGAATAAAAGAATGACCAGGGTGAGGTTAGGGCCGGTCAAGGACAGTAGTGGGAACTTGTGTATGGAGTCAGTAGAGAGAGGCGAGGTGATGAATGAATACTTTTCTTCAGTGTTCACCAAGGAAAGGGGCCATGTTTTTGAGGAAGAGAAGGTGTTACAGGCTAATAGGCTGGAGGAAATAGATGTTCGGAGGGAGGATGTCCTGGCAGTTTTGAATAAACTGAATGTCGATACGTCCCCTGGGCCTGATGAAACATATCCTAGGATTCTTTGGGAGGCAAGGGATGAGATTGCAGAGCCTTTAGCTTTGATCTTTGGGTCCTCACTGTCCACGGGGATGGTGCCAGAGGACTGGAGAGTGGCGAATGTTGTTCCTCTGTTTAAGAAAGGGAATAGAAATGACCCTGGTAATTATAGACCGGTTAGTCTTACTTCGGTGGTTGGTAAATTGATGGAAAAGGTCCTTAGGGATGGGATTTACGATCATTTAGAAAGATGCGGATTAATCCGGGATAGTCAGCACGGATTCGTGAAGGGCAAGTCGTGCCTCACAAATTTGATTGAATTTTTTGAGGAGGTAACTAAGTGTGTTGATGAAGGTAGGGCAGTTGATGTCATATACATGGATTTTAGTAAGGCGTTTGATAAGGTCCCCCATGGTCGGCTTATGATGAAAGTAAGGAGGTGTGGGAAAGAGGGAAAGTTGGCAGATTGGACAGGTAACTGGCTAT
This sequence comes from Mustelus asterias, assembly GCF_964213995.1. Taxonomy (NCBI): domain Eukaryota; kingdom Metazoa; phylum Chordata; class Chondrichthyes; order Carcharhiniformes; family Triakidae; genus Mustelus; species Mustelus asterias. The sequence continues at coordinate 95,113,426 of NC_135816.1, forward strand.
CTGATCGAAGACACAGGGTGGTGGTGGATGGAAAATGTTTGGACTGGAGGCAGGTTGCTAGCGGAGTGCCACAGGGATCAGTGCTTGGTCCTCTGCTCTTTGTGATTTTTATTAATGACTTAGAGGAGGGGGCTGAAGGGTGGATCAGTATAAATTTGCTGATGACACCAAGATTGGTGGAGTAGTGGATGAGGTGGAGGGCTGTTGTAGGCTGCAAAGAGACATAGATAGGATGCAAAGCTGGGCTGAAAAGTGGCAAATGGAGTTTAACCCTGATAAATGTGAGGTGATTCATTTTGGTAGGACTAATTTAAATGTGGATTACAGGGTCAAAGGTAGGGTTCTGAAGACTGTGGAGGAACAGAGAGATCTTGGGGTCCATATCCACAGATCTCCAAAGGTTGCCACTCAAGTGGATAGAGCTGTGAAGAAGGCCTATAGTGTGTTAGCTTTTATTAATAGGGGGTTGGAGTTTAAGAGCCGTGGGGTTATGCTGCAACTGTACAGGACCTTGGTGAGACCACATTTGGAATATTGTGTGCAGTTCTGGTCACCTCACTATAAGAAGGATGTGGAAGTGCTGGAAAGAGTGCAGAGGAGATTTACCAGGATGCTGCCTGGTTTGGAGGGTAGGTCTTATGAGGAAAGGTTGAGGGAGCTAGGGCTGTTCTCTCTGGAGCGGAGGAGGCTGAGGGGAGACTTAATAGAGGTTTATAAAATGATGAAGGGGATAGATAGAGTGAACGTTCAAAGACTATTTCCTCGGGTGGAAGGAGCTATTACAAGGGGGCATAACTATAGGGTTCATGGTGGGAGATATAGGAAGGATATCAGAGCTAGTTTCTTTACGCAGAGAGTGGTTGGGGTGTGGAATGGACTGCCTGCAGTGATAGTGGAGTCAGACACTTTAGGAACATTTAAGCGGTTATTGGATAGGCACATGGAGCACACCAGGATGATAGGGCGTGGGATAGCTTGATCTTGGTTAAAGCTCGGCACAACATCGTGGGCTGAAGGGCCTGTTCTGTGCTGTACTGTTCTATGTTCTATAAATGACCTGGATGAGGAAGCGGAGGGATGGGTTGGTAAGTTTGCCGACGACACGAAGGTTGGTGGGGTTGTGGATAGTCTGGAGGGATGTCAGAAGTTACAGAGGGACATAGATAGGATGCAAGACTAGGCGGATAAGTGGCAGATGGACTTCAACCCAGATAAATGCGTCGTGGTCCGTTTTGGTAGGTCAAATGGGATGAAGGAGTACAATATAAAGGGAAAGACTCTTCGTACTGTAGAGGATCAGAAGGATCTTGGGGTCCGGGTCCATCAGACTCTGAAATCGGCCCCGCAGGTGGAGGAGGTGGTTAAGAAGGCGTATTGAGGAATTGAGTTTCGGAGTCCGGGGTAATGATGCAACTATATAAGACCCTCGTCAGACCCCACTTGGAGTACTGTGCTCAGTTCTGGTCGCCTCACTATAGGAAGGATGTGGAAAAGATTGAAAGGGTGCAGAGGAGATTTACAAGGATGTTGCCTGAATTGAGTGGCATGCCTTATGAGGATAGGCTGAGGGAGCTCGGTCTTTTCTCTTTGGAGAGACGAAGGATGAGAGGAGACCTAGTAGAGGTGTATAAGATGTTGAGAGGCATAGATCGGGTGGACTCTCAGAGGTTTTTTCCCAGGGTGGAAATGTCTGCTACGAGAGGACACAGGTTTAGGGTGCTGGGGGGTAGATACAGGGGAGATGTTAGGGGTAAGTTTTTCACACAGAGGGTGGTGGGCGAGTGGAATCAGCTGCCGTCAGTGGTGGTGGAGGCGAACTCAATAAGGTCTTTTAAGAAACTACTGGATGAGTACATGGAGCTTAATAGGATGGAGGGTTATAGGTAGGTCTAGAAGGTAGGGATGTGTTCGGCACAACTTGTGGGCCGAAGGGCCTGTTTGTGCTGTAGTTTTTCTATGTTTCTATGACTCCCCTGCCCCCCATCCCCTCCCCCCACAACCCCGGTTATTGAGCCATCTCCTCAGGGGAAAGTAATTTTTCACATCCACCCCGCCCCTCATAATTTTGCACAACCCGATATGTTCCTCCTCAGCCCTCTGAGCTCAGGTACATTGAAGCTCCAAGGGACATCAAGCAGAAAAAAATATTCGTGGAAGCTTGTTCAGAGAAATCGTGGATTATTATTTCCGCAGCAGATCAGCTGAGTATTGAAAGAGGCGCAGTTATGGAGACCGGGGTGTTGCAGCTTAGACAGAACTGGTTGAGTTCTTTGAAAATGTGACCAAACACATTGACGAAGGAAGAGCGGTGGATGTGGTCTATATGGACTTCAGCAAGGCGTTCGATAAGGTCCCCCATGCAAGACTTCTTGAGAAAGTGAGAGGGCATGGGATCCAAGGGGCTGTTGCCTTGTGGATCCAGAACTGGCTTGCCTGCAGAAGGCAGAGAGTGGCTGTGGAGGGGTCTTTCTCTGCATGGAGGTCAGTGACCAGTGGAGTGCCCCAGGGATCTGTTCTGGGACCCTTGCTGTTTGTCATTTTCATAAATGACCTGGATGAGGAAGTGGAGGGATGGGTTGGTAAGTTTGCTGATGACACCAAGGTACGTGGTGTTGTGGATAGTTTGGAGGGATGTCAGAAGTTGCAGCGAGACATAGATAGAATGCAAGACTGGGCGGAGAAGTGGCAGATGGACTTCAACCCGGATAAGTGTGTGGTGATCCATTTTGGCAGATCCAATGGGATGAAGCAGCAGTATAATATGAAGGGTACCATTCTTAGCAGTGTAGAGGATCAGAAGGACCTTGGGGTCCGGGTCCATAGGACTCTTAAATCGGCCTCGCAGGTGGAGGATGCGGTCAAGAAGGCGTACGGCGTACTGGCCTTCATTAATCGAGGGATTGAGTTTAGGAGTCGGGAGATAATGCTGCAGCTTTATAGGACCCTGGTTAGACCCCACTTGGAGTACTACACGCAGTTCTGGTCACCTCATTACAGGAAAGATGTTGAAGCCATTGAAAGGGTGCAGAGGAGATTTACAAGGATGTTGCCTGGATTGGGGGGGCATGCCTTATGAGGATAGGTTGAGGGAGCTTGGTCTCTTCTCCCTGGAGAGACGAAGGATGAGAGGTGACCTGATAGAGGTTTACAAGATGTTGAGAGGTCTGGATAGGGTAGACTCTCAGAGGCTATTTCCAAGGGCTGAAATGGTTGCTACGAGAGGACACAGGTTTAAGGTGCTGGGGGGTAGGCACAGAGGAGATGTCAGGGGTAAGTTTTTCACTCAGAGGGTGGTGGGTGAGTGGAATCGGCTGACGTCGGTGGTGGTGGAGGCAAACTCGTTGGGGTCTTTTAAGAGACTTCTGGATGAGTACATGGGATTTAATGGGATTGAGGGCTATAGATAGGACTAGAGGTGGGGATGTGATCGGCGCAACTTGTGGGCCGAAGGGCCTGTTTGTGCTGTGGCTTTCTATGTTCTATGTTCTATAACACTGGCGGAATAGTTATATCCGTAAGGGCACAGCAAGCTTCAGGTAAGGGAAAGGCTTCCGGTCCAGGGGTACATTTGCGGACAGTTTTAGACTGAATGTGGACTGAAGCCAAGGAAGGGACTGAGGAGCAGGGACAACATCGGAGTCAGAAATAAACGAAGAAAGCATACTTAATTTACCTTCATTCATCAACGTTGTGTGCGCCGATATTCCGAGCTCCTTCGTTACATTGGAATCAAATAGAAGTCGCTCGCTTTTCTTTTGTAACTAACAGCGGACTGTGAAGTCGAACTGCTTTGGAGCTGTGGAATTCATAGCTCGGTATGAAATTTGACGCCGGTTTTAAGGGCGCAGTTGAGCTGAAACATTCCTCATTCGCTTTAGGCAGGGAGCAGCAGAAAGCAAGTCGAACCGGTTCCACAATGAGCTGAACGTTCACCTGGATCAGAATTGGTTCTAAGTTTTACTTCTTCCAGAGTCTTTCAGGAAATAGGGGCAGATTTTTTAAAAATTACATTTCCAGCGGAGACAGAATTTTTATTGTGCCCCATTGATTTGCTGAACTTCGCTCAGCCTGAGCTGAGGGAAGGCTGCATCTACATTCGAGAATATTAACCATGTAGAATCCCTGCAATGGAGAAGGAAGCCATTTGGCCCATCGAGTCTGCACCGACTACAATCCTACCCAGGCCCCATAACCCCATTCATTTACCCTAGCTGGTCCCCCTGACACTGTGGTCAATTTAGTATGGCCAATTCACCTAACCCGCACATCCTTGGACTGTGGGAGGCAACAGGAGCAGACAAGGAGAGAACATGCAAATTCTACACAGTTCATCCAAGACCGGAATAGAACCCGGGTCCCTGCCACGAACCACTGTGCAACTGTACCCTCTTTGTGGTGATATTTTGGAGGGACGGAATGCAGTCCCATATTTCCGGTCTAAAGTCTGCTTTTAATTTCTTTTTAATATTAAACGTCTGCGTGAGCCAGCGACAGAGCCTGAAGGAGGGATCCGAAATACCTTCCAAATATTTGTCTAAAAACGAACTTTGAAGTTCATTTGCTCTTTTGTTTGAACCTATCGTCGATTTACACTGAGAGTTTACAATTATAACAACACAATATTTAACAGAGAGCGTCCATCTCTGAAATTGCACTTTTAAATGGATAAGCGTGAATCCAAAAACTAGCTTATCTACATGGAATGAGATAGCAGTGTGACTACATTTCTGGGCAGGATGAATAACTCAGGCACCTTACGGTAACTTTTCCAGTCCCTCCTGCTAAAGAAATGTTGTCAATCATGCGAGTCATGATGTGGAGATGCCGGCCTTGGACTGGGGTAAGCACAGTAAGAAGTCTCACAACACCAAGTTAAAGTCCAACAGGTTTATTTGGCACCAGCTTTCGGAGTCTCAGGCTCCTTCATGAGGACTTGTGTTCACATTCTCGCATTCCAATCATTATCTTGTAAATTGAGTTTGTGTCTCAATGTGACCTGTTTGTGAACACAACTCCTCACTCACCTGATGAAGGAACCTGAGAATCCGAAAGCTAGTGCCAAATAAACCTGTTGGACGTTAACCTGGTGTTGTGAGACTTCTTATCATGTGAGTGTCAGCTGGATGAGAACCGTTTGTCAGACAGAAAGTTTGATCCTGTCCATTAGGCAAAGCAATCCTTGGTCAGCCTTGCCTGTATTTGATATCAGACATAAACATGAAGAAGCTTCTTAACTGCACTTCAATAAAGTTTTATATAACCATACATTTGACAACAAAGTGTTTCATCGCCACTTTCTCAAACACAATTCGGAACGGTTGTTAAATAACTCACTCATCTGATGACGGTTTTAAAAAATAAGACATCATAGAACATAGAACATAGAACATTACAGCGCAGAACAGGCCCTTCGGCCCACGATGTTGCACCGACCAGTTAAAAAAAAAAACTGTGACCCTCCAACCTAAACCAATTTCTTTTCGTCCATGAACCTATCTACGGATCTCTTAAACGCCCCCAAACTAGGCGCATTTACTACTGATGCTGGCAGGGCATTCCAATCCCTCACCACCCTCTGGGTAAAGAACCTACCCCTGACATCGGTTCTATAACTACCCCCCCTCAATTTAAAGCCATGCCCCCTCGTGCTGGATTTCTCCATCAGAGGAAAAAGGCTATCACTATCCACCCTATCTAAACCTCTAATCATCTTATATGTTTCAATAAGATCCCCTCTTAGCCGCCGCCTTTCCAGCGAAAACAATCCCAAATCCCTCAGCCTCTCCTCATAGGATCTCCCCTCCATACCAGGCAACATCCTGGTAAACCTCCTCTGCACCCTCTCCAAAGCCTCCACATCCTTCCTGTAATGTGGGGACCAGAACTGCACACAGTACTCCAAGTGCGGCCGCACCAGAGTTGTGTACAGTTGCAACATAACGCTACGACTCCTAAATTCAATCCCCCTACCAATAAACGCCAAGACACCATATGCCTTCTTAACAACCTTATCTACTTGATTCCCAACTTTCAGGGATCTATGCACACATACACCTAGATCCCTCTGCTCCTCCACACTATTCAAAGTCCTCCCGTTAGCCCTATACTCAACACATCTGTTATTCCTACCAAAGTGAATTACCTCACACTTCTCCGCATTAAACTCCATCCGCCACCTCTCGGCCCAACTTTGCAACCTGTCTAAGTCTTCCTGCAAACTACGACACCCTTCCTCACTGTCTACCACACCACCGACTTTGGTGTCATCAGCAAATTTGCTAATCCACCCAACTATACCCTCATCCAGATCATTAATAAATATTACAAACAGCAGTGGCCCCAAAACAGATCCCTGAGGTACACCACTTGTAACCGCACTCCATGATGAATATTTACTATCAACCACCACCCTCTGTTTCCTATCCGCTAGCCAATTCCTGATCCAATTTCCTAGATCACCCCCAATCCCATACATCTGCATTTTCTGCAGAAGCCTACCATGGTGAACCTTATCAAACGCCTTACTAAAATCCATATATACCACGTCCACTGCCTTGCCCCCATCCACCTCCTTGGTCACTTTCTCAAAAAACTCAATAAGGTTAGTAAGGCACGACCTACCTGCCACAAAACCATGCTGACTATCACCTATCAATTCATTACTCTCCAAATAACTATAAATCCTATCCCTTATAATTTTTTCCAACATCTTGCCGACAACAGAAGTGAGACTCACCGGTCTATAATTCCCGGGGAAGTCTCTGTTCCCCTTCTTAAACAATGGGACAACATTCGCTAACCTCCAATCTTCTGGTACTATACCAGAGGCCAACGACGACCTGAAGATCAGAGCCAGAGGCTCTGCAATCACTTCTCTTGCCTCCCAGAGAATCCTTGGATAAATCCCATCCGGACCAGGGGATTTATCTATTTTCAGACCCTCCAGAATATCCTGCACATCCTCCTTATCAACTGTAATACTGTCTATTCTACTCCCTTGCAACCCAGTGTCCTCCTCAGCTATATTCATGCCCCCTTGCGTGAACACCGAAGAGAAATATTGGTTCAATGCTTCACCAATCTCCTCCGGTTCCACACATAACTTCCCTCTGCCATCTATAACTGGCCCTAAACTTGCCCTAACCAACCTTCTGTTCTTGACATACCTATAGAACGCCTTAGGATTCTCTTTAACCCTATCCGCCAAAGTCTTCTCATGTCCCCTTTTAGCCCTTCTAAGCTCGCTCTTCAACTCCCTCTTAGCCAATCTAAAGCTTTCTAGTGCACTACCCGAGTGCTCACGTCTCATCCGAACATAAGCCTCCTTTTTCTTTTTAACCAACAAAGAAACTTTTTTGGTGCACCACGGTTCCCTAGCCCTACCAATTCCTCCTTGCCTGACAGGGACATACCTATCACAGACTCGCAGTAGCTGCTCCTTGAAAAAACTCCACATGTCGGACGTTCCCAGTCCCTGTAATCTCCTAGTCCAACCTATGTTTCCTAATTCTCTCCTAATAGCCTCATAATTACCCTTCCCCCAGCTAAAACCACTGGCCCGAGGTTCATGCCTATCCCTTTCCATCACTAAGGTGAACGTAACCGAATTGTGGTCACTATCACCAAAATGCACACCAACTTCCAAGTCTAGCACCTGGTCTGGCTCATTTCCCAGCACCAGATCCAATATAGCCTCACCTCTAGTTGGCCTGTCTACATACTGAGTCAAAAAACCTTCCTGCACGCTTTGAACAAAAACTGACCCCTCTAACGAGCTAGAGCTATAACAATTCCAGTCAATATTAGTCAAGTTAAAATCCCCCATAACAATTGCCCGATTACTTTCACTCCTAAGCAGGATTGACTCCGCAATCCTTTCCTCAACCTCTCTAGAACTTTTAGGAGGTCTATAAAAGACTCCCAACAGGGTGACCTCTCCTCTCCTATTTCTAATCTCCGCCCATACTACCTCAACAGATAAGTCCTCATCAAACCTCCTCTCTGACACTGTGATACAATCTCTGACCAATAATGCTACCCCTCCCCCTCTTCTACCTCCTTCCCTACTTCGACTAAAACATTTGAACCCCGGGACCTGCAGCATCCATTCCTGCCCCTGCTCTATCCATGTCTCTGAAATAGCCACAACATCGAAGTCCCAGGTACTGATCCACGCTGCAAGTTCACCCACTTTATTGCGAATACTCCTGGCATTGAAGTATACACATTTCAAACCCTGCTCCACCCCACCTCTGCAATGCCGTGCATTGCAGTCCCCATCCATGCATCCCTCACTTTCAGCCCCACTACTCAGGATCCCTCCCCCCCCCCAAATCAGTTTAAACCTCCCTGCATGGCCTTAGCAAATTTACCCCCCAGGATATTGGTCCCCTTCTGATTAAGGTGTAGACCATCCTTCTCATAGAGGTCACACCTTCCCCAGTACGAGCCCCAATTGCTTAAGTACCTGAACCCCTCCCTCCTGCACCATCCCCTCAGCCATGAATTCAAACCTTCCCTCTCCCTATTCCTCTCTAAACTATCCCGTGGTACAGGCAAGAGTCCAGAGATAACCACTCTGTCAGTCTTGGCCTTTAGTTTCCACCCCAACTCCATAAATCCCTGCCTAATATCCCCTTCCCCTATCCTCCCTATGTCGTGTGTCCCCACATGTACAATAACTTGTGGTTTATCTCCCTCCCCCCTAAGAGTCCTGAATACCCTGTCAGACACATCCCGGACCCCAGCCCCTGGTAGGCAACACACCAACCCTGAGTCCCTACCTTTAGTTCCGACCCTCCTATCTGTCCCCTTAATTGTGGAGTCCCCAATCACAAGGCCCAGTCTTTTACAGCCCCTAACCACCTGAGCTTTCTCACTCGGCTCACCCCCAGAGATCTGCTCTCTATGCTCAGTTGATTCCTCCTCAACTGTAGCCTCCAGCACCGAAAACCTATTATGGAGGGGAACCGCCCCAGGGGATTGTCTTCCCGATTGCTTCTTACCCCTCCTCCTGGCATTGACCCAAGCCTCATTTCTAGGAGTTACTATTTCTCTATAACTCCTATCAACTTCCACCTCCGCCTCCCGAATTATGCGGAGTTCCTCTACCTCCCCCTCCAGCTCCTTTACACGCTCCTCCAGAAGCTGCAATCTAATGCACTTCTTACAACTAAAATCTCCTGAAACACTACTGGATTTCCTCACCACATACATCCCACAGGAGATGCAGCATACTGCCTGAACTGCCATCCCTGAAGCCATTACCAGCAAGAAAAAAAGAAAACAAAAAACTTCCCCACACTTATAATTAGGTTAGAGGAGGATGGAATGGTGGGATCCTCTACCAGTGTAGAGGATCGGGTATCTCCTCTGCACCAATTTATAGGGCTAGGGGCCCGAGAGAAAAAAAAAAACTACTACTGAGGGGGAACCACCCAGGTAACTGACTTTTAAAGTTAAAATAAAAACCCTTCCCAGACTCCTTTGCTGCCCACTTCTAGTTTTCACTTTAAACTTGAAAAACTGCTGTTAAAGTAAAGGCCAAAAAAATACACACACTAGCTGACTAATTAAATAAATAAACAATTCAATTAATCCAATTAATCTCTTACCAGCACTGCTGCTTTTCAATCACCCCTCTCAGCTTGCTCCAGTGGATCAATGAGGTAAGTATCATGCAAATTTAGTCTTTAAATGACAGCATGAGATGCAAAGCTTGATGTAAAAATGCCTGCTGATGTTTGTACGTTTGCCAAAATTTATTAAGTAAAGCTCATGTCCTTCAAACTGTGAAAATTGGGCCATCGCCAGTTTATCCAGTTGCCAGTCTAAAGTCTGAAACGTTATGAATTGAATCGGTACTGGGGGCCTCAACTATTTACCATTTATATAGACGATCTGGAGGAGGGGACTGAGTGTAGGGTAACAAAGTTTGCAGACGACACAAAGATAAGTGGAAAAGTGAATCGTGTGGAGGGCGTAGAAGGTCTGCAGAGAGATTTGGACAGGCTGAGTGAGTGGGCGAGGATCTGGCAGATGGAGTATAACGTTAACAAATGCAAGGTTATTCACTTTGGAAGAAATAATAGCAAATTGGATTATTATCTAAATGGAAAGAAATTACAACATGCTGCTGTGCAGAGGGACCTGGGCGTCCTTGTGCATGAGACGCAAAAACCCAGTCTGCAGGTGCAACAGGTGATCAAGAAGGCAAATGGGATGTTGGCCTATATCGCAAGGGGGATAGAATATAAAAGCAGAGATGTCTTGCTGCATCTGTACAGGGCATTGGTGAGGCCGCAGCTGGAATACTGTGTGCAGTATTGGTCCCCCTATTTGCGGAAGGATATATTGGCCTTGGAGGGAGTGCAGAGAAGGTTCACCAGGTTGATACCAGAGATGAGGGGTGTTGATTATGAGGAGAGACTGAGCAGATTGGGTTTGTACTCGTTGGAATTTAGAAGGCTGAGGGGGGATCTTATAGAGACCTATAAGATAATGAAGGGGCTGGATAGGGTAGAGGTGGAGAGATTCTTTCCACTTAGAAAGGAAACTAGAACTAGAGGGCACAGCCTCAAAATAAAGGGGGGTCAGTTTAGGACAGAGTTGAGGAGGAACTTCTTCTCTCGGAGGGTGGTGAATCTCTGGAATTCTCTGCCCACTGAAGTGGTGGAGGCTACCTCGTTGAATATGTTTAAATCACGGATAGATGGCGGGTAAGTGGAACTGATCCACTTCGGATCAGCCATGATCTTATTGAATGGCGGGGCAGGCTCGAGGGGCTAGATGGCCTACTCCTGCTCCTATTTCTTATGTTCTTATGTTCTTATGAAACATCATTAATCGAGATTACTCTCAGATCAGGAATTGCACCAACACAATTAAAGTCATTTTGAAATTCGGCTTAAAATTCTTCAAAATGTTGAAAATTTCAGTCATCGGAAACAATCATTGGAGGTGAAGGGGTCCAGTTCATATGTTGAAATCACCCCTCCTTGGGATTAGGGACAAACATACTAAAATCTATTATTAGATTCCTGAGTGTAATTTTCACATACACTTGCTTGGCGATCTAAGATTTGCCAATAATTTAAAGTCTATTTATGAGCCACAAATAAGGCTTACATTAACACTGCAATGAAGTTACTGTGAAATCCATCACCTGCTCAGGTCAATGCACCTAACCAGCATGTCTCTCAGAATGTGGGAGGAAACCGGAGCACACGGAGGAAACAGATGCAGACATGGGGAGAATGTGCAAACTCCACACAGACAGTGATCTAAGCCTGGAATCAATCCCGGGTCCCTGGCGCTGAGAGGCAGCAGTGCTAACAACCACTGTGCTATCGTGCTGCCCTGAAATTTAAATCAGCTCTGGCAGCAGTGGGTTATGGAATTCATATGGAATTAAGTATTATATGTATCTTTACCATTGATGTGTTACTATCCATAACCCCGTGTAGAAGCTGCAATGGATAATTAACTTCAATAAAATTATGTATTAATGAAGCACAGAACAAATCATAGAATCCCTACAGTGCAGAAGGATGTCATTCGGCCCATTGAACCTGCACTAATAAGGCCCCATTCAGACCCCATCCCCGTAACCCCAAGTATTTGCACTGCTAATCCCGCTGACACTAATGGTCAATTTAGCATGGCCAGTCACCCTAACCCGCACATCTGTGGAACGTGGGAGGAAACCGGAGCAACCAGAGGAAACCCACACAGATACGGGAAGAACGTGCAAACTCCACAAGACAGTCACCCCAAGACTGAAAATGATCCTGGGTCTCTGGCGCTGTGAGGCAGCGTGCCACAAGTGCCACAAGTATATGTTAACTCAAGGATGCACACATCCACATAACTCTAGGACCCTTTGTCTGGCATTGTTAAACTCTCAAATATGTTTCGTCTAATATGACAAGCCCCAATGGATGTTCCATCGGAATATAACATTATAGCTTGGAGATATCTAGCAGAGAGCACTTTATATTTCAAAAAACACAATCTAAGACCACGTTCCCTGAATAGTTTGCCATGTATTATAGTTGAGATTCCAAGGTAGCAATAAGCTACCTTGCTGCATGCCGTTTTTTTAATGAGGTTTTCGAGAAAGCAAACATGCATAAATTTCCGTGCATGAGGTTACTCTAATTTAATTTTCTAATTTAGTCTAAACAACAACAGGAGTTTCGATGGATCATATGAAGTGGCACTTTTCTGGCATTGTGGGATGCAGAACAATTTGAAAATTAAAGTTGGGCATTATTTCACACTAAATAAATGGAAATACATACACAGTAATTAAGACCATGAGTAGGCCCTTCGGCCCCTTCTGCCTGCCTCACCAAATCCTGGCTGATCTGATTGTAAGCTCAACCCCACAATCCTGCCTGCCCACCATCGCCCCCTCCCCATAATATTTCACCCCCATGTAAATCAAGAATCTATCTGTCACTGCCTTAAGAACATGCAAAGATTTTGCTTCCACTGCGCTCTGAGGAACAAAGTTTTAGAGGCTCAAGACACTCTTTAAAAAATAATTATCTGTGTTTCTGTTTTAAATGAAACCATACCTTTAAAGATTCCTAGTTCTAGATTGTCCAACAAGAGGAAACATCACCTCTACATCCACCCATAAGATAATCCACCCATTCATGATGTTTTTCGACTAATCATTGCTGAACTCTTCCAAACGCATGTACATCTTTCATTAAATAAGGAGGTCAAAACTGTACACAATATTCCAGATGTGGTCCCATCAATGGCCTGCACAACTGAAGCATAACCTCCTGACTTCTGTAACTAATTCCTCTCACAATAAACGGTAACAATCCATTAGCTTTCCTGATTACTAGCTGTACTTGTGTACAATATGCTATATCAAAATGCTACAAATTTTTGAAATTCTCAAAATTGAAATGTTCTTTATTGTATCAATTTCAGGAATCATGTGATATTGGTGTGAGGCGTTTAAATGGAGTTCAGTTACCATCACATCAAATTCCAGAACAATTTGAAATTTCTCATTCTGGAATCAATATCTACTCAAAAATTTGGTAAATGCTATGTTTGACCACAAGTTCTGCACAATAATCTGACTTGAACGTCAGTTTTGAAGTTGTGTTAAATGATGATTTTCTCTCAGTTGAACGCCATAAACTGCACAATTCCAGAATTCCCGGGCAGTTAATTCCAAACAACCCGTGCCAGATCGTCGCAGGCTAGCTGCGTAATATATTAATTCAGGAAAACAACTAGACTCTCCTGAAATCTCTGAAGCCAGCAGTACCTGCAGATAGTTTGATTAACTAGACATATGGGATACTTGCCTTTATTAACCGAGACATAGAATATGAGGGCATGGATGTTATGATAGAGCTGAAAAAAACGTTAGTTAGATCACAACTGGAACACTGTATGCACTTCTGATCACCAACTATAGCAGGGACGTGATTGCAGTAGAGATGGTCGAGTCGATTCACCATGAGGTCGCCTGGGCGGCAGCGTTTTAGTTTTGAAGAGAGACTGGGGTTTTCTTTCGTCTTCGGGAAGGCTCCCTCGACTCGACATGTACGCCCAAGCCGTCAGGAGGTGCGTCAACGCCAGATTCATCAGCCGCACTCACAAGACAGCCCCGAACATCACCCCAGCACAACGCAACGCCATCCATGCTCTCGAGACCAACTGCAACATTGCCATCAAACCCGCAAAGAAGGGGCCACTGTCATACTGAACAGAACGGATTACTGCAAAGAAGTGCACCAACAACTGAACAACGAGGAACACTACAGACAGTTACCCGCAGATCCGACCAAAGAACACACCCGTCAACTGAACAGACTGATTAAGACCTTTGATCCGGACCTTCAGAGCACCCTCCGTGCTCTCATCCCACGTACTCCTGTGTTGGAGATCTCTTCTGCCTCCCGAAGATACACAAGGCCAGCACACCCGGCCGTCCCATTGTATCAGGCAATGGGACCCTGTGCGAGAACCTCTCCAGCTACGTTGAAGGCATCCTGAAACTCATTGTACAAAGAACACCCAGCTTCCGTTGCGACACTACAGACTTCTTATAGAAACTCAGCACACATGGAGCAGTTGAACCAGGAGCATCCCTCATCACAATGGATGTCTCGGCACTCTACACCAGCATCCCCCACGACGACGGCATTCTTGCGACTGCCTCAGTGCTCAACGCCGATAACTGCCAATTTCCAGATGCAATCCTACAACTCATCCGCTTAATCCTGGACCGCAACGTCTTCACCTTCAACAACCAGTTCTTCACCCAGACACATGGAACAGCCATGGGAACCGATTTCGCACCTCAATATGCCAACATTTTCATGCACAGGTTCGAACAAGACCTCTTCACCACACAGGACCTTCAACCAATGCCAAACACTAGATACATCAATGACATTTTCTTCCTTTGGACTCATGGTGAATAATCACTGAAACAACTACATGATGACATCAACAAGTTCCATCCGACCATCAGACTCACCATGGACTCTCTCCGGAATCGGTTGCATTCTTGGACACACGCATCTCCATTAAGGACGGTCACCTCAGCACTTCACTGTTCCACAAGCCCACGGATAACCTCATGATGCTCCACTTCTCCAGCTTCCACCTGAAACACGTTAAAGAAGCCATCCCCGACGGACAAGCCCTCCGTATACACAGGATCTGCTCAGATGAGGAGGATCGCAACAGACACCTCCAGACGCTGAAAGACGCCCTCATAAGAACAGGGTATGGTGCTCGACTCATCGATCAACAGTTCCAATGTGCCACAGCGAAAAACTGCACCGACCTCCTCAGAAGACAAACACAGGACACGGTGGACAGAGTACCCTTCGTCGTCCAGTACTTCCCCGGAGTGGAGAAGCTATGACATCTTCTCCGGAGCCTTCAACATGTCATCGATGAAGAAGAATATCTCGCCAAAGCCATCCCCACACCCCCACTTTTTGCCGTCAAACAACCACACAACCTCAAACAGACTATTGTCCATAGTAAACTACCCAGTCTTCAGGAGAACCATGACAACGACACCACACAACCCTGCCACAGCAACCTCTGCAAGATGTGCCGGATCATCAACATGGATGCTATCATCTCACGTCAGAACACCATCCACCAGGTACATGGTACATACTCTTGCGACTCGGCCAACGTTGTTTACCTGATACGCTGCAGGAAAGGATGTCCCAAGGCATGGTACATTGGGGATACCATGCAGACGCTACAACAACGGATGAATGAACACTGCTAGACAATCATCAGGCAGGAGTGTTCTCTTCCTGTCGGGGAACACTTCAGCAGTCATGGATATTCCGCCTCTGATCTTCGGGTAAGCATTCTCCAAGGCGGCCTTCACGGCAACGCAGAATCGTTGAGCAGAAACTGATAGCCAAGTTCCACACACATGAGGACGGCCTCAACCAGGATCTTGGGTTCATGTCACACTATCTGTAACCCCCAAGACTTGCCTGGGCTTGCCAAAGCTCACTAACTGTCCTGGCTGGAGACAATACACATCTCTTTAACCTGTGCTTAACCCTCTCTCCACCCACATTGTCTGTAACTTTAAGACTTGATTACTGTAAAGACTCGCATTCCAATCATTATCTTGTAAATTGAGTTTGTGTTGAAATATGCCCTGTTTGTGAACACAACTCCTCACTCACCTGAAGAAGGAGCGACGCTCTGAAAGCTTGTGCTGCCAAATAAACCTGTTGGACTTTAACCTGGTGTTGCGAGACGTCTTACTGTGTTTTTTTCTTAGTAAGAGTTTTAACAACACCAGGTTAAAGTCCAACAGGTTTATTTGGTAGCAAATGCCATTAACTTTCGGAGCGCTGCTCCTTCGAGAGATGGAGTGGAAATCTGCTCTCAAACAGGGCACAGAGACACACAATCAAGTTACAGAATACTGTAACTTGTTTTAGTCAATGTACAGTATTCTGTAACTTGATTTTGTGTCCCTGTTCCCTGTTTGAGAGCAGATTTCCACTCCATCTGACGAAGGAGCAGCGCTCCGAAAGCTAATGGCATTTGCTACCAAATAAACCTGTTGGACTTTAACCTGGTGTTGTTAAAACTCTTACTGTGTTCACCCCAGTCCAACGCTGGCATCTCCACATCATGACTTTTTTTCTTAGTGCTCCCTCCACTCACATTGTCTGTATCTTTGAGACCCGGTTGGCTGTAGAGATTCACATTCTAATCAATATTCTGTAACTTGATTTTGTGTCTCTGTGCCCTGTTTGAGAGCAGATTTCCACTCCATCTGACGAAGGAGCAGCGCTCCGAAAGCTAATGGCATTTGCTACCAAATAAACCTGTTGGACTTTAACCTGGTGTTGTTAAAACTCTTACTTTTTTCTTAGAACAGGGAAGGCTGAGGGGGGACCTGACTGAGCTGTACAAAGTCATGAGGGGCATAGATGGGGTAGATAGGAAGGAACTTTTCTCCTTAGCAGAGGGGTCAATAACCAGGGAGCATGGATTTAAGGTAAGGGACAGGAGGATTATAGCAGATGTGAGGAAAAACGTTTTGCACCCAGAAATGATGGCAATCTGGAACCCACTGCCTGAAAGGATGAAACAGGAGGGAAGTCTCACAAAATTTAAGAAGCATTTAGATGAGCACTTGAAACGCCATAACATACAAGAGCATGGATCAAATGCTGGAAAATGGGATTAGAATAGATATTTGATAATGGCTGGTGTGGACATGTTGGGCCAAAGAGCCTCTTTCCAATCTGTAAAACCTCATGACTCTGTGCGAACAGTTCCTTGGCTGAGGTAGACATATAGGGATCGTGTGTGTGTATTTTTGTCCAGAGGGTAAATAAAGAAGTTGATTTGTTAAGGCAGACTGATCATATGCCTTCAATTCCGTAAGAATTCTAGAAAAATAAAGTTAACAATATTCTATAAGGGCCAAGTTTATTCCAGTGTTCATAATGTTCTTTGCTTACGATATGTTGTGTCCCTGAAATCTGGAAATTTAGAAACCCGCAAAGGGTGAGCAAATTATTGATTTAAAAAAAGGAAAATACCAAAATATGAGAGGATAGTAACCAGAAATATAGAAACGGATTATAAAAACGTTTGCAAGTATATAAAAAAGATACTTTCTTTGGAGGGATAGACAGGAGAAATTGCCTTGTGGCTTGAAGAATTGGCAGTGTTGTTGATCAAATACATTGTGACTGCATCACAGCAGAGATCACAATTAAAAAAACCATACAGAATGCATACAGAAAGAAAAGATAACAAAAGGGGCTAAAAAAAAAAGCAAAGAACATAAAATAATTAATATCAGCAGAGGAAACTTTTTGAGGAAATTTAAGGGAATAGAGACAGTCAAACCTTCAGGGCACAATCACGTACGTCGTAGGCTTGTTACAGAGATACTAAATGCACTTGTTACAATTGACAAACTTATCCTCGATTTTGGAATTGTTTCAGTCAATTTAAATTGGTAAATGCAACAATATTCAAGAAGGGAGCAAAGGAGAAATCAATTAGTATTGTTTTATAGATGCATCCAGATGGTTGAGAGTCTAACTGGTTAGATAGATGAAGCAGGAGACAATGGCTATCGAATACTTGCATTTATATAGAATCATAGAATGCCTACAGTGGAGGCCATTTGGTCCATGCAACATGCGCCAAAAGCAATCCTGCTCAGTTCCCATTCCGCCGCCCCCCCCCTCCCCTCCCCCCTCCTCCCCTCCCCTCTCCCCTCCCTCCTCCCCCTCCCCTGCCCCCTCCCCTTCCCCTCCCCCCTCCTCTCCCCTCCCTCCCCCCCTCCCCTCCCCCCTCCCCTCCCTCCCCCCCTCCCTTCCCCTCCCCTCTCCCACCCCTCCCCTACCCCCCTCCCCCCTCCCCTACCCCTCTCCCCCCTCCCCCCCCACCCCCTCCCCCCCACACCACCACTACTGCCACCTTCATCACTCCATGTGACATCCAGATTTTTCAGCGTGTCTCTTGGCCGAAGGGTCTCTTTGAAATGAAGTCCCATGTCTCTTTATCAATATATTTGCAATGTGTCTCTTTGTCAATGGATATTTTGATAATGAGTATCTTTTCCATGGGGTGAAAGAGGTGCAGGGTAAAGAGATGCAGAGTATAAGGGATGTGGAAGAAGGAGAGACAGTGGAAATGAGACATGGGGGAATCGAGGCACGGGGGAATTGAGACATGGGAGATACATGACAGGATGCAAATCAGATGAGGGGCAAAGAAACACTGGGGAGAAAGGAGATAAAGGGTTGGGGAAAGATGTGAATAGAGACACAGGGAAAAGAGGAACACCAGGAAAAAGGTACACCAGGAAAAAAGAGATGATGCGAAATAGACACGGGGCAAAAGAAGCACCGGCGAATAGAGACACAAAGGAAAAGGAACAGTAGGGAATGGACACACTGTGGAAAGGGCCACTGAAGAATAGAAACACTTGGAAATAGAGACATTGGGGAACACAGACACTGGCGAATGGAGACATTGGAGAAAAGGAGCAAAGAGGCACAGAAACACTGGGAAATGGAGACACAGCGGAATGGAGACACTGGGGAACTGAGACACTGGGGAATACAGGGACAGGGCTGTGGAGACACTGAAGAATATAGACTCTGGGGAATAGATATACAGGGGTATGGAGACACTACAGAATAGGGACACTGGGGGAAAGTCACTGGTGAAAATAAAGACATGATCATCCTCAACACCAGTGCTCCACAAGGCTGTGGCCTCAGCCCCTTACTATACTCCTTATACACCTCTGACTAATTCCCCCCAACTCCATTTCCAAGTTTGCTGATGACACCACCCCTGTTGGTCCAATCTCAAACAATGTTGAGACACAGTACAGGAAAGAGGTAGATAATCTGATGAACTGGTGTGACGACAATAATGTCTCCCCCAATATCAACAAAATGATGGAGATAGTCATTAACTTCAGGAAGTACAGTGGAGGGCGGGTCCCTGTCTACATCAATGGGGATGAAGTAGAAATGGTTGAGAGCTTCAGGTCTTTATGTATCTAGATCACCAACAACCTGTCCTGGTCCCTCGATGCGGACACTCTAGTTAGGAAAGCCCACCAATGCCTCTACTTTCTCAGAACACTAAGGAAATTTGACATGGTCACTATATCTCTCACCAACTTTGACAGATACACCATAGAAAGCATTTTTCCTGCTGTTTCACAGCTTGGTATGGCTCTTGCTCTGTTGAGGACCGCAATCAACTATAAAGAATCGTGAACCAAACCCAGTCCATCATGCAAACAGGCCTCCCATCCATTGACACTGTCTACACATTCTGCTGCCTCGGAAAAACAGCCAGCATAATCAAGGATCCCACGCACCCCTGACGTTCTCTTTTCCAGCTCCTTCCATCGGGAAAAAGATACAAAAGTCTGAGGACACATGCCAACCAATTCAAGAACAGCTTCTTCCCTGGTGCCATCAGACGTTTGAGTGGACCTACCTCGCATTAAGTTGATATTTCTCTACACCCTAGCTATTACTGTACCTTTTCATTCTGCACTGTTTCCTTTCCTTCCCAATGCATGCTTTGTCTGTATAGCGCGCAAGAAACAATATTTTTCACTATATACTAATGGATGGGACAATAATAAATCAAATCAAATAAAGGCTAGAGAAAGGACACTTGGGCAAAAGGCACAAGGGAAAAGAGACACCAGTCACAGAAGATGCAGAACAGACAGAGGGGAAGGAGGAATCAAAGGGAAGGATATCGATGTCAAAAGAGAAACGGGGAAATGATACACAAGGGAAAAGAGACAAAGATGAAAGAGAAAAAATGGAAAAGAGACACAGTTGAAGAGACACAGGGGATCACGGACACAAGGGGCAGGTGGAAATGAAATGCAGAGGAAATGAGACATGGGTGAGGAAGATACGGGGGAAAAGAGACACGGGGAAGGTATGTGTAGGGAAAAGAATGACTGGGGAAAAGGGAGACATGTTGGAGACAGACGGGAATAGAGACACGGGGAAGAGATACTGGGGAAAAATACATGGAGTATGATAAACACTGGGGAAGAGGGGGAAGGGACACAGTGGAATAAAGACACAGGGGAAACAATGCAGTGGAATAGAGGCACTGGAGAAAAGGGACACTGGGGAATAGAGACACTGGGGGATGGAGACACTGGGAAAAGGGATATTGGGGAATAGAGACACTGGTGAATAGGTACACTGAGGAATAAAGACAGTGGGGAGTGGAGACATTGGGGAGTAGAGACACTAGGAAGTGGAAACATTGGGAGAATATGGACACTGGGTAAAGGGACACAGGGGAATAGAAACATTGGGGGAAAGGGACACTGGGGAGTGGAGACACAATGGAATAGAGACACTTGGGAATAGAGACAGTGGGAATTAAAGACACGGAGGAAAGGAATCACTGGGGAATACAAGCAATGGGGAAAAGGGACACAGGAATAGAAGCACTAGGGCATAGAGACTTTTGACGAATAGAGACACTGGGGAAAAAGGACACTGGAGAATCGAAAAATTGGAGAATGGAGAGATAGGGGGAAAGCGAGCATTGCAGAACAGTGACACTGGAGAAAGTGACACAGGGTAAAGGGAGTAGAGTAGGGAGACTAGGGAGTAGAGACTGGGAAATAGAGACACTTGAAAAAAGAGGCATTGGGAAAAGGGACATTGGGGAATAAAGACATTGGGGAAAGGGACACTCGGGAATAGAAACACTGGGAATAGAGACACTGGGGAATAGAAGCATTGAGAAGTGGAGTCACAAGCGAATATGTGCACTGAGGAAAAGATGCACAAGGGAAAAAAGAAACAGGGAAGCAAGAGGAAGGAGACAAATGTGAAAAGAGAGACAGGGAAACAAGACAGAGGGGAAAAGAGACAGGGCAAAAGGAGAAAGAAGGTAAAAGAGACATAGTTAAACGGACACTGGGCATCAGGGACGTTGTGAAGTGAGGTTCATGTGGAGTGAGACACGGGGGAAATCATACACAGGGAAATGTTGACATTGGGCAATTGATATACAGGGAAAATGAGATGGGGAAAGAAAAAAAATGGGGAAAAGGTAGACATGGTGTTGGAGACAGATGCAAATAGACACATCGGGGAAAAGAGAGACAAGGAAAAGTGAAACTGGGGAATGGATACACTGGGCAATAAAGGCAAGAGGGAATAGAGACGCTGGGGAATAGAGAGACTGGGGAATAGAGGCACTGGAGCAACGGGAGACTGTGGACTGTAGAGATACTGAGGAAAAGGAAAACAGGGGAAAATAGACATGGGAAAAAGGTACACTGGGATCAGAGTCACTGTGGACTGGAGACACTGGGAAATTGAGGCACTGGTGGAAAATACAGTGGCGAAAAGAGACACTGGGGAAGAGAGACAATGGGGGAAATACACTTTTGAATGAAGACACTTGGGAATAGAGACAGTGGGGAAACAGTACACAGAGGAATAGGGAAATTAGGGGAAAAGGCACTGGTGAGAAAAGACAGCGTGGAAAAAAGACACAGCAAAAATAGTTAATGGAGAAAAGAGACACAATGACGAAGAGAAACAGGTGGCAAAAGACACAGACGTGATACAGGGAGAAGTGGAGTTAAGGGGTGGAGACAGGTCTGATAAGACACATAGGGAAAAGAAACAGAGAGGAAACAAAAGGGAAGAGAAAAGAGACACAGTTAAAGAGACACAGCGGACATGAACAACAGTAACAAGGGAAAGGGGGAAAACGAGAGGTGGGAGAAATTAAATGTCAGGGTAACGTGTTTTGGGGGAAATTAAACCAGTGGGGAAATAAATTCTGGGGAAAGGGAGATAATGGGTTGGAGACAGATATGAATAGAGACAGAGTGGAAAAAGACATTGGGAAAAGAGACACAGTGTAAATAGACACTGGAGAAAATAGACACTTTGAAAAGTAAACATTGGGGAAAATAGAAAAAGGGGGAAAGAGACACAGGCTGGATAGAGACAAAGTGAAATAGAGACACTAGGGAAAAGGAACACTGGGGAAAAGGAACACTGGGGAATAGAGACACTGGGCAATAGAGACACTGGGGAATAGAGACACTGGGGAATAGAGACACTGGGAAAAAGAAACCCAGGATAAAATAGATACTAGGAGAAATAGATACTGGGGAAAGGAGACACTGGAGAAAACAGAAACGGGGAAAGAGACACGGGGAATAAAGACGAAGTGAAATAGAGACAATGGGGAAAAGGAACACTGGGAAATAGAGACACTAGGGAATGGAGATACTGGGGAATAGTGACACTGGGGATGGGGACACTGGGGAACAGGGACACAGTGGCATAGGGACACCAAGGATAGGGACACTTGGGAAGAGAGACACTGGGGAAAAAAGACACGTGGAATAGTGACACAGGGGAAAATAGACATGGGGAAAAGAGACACTGAGGAAAAGATTAACAGGGGAATATAAACACTGGGAAAAAGGGCCACGAGGAATATAGACACAGGGTTAATGTGACACGGGGGAAATGAAATGGGGGGAAACGTGTAACGGAGAAATGAGACCTGTGGGAAAAGTAACACTGGGGAAAAGGGAGATAAGTGGTTGGAGACAAATGTAAATAGGGACACAGTGGAAAGAGACCTTGGAAAAAGAGACACAGGGTGTAATAGACATGGGGGGAATGAGACATTGGGAAATAAAGACACTGGAAAAGAGACACTGGGTACAATAAACTTTGGGGAAAATAGACATTGGGAAATAGAAACACTGGCGAATAGACACTGGGATAGGAACACTGGGAGAAAGGGACACTGAGGGATAGAGACTGCGGAGTGGAGACATTAGGAAAAGGGACATAGAAAAGAGACACTGGGGAAACTGGGGAATCGAGACACTGGCAAAAGACACACTGGGGAATAGGGACAGGGGTTATAGTCACTGGGGAGAAGCGACACTGGGGGAAAATACACAGTGCGAAAAAGACACAGAGAAACTACTTATCTGGAAAAGAGACACAAGAGAAAAGAGAAACAGGTTACAATAGAAACAGACGAGACACAGCGGAAAGGGAAAGCAAGGAGAATGCGACAGATGTGAAAAGAGAAATGGATAAAGTGACAGCGAGGAAAAGAGAAAGAAGGTGAAAGATTCACAGTTAAACAGATATAGGGGATCAGAGTCACTGGGGACAATGGACATGGGCAACCAGACACAGTGGAAACAAGACAGTGAGGAAATGAGACACGGGTGAAAGGAGACATGGGGAAATGAGACAAGAGGGAATATAGAAGTGGGGAAAAGAAGACTGGGGAAAAGGGAGACAATAGTTTGGAGACATACGTGAATATGATCACGGGGAAAAGAGAGACTGGGAAGGAGACACTGGGGAAACTGGGCACAGGGAAAAGAGGCACTGGAGTTTCAAGACAATGGGGAATACAGACATTGTGGAATCGAGGCAATGTGGAACAGACACAATGGGGGAAAATATGTTCAGAAGTTTAACAACACCAGGTTAAAGTCCAACAGGTTTATTTGGTAGCAAAAGCCACACAAGCTTTCGGAGCTCCAAGCCCCTTGTTGACAATAAAGACACAGGGAAATGGAGACACAGGTGAAAAGAGAGACATTTGAATAGAGAGGCCAGTAATAGAGACTCAGAAATAGAGACATTGAGGAAAAATATACCAGGGGATAGTGGCTCTGGTGAATAGACACACTGGCGGCAGGGAAACAGAGACAAGGGGTAATAGAAGTGCTTGGGAAAATACACTGGGGAATGGAGGCACTGGGGAAAATGGACACTGCGGGATAGGAATACTGGGGGGAAACGTCACTGGGGAAAATGGACACTGCGGGATAGGAATACTGGGGGGAAACGTCACTGGGGAAAATGGACACTGCGGGATAGGAATACTGGGGGGAAACGTCACTGGGGAATAGAGACACGAGAGGAAAAGACAGCGGGGAAAATACACCATGAGAATAAGTCACATAAAATGGTTATTGGGGAAAAGTGGCAGATGGAGGAGAGAAACAGGTAACAAGAGATATAGGGGAAAGGGGAGTAAATTTGAAGGAGATAGGTGTGAAAAGAGACACAGGAAAAAGAGTCATGGGGAAAAGTGACATAGATAACGAGACTGCGAGGGCCATGGACACTGGGGATAAGTGACATGTGGAAAATGAGACGCCAGGGAAATGGGATGGGGGAAAATGAGATGTGGGTAAAATATAACTGGGGGAAAGGGAGACAAGACATTGGAAACAGACGTGAATAGAGGCACTGGGAAAAGAGACACAAGGGAAAAGAATCAAAGGAGAAAATAGTCACTGGGCAAAATTAAAAGTAAAATAAAGTTTATTTATTGGTCACAAGTAGGCTTACATTAACACTGCAATGAAGTTGCTGTGAAAATCCCCTAGTCGCCACACTCTAGCGTCTGTTCGGGTACACCGAGGGAGAATTTAGCATGGCCAATGCACCTAACTAGCACGTCTTTGGACTGCGGGAGGAAACCCACACAGACACAGGGAGAATGTGCTGACACCACACAGGCAGTGATCCAACCTGTGCCCCTGGCGCTGTGAGGCAGCAGTGCTAACCACTATTCATCTCCTGCCAGCATGCTGCCCCTAAAAAGAGATACTGGGGAAAACAGACACAGCGGAAAAGAGACACGGGGGAAAGAGGCAATGGGGAACAGAGACCAAGGGGAATCAAGAAAAGGATGCAAAGAGAGATGTGGAAAAGAACCACAGGGGACGAGGACGGAGAGACAGGAGAATAGGGAGAGAGGAGGAATAGAGAGACGGGAGAAAAGGAGATACTGGAGAAAATAGATAGAAAATGAAACAAAGCCGGGAAAGAGACACGGGGGGAAAAGAGACTTGGTGTAAACAGACAAATGGGAGAAGAGTCAAAGGGGAAAGAGACACAAGGGAAAAGACACTGGGGAACAGAAACCCAGGGAAAAGATACAGGGGAAAACATACACGGGGTAAAGACACGGGAAAAATTGAGAGGAGACAAAGGAGGCAGGGAACTAGGGACACATGAAACAATGTTCACAATGGAAAAGGAACACAGGGGAGAAAAGACACAGGCGAGAAAAGACAGGGAGAAGAGCCATGTGGGAGAAGGGAGACAGGGGGTCGGAGACAGACATGAAAACAGACACAGTCAAATGAGACACAAGGGAAAAGACAAAGAACAAAGAACAATACAGCACAGGAACAGGCCCTTCGGCCCTCCAAGCCCGCGCCGCTCCCTGGTCCAAACTAGACCATTCTTTTGTATACCTCCATTCCCACTCCGTTCATGTGGCTACCTAGATAAGTCTTAAACGTTCCCAGTGTGTCCGCCTCCACCACCTTGCCCGGCAGCGCATTCCAGGCCCCCACCACCCTCTGCGTAAAATATGTCCTTCTGATATCCGTGTAAAACCTCCCCCCCCTCACCTTGAACCTATGGCCCCTCGTGAACGTCACCACCGACCTGGGAAAAACCTTCCCACCGTTCACCCTATCTATGCCTTTCATAATTTTATACACGTCTATTAGGCCACCCCTTATCCTCCATCTTTCCAGTGAGAACAACCCCAGTTTACCCAATCTCTCCTCATAAGTAAGCCCTTCCATACCAGGCAACATCCTGCTAAACCTCCTCTGCACTCTCTCTAAAGCCTCCACGTCCTTCTGGTAGTGTGGTGACCAGAACTGGACGCAGTATTCCAAATACAGCCGAACCAACGTTCTATACATCTGCAACATCAGACCCCAACTTTATTCCAAATACAGCCGAACCAACGTTCTATACATCTGCAACATCAGACCCCAACTTTTATACTCTAGGTTAATAGAGAAAAAGTACATGAGTCAGATGGGCAAGAAAGCACCTGGAAAAGAGACACAGGGGATAAGAGACAGAGGGGATAAGAGACAGAGGGAGACAGATGCACAGGGGAAAGGAGACAGAGGGGAAAAGAGACAATGATGAAGAAGAGACACAGAGAAAAGGAGGGCCAAGGGAAATGAAGACAAAATGGGGAACAGAACACGGGGGAAGAGAGAGACGTGGAAAAGTGACACAGGAACAAAGAAGCACAGGGGAAAATACACACAGGAGAAAAGAGGCACGAGGAAAATAGACACTGTGGGAAAAGGGACATGGGAGAAAGAGACACAGGGACCTCGAGACACAGAGAAAAATGCACATGGGGGATACAGATGTGGGGGAACAAAACATGGGACAACAGACTTTGGGAAGAGATAAAGGGGAAAAGAGACACAGGGGGAAAGAGAGACAGGGAAACAGAGACACAGAGGTCACGTAACAAGGGAAACAGTGGAGAGGAACAGATGAGGGAAAAGACCGAGTGCACAAGAGAGACAAGGGGTGGGAGCAGTGGCGGATTAACTACCACCCGGACCCCTAGGCTGAGCTTTAGTAAGGCCCCCTGACCTTGCCCCCTGCCCCACCCTTCATTGAATAGAATAAAGTGACGTTAAGTGACGTTAGATAATTTATATCGTTGTACTATGTATAATGTACTACATGTATAATATCATAAAGTTATATGAATCAATTATAGCCCTTTTATTCATTTTTTTTTCATTTTCTTTACATTTGTACTTTAAAAAGCTTCCCTGTTTTTTGGTGTACAAAAGTGTCGTTAACAGTATGTAAATCAACAGATCGAAGCATGTCTGATTCAATGTGCGTGAGTGCCAGATGACTAAGTTTCTCATCGCTCATTGTTGAGCGCAAATAGATTTTGATCCTCTTCAGTGCCGAAAATGAACTCTCACCTGAACAGTTAGTGATCATTGAGGACAGATAAATCCTAAAGCAAATGTATGTATTTGGATAACCTCGTGCAGTCCATTTACCAACCGCTATTCTTTCTTCAGCTTCATTATGATGTCACTCCCGTGTTATGAATGCATTATGATAATGAATTTGAACTCTTTGGCTGGTGAGTGGTGACAGCGAGTCATTTGTCACGTTGTAAACAACAATGGCGGCGCGCAAACGAAAGTCTGTTTTGACGTTTTCACAGGCGGTAAATGTGCTCAGCAACAGTTTTGATGATGGATTATGCAGTGATGATAGTGGGAGTGATTTAGATGCCGAGGATTTTGATGTTGATATTGGTGAATTATCAGATGATGATCGTGAATTTGATGATACATTGATAGCAGTGGAGGCAGTGGTGACAGTCATCGTGCTGTGGTGTGGGACTAATAGTATGTAAGGGTGAATGTTGAAAAAAGTACTATATGTAACTAAGTATGCACTAAAATAAGTATGTATACATGTTATAGCATGACAATAAACTCTTTGTTGCATTTGTTTTGTATTGATTTGCATGTAGTACAAGTCCGGGGGTGAAGCTCCTCTATTTATAGTTATTTGTTATATTAATTCACCCACGGGGTATAGTTATGAAAATTTATTCACCCTTAAAAGGGTTAAACCAATTTTTGTTTGCTCTCGGGCCCCCCTCCCTTCCGGGCCCCTAGGCTTAAGTCTACTCAGCCCAATGGTTAATCCACTATTGGGTGGGAGAGAGCTGTTAAAACAGGCATGCATATCAGAAACATAGGGAAATATATAAGGGGGTGAAAGTGAGACGGGGGAAGTGAGAAAGGGGGAAAAGGGAGTCATGGAGACAGAAAGTCAGGAGGAATAGAAAGACAGGGGAATAGAGAAACAGGGTGAAGAGGAATATGGGGAAAAGAGATGTGGGGGAAAGAGATACAGGGTAAAATAAAGACAAAATGGGGAATAGAGAAACAGGGGGCTGGAGACACAGGGGACAAGGGACACAGGAACAAGAGACACAGGGGGAAAGCACCACAGGAGAAAAGAGACACAGGGAACAAAGGACACACGTTACAAGAGACACAGTGGAAAGGAGTACAGAGAATTATAAATGCAGAGCAAAAGATAGAGCCAATTGTGACACAGGGGGAAAGAGACACAGGGGAAAAGAGAGATGGAGGAAAACAGACAAAGGGGACCTGTGACACAGGGGAACAGACAAATGGGAGGATAGAGACGATAGACAGGGGGGAATAGGGAGCAAGGGGAATATGGTGACACTGGGAAAAAGAGGCAAAGTGGAAAGGGATACAGGAGATGAAAGATATTGGTGTCTAGAGAAACTGCGGAAAGAAGCACTGGGGAAAGAGACATAGCAGCATGGTGGCAGATGGGTTCCATGCCCGGCTTGGATCACTGTCTGTGTGGAGCCTGCACAGTCTCCCATGTCTGCATGGATTTCCTCCGGGTGCTCTGGTTTCCTCCCAAACTCTTAAGATGCGGAGATTTTGGTTGATTGGGCATGGTAAATTGTCCCTTAGTGTCCAAGTGCATATGGGTTAGGGGAATTAGCAGAGTAAATCCACATGGTTATGTGATAGGACCCGGGTGGGTTGATTTGCCCAGAGTCCATGTAGACTTGATGGGCCAAATGGCCTCCTTTTGCATAGTAGAGAATCTACAATGCAGAAGGGGGCCTTGGGGAAAATACGAGTGAAAAGAGACATTGAAGACGTTTGATTTTGATTTAATTTATTATTGTCACATGTATTAGGATACACTGAAAAGTATTGTTTGTTGTTCGCTATACAGACAAAACATAGAGTACATAGGAGAGAAGGAATGGAGGGGGTGCAGAATATAATGTTACAGTTACAGAAAGGGTGAAGAGAAAGTGCAGCTTTATATAAGGTAAGTTTATTTAAAGGCCTGACGGCAGCAGGGAAGAAGCTGCTCTTGAGTCGGTTGGTGCATGTTTTCAGACATTTGAATCTTCTTCGCGACTGAAGAAGCTTAATGAGAATATATCTGGGGTGTGCGACGTCCTTTATTGCACTGGCTGCTTTTTTGAGGCGGCAGGAAGTGTAGAAGAAATCAATGGATGGGAGGACGGTTTGAGTGATGGACTGGGCTTTGTTCGCAACACTTTATAGTTTCTTGTGGTCTTGGACAGAGCAGGAGACATACCAAGCTTTGGTGCATCCGGATAGGATGCTTTCTACGGTGCATCTGTAAAAATTGGTAAGAGTCATAGTGAACATGCCAAATTTCCTGTTCACATGAGTCATAGGGTGCAAGAGACACAGGAAAAGAGGCAGAGGGGTAAATGTACAAAGGGGGAAACAACACAGAGGGGAAACAAGACACATATAAAAGAGCCCAAGTGGAAACGTGGGACAAGGGGAAAGAGACACCGGGGACCAGGGACAGGGTACAAGCAACTCAGGGGACTAGAGACACTGGGTACAAGAAACTTGGGATACAACAGACACAGGGAACAAAAGACATAGGGCAAGAAAGAGATCAGACAAGACAGTGAGGAGACAAGAGACTCAAGAAGAAGGAGACAGATGTGAGAAAAGTCTTGAGGATAGAAAAAGTGGGGAAAGGAGGTATGGAGGAAAAGAAGTAACGGTGAAAAGGCCACCTGGAAATATCTGGTCAACGGGGAAGAGACAGATGTGACTAATATCACAGGAGAAAAGAGGCACAGCAGATAACAAACACAGGGAGAAGAGACACAGGGTAAATGGGCAGAGGAGAAAAGAAACACTGAGGATAAGAGCCAGCATTTATTGCCCATCCTAGTTGGCTGAGGTTAGCTGAGAGTCAACCACATTGCTGTGGTTCTGGAGTCACATGTACCCAAGACCAGGTAAGGACGGCAGATTTTCTTCCCTAAAGGTCATTTGTGAACCGGATGGGTTTTTACGACAATCGACAATGGCTTCATGGTCATCAGTAAATTCTTAATTCCAGGTATTTTTTATTGAATTCAAATTCCATCATCTGCCGTGGCACGATTCAAACCCAGCTGCGCAGAAAATGAGCTGAGTTTCTGGATTAATAGTTTAGCGTTAATACCACGAGGCCATTGCCACCCCATAGGAGTATAAGAAACACAGGTGACCAGAATCACACTGTACAAGAGGCACAGGGCACAGGAGAGACAGGGTACAAGATGCACCCTGTGTCTCTCGCCCCCAGTGTAAGTGACACAGGGTGCAAGAAACACAGGAGGAAAGAGACCCTGGTAAATAGAGACACATTGGATAAAGGACACAGAGAACAGGGGCATTTGGAACAAGGGACGCTGGGGGAAAGATTCACAGGGGAAATATTGACAGAGGAATAGAGATGAGAGACAGGGAGGATAGGAAAACAGGGGAATAGTGAGACAGGGAACAGAGAAAAAGGGGCAACAGAGAGGAGGACGAATGGAGAGACTGGAGGAATAGAGACATGGGAAATAAAGACGGGGGAATAGAATATAAAACATTGAACATAGGACAATGCAGAACAGGAACAGGCCTTATGGCCCACAATGTTGTGTCGAATACGATGCCAAATTAAGCGAATCCTTTCTGCCTGCCCTTGTTCCATATCCCTCTTTTCCTTGCATATTCATGTGCTTCTCTTAAAGCCGCTTGTAAGAAGAATTTTCCGGGGTGTCCCTCTGGGGGCGGAGAGGTCTTTTACTCTGCTGGCCTCACTTAGTCAACACAGAGACCACGAAAGACAGCATGTAGTTAAAGATCAAAAGGAAGTTTATTCCGAATGCATGCATCAGGAAAGAAGGTAGTTCATGAGTACTGACTGCCCTCTCTGGTGTAACATTACTTGTGTGAGATCAACATACTTCTTCTGAACACGCAGATCACCCTACCAGCTAATCACCCAAACCGGTGAGCCCAATTACAGTATTACACATTATTAACTTAGCCAATAACGTTCCAGTTGTCAGCAAAATCAGGAGCTCATTAATCCAGTGCACTCAAAAGTTCCTCCCTCATTATTAAGAAACCTACGTAAATCCGTTAGATTAAAGGATATTCTCTGACATCTGCAAATTTAAATTGCTAAAGGGAATCAGTTCCCTTTCCTGAATCCAGCCGCCTTTATCATCGTGAGAAACTGTACCAGCCTCGCAAACCAGGAGTGAATTTATTCCAAAGACCTGGTTATTATGCGAACTGAGTCAAGCTGATAAGGAGAACTGCTCTCTCTATGCCCCATTGTCCCAAAGAATTCGGTCTGTCTGCTGCAGTCTACTTCCCATCATGCTGAGCAGTTAGATCGTCATTTGGCCACACATTAAGGATACAGTTTCGTTCATAATACTTGGTTAACTTGTAGTTATACAGACAATACCATTGCATATATTGCATTCGGCACATGGTGAATCGTATTCTATATATAAGGCACATTGTCACATTCACCTTAGCATAGTCTACTTATTGTAGTAAATTTAAAATGAGGGCCTTTTATACTACAAATTTTACACTACCCTCCTTCACCCCTTAAACGCCCCCATTTTATCTGTCTCCACCACCACCCCTGGATCCAGCCACCTACCAATCTCTGTGTAAAATACTTGCACAGTAAGAGGTCTCACAACACCAGGTTAAAGTCCAACAGGTTTATTTGGTAGCACAAGCCACAAGCTTTCGGAGCACTGCCCCTTCATCAGGTGAGCGGGAGTTGTGTTCACAAACAGGGCACATATAGACACAAACTCAATTTACAAGATAATGTTGGAATGCGAGTCTTTACAGGTAATCAAGTCTTAAAGGTACAGACAATGTGAGTGGAGAGAGGGTTAACCATCAGACTCACCATGGGCTACTCTCCGGAATCGGTTGCATTCTTGGACACACACATCTCCATCAAGGACGGTCACCTCAGCACTTCTCTGTACCGCAACCCCATGGATAACCTCACGATGCTCCACTTCTCCAGCTTCCACCCTAAACATGTTAAAGAAGCCATCCCCTATGGACAAACCCTCCATATACACAGGATCTGGTCAGATGAGGAAGATCGCAACAGACACCTCCAGATGCTGAAAGATGCCCTCATAAGAACAGGATATGGTGCTCGACTCATCGATCGACAGTTCCGATGCGCCATAGCGAAAAACCGCACCGACCTACTCAGAGGACAAACACAGGACATGGCGGACAGAGTACCCTTCGTCGTCCAGTACTTCCCCGGAGTGGAGAAGCTACAACATCTTCTCCGGAGCCTTCAACATGTCATCGATGAAGACGAACATCTCGCCAAGGCTATCCCCACATCCCCACTTCTTGCCTTCAAACAACCACAGAACCTCAAACAGACCATTGTCCTCAGCAAACTACCCAGCCTTCAGGAGGACAGTGAGCACGACACCACACAACGCTGCCACAGCAACCTCTGCAAGACATACCAGATTATTGACACGGATGCCATCATCTCACATGAGAACACCATCTACCAGGTACACGGTACATACTCTGGCAACTTGGCCAACGTTGTCTACCTGATACGCTGCAGGAAAGGATGTCCCGAGGCATTGTACATTGGGGAGACCATGCAGACGCTACAACAACGGATGAATGAACACCACTCGACAATCACCAGGCAGGAGTGTTCTTTTCCTGTTGGGGAACACTTCAAAAGTCACGGGCATTCAACCTCTGATCTTCGGGACAGCATTCTCCAAGACGGACTTCACAACACACGACAACGCAGAATCGCAGAGCAGAAACTGATAGTCAAGTGCCGCACACATAATGATGGCCTCAACCGGGATCTTGGGTTTATAATCACACTATCTGTAACCCCCACGGCTTGCCTGGGCTTGCAAAATCTCACTAACTGTCCTCGCTGGAGACAATACACATCTCTTTAACCTGTGCTTAACCGTCTCTCCACTCACATTGTCTGTACGTTTAAGACTTGCTTACCTGTAAAAACTCGCATTCCAACATTATCTTGTAAATTGAGTTGTATCTACATATGTTTGTGAACAGAACTCCCACTCACCTGATGAAGGGGCAGTGCTACGAAAGCTTGTGGCTTGTGCTACCAAATAAACCTGTTGGACTTTGACCTGGTGTTGTGAGACTTCGTACTATGCTTACCCCAGTCGAACGCCGGCATCTCCACATCATAAAATACTTGCTCCTCACATCTCCTTTGAACTCCTCCCCCACTCCCAACTTAAGTGCGTGTACCTTTGTATTAGATATTTGAACTCTGGAAAAAGGATTCTAACTGTCAACCCTATTTATACCTCTCGAAATTTTATAGACATTTGTCAGGTCTCCCCTCAGCCTCCGCCGCTCCAGAGAAAATAACACTAGTTTGTCCGGCCTCTCCTTATAGTTCACACCCTCTAACCCAGGCAATATCCTGGTAAACCTTTCCAGCACCCACTACAAAACCTCCACATCTTTTCTGTCATGTGGTGACCAGAATTGAACAAAATACTCTATGTGCAGCCGAACCAAACTTTTATAAAGCTGCAACATGACATCCTGGGTCTTATACTCAATGCTCCAACCAATAAAGGCAGGCATGATACATGCCTTCTTTACCACCCTATCAACTTGTGTGGCTACTTTCAGGGAGCGACTACCTGAACACTAAGATCTCTATGTACAATTGAGCTGTTCAGGGTCCTGCCACTAGCTGCATACTTACCCTTAACATTTGATCTCCGAAAGCGCAGTGCCTCACACTACCTGGATTAAACTCCATCTGCCATTTCTCTGCCCACATTTGCAGCTGATCTCTATCTCACTGTAACATTCAATAACAGTGTACACTGTCCACAACTCTACCTATCTTTGTGTCATCTGCAAACTTATTAAACCACCCATCTATGTTTTCATCCAAGTCATTTATATGCATTACAAACAGTATGGATCCCTGAAAAACAACACTTGTCACGGACCGCCAGCCAGAGAAACACCCTTCCACCACGTCACTCTGCTTCTATGGGCAAGCCAATTCTGAATCCAAGTGGCCACATCACACTGAATCCCATGCATCTCAATATTCTGGATAAGCCTACAATGCCGGATCTTGGTGAAAGACTTACTTAAAGTTTATTTTTTAATGTCACCAGTCGGCTTACATTAACACTGCACTGAAGTTACTGTGAACATCCTCTAGTCACCACACTTCGGTGCCTGTTCGGGTACACTGAGGGAGAATTTAGCGTGAGCTAACCTGCACGTCTTTCGGACTGTGGGAGGAAGCCGGAGCACTCAGAGGAAACCTATGTGGACACAACGAGAACGTGCAAACTCCACACGGACAGTGGCCCAAGCTGGGTATCGAACCCTGCTCCCTGATGCTGTGAGGAAGCAGTGCAGACCACTGTGCCACCAAATCCAAGTAGACAACATCCACTGCTCTAACCTCATCGATCACCATTGCCACCTCTACGAAAAAATCAATCAAGTTAGTAAGACATTATCAGCATTGCACGAAGCCATGCTGACTTTTTAAGTTTTGAGTTTAAGTTTAATTATTAGTGTCGCGCGTGGGCTTACATTAACACTGCAAAGAAGTTACTGTGAAAATGGCCTTGTGGCCACACTCCGGCACCAATTTGGGAAACTGAAGGAGAATTTAACATGGCCAATGTGCCGAACCAGCTCATCTTTTGGACTGTGGGAGGAAAAAGGAGCATTCAGAAGAAATGCACGCATGCACAGGGAGAATGTGCAGTCACCGCACAGAGGGTGACCCAAGCCGGGAATCGAACTCGGGTCCCTGATTCTGTGAGGCAGCGCTGCTAACCTCTGTGCGACCATGCTGCCTAATTAGGCCATGCTTTTCCAAATGTACGTCAATCCTATCCCCAAGAATCCTCTCCAAAATCTTCCCAGCCATAGATGTGAGACACACCGGACTAGGATTTTCTGGATGATCCTGATTTCCCTTTTTGAACAGAGGAACAACATTATCTACTCGCCAGTCCGCTGGGACCTCTCCAGTGGCTAGAGAGGATACAAAGATTTTTGCAAGGCCCCAGCAACCTCTTCTCTTAATAATTCTCTTAACATCCAATCGGACCATGGCGAATTATCTACCTCAAAATGCCATTGTGTCAGAGATCATTAGGGAACTATTGATCAGTGGGTCAATCTAAAGGCACTCTTGGTGGACCCATAGCATAAACAGCGCTGAACACCATGCATCCAATGCAAGGTCTTTAATTACTTGTGCATAAGAAGAACTCCCTCTGTCCATTGGGATGGCCGGAGTATTTCTGAGGTTACAGAGAAACAGCTCAGCAGTTATAGTCAATTCCAGCAAATCAGGAACAAGAGATCTTTCTCATCTTTCATTGCAGATACGACAGTGAGTTTTAAGGGGCATCTGGACAAATACATGAATAGGATGGGAATAGAGGGATATGGTCCCCGGAAGGGTAGGGGCTTTTAGTTCAGTCGGGCAGTATGATTGGTGCAGGTTTGGAGGGCCGAAGGGCCTGTTCCTGTGCTGTAATTTTCTTTGTCCTTTGTTCTTTGTTCTTTAACATACATATTTGCCGATTAAATCTCGGTATTTCGCCCTTTCTCATTCGATGAAAACTTGACTTCTGCACATCATTCATTTTCACAGCATATCCTCATATCTTGCCTTTGGTGTTTGTTATGGAAAAAAATCTGGTCTTGCTCACCCTCTGGTGAAGACCGACAAAGGAAAGCTGATAAACATTTTTTCACTACTGTACAGAGAAGGCATGGAATTTTAATTTGAACGCTTTAACTTCTGCACAATATAACTTCCAAACTATGAAACGTCAAATGAATAGTTTAACTTCCAGACTTCCCTCCTTTTTGTCCTCTAAGGACAACCTTATGGGTCCTCCATGATTTCTACGTCTATGCGCATCAGCTTTCAAATTCTTAAGAACATAAGAACATAAGAAATAGGAGCAGGAGTAGGCCATCTAGCCCCTCGAGCCTGCCCCGCCATTCAATAAGATCATGGCTGATCTGACGTGGATCAGTACCACTTACCCGCCTGATCCCCATAACCCTTAATTCCCTTACCGATCAGGAATCCATCCATCCGCGCTTTAAACATATTCAGCGAGGTAGCCTCCACCACCTCAGTGGGCAGAGAATTCCAGAGATTCACCACCCTCTGGGAGAAGAAGTTCCTCCTCAACTCTGTCTTAAACCGACCCCCCTTTATTTTGAGGCTGTGTCCTCTAGTTTTAACTTACTTACTAAGTGGAAAGAATCTCTCCGCCTCCACCCTATCCAGCCCCCGCATTATCTTATAAGTCTCCATAAGATCCCCCCTCATCCTTCTAAACTCCAACGAGTACAAACCCAATCTCCTCAGCCTCTCCTCATAATCCAAACCCCTCATCTCCGGTATCAACCTGGTGAACCTTCTCTGCACTCCCTCCAATGCCAATATATCCTTCCTCATATAAGGGGACCAATACTGCACACAGTATTCCAGCTGCGGCCTCACCAATGCCCTGTACAGGTGCATCAAGACATCCCTGCTTTTATATTCTATCCCCTTCGCAATATAGGCCAACATCCCATTTGCCTTCTTGATCACCTGTTGTACCTGCAGACTGGGCTTTTGCGTCTCATGCACAAGGACCCCCAGGTCCCTTTGCACGGTAGCATGTTTTAATTTGTTTCCATTGAGATAGTAATCCCATTTGTTATTATTTCCTCCAAAGTGTATAACCTCGCATTTATCAACGTTATACTCCATTTGCCATATCCTCGCCCACTCACTCAGCCTGTCCAAATCTCTCTGCAGATCTTCTCCGTCCTCCACACGATTCACTTTTCCACTTATCTTTGTGTCGTCTGCAAACTTCGTTACCCTACACTCCGTCCCCTCCTCCAGATCATCTATATAAATGGTAAATAGTTGCGGCCCGAGTACCGATCCCTGCGGCACGCCACTAGTTACCTTCCTCCAACCGGAAAAACACCCATTTATTCCGACTCTTTGCTTCCTGTCGGATAGCCAGTCCCCAATCCACTTTAACACACTACCCCCAACTCCGTGTGCCCTAATCTTCTTCAGTAGCCTTTTATGGGGCACCTTATCAAACGCCTTTTGGAAATCCAAAAACACCGCATCCACCGGTTCTCCTCCATCAACCGCCCTAGTCACATCTTCATAAAAATCCAACATGTTCGTCAAGCACGACTTTCCCCTCATGAATCCATGCTGCGTCTGATTGATCGAACCATTTCTATCCAGATGCCCTGCTATCTCCTCTTTAATAATGGATTCCAGCATTTTCCCTACTACAGACGTTAAGCTGACCGGCCTATAGTTACCCGCCTTTTGTCTCCTTCCTTTTTTAAACAGCGGCGTAACATTAGCCGTTTTCCAATCAACCGGCACTACCCCAGAATGCAACGAGTTTTGATAAATAATCACTAACGCATCCACTATTACCTCTGACATTTCTTTCAATACCCTGGGATGCATTCCATCCGGACCCGGGGACTTGTCCACCTTCAGTCCCATTAGTCTACCCAGCACTGCCTCTCTGGTTACATTAATTGTATTAAGTATCTCTCCTGCTGCCAACCCTCTATCGTTAATATTTGGCAAACTATTTGTGTCCTCCACCGTGAAGACCGACACAAAAAACTTATTTAAAGACTCAGCCATATCCTCATTTCCCACTATTAACTCCCCCCTCTCGTCCTCCAAGGGTCCAACATTCACTCTAGCCACTCTATTCCTTTTTATATATTTATAAAAACTTTTACTATCATTTTTTATATTAATTGCTAGCCTAGCTTCATAGTCTATCCTTCCTTTCTTTATCGCTTTCTTAGTCTCTCTTTGTTGTTTCTTAAATTTTTCCCAATCACTTGTTTCTCCACTATTTTTGGCCACTCTGTACGCAGCTGTTTTTATTTTAATACTCTCCTTTATTTCCTTCGTTATCCACGGCTGGTTCTCCCTTTTCTTACAATCCTTGTTTTTTGCTGGAATATATTTTTGCTGAGAACTGAAAAGGATCTCCTTAAAAATCCTCCACTGTTCCTCAGCTATCCTACCTGCCAGCCTGCTCTCCCAGTCTACCTTAGCCAATTCATCCCTCATCCTATCATATTTCCCTCTGTTCAAACAGAGGACACTGGTTTGGGACCAAACTTTCTCCTCTTCCATCTGAATCAGAAATTCGACCATATTGTGGTCACTAGACCCAAGAGGGTCCTTCACAATAAGATCCTTAATTATACCTACCTCGTTACACAATACCAGATCCAAAATAGCTCGTTCCCTCGTCGGTTCCGTAACATGCTGTTCAAGGAAACTATCCCGACAGCATTCTAAGAACTCTTCCTCCATTCCACCCTTACCGACTTGAGTCTGCCAGTCAATGTGCATGTTGAAGTCCCCCATGATTATTGCCGTTCCGTTTTTACACGCATCCCTTATCTGCTTGTTTATAGCCCTCCTCACCTCAACATTATTATTTGGGGGCCTATATACCACACCTACTAGTGTCTTTCTCCCTCTACTATTCCTCATCTCTACCCATAACGATTCCACGTTTTGTTCCTCAGAGCCTATGTCATCCCTCAGTACTACCCTGATATTATCTCTTATTAATAGCGCGACCCCACCACCTTTTCCTTCCTGTCTATTCTTCCTAAACGCCTGATACCCCTGGATATTCATCTCCCAGTCCTGGTCACCTTTCAGCCACGTTTCTGTAATGGCCACTAGATCGTACCCACTCGTGCTGATTTGCACCATCAACTCATATACCTTGTTCCGAATGCTTCGTGCATTCAGGCAAAGTGTCCTTATTCCAGCTTTTATCTGGACCCGCTTTGATGAGTCGCGAACACCCTCTCCCTCTACTCCCTTATCTAAATTACCGCCTTCATTCACTTGCACCCTCTCCTCTACCATTAATTTTGTAATTCCCCTTACCCCTGCATCCTCCACCCCATCAATTAGTTCCTTGATCCTAGTCAACTCTTCTAGCTCCCCTCCCCCCAACCTATCTAGTTTAAATTCTCCCCAGTAACTTCAGCCAACCTACCGGCCAGGATATTGGTCCCCGTGTGATTCAAGTTCCACCCGTTTTTTGTATACAGATCACCCCTGCCCCTAAAGAGGTCCCAATGGTCCAGGAACCTGAATCCCTGCCCCCTGCACCAGTCCCTCAGCCACACATTCATCTTCCACCTCACTCCATTCCTGCCCTCACCTTCCCGTGGCACAGGCAGTAATCCTGAGATTACTACCTTTGCTTTCCTCTTTCTCAGCTGTCTCCCTAATTCCCTGTACTCCCTTTTCATGACCCCTTCTCCCTTCCTACCCACATCAGCGGTACCAATATGTACCGCTACCTCAGGCTCCTCTCCCTCCCACCTCAGGATTTCCGGGACGCGACTAGCGACATCCTGGATCCCGGCCCCAGGGAGGCAGACCACCATGTGAGAATCCCGCCTACCTCCGCAGAAACGCCTGTCTGTCCCCTTCACCATCGAGTCCCCGATTAATACCGCCTTCCTCCTCTTTTCCTTAGCCCTCTGAGTTACAGGGCTGGACTCCACTGCGGAGACACGGCCACTGCTGCTTCCCCCAGGCGGGCTGTCCCCCCCAGCAGTACTCAAGCAGGAGTACTTGTTGTGCAGGGGCAAATCCACTGGGGTGCTCTCAACCACCCTAGCCTTACCCTTCCTGGCCATCACCCACTTGGCCTCCTCCCGTTGCCCTGGTGTGACCACCTGATGATAGCTCTTGTCTATCACCTCCTCATTCTCCCTCATCAGCCTAAGATCCTCGAGCTGCAGTTCCAGCTCCCTAACACGGTCCCTCAGGAACCGCAGCTCGACACACCCCTCACAGATGTGGATGTCCGGGAGGCCAGATGCCTCCAGGACCTCCCACATCCTACACTGGGAACAACAAATTCTTCCTCGGTCATTTTGTAGACTGGGAGGACTGGAAGGAGATGGGGTGCTGGGCTGTGGACAAAAGAACAAGGGTGGCAGATAGAATGGATACAGCAAAAGACAAGCTGAATACAAAGAACAAAGAACAAAGAACAGTACAGCACAGGAAACAGGCCCTTCGGCCCTCCAAGCCTGTGCCGCTCCTTGGTCCAACTAGACCAATTGTTTGTATCCCTCCATTCCCAGGCTGCTCATGTGACTATCCAGGTAAGTCTTAAATGATGCCAGCGTGTCTGCCTCCACCACCCTACTTGGCAACGCATTCCAGGCTCCCACCACCCTCTGTGTAAAAAACATCCCTCTGATATCTGAGTTATACTTCGC
Organism: Mustelus asterias; assembly: GCF_964213995.1. NCBI lineage: Eukaryota > Metazoa > Chordata > Chondrichthyes > Carcharhiniformes > Triakidae > Mustelus > Mustelus asterias. The sequence goes on from NC_135816.1 coordinate 95,153,591, forward strand.
CCCTCTCACCTTGAGCCCGTGACCCCTCGTGATCTGGGAAAAAGCTTCCCACCGTTCACCCTATCTGTCTCCTTCACAGTACTTGAATGGCCAAGTACAAGACAATGAGCAAGGCCAGGCCTAGAATAAGGTATTTGAGACGGGCCTTAAAAAAGTCCCCAGGCCCCCGATCAAGGTCAGGGAGTCAGCTCCACCAGACACAGAGTTTGTGCTGAGCAACTGAGTGTAAAAGACACACCTACTCCTGAATGGAAAGTGCATCTGTCTCGATCCTACGATCCTCATTAACCTAAAAACAGCATGTCTCATTGACTGCCGTGCACACTCCCCCTGCGCTGCTAGCAGGAGATCGAGGGTCATGTGGTTCTGCACCACCAATTTAGAAAGGGGTTGATTCTCCGACTGCCCGCCCTGAATGGCTTCCATGGTGCAGTTTTCAATTATTTCCATGGTAGCAGAAATATTAATAATAGTCTTTCCCAATTCTGAGACACCAAGACATGGGAGGAGAGCCCGGACAAACTGGTGAAAGCCGGTGTTACGGTGACGAGTGGGTTTGAAACAAACCCTGGGTGGTTGTGAAGTGAATGGATGAATAGGCACTTGTCCCCAAAGGCTTCAGGGATCATGTGACCTATAGTGCAGGTGCCGGCATTGTCGGGTCTTGTAGGTGCCATCCCCACAAAGCCAGAACGAGACATTGTGAACAAGGGTCGGGTACCAAAATGTGGAGTTTTGTCAAAAGATGAGCCAGTACTGGGTATGGGGAGATTTCTCCTGAACATGCCAACGGACATGGCAAATCCAACGATGTAGAGCCCTGAGGGCTACTTGGTCTGCACACCTAGACCGATCCCCATGGTTACAAGGCCATGATTCCTTGGGGTAGATGCCGTCAGAAGGCCAGCGGTAACGAGACCATTGAGGGTGAGGTTGGATGACCGCTGGCAATCACATTCACCCTTGGTGTAGCAGAGTTCGGCCTCAGAATTGGAGGCCTGAGTGATGCATAAGGGGTTGTTAGTCATGCAATCCCCAAAAAGGATGTCACGGGACTGGACAGATTGTGAAAACAAAACAGGGCTTCCCGGTAGTCATAATCAGCAAGGTAAGTACAGGAGCTCACTGGAAGATCACCCACCTGAATGTCCCCACGGGTATAATTCCTCCTAACAAAGAGCCATACTGGTGCCTTGATGGTCATTGGGGCAGGCTGTTGCCTCCAGGTAGGTGCCCGTTGGATGAAGATCACTGCGGCTTCTGCAGACCACTCAAGGTTTGAAGGGGGAGCAAAGAAATACATTTCTGATGAGGCGGGGGTGGCAGGGGGGTGAGTACAGATCCAACATTCAGCCTGGTTGCCCTGTGAGGTGACAGCCTGCATTCTTCGAATTGCAGAATTGTTAATCAACGCCTCTGCAAAGGGCAGTACAATCAATGACAATAAAAAATCCACATTTCAAACAGTATCAAGTCCTTGTTTAAGTTTCTTCTTCTGAGGGTGCCTGCCTGACATGGGTCACGTGTATCCACAAAGGTTTCCCTTCCACCTCCATGGTTGTGTGAGTTGTCAACAGGACGCGGTAAGGTCCCTCTCACCGAGGTTCCTGGCAATGCTTTCTTTGGAAAGTCTTAACAAAGACGAAGTCTCCTGGTTGGTACGTACGGCAGCCCTCAGTGGTGACTTGCCTCTGAGCTACAACGAATGGGAATGCAAACCCTGAAGATAGTTGGTTAGAGCTATGCAATAGTCCATCATTCCTTCGTCCATGGAGTAGATATTCATTTGTTTAATAGTGAGGGGTGGGGAGATAGGTCAGCACATGGGATGTCCCATTACAATCTCATAAGCTGTCAAAGAGGTGCTACAATTGGGATGGGAGCGCATGGCCATGAGGGCCAGGGGTTGGGCTTCAGGCCATTTCAAGCCTGTTTCCTTGCACAATTTGGCCACCTTATTCTTTAGTATCCCATTTTGCCTCTCAACTGCACCACAGGCAAGGTGGTGGCTGCATTGTAATTTCAAAAATTCCTGTGTCACTTTCCCCATAAAGTGGGGAGCACTATTACTAGACAGTGTCTCGGGAATCTCGAATCAAGGAACATATTCACATAACAGCAACTTAGCTACAGTAACAGCGTCATTCTTTCTTGTTGGGTACACTTCTACCCATTGCGAAAATACATACAATAACAAGTACGGAGCTATACCCCATACATTTGGGCATTTGTATGAAGTCCATTTGTAGCTGCACAAAAGGGCCCCATGGTTGTGGGCCTGCCGCTGCGGCCACTGGTGGTGTCTTTCCAGGGTTACTGTTATGACAGAGCAGGCATCGAGCTGCAACTTTTCTTGCCAAAGTGGAAACTCCTGGAGCAAACCACGACTGCTGCACTATCCTGACCATCCCCCCTTTGCCCGCATGGGTAAACTCATGTAAGTTGCGGGCAAGCCAGGGCAGAAGTGCTATAGTAGGATCCCACCCTGTGAGATCGGGTGGGCACGGCCTGGGAGGAACCCTTTTACTCGTGGACATAAAAGGTTAAAGGGCTTAAAGGAGGGAAATGTGGCATTCTCTGTATGATTTCCCAATTAAAAGGCTTCATTTCAAGTTATTTCTGCCAATTGTACGTAATTGTGCTTTGCTTTAAGCTAACTGAAGCTAATTTGGCCACCTCAGCCTGGAATTCTGGCTCCAGCCCAGGAATTTAGCTGCATTCTTTGAAAGTACAATTCAAGGTCAATAGGCTTGCTTATGGCCACCGAAGCAAGTTGGGCCTGCGCGCAACTTTCAACAATGTGAGATAAATATTCAGTTATACTGTAGACACAGATCGATGTTTAGTTACTGCCACATCCAGTCAAGAATGGTGGTGGACAATTAAACGGAGAAGGCGGCTCCACAACTATCCCCATCCTCAATGATGGAGCAGCCCAGCACATCAGTGCAAAAGATAAGGCTGAAATATTTGCAGCAACCTTCAGCCAGAAGTGCCGAGTGGACGATCCATCACGGCCTCCTCCAGTGGTCCCCATCATCTCAGATGCCAGTCTCCAGCCAATTCAATTCACTCCACGTGTTATCAAGAATAGGTTGGAAGCACTGGATAATGCAGAGTCAATGGTCCCTGATAACACTCCGGCAATAGTACTGAAGACTTGTGCTCCAGAACTTGCTGCTACCCTAGCCAAGCTCTTCCAGTACAGTTACAACACTGGCATCTACCCATCAATATGGAAAATTGCCCAGGTATGTCCTGTACACAAAAAGCAGGACAAATCTAACCCGGTCAATTGCCACCCAATCAGTCAACTCTCAATCAGCAGTAAAGACATGGAAAGGGTCACCAACAGCGCTATCAAGCAGCACCTGCTCAGCAATAATCTGCTTAGTGACGCCCAGTTTGGGTTTCGCCAGGTACTCAGCTCCTGACGTCATTACAGCCTTGGTTCAGACATGGACTAAAGAGCTGAATTCCAAAGGTGAGGTGAGTGTGACAACTCTTGACATCAAGGCAGCATTCAACTGAGTGTGGCATCAAGGAGACTGAGCAAAACTGGGTATCAGGGGGTAAACTCTCCGCTGGTTGGAGTCATACCTGGTATATAGGAAGATGGTTGTGGAGGGTCAGTCATCTCAGTTCCAGGACATCTCTGCAGGAATCCCTCAGGGTAGTGTCCTCGGCCCAACAATCTTCAGCTGCTTCATCAATGACCTTCCCTTCATCATAACAGGCGGCACGGTAGCACAGTGGTTAGCACTGCTGCTTCACAGCTCCAGGGACCTGGGTTCGATTCCCGGCTTGGGTCACTGTCTGTGTGGAGTTTGCGCATTCTCCTCGTGTCTGCGTGGGTTTCCTCCGGGTGCTCTGGTTTCCTCCCACAGTCCAAAGATGTGCGGGTTAGGTTGATTGGCCATGCTAAAATTGCCCCTTAGTGTCCTGAGATGCGGAGGTTAGAGGGATTAGTGGGTAAATATGTAGGGATATGGGGTTAGGGCCAGGGAGGGATTGTGGTAGGTGCAGACTCGATGGGCCGAATGGCCACTTTCTGCACTGTAGGGTTTCTATGATTCTACTGAAGTTAGTTCCAATTAACACCATACAGCTCTTGTTCTCATGAAGGTTGGCTATTAGGGTTAACCCTTAGTATGCTAATGGCAGCAGCTTATTTTAACACTTAAAAAGATATATCTCAATCTTCTTTCTCTGTGACGCAATTTGGCACTATCAATAATTTCAATAGCAACAAGACTGTGGCAAAGTACCCGAATAAATCCCAAGATTCAATGAAATTAATTTCCAGTTACACACCTCTCCTGACTTTCTGAGAGGGATGTAAAATGAGTAGCAAATCCAAAGTCGCTCATTTTAGGCAAATGGCAAAAGTCAAATTGCTCCCAATCTTTCAATATTGAGTATCAAAAGGAAAAAAAAATGACTGTCCAAAATATTTATAGTTATTATGTCATCACATTTGTTCACGCATGAAAAAGATAAAATTCTATACATCAAATGCAATAATTAAAGTAATCAGCAAAGTAAATGACCAGCTGTATTAAATTACAATTTCATAAATCCTACAGAGTTACTGTTGCGAAAATAAAGACAGACTTCGCTGGCAGCTCGCAAATGGAAATTACATCCCAGAACAATCCTGGGTACTGATAACAATGAGGTGGAGATGCCGGCGTTGGACTGGGGTAAACACAGTAAGTAGTTTAACAACACCAGGTTAAAGTCCAACAGGTTTATTTGGTAGCAAAAGCCACACAAGCTTTCGGAGCTCTTAGCCCCTTCTTCAGGTGAGTGGGAATTCTGTTCACAAACAGAGCTTATAAAGACACAGACTCAATTTACATGAATAATGGTTGGAATGCGAATACTTACAACTAATCAAGTCTTTAAGAAACGAAACAATGTGAGTGGAGAGATACATGAATAATGGTTGGAATGCATTGTTTCGTTTCTTAAAGACTTGATTAGTTGTAAGTATTCGCATTCCAACCATTATTCATGTAAATTGAGTCAGTGTCTTTATATGCTCTGTTTGTAAACAGAATTCCCACTCACCTGAAGAAGGGGCTAAGAGCTCCGAAAGCTTGTGTGGCTTTTGCTACCAAATAAACCTGTTGGACTTTAACCTGGTGTTGTTAAACTTCTTACTGATAACAACACAGCAAAACTGAAGCTTCACAAGGTCAAGAAAATCCAAACAAGCAAAAAAGAAATGCTATCACAGGCATAACTTTGCATAGCAAATTATACAAGTAAATTCTACAATATTTTAAGCAGCAGTCACATATTGACATTTATGGCTAAATTAAATTCTGGTGCATGCTATCGAGAGTTGTTGGGGGTGTTGGCAGTGGAGGAGGTGGGGGTGGCACGGCTGAAGATCTCTGGATACAGTCCCGGGCCCACTGTCCCTGGAGACCGCAGGTGAAACAGGCACTTGTGTCGCTGCCTCGGCCAGCTGATTGCCTTGTCCCCACGGTGATACACAAACAGACAAAACTGACACACAAAAAAACAGGCTCACAAGGTTAAATAAATCACATGATTCTGGCAGAGCGAAATCATCTGGCCCAGAACGCCGCCATGTGGCAGGAAAGGGTATAACAGCAAAACGATCTGAATCAATTTGGAATTCGGTCATCAATCAAATCGAGACTGCGGTTTTCCAGGGACTTGAACCCTGGAAAAAATGCCCGACCCCCAACCCTTATGCTGTACCCTCAGGAGACTCGAACTCCTGTGAGATTCTGCTTCCCCTGGTGATGTCTACACAGAATAAGAGTTTTAACAACACCAGGTTAAAGTCCAACTGCCGGTTCCAAGTGGAGAGGATCTCCAAGAAGAGTTTACCCCAGTCCAATGCCGGCATCTCCACATCATGACTACCACTGATACCGCAAACTGCCGGTTCCAAGTGGAGAGGATCTCCAAGAAGATCGCGCATATCGACAAACCTGTTGGACCTGGTGTTGTTAAAACTCTTACTGTGTTTACCCCAGTCCAACGCCGGCATCTCCACACGATGTCTACACAGGACAGCATGTGCGTTCCCCCAGTCAATTTGGCTCAAAGCCCAAAACCAGGCAGCCGCGGTCGCCGAGCCCTTGGTCAGCGAGACACCACGCTTCCTTCCCATGTAGACATTCCAGGGATTTGCAATCTCGGTGGGATCTCTAAAAAACGCAGAGATCATTGGGAAACAGCAATCTTAAGGCACTCTTAACACAAACAGCGCTGGACACCATGCATCCAATGCAATGTCTTCAATTACTTGGGCACAAGAAGAACTCCCTCTGTCCATTGGAATGGCCGGAGTATTTTTGAGGTTACAGAGAAAAAGCTCAGCAGTTATAGTCAATTCCAGCAAATCAGGAACAAGAGATCTTTCACATCTTTCATTGATATACCTTTTTGCCGATTAAATCCCAGCTTTTCTCCCTTTCTTATTCGATGAAAAATTGACTTCTGCCAATCCTTCATTTGCAGAGCATATCCTCATATTCTCTTTAGATTTGTTGTGGGAAAAGTCTAGTCTTGTTCACCCTCTGGTGAAGGCCGACAAGGGAAAATGTTATGGAGCCTACGTAAAATACCAGAGACTGACTCCTTTTGAAGGTCAGTAAACTGATAAACATTTCCCACTACTGTACAGAGAAGGCATGAAATTTTAATTTGAACACTTTATCTTCCGCACAATCTCACGTCCAAACAAGCATATTAGCATACTCGATACTAATCTCATAATTCTCCATATCTTTCTCCTTGGAGAATATTGACACAAAGTACTCATTTAGGATCTCACCCAGATCCTCTACCTCAAAGCAACATTCCCATCCTTTATTCTTGAATGGTTATACCGTCTATCTTGTTCTCCTCTTAGTTATAATGTATGTATAAAATACCTTGGGATTCTCTTTAACCCTACTGGCCAAGCTCATTTCATGACCCTGACCTGCTCACCTAATTCCCTGCTTCAGTTCTTTCCTGCGATCTTTATAATCCTTAGACCATAAGATCATAAGATATAGGAGCAGAATTAGGCCAATCGGCCCATCGAGTCTGCTCCGCCATTCAATCATGCCTGATGTTTTTCTTACCCCCATTCTACTGCCTTTTCCCCATAGCCCCTGAACCCCTTATTAATCAAGAACCTAAATATCTCTGTCTTGAAGACACTCAATGGCTTGGCCTCCACAGCCTTCTGCGTCAAAGAGTTCCACGGATTCATCACTCTCTGGCTGAAAAAATCCCTCTTCAGCTCTGTTTTGAAGGATCATCCCTTTATTCTGAGATTGTGCCCTCTGGTTCGAGTTTCCCCACTAGTGGAAACATCCTCTCCAGGTCCACTCTATCCTGGCATCCCAGTATCCTGTAAGTTCCAATAAGATGCCCCTTCATCCTTCTAAACTCCAATGAGTACAGACCCAGAGTCCTCAACCATTCCTCATACAACAAGCTCTTCATTCCAGGGATCATTCTTGTGAACCTCCTCTCGACCCTTTCCAAGGCCAACACATCCTTCCTTAGATACGAGGCCCAAAATTGCTCACAATACTCCAAATGGGGTCTGACCAGAGCCTTCTACAGCCTCAGAAGTACATCCCTGCTCTTGTATTATAGCCCTCTTGACATGAATGCTGCCATTGTGTTTGCCTTCCTAACTGCTCACTGAACCTGCACGTTAACCTTAAGAGAATCTTGAGCATGGACTCCCAAGCCCCTTTGTGCTTCCGATTTCCTAAGCATTTTCTCATTTAGAAAATAGTCTATGCTTCCATTCCTCGATCCAAAGTGCACAACCTCGCACTTTTCCACATTGTATTCCATTTGCCACTGCTTTGCCCACTCCCCTAACCTGTCCAAGTCTTTCTGCAGCCACCCTGCTTCCTCAATACTACCTGTCCCTCTACATATCTTTGTATCATCTGCAAACTTAGCAACAGTGCCTTCAGTTCCTTCTGCCAAATCATTAACAAATATTGTGAAAAGTTGTGGTCCCAGCATCGACCCCTGAGGCACATCGCTAGTCACCGGCTGCCATCCTGAAAAATCCCCACTCTCTACCTTCTGCCAGTCAGCCAATCCTCTATCCATGCCAGGACCTTACCTTTAACACCATGGGCTCTTAACTTATTTAACAGTCTCCTATGTGGTACCTAGTCAAAGGCCTTCTGGAAATTTAAATAAATCATATCCACTGGGTCTCCTTTATCTAAATTCCTTGTTAACTCCTCAAAGAACTCTAACAGATTTGTCAGACACGACCTCCCCTTGACGAAGCCGTGCTGACTCAGTGCTATTTTATCATGCACTTCCAAGTACTCCCCAATCTCATCTTTAATAATGGGCTCTAAAACCTTGCCAATGAGTGAAGTTACGCTAACCAGCCTATAATTTCCCGTCTGCTGCCTTCTTTAACAGCGGTGTTACATTGCCTACTTTCCAGTCCTCTGGGACACTCCCTGCCAGTAAGGATAGGCAACAACATCTCCTCCACGATCATCCTCAACACCAGTTCCCCACAAGGCTGTGTTCTCAGCCCCCTACTATACTCCTTATACATCTATGACTGTGTGGCCAAATTCACCTCCAATTCGATTTTCAAGTTTGCTGACGACACCACCGTACTGGGTCGGGTCTCAAACAATGATGAGACAGAGTACAGGATGAGATAGAGAATCTGGTGAACTGGTGCGGCAACTATAATCTCTCCCTCAATGTCAACAAAATGAATGAGATTGTCATCAACCTCAGGAAGCGTAAAGGAGAACATGCCCCTGTCTACATCAATGGGTACAAAATAGAAAGGGTCGAAATGTTCAAGCTTTTAGGTGTCCAGATCACCACCAACCTGTCCTGGTCCCCCCATGCCGATACTATAGTTAGGAAAGCGCACCAACGCCTCTACCTTCTCAGAAGACTATGGAAATTTGGCATGTCAGCTACGACTCTCACCAACTTTTACAGATGCACCATAGGAAGCATTCTTTCTGGTTGAACACAGCTTGGTCTGGCTCCTGCTCCCCAAGACTACAAGGAACTACAAAAGGTCGTGAACGCAGCCCAATCCATCACGCAAACCAGCCTCCCATCCAGTGACTCTGTCTACACTTCCCGCGGCCTTGGCAAAGCAGCCAGCATAATTAAAGACCCCACGCACCCTGGACATTCTGTCTTCCACCTTCTTCCATCGGGAAAAAGATGCAAAAGTCTGAGGACTCAAGAACAGTTTCTTCCCTGTTGCCTGCCAGACTTTTGAATGGACTTACTTTGCATTAAGTTGATGTTTCTCTACACCCTAGCAATGATTGTAAACTACATTCGGCACTCCTTTGTTTCCTTCTCTGAACGGTATGCTTTGTCTGTATAGCGCGCAAGAAACAACACTTTTCACTGTCAATACATGTGACAATAATCATACAAACCCTACAGTGCAGAAGGAGGCCATTCGGCCCATCGAGTGTGCACCGACCACAATCCCACCCAGGCCCTACCCCCACATATTTTACTCGCTAATCCCTCTAACCTACGCATCCCAGGACTCTAAGGGGCAATTTTTTTTTTAACCTGGCCAATCAACCTAACCCGCACATCTTTGGACTGTGGGAGGAAACCGGAGCACCCGGAGGAAACCCACACAGACACGAGGAGAATGTGCAAACTCCACACAGACACTGACCCGAGCCTGGAATCGAACCCGGGACCCTGGAGCTGTGAAGCAGCAGTGCTAACCACTGTGCTACCGTGCCGCCCTTAATAAATCAAATCAAATCAAATCAAATCCAGTGCTTCTTGAAAGATCATCACCAATGCCTCCACAATTTCCTCAGCTATCTCTTTTCGACTCCTGGGTTATAGTCCATCCGGTCCAGGTGATTTATCCATCTTCAGACATTTCAGTTTCCCCAGAACCTTCTCCTTAGTGATGGCCACTACACTCCCCTGTGCCCCCTGACTCTCCTGGAGCTCTGGCATCCCACTGGTTCTTCCACCGTGAAGACTGATGCAAAGTTACTATTCAGTTCCTCTGCCATTGCCTTGTTTTCTATTATTACTTCTCCAACCTCATTTTCCTGTGGTCCAATGGGTATTTTTGCCTCTCTCTTACCTTCTATATATTGAAAAGAAAACTCTTCCTATCTTCTTTTATATTCTGAGCTAGATAACACTCATATTTCACCTTCTCCCCCCTTATTGCTTTTTTAGTTCCCCTCTGCTCGCTTTTAAAGGATTCCCAATCCTCCGGCTTCCCACTAATCCTCACCCCTTTGTATGCTTTTTATTTGCTTTTATGCTGTCCTTGACTTCCCTCGTCAGCCATGGATGCCTCGTCCTCTCCTTAGCATGTTTCCTCCTCCTTGGGATGAATTTCTGTCGTTCCTCCCGAATAACCCCCAAAACTCCTGCCATTGCTGTTCCACTGTCTTCCCTGCGAGGCTCCCTTTCCAATCAACTCTGGCCAGCTCCTCCCTCATGACTTTGTAGTTACCTTTATTTAATTGTAACACCGTTACATCTGATTCCAGCTCCTCCCTCTCACACTGCAGGGTAAATTCCATCATATTGTGGTCACTGCTCCCTAAGGGTTCCTTCACCTTAAGTTCCCTGATCAAGTCTGCCTCATTACACATCACCAAATCCAGAATTGCCTGTTCCCGAGTCGGCTCTGTCACAAGCTGCTCCAAAAAACCATCTCTTCGACATTCCACAAATTCCTTTACTTGGGATCCCCTACCTCCCTGATTTTTCCAGTCCACCTGCATATTGAAGTCCCCCATGATTATTGTAATATTACCTTTTCTATGTGTCTTTTCTATCTCCTGATTTATTTTCTGCTCCACATCCTGACTATTGCTAGGAGGCCTGTACATATCTCCCATCAGGGTCTTTATACCTTTGTGATTCCTCAACACTACCTCCAGAAATTGTATGCCTTCTGATCCCAGGGGTCGAATCCAATTTTAGCTTCAAAACCCTGTCATATACTTCTTTTTTCTTTTGACTAAATTCATAACCTTGATCATTATTCAAGGGTCATTCATATACCCTGTGTCTCTTTTCCCATAAATCTTTGGCTCCCTGAGTCGAATTCCACCTGTGTCACTTTCCCCTGTATCTCGGGTCTCCTGAGTCTGTTGTCCCCTGTGTCTTTTTTCTACTGCGTTCCTTTTCCCCTGTCTACCTCCTCATGAAATTCTTTAACTGCCTGACCCCCATGTCACTTATTCCGCCTGTTAATTTTCACCTTATGTCGCTTTCTCCTGTGCCTCTTTCCCTTTGTGTCTCTGTTCCGTTGTCTATCTTTTCCCTTTGAGTTTTCCCCTGTATTTCTATTCTGTGCCTTCCCTCCTGTGTCTCTTCCCCCCCTCTGTTTCTGGTCCATTGTGTCTCCTTCCATATTTTCCTCCATGACATTTTCACACTGTGTCCGTTTTCTCCTGTGTGAGTTCTTCTCATGGTGTTTTCCCCGTTTCTCTTTTCCCCTGTGTCTATTTTCCTCTGTATCTCTTTTCTTCTGTTTCTCTTTCACCTGTGTCTATTTGCCCCAGTGTCTCTTTTTCACTCTGTCTATTTACCTGTTTCACGTTTTCCCTGAGTTTTTTCCCCCTGTGTCTTCTTCCCACTGTGTCTTTTCCCCCGGTGTGTCTTTTATCCTATCTTTTCTCCTGTGACTTGTTCCCCGGTGATTCTTATACCTCTGTCTCTTTTCCCCTGTCTCACTTTTCCCCTGATTCTCTTTTCACCTGTGACTCTCTCCCTGTCCCACTTTTCCCTGGGCACTATTGCCTCCTGTGACTCTTTAACTGTGTCTCTTTTACCTTTTCTTTATTCCCCTGTGTATTTATTTCCATGTTGGTCTGTTCCACTGTGTCTCTTTCCCCTGTAACTCTTTTCCCCTGCGTGTTTTTCACTGTCTTATTTTCACTGTTTCACTTCAGCCCTGTGAGTTTTCCCCATGTCTCCTTCTGACTGTCTTTTTCCCCACTGTATCTTGCCCCTGTGTATCTTCTCCCCATGAATTGTTCCCCTGTGATTCTTTAACCTCTGTCTTTGACCCCTGTGTCTGTGTCTCTTTTCCCCTGTGCCTCTTCACATCTGTGCGTTTTTACCCGTGTCCCTTTTTGCTGTGTCACTTTTCACCTGTGTGCTTTCCTCCCTGTGTCTCTTTTCCCACTGTCTCCTGCTCCCGGTTCACTTTTCCTCGGCGTGTCATTCCCCAGTATCTCCTTACCCTTGTTTCACTTTTCCCTCCAGTGTCACTTTTCCTGTGCCTCGTTCTGTTTTGTTGATTTTTTTCACCTATGTCTCTTTTTCCACTTGTCTCTTTTCTCTTGTGTCTCTTTTCCACAGTGCCTCTTTTCCACTCTGTTTTAACTCCGCTGTGTCTCCTGTCCCCGTGTCTCCTTCCAACTGCGTCTTTTCCGCTAGTGTATCTTTTCCTCTGTGTATCTTCCCCCACGTGTTACTTTCCCCTCATCTTTTTCCCCACAGGACTTCCTCCCCTGTGATTCTTAACCTCTGTCTCTTAACACCTGTGTTCCCTTTCCCCTGTGTCTACTTCCCCTGTGTCTCTTTTTCCCTCTGTCTCCTTCCCCCTGTTTGTCTTTCCCCTGTTTCCCTTATCCTTTGTGGCTCTTATTCCCCTGTTTCACTTCTCCCTGTGTCTCTTTTCCACTCTGTCTCATTTCCCCTGTTTGTCTTTGCTCTTTTCTTTTATTCCTTGCGGCTCTTATTCCCCCGAGTTTTTCCTCTGTGTATCCTTCCCACTCCATCTCGATCCTCTGTGCCACTTTCCGTTGTGTTACTTTTCCCCTCGTCTCATTTCCCCGTGTCCCTTTTCCTTGTGTCTCCTTACCGCTGTGCCTATTTCCCCTGTTTCAGATTTCCCTCCTGTGTCACGTTTCCCCTGTGCCTCTTTCTGCTTTGTTCATTTTCACCTGTGTCTATTTTCTCACTCATCTCTTTCCCTGTGTCTTTTCCACAGTGCCTCTTTTCTGCTCTGTTTTAATTCCCCTGTGTCCCCTTCCAACTGCATCTTTTGCCCCAGTGCATCTTTTCCTCTGCGTATCTTCTCCCCCATGTTACTTTCTCTTTGTCTCTTTTTCCCCCAGGATTGTTCCCCCATGATTCTTAACCTCTGCTCTTGTGGCCTCTGTTCCTTTTCCCCTTTGTCTACTTCCCCCGTGTCTCTTTTCCCCTCTGTCTCATTTCCCCTGTTTCTCTTATCCCTTGTGGCTTTTCTTCCCCTGTTTCACTTTTCCAATGACTTTTTTCTCCCTCAGTATCCTTCCCACTCTGTCTCGTTCCGGTGTGTCACTTTCCCTTTGTGTCACTTTCCAAAGTCTCATTTCCCATGCCTCTTTCCTCCTGTGTCACTTTTCTCCTGTATCGTTTTTGCCCTTGTCTCATTTCCCCATGTCTCTTTTATCCTTTGTCGCTTTTCTCCTGTGCGTCTTTCACCTGTTTCTCTTTACACCTGTGTTGCTTTTACTCTGTGTCTCCTTTCTCCTGTGCCTCTTTTCTGCATTTCTTTACAAGATAAGGCAAAGGAGAATTCAAATAGCTGCTACAAATGCATAAAGGGCAACCAAGTAACTAGGGAGAAAGTAGGGCCTCTTAAAATCAACAAGGTAATCTATGTGCGGATCCACAAGAGATGGGTGAGATCCTAAATGAATATTTCCCATCAATATTTACTGTTGAGAAAAGCATGTAAGTTAGTGAACTTGGGGAAATAAATAGTGATGTACATATTACAGAGAATGAGCCACTGAAAATCTTAAAGTGCATCAGGTAGATAAATCCCCGGGGCCTGATGAAGTGTACCCCAGGACGTTGTGGGAGGCTAGGGAGGAAATTGCAGGTTCCTGAGCAGAGATATTTGAATCATCGAAAGCCACAGGTGAGGTGCCTCAAGATTGGAGGGTGGCAAATGTTGTACCTTTCTTTAAGAAGGACTGCAGGGAAAAGCCTGGGAACTACAGGTCGGTGAGCCTAACATCTGTAGTGGATCAGTTGTTAGAAGGTATTCTGAGAGACAGGATCTACAGGCATTTAGAGAGGCAAGGACTGATTAGGAACAGTTAGCATGGATTTGTGAGTGGAAAATCATGTCTCATGAATTTGATTGAGTTTTTTGAAGGGGTAACCAAGATGGTAGATGAGGGCAGTGCAGTTGTTCTTGTCTACATGGACCTTAGTAAGGCCTTTGACAAGGTACCGCATGGTAGATTGTTGCAGAAGGTTAAATCTCACAGGATCCAGGGTATGGTAGCCAGTTAGATACAAAATTGGCCTGATGACGGAATACAGAGGGTGGTTGTAGGGGGTTGTTTTTCAAACTGGAGGCCAGTGACCAGTGGTGTGCCTCAGGGATCAGTGCTGGCTCCACTGTCATTTGTCAATTATATTAATGATTTGGATGAGAATTTAGGAGGCATGGTTAGTAAGTTTGCAAATGACAGCAAGATTTATGGCATAGTGGACAGTGAAGAAGGTTATCGAGGATTGCAACAGGATCTTGATCAACTGGGCCAGTGATGAATGGCAGATGGAGTTTAATTTAGATAAATGCGAGATGATGCATTTTGGTAGATCAAACCAGGGCAGGACTTACTCAGTTAATGATAGGGCAATGGGGAGAGTTATGGAACAAAGCGAGCTAGGGGTACACATTCATAGCTCCATGAAAGTGGAGACACAGTTGGACAGAGTGGTGAAGAAGGCATTCAGCATGCTTGTTTTCATTGATCAGAACATTGAATACAGGAGTTGGGATGTCTTCTTGAAGTTGTACAAGACACTGCCCAAGAAAATAGCAGTGATTCTGAATCGTGCTGCAGAAGCTTGTGGCGGTGCTTATCGCGCCCGAAACGCTGCAGTTCCAATCGGAGTCAACAAAAGCACATTCTGACTAAAAAAATAGACAGAATGCAGCTCCCCTCCCACATTGTGCCCGGGCCGGATAATGCATCCCCTTGGCCCCCACACACATTGCCCCACCCCCACAACATTACTGACCCCCTTATCCCCCCACCCATCCGCCACCCAGACTGATCGCAGCCCCCTTCCCCCCAACGATCTCAGGCAGAGTGGCAGCGGACCCCCCCTTCCCCCTCACTCATTTCAGGCAGAGTGTCAGTGGACACCCCCTTCCCCCTCACTCACCTGAGGCAGAGTGATCCACCCTCCCCGCTACTCCCTACAGATATCAGGCAGAGTGAATCCCCCCTCACCCCCACCTCGGACCCTCCTGCACAAGGCCCCCATCTCCTCCAGACTCTGATGGCTGTTTAACACCTCCCTCTCTCTCCCCTGTCCTCAATCATCCAACACCACACCCTCCCCGCCTTCCCATCAGCACACCTGCAAGTGCTAACTTGCCTTCCCCTCAATGCTAACAAGGAAACTGCATGGACCTTGCTGGGGAGCTCTGACAAACTGCCTGCAGCTGATCTGCCCGAAGGGACAGTTCCATTAAAAACTCAAGAATGGACAGGCAGGCAGCCATTGCTGCACAAAATGACCAGCCCCCCCGATTCTCTGAGGGTGACCTGGGAAGGCTGCTGGGTGCAGCAGAGGTGAGGCGAGACACTCTCTTCCCCACAGGAGGAGACAGGCCAAAGGAGGCTGATGGGAAATGCGGCCTGGGAGGCAGCCAATGGCCCCCCGAACCGCGAAGCAGTGCCGGAAAAAGGTCAATGACCTCATCCACTTAGCAAGGGCGAGGGCCGAACCCCAGTTTACATCTTCCCCAGATCTCCCCGCGATCCTCCCATCCCCAGCACCCTGCATGCTTCCAGCTCCTGACCCCGAGCACCTCCTTCCTTTCCCCCCAATGAGCCCCGCTGTGTTTGCCCTCTAAGGGCCACCACCTGATACACTGCAGGAGTCACGCCACCATTTCTTTCATGGCTCCCTCTCTCTCCACAGGAGAAGACCGAGCACAACACCCGTGAGAGGGCAAAGACGGGGGGGTGGTGAGCCAGACCTCCGGGTCCTCACCCCCTTTGAGGAGCAGGTGCTGGAGCTGTACAGGGAAGGGGAGGTGCGGGCTTTCAGCAACAGCATGGTCGGGCTGCCGTCAAGAAGCGAGCACCTGTCATTCCTTCAATCACTTTGAGGCAACTTCTCGGGGGCATGGGTTTCGGGTGAGAGGGGCAATGTTTAAAGGAGATGTACGAGGCATGTTCATTTGCACAGAGGACAGTGGGTGCATCCTTCCTTAGGCACGGGGCTCAAAACGGCTGACAATAGTTCAAGTGGGGTCTGACCAGAGCATTGTATAGCCTCATCAGTACATCTGCTCTTATATTCTAGCCCCCTCGACATGAATGCTAACATTGCATTTGCCTTCCTAACTGCCAACTGAACCCGCACATTGACATTAAGAGAATCTTGAACAAGGACTCTCAAGTCCCTTTGCATTTCTGATTTCCTAAGCATTTCCCCATTTAGAAGATACTCTATGCCTCCATTCCTCCTTTCAAAGTGCATAACCTCACACTTTTCCACATTGTATTCTATCTGCCACTCCTTTGTTCGCTCTCCTAACCTGTCCAAGTCCTTCTGCAGACCCCCTTCTTCCTCAATACTACCTGTCCCTCTACATATCTTTGTATCATCTGCAAACTTAGCAACATTGCCTTCAGTTCCTTCTTCCAAATCATGAATGTATATTGTGAAAAGTTCTGGTCCCAACACCGACCCCTGAGGCACACCACTAGTCACCGGCTGCCATTCTGAAAAAGACCCCTTTATCCCCACACTCTGCCTTCTGCCAGTCAACCAATCCTCTATCCATATCAGGATCTTACCCTTAACACCATGGGCTCTTAACTTATTTAACAGTCTCCTATGTGGCACGTTTTCAAAGGCCGAGCAACAGCACCTCACTGTACTGCAAGCCCACGGATAACCTCATGATGCTCCACTTCTCCAGCTTCCACCCTAAACACGTTCAAGAAGCCATCCCCTACGGACAAGCCCACCGCATACACAGGATCTGCTCAGATGAGTAGGATCGCAACAGACACCTGCAGACGATGAAAGATGCCCTCATAAGAACAGGATATGGCACTTGACTCATCGATCGACAGTTCCGACGCGCCACAGCAAAAAACCGCACCGAACTCCTCAGAAGACAAACACGGGACACGGTGGACAGAGTACCCTTCGTCGTCCAGTACTTCCCCGGAGCGGAGAAGCTACGACATCTCCTCCGGAGCCTTCAACATGTCATTGATGAAGACGAAAGTCTCGCCAAGGCCATCCCCACACCCCCACTTCAAACAACCGCACAACCTCAAACAGATCATTGTCCGCTGCAAACTACCCAGCCTTCAGGAGAACAGTGACTACGACACCACACAACCCTGTCACAGCAACCTCTGCAAGACGTGCCGGATCATCGACGCGGATGCCATCATCTCAGGTGAGAACACCATCTACCAGGTACATGGTACCTACTCTTGCAACTCGGCCAACGTTGTCTACCTGGTACGCTGCAGGAAAGGATGTCCCGAGGCATGGTACATTGGGGAAACCATGCAGACGCTCTGACAATGGATGAATGAACACCACGCGACAATCACCAGGCAAGACTGTTCTCTTCCTGTGGGGGAGCACTTCAGCGGTCACGGGCATTCAGCCTCTGATCTTCGGGTAAGCGTTCTCCAAGGCGGCCTTCATGACAAACGACAGCGCAGAGTCGCTGAGCAGAAACTGATAGCCAAGTTCCGCACACATGTGGACGGCCTCAACCGGGATGTTGGGTTTATGTCACACAATCAGTAACCCCCACAGCTTGCCTCCTGGACTTGCAGAATCTCACTGGCTGTCCTGTCTGGAGACAATACACATCTCTTTAACCTGGGCTTAATGCTCCCTCCACTCACATTGTCTGTATCTTTAAGACCTGGTTGGCTGTAGAGATTCGCATTCTAATCAGTATTCTGTAACTTGATTTTGTGTCTCTGTGCCCTGTTTGAGAGCAGATATCACTCCATCTGACGAAGGAGCAGCGCTCCGAAAGCTAATGTATTTGCGACCAAATAAAGCTGTTGCACTTTAACCTGGTGTTGTTAAAACTCTTACTGTTTTTACCCCAGTCCAACACCGGCATCTCCACACCACCCTCCCTGCCTCCAGTGATTCCTGAAAGATCACCACCAATGCCTCCATTTCCTCAACTATCTCTTTTAGAACCCTGGGGTGTAGTCCATCCGGTCCAGGTGATTTATCCACCTTCAGACCTTTCAGTTTCCCCAGAACCTTCTCCTTAGTGATGGCCACTACACTCACCTGTGCCCCCTGACTCTCCTGGAACTCTGGCGTCCACAGGTGTCTTCTACCGTGAAAAAAACTCTGCCTATCTTTTCTTATATTACGAGCTAGCTTACACTCATATTTCATCTTCTCCCTCCTTATTGCTTTTTTAGTTCCCCTCTGCTCGCTTTTAAAGGTTTCCAAATCCTCTGGCTTCCCACTAATCCTCGCCACTTTGTCTGCTTTTTCTTTTGCTTTTACGTTGTCCTCAACTTCCCTCGTCAGCCATGGATGTCTCGTCCTCGCCTCAGCTTGTTTCCTCCTCCTTGGGATGAATTTCTTTTGTGCCTCATGAATACCCCCCAAAACTCCTGCCATTGCTGTTCCACTGTCTTCCCCGCGAGGCTCCCTTTCCAATCAACTCTGGCCAGCTCCTCCCTCAGGCCTTTGTCGTTTCCTTTATTTAATTGTAATACGTTACATCTGATTCCAGCTTCTCCCTCTCAAACTGCAGGGTAAATTCTATCATATTGTGGTCACTGCTCCCTCAGGGTTCCTTCACCTTAAGTTCTCTAATCAAGTCTGCCTCATTACACATCACCAAATCCAGAAATGCCTGTTCCCGAGTCGGCTCTGTCACAAGCGAGGATATGGCAAATGGATATGTCACAGGCGAGGATATGGCAAATGGAGTATAACGTTGAGAAATGCGAGGTTATACACTTTGGAGGAAATAATAACAAATGGGATTACTATCTCAATGGAAACAAATTAAAACATGCTACCGTGCAAAGGGACCTGGGGGTCCTTGTGCATGAGACGCAAAAGCCCAGTCTGCAGGTACAACAGGTGATCAAGAAGGCAAATGGGATGTTGACCTATATTGCGAGGGGGATAGAATATAAAAGCAGGGATGTCTTGATGCACCTGTACAGGGCATTGGTGAGGCCGCAGCTGGAATACTGTGTGCAGTATTGGTCCCCTTATATGAGGAAGGATATATTGGCATTGGAGGGAGTGCAGAGAAGGTTCACCAGGTTGATACCGGAGATGAGGGGTTTGGATTATGAGGAGAGGCTGAGGAGATTGGGTTTGTACTCGTTGGAGTTTAGAAGGATGAGGGGGGATCTTATGGAGACTTATAAGATAATGCGGGGGCTGGATAGGGTGGAGGCGGAGAGATTCTTTCCACTTAGTAAGGAAGTTAAAACTGGAGGACACAGCCTCAAAATAAAGGGGGGTCGGTTTAAGACAGAGTTGAGGAGGAACTTCTTCTCCCAGAGGGTGGTGAATCTCTGGAATTCTCTGCCCACTGAGGTGGTGGAGGCTACCTCGCTGAATATGTTTAAAGCGCGGATGGATGGATTCCTGATCGGTAAGGGAATTAAGGGTTATGGGGATCAGGCGGGTAAGTGGTACTGATCCACGTCAGATCAGCCATGATCTTATTGAATGGCGGGGCAGGCTCGAGGGGCTAGATGGCCTACTCCTGCTCCTATTTCTTATGTTCTTATGTAAGCTGCTCCAAAAAACCATCTCTTCGACATCCCACAAATTCCTTTTCTTGGGATCCACTGCCTACCTGATTTTTCCAGTCCACCTGCATATTGAAGTCCCCCATGATTATTGTAACATTACCTTTTCTATCTCCTGATTTATTTTCTGCCCCACATCCTGACGACTGACAATGAAGCTGTCACGCACACTGCCTGGAAGTCTGGCGCAGACGTGCATGATGGTCATATTATGGTCACACACGAGTTGCACATTCAGGGAGTGGAACCCCTTTCTATTTACAAATCTCTGTGGTTTCTGTAGGGGCGGCCTTGAGGGCAACGTGTGTGCAGCCAATGGCCCCCTGCACATCAGGCATCCCCGCAATGGCTGCGAAACCTGCAGCCCGGGCTTCCTGACAGGCCAGGTCCAGGTTGAAGTTGATGAACTGGCCAGTCCGGGCTTGTACGGCTTCAGTGAACTGCCTCACACAGGTGTGCACGGCAGATTGGGAGATGCCACAGACATCTCCGCTCAAGCATGGCATCAAGATAGATAAGTCGCCGGGTCCGGATGGGATGTACCCCAGGTTACTGTGGGAGGCGAGGGAAGAGATTGCAGAGCCTCTGGTGATGATCTTTGCGTCGACGATGGAGATGGGAGAGGTGCCGGAGGATTGCGGATGTGGTTGCTATTTTCAAGAAGGGGAATATGGATTGCCGAGGAAATTACCAACCGGTGAGTCTAACCTCAGTGGTTGGTAAACTGATGGAGAAGATCCAGAGGGACAGGATATATGTGCATTTAGAGAGGTTTAGTATGCTCAAGAATACTCAGCATGACTTTGTCAAGGGCAGATCGTGCCTTACGAGCCTGGTGGAGTTCTTCGAAAATGTGACTAAACACATTGACGAAGGGAAGGCGGTAGATGTGGTTTATATGGATTTTAGCAAGGCATTCGATAAGGTCCCCCATGCAAAGCTTCTAGAAAAAGTGAGAGGGCATGGGATCCAAGGGGCTGCTGCCCGGTGGATCCAGAACTGGCTTGCCCAAAGGAGGCAGAGAGTGGGTATAGATGGGTCTTTTTCTAAATGGAGGTGGGTCACCAGTGGTGTGCCCCAGGGATCTGTTCTGGGACCCTTGCTGTTTGTCATTTTCATAAATGACCTGGATGAGGAAGCGGAGGGATGGGTTGGTAAGTTTGCCGACGACACGAAGGTTGGTGGGGTTGTGGATAGTCTGGAGGGATGTCAGAAGTTACAGAGGGACATAGATAGGATGCAAGACTGGGCGGACAAGTGGCAGATGGACTTCAACCCAGATAAATGCGTCGTGGTCCATTTTGGTAGGTCAAATGGGATGAAGGAGTACAATATAAAGGGAAAGACTCTTCGTACTGTAGAGGATCAGAAGGACCTTGGGGTCCGGATCCATAGGACACTAAAATCGGCCCCGCAGGTGGAGGAGGTGGTTAAGAAGGCGTATGGTGGGCTGGCCTTTATCAATCGAGGGATTGAGTTTCGGAGTCCAGGGATAATGATGCAGCTATATAAGACCCTCGTCAGACCCCACTTGGAGTACTGTGCTCAGTTCTGGTCGCTTCACTACAGGAAGGATGTGGAAAAGATTGAAAGGGTGCAGAGGAGGTTTACAAGGATGTTGCCTGGATTGAGTGGCATGCCTTATGAGGATAGGCTGAGGGAGCTCGGTCTTTTCTCCTTGGAGAGACGAAGGATGAGAGGAGACCTAATAGAGGTGTATAAGATGTTGAGAGGCATAGCTCGGGTGGACTCTCAGAGGCTTTTTCCCAGGGTGGAAATGTCTGCTACGAGAGGACACAGGTTTAGGGTGCTGGGGGGTAGGTACAGGGGAGAAGATAGGGGTAAGTTTTTCACACAGAGGGTGGTGGGCGAGTGGAATCGGCTGCCATCAGTGGTGGTGGAGGCGAACTCAATAGTGTCTTTTAAGAGACTCCTGGATGAGTACATGGAGCTTCATCGGATGGAGGGTTATAGGTAGGTCTGGAAGGTGATGTGCTCAGCACAACTTGTGGGCCGAAGGGCCTGTTTCTGCTGTAGTTTTTCTATGTTCTATGTTCGCTCTCTATGTACACCTCTGCTGTTCAGGGTCCTGCCACTAGCTGCATACTTACCCTTAACATTTGATCTCCGAAAGTGCAGTGCCTCACACTACCTGGATTAAACTCCATCTGCCATTTCTCTGCCCACATTTGCAGCTGATCTCTATCCCGCTGTAACATTCAATAACAGTGTACACTGTCCACAACTCTACCAATCTTTGTGTCATCTGCAAACTTATTAAACCACCCATTTATGTTTTCATCCAAGTCATTTATATGCATTACAAACAGTATGGATCCCTGAAAAACAACACTTGTCACGGACCGCCAGCCAGAGAAACACCCTTCCACCACGTCACTCTGCTTCTATGGGCAAGCCAATTCTGAATCCAAGTGGCCACATCACACTGAATCCCATGCATCTCAATATTCTGGATAAGCCTACAATGTCGGACCTTGGTGAAAGACTTACTTAAAGTTTATTTTTTAATGTCACCAGTCGGCTTACATTAACACTGCACTGAAGTTACTGTGAACATCCCCTAGTCACCACACTTCGATGCCTGTTCGGGTACACTGAGGGAGAATTTAGCGTGAGCTAACCTGCACGTCTTTCGGACTGTGGGAGGAAGCCGGAGCACTCAGAGGAAACCTATGTGGACACAACGAGAACGTGCAAACTCCACACTGACAGTGGCCCAAGCTGGGTATCGAACCCTGCTCCCTGATGCTGTGAGGAAGCAGTGCAGACCACTGTGCCACCAAATCCAAGTAGGCAACATCCACTGCTCTAACCTCATCGATCACCATTGCCACCTCTACGAAAAAATCAATCAAGTTAGTAAGACATGATCAGCATTGCACGAAGCCATGCTGACTTTCTAAGTTTTGAGTTTAAGTTTAATTATTAGTGTCACGCGTGGGCTTACATTAACACTGCAAAGAAGTTACTGTGAAAATGGCCTTGTGGCCACACTCCGGCACCTATCTGGAAAACTGAAGGAGAATTTAACATGGCCAATGTGCCGAACCAGCTCATCTTTTGGACTGTGGGAGGAAAAAGGAGCATTCAGAAGAAATGCACGCATGCACAGGGAGAATGTGCAGTCACCGCACAGAGGGTGACCCAAGCCGGGAATCGAACTCGGGTCCCTGATTCTGTGAGGCAGCGCTGATAACCTCTGTGCGACCATGCTGCCTAATTAGGCCATGCTTTTCCAAATGTACGTCAATCCTATCCCCAAGAATCCTCTCCAAAATCTTCCCAGCCATAGATGTGAGACACACCGGACTAGGATTTTCTGGATGATCCTGATTTCCCTTTTTGAACAGAGGAACAACATTATCTACTCGCCAGTCCGCTGGGACCTCTCCAGTGGCTAGAGAGGATACAAAGATTTTTGCAAGGCCCCAGCAACCTCTTCTCTTGCTTCTCTTAATAATTCTCTTAACATCCAATCGGACCATGGCGAATTATCAACCTCAAAATGCCATTGTGTCAGAGATCATTAGGGAACTATTGATCAGTGGGTCAATCTAAAGGCACTCTTGGTGGACCCATAGCATAAACAGCGCTGAACACCATGCATCCAATGCAAGGTCTTTAATTACTTGTGCATAAGAAGAACTCCCTCTGTCCATTGGGATGGCCGGAGTATTTCTGAGGTTACAGAGAAACAGCTCAGCAGTTATAGTCAATTCCAGCAAATCAGGAACAAGAGATCTTTCTCATCTTTCATTGCAGATACGACAGTGAGTTTTAAGGGGCATCTGGACAAATACATGAATAGGATGGGAATAGAGGGATATGGTCCCCGGAAGGGTAGGGGCTTTTAGTTCAGTCGGGCAGTATGATTGGTGCAGGTTTGGAGGGCCGAAGGGCCTGTTCCTGTGCTGTAATTTTCTTTGTCCTTTGTTCTTTGTTCTTTAACATACATATTTGCCAATTAAATCTCGGTATTTCGCCCTTTCTCATTCGATGAAAACTTGACTTCTGCACATCATTCATTTTCACAGCATATCCTCATATCTTGCCTTTGGTATTTGTTATGGAAAAAAATCTGGTCTTGCTCACCCTCTGGTGAAGACCGACAAAGGAAAGCTGATAAACATTTTTTCACCACTGTACAGAGAAGGCATGGAATTTTAATTTGAACGCTTTAACTTCTGCACAATATAACTTCCAAACTATGAAACGTCAAATGAATAGTTTAACTTCCAGACTTCCCTCCTTTTTGTCCTCTAAGGACAACCTTATGGGTCCTCCATGATTTCTACGTCTATGCGCATCAGCTTTTAAATTCTTCCTCGGTCGTTTTGTAGACTGGGAGGACTGGAAGAGATGGGGTGCTGGGCTGTGGACAAAAGAACAAGGGTGGCAGATAGAATGGAGACAGCAAAAGACAAGCTGAATACAAAGAACAAAGAACAAAGAACAGTACAGCACAGGAAATAGGCCCTTCTGCCCTCCAAGCCTGTGCCGCTCCTTGGTCCAACTAGACCAATTGTTTGTATCCCTCCATTCCCAGGCTGCTCATGTGACTATCCAGGTAAGTCTTAAATGATGCCAGCGTGTCTGCCTCCACCACCCTACTTGGCAGCGCATTCCAGGCTCCCACCACCCTCTGTGTAAAAAACATCCCTCTGATATCTGAGTTATACTTCGCCCCGGCACCTTGAGCCCGTGACCCCTCGTGATCTGGGAAAAAGCTTCCCACCGTTCACCCCATCTGTCCCCTTCACAATACTTGAATGGCCAAGTACAAGACAATGAGCAAGGCCAGGCCTAGAATAAGGTATTTGAGACGGGCCTTAAAAAAGTCCCCAGGCCCCCCATCAAGGTCAGGGAGTCAGCCCCACCAGACAAAGAGTTTGTGCTGAGCAACTGAGTGTAAAAGACACACCTACTCCTGTATGGAAAGTGCATCTGTCTCAATCCTACGATTCTCATTAACCTAAAAACAGCATGTCTCATTGACTGCCGTGCACACTCCCCCTGCGCTGCTCGCAGGAGATCGAGGGTTATGTGGTTCTGCAGCACCAATTTAGAAAGGGGTTGATTCTCCGACTGCCCGCCCTGAATGGCTTCCATGGTGCAGTTTTCAATTATTTCCATGGTAGCAGAAATATTAATAATAGTCTTTCCCAATTCTGAGACACCAAGACATGGGAGGAGAGCCCGGACAAACTGGTGAAAGCCGGTGTTACGGTGACGAGTGGGTTTGAAACAAACCCTGGGTGGTTGTGAAGTGAATGGATGAATAGGCACTTGTCCCCAAAGGCTTCAGGGATCATGTGACCTATAGTGCAGGTGCCGGCATTGTCGGGTCTTGTAGGTGCCATCCCCACAAAGCCAGAACGAGACATTGCGAACAAGGGTCGGGTACCAAAATGTGGAGTTTTGTCAAAAGATGAGCCAGTACTGGGTATGGGGAGATTTCTCCTGAACATGCCAACGGACATGGCAAATCCAACTGAGATGTAGAGCCCTGAGGGCTACTTGGTCTGCACACCTGGACCGATCCCCATGGTTACAAGGCCATGATTCCTTGGGATAGATGCCGTCAGAAGGCCAGCGGTAACGAGACCATTGAGGGTGAGGTTGGATGACCGCTGGCAATCACATTCACCCTTGGTGTAGCAGAGTTCGGCCTCAGAATTGGAGGCCTGAGTGATGCATAAGGGGTTGTTAGTCATGCAATCCCCAAAAAGGATGTCACGGGACTGGACAGATTGTGAAAACAAAACAGGGCTTCCCGGTAGTCAAAATCAGCAAGGTAAGTACAGGAGCTCACTGGAAGATCACCCACCTGAATGTCCCCACGGGTATAATTCCTCCTAACAAAGAGCCATACTGGTGCCTTGATGGTCATTGGGGCAGGCTGTTGCCTCCAGGTAGGTGCCCGTTGGATGAAGATCACTGCGGCTTCTGCAGACCACTCAAGGTTTGAAGGGGGGAGCAAAGAAATACATTTCTGATGAGGCGGGGGTGGCAGGGGGGTGAGTACAGATCCAACATTCAGCCTGGTTGCCCTGTGAGGTGACAGCCTGCATTCTTCGAATTGCGGAATTGTTAATCAACGCCTCTGCAAAGGGCAGTACAATCAATGACAATAAAAAAATCCACATTTCAAACAGTATCAAGTCCTTGTTTAAGTTTCTTCTTCTGAGGGTGCCTACCTGACATGGGTCACGTGTATCCACAAAGGTTTCCCTTCCACCTCCATGGTTGTGTGAGTTGTCAACAGGACGCGGTAAGGTCCCTCTCACCGAGGTTCCTGGCAATGCTTTCTTTGGAAGGTCTTAACAAAGACGAAGTCTCCTGGTTGGTACGTACGGCAGCCCTCAGTGGTGACTTGCCTCTGAGCTACAACGAATGGGAATGCAAACCCTGAAGATAGTTGGTTAGAGCTATGCAATAGTCCATCATTCCTTCGTCTATGGAGTAGATATTCATTTGTTTAATAGTGAGGGTTGGGGAGATAGGTCAGCACATGGGATGTCCCATTACAATCTCATAAGCTGTCAAAGAGGTGCTACAATTGGGATGGGAGCGCATGGCCATGAGGGCCAGGGGTTGGGCTTCAGGCCATTTCAAGCCTGTTTCCTTGCACAATTTGGCCACCTTATTCTTTAGTATCCCATTTTGCCTCTCAACTGCACCACAGACAAGGTGGTGGCTGCATTGCAATTTCAAAAATTCCTGTGTCACTTTCCCCATAAAGTGGGGAGCACTATTACTAGACAGTGTCTCGGGAATCTCAAATCAAGGAACATATTCACATAACAGCAACTTAGCTACAGTAACAGCGTCATTCTTTCTTGTTGGGTACACTTCTACCCATTGCGAAAATACATACAATAACAAGTACGGAGCTATACCCCATACATTTGGGCATTTGTATGAAGTCCATTTGTAGCTGCACAAAAGGGCCCCATGGTTGTGGGCCTGCCGCTGCGGCCACTGGTGGTGTCTTTCCAGGGTTACTGTTATGACAGAGCAGGCATCGAGCTGCAACTTTTCTTGCCAAAGTGGAAACTCCTGGAGCAAACCACGACTGCTGCACTATCCTGACCATCCCCCCTTTGCCCGCATGGGTAAACTCATGTAAGTTGCGGGCAAGCCAGGGCAGGAGTGCTATAGTAGGATCCCACCCTGTGAGATCGGGTGGGCACGGCCTGGGAGGAACCCTTTTACTCGTGGACATAAAAGGTTAAAGGGCTTAAAGGAGGGAAATGTGGCATTCTCTGTATGATTTCCCAATTAAAAGGCTTCATTTCAAGGTATTTCTGCCAATTGTACGTAATTGTGCTTTGCTTTAAGCTAACTGAAGCTAATTTGGCCACCTCAGCCTGGAATTCTGGCTCCAGCCCAGGAATTTAGCTGCATTCTTTGAAAGTACAATTCAAGGTCAATAGGCTTGCTTATGGCCACCGAAGCAAGTTGGGCCTGCGCGCAACTTTCAACAATGTGAGATAAATATTCAGTTATACTGTAGACACAGATCGATGTTTAGTTACTGCCACATCCAGTCAAGAATGGTGGTGGACAATTAAACGGAGAAGGCGGCTCCACAACTATCCCCATCCTCAATGATGGAGCAGCCCAGCACATCAGTGCAAAAGATAAGGCTGAAATATTTGCAGCAACCTTCAGCCAGAAGTGCCGAGTGGACGATCCATCACGGCCTCCTCCAGTGGTCCCCATCATCTCAGATGCCAGTCTCCAGCCAATTCAATTCACTCCACGTGTTATCAAGAATAGGTTGGAAGCACTGGATAATGCAGAGTCAATGGTCCCTGATAACACTCCGGCAATAGTACTGAAGACCTGTGCTCCAGAACTTGCTGCTACCCTAGCCAAGCTCTTCCAGTACAGTTACAACACTGGCATCTACCCATCAATATGGAAAATTGCCCAGGTATGTCCTGTACACAAAAAGCAGGACAAATCTAACCCGGTCAATTGCCACCCAATCAGTCAACTCTCAATCAGCAGTAAAGACATGGAAAGGGTCACCAACAGCGCTATCAAGCAGCACCTGCTCAGCAATAATCTGCTTAGTGACGCCCAGTTTGGGTTTCGCCAGGTACTCAGCTCCTGACGTCATTACAGCCTTGGTTCAGACATGGACTAAAGAGCTGAATTCCAAAGGTGAGGTGAGTGTGACAACTCTTGACATCAAGGCAGCATTCAACTGAGTGTGGCATCAAGGAGACTGAGCAAAACTGGAATCAATGGGTATCAGGGGGTAAACTCTCCGCTGGTTGGAGTCATACCTGGTATATAGGAAGATGGTTGTGGAGGGTCAGTCATCTCAGTTCCAGGACATCTCTGCAGGAATCCCTCAGGGTAGTGTCCTCGGCCCAACAATCTTCAGCTGCTTCATCAATGACCTTCCCTTCATCATAACAGGCGGCACGGTAGCACAGTGGTTAGCACTGCTGCTTCACAGCTCCAGGGACCTGGGTTCGATTCCCGGCTTGGGTCACTGTCTGTGTGGAGTTTGCGCATTCTCCTCGTGTCTGCGTGGGTTTCCTCCGGGTGCTCTGGTTTCCTCCCACAGTCCAAAGATGTGCGGGTTAGGTTGATTGGCCATGCTAAAATTGCCCCTTAGTGTCCTGAGATGCGTAGGTTAGAGGGATTAGTGGGTAAATATGTAGGGATATGGGGTTAGGGCCAGGGAGGGATTGTGGTAGGTGCAGACTCGATGGGCCGAATGGCCACTTTCTGCACTGTAGGGTTTCTATGATTCTACTGAAGTTAGTTCCAATTAACACCATACAGCTCTTGTTCTCATGAAGGTTGGCTATTAGGGTTAACCCTTAGTATGCTAATGGCAGCAGCTTATTTTAACACTTAAAAAGATATATCTCAATCTTCTTTCTCTGTGACGCAATTTGGCACTATCAATAATTTCAATAGCAACAAGACTGTGGCAAAGTACCCGAATAAATCCCAAGATTCAATGAAATTAATTTCCAGTTACACACCTCTCCTGACTTTCTGAGAGGGATGTAAAATGAGTAGCAAATCCAAAGTCGCTCATTTTAGGCAAATGGCAAAAGTCAAATTGCTCCCAATCTTTCAATATTGAGTATCAAAAGGAAAAAAAAATGACTGTCCAAAATATTTATAGTTATTATGTCATCACATTTGTTCACGCATGAAAAAGATAAAATTCTATACATCAAATGCAATAATTAAAGTAATCAGCAAAGTAAATGACCAGCTGTATTAAATTACAATTTCATAAATCCTACAGAGTTACTGTTGCGAAAATAAAGACAGACTTCGCTGGCAGCTCGCAAATGGAAATTACATCCCAGAACAATCCTGGGTACTGATAACAATGAGGTGGAGATGCCGGCGTTGGACTGGGGTAAACACAGTAAGTAGTTTAACAACACCAGGTTAAAGTCCAACAGGTTTATTTGGTAGCAAAAGCCACACAAGCTTTCGGAGCTCTTAGCCCCTTCTTCAGGTGAGTGGGAATTCTGTTCACAAACAGAGCTTATAAAGACACAGACTCAATTTACATGAATAATGGTTGGAATGCGAATACTTACAACTAATCAAGTCTTTAAGAAACAAAACAATGTGAGTGGAGAGATACATGAATAATGGTTGGAATGCATTGTTTCGTTTCTTAAAGACTTGATTAGTTGTAAGTATTCGCATTCCAACCATTATTCATGTAAATTGAGTCAGTGTCTTTATATGCTCTGTTTGTAAACAGAATTCCCACTCACCTGAAGAAGGGGCTAAGAGCTCCGAAAGCTTGTGTGGCTTTTGCTACCAAATAAACCTGTTGGACTTTAACCTGGTGTTGTTAAACTTCTTACTGATAACAACACAGCAAAACTGAAGCTTCACAAGGTCAAGAAAATCCAAAGAAGCAAAAAAGAAATGCTATCACAGGCATAACTTTGCATAGCAAATTATACAAGTAAATTCTACAATATTTTAAGCAGCAGTCACATATTGACATTTATGGCTAAATTAAATTCTGGTGCATGCTATCGAGAGTTGTTGGGGGTGTTGGCAGTGGAGGAGGTGGGGGTGGCACGGCTGAAGATCTCTGGATACAGTCCCGGGCCCACTGTCCCTGGAGACCGCAGGTGAAACAGGCACTTGTGTCGCTGCCTCGGCCAGCTGATTGCCTTGTCCCCACGGTGATACACAAACAGACAAAACTGACACACAAAAAAACAGGCTCACAAGGTTAAATAAAACACATGATTCTGGCAGAGCGAAATCATCTGGCCCAGAACGCCGCCATGTGGCAGGAAAGGGTATAACAGCAAAACGATCTGAATCAATTTGGAATTCGGTCATCAATCAAATCGAGACTGCGGTTTTCCAGGGACTTGAACCCTGGAAAAAATGCCCGACCCCCAACCCTTATGCTGTACCCTCAGGAGACTCGAACTCCTGTGAGATTCTGCTTCCCCTGGTGATGTCTACACAGAATAAGAGTTTTAACAACACCAGGTTAAAGTCCAACTGCCGGTTCCAAGTGGAGAGGATCTCCAAGAAGAGTTTACCCCAGTCCAATGCCGGCATCTCCACATCATGACTACCATTGACACCGCAAACTGCTGGTTCCAAGTGGAGAGGATCTCCAAGAAGATCGCGCATATCGACAAACCTGTTGGACCTGGTGTTGTTAAAACTCTTACTGTGTTTACCCCAGTCCAACGCCGGCATCTCCACACGATGTCTACACAGGACAGCATGTGCGTTCCCCCAGTCAATTTGGCTCAAAGCCCAAAACCAGGCAGCCGCGGTCGCCGAGCCCTTGGTCAGTGAGACACCACGCTTCCTTCCCATGTAGACATTCCAGGGATTTGCAATCTCGGTGGGATCTCTAAAAAACGCAGAGATCATTGGGAAACAGCAATCTTAAGGCACTCTTAACACAAACAGCGCTGGACACCATGCATCCAATGCAATGTCTTCAATTACTTGGGCACAAGAAGAACTCCCTCTGTCCATTGGAATGGCCGGAGTATTTCTGAGGTTACAGAGAAACAGCTCAGCAGTTATAGTCAATTCCAGCAAATCAGGAACAAGAGATCTTTCACATCTTTCATTGATATACCTTTTTGCCGATTAAATCCCAGCTTTTCTCCCTTTCTTATTCGATGAAAAATTGACTTCTGCCAATCCTTCATTTGCAGAGCATATCCTCATATTCTCTTTAGATTTGTTGTGGGAAAAGTCTAGTCTTGTTCACCCTCTGGTGAAGGCCGACAAAGGAAAATGTTATGGAGCCTACGTAAAATAGCAGAGACTGACTCCTTTTGAAGGTCAGTAAACTGATAAACATTTCCCACTACTGTACAGAGAAGGCATGAAATTTTAATTTGAACACTTTATCTTCCGCACAATCTCACGTCCAAACAAGCATATTAGCATACTCGATACTAATCTCATAATTCTCCATGTCTTTCTCCTTGGAGAATATTGACACAAAGTACTCATTTAGGATCTCACCCAGATCCTCTACCTCAAAGCAACATTCCCATCCTTTATTCTTGAATGGTTATACCGTCTATCTTGTTCTCCTCTGAGTTATAATGTATGTATAAAATACCTTGGGATTCTCTTTAACCCTACTGGCCAAGCTCATTTCATGACACTGACCTGCTCACCTAATTCCCTGCTTCAGTTCTTTCCTGCGATCTTTATAATCCTTAGACCATAAGATCATAAGATATAGGAGCAGAATTAGGCCAATCGGCCCATCGAGTCTGCTCCGCCATTCAATCATGCCTGATGTTTTTCTTACCCCCATTCTACTGCCTTTTCCCCATAGCCCCTGAACCCCTTATTAATCAAGAACCTAAATATCTCTGTCTTGAAGACACTCAATGGCTTGGCCTCCACAGCCTTCTGCGTCAAAGAGTTCCACGGATTCATCACTCTCTGGCTGAAGAAATCCCTCCTCAGCTCTGTTTTGAAGGATCATCCCTTTATTCTGAGATTGTGCCCTCTGGTTCGAGTTTCCCCACTAGTGGAAACATCCTCTCCAGGTCCACTCTATCCTGGCATCCCAGTATCCTGTAAGTTCCAATAAGATGCCCCTTCATCCTTCTAAACTCCAATGAGTACAGACCCAGAGTCCTCAACCATTCCTCATACAACAAGCTCTTCATTCCAGGGATCATTCTTGTGAACCTCCTCTCGACCCTTTCCAAGGCCAACACATCCTTCCTTAGATACGAGGCCCAAAATTGCTCACAATACTCCAAATGGGGTCTGACCAGAGCCTTCTACAGCCTCAGAAGTACATCCCTGCTCTTGTATTATAGCCCTCTTGACATGAATGCTGCCATTGTGTTTGCCTTCCTAACTGCTCACTGAACCTGCACGTTAACCTTAAGAGAATCTTGAGCATGGACTCCCAAGCCCCTTTGTGCTTCCGATTTCCTAAGCATTTTCTCATTTAGAAAATAGTCTATGCTTCCATTCCTCGATCCAAAGTGCACAACCTCGCACTTTTCCACATTGTATTCCATTTGCCACTGCTTTGCCCACTCCCCTAACCTGTCCAAGTCTTTCTGCAGCCACCCTGCTTCCTCAATACTACCTGTCCCTCTACATATCTTTGTATCATCTGCAAACTTAGCAACAGTGCCTTCAGTTCCTTCTGCCAAATCATTAACAAATATTGTGAAAAGTTGTGGTCCCAGCATCGACCCCTGAGGCACATCGCTAGTCACCGGCTGCCATCCTGAAAAATCCCCACTCTCTACCTTCTGCCAGTCAGTCAATCCTCTATCCATGCCAGGACCTTACCTTTAACACCATGGGCTCTTAACTTATTTAACAGTCTCCTATGTGGTACCTAGTCAAAGGCCTTCTGGAAATTTAAATAAATCATATCCACTGGGTCTCCTTTATCTAAATTCCTTGTTAACTCCTCAAAGAACTCTAACAGATTTGTCAGACACGACCTCCCCTTGACGAAGCCGTGCTGACTCAGTGCTATTTTATCATGCACTTCCAAGTACTCCCCAATCTCATCTTTAATAATGGGCTCTAAAACCTTGCCAATGAGTGAAGTTACGCTAACCAGCCTATAATTTCCCGTCTGCTGCCTTCTTTAACAGCGGTGTTACATTGCCTACTTTCCAGTCCTCTGGGACACTCCCTGCCAGTAAGGATAGGCAACAACATCTCCTCCACGATCATCCTCAACACCAGTTCCCCACAAGGCTGTGTTCTCAGCCCCCTACTATACTCCTTATACATCTATGACTGTGTGGCCAAATTCACCTCCAATTCGATTTTCAAGTTTGCTGACGACACCACCGTACTGGGTCGGGTCTCAAACAATGATGAGACAGAGTACAGGATGAGATAGAGAATCTGGTGAACTGGTGCGGCAACAATAATCTCTCCCTCAATGTCAACAAAATGAATGAGATTGTCATCAACCTCAGGAAGCGTAAAGGAGAACATGCCCCTGTCTACATCAATGGGTACAAAATAGAAAGGGTCGAAATGTTCAAGCTTTTAGGTGTCCAGATCACCACCAACCTGTCCTGGTCCCCCCATGCCGATACTATAGTTAGGAAAGCGCACCAACGCCTCTACCTTCTCAGAAGACTATGGAAATTTGGCATGTCAGCTACGACTCTCACCAACTTTTACAGATGCACCATAGGAAACATTCTTTCTGGTTGAACACAGCTTGGTCTGGCTCCTGCTCCCCAAGACTACAAGGAACTACAAAAGGTCGTGAACGCAGCCCAATCCATCACGCAAACCAGCCTCCCATCCAGTGACTCTGTCTACACTTCCCGCGGCCTTGGCAAAGCAGCCAGCATAATTAAAGACCCCACGCACCCTGGACATTCTGTCTTCCACCTTCTTCCATCGGGAAAAAGATGCAAAAGTCTGAGGACTCAAGAACAGTTTCTTCCCTGTTGCCTGCCAGACTTTTGAATGGACTTACTTTGCATTAAGTTGATGTTTCTCTACACCCTAGCAATGATTGTAAACTACATTCGGCACTCCTTTGTTTCCTTCTCTGAACGGTATGCTTTGTCTGTATAGCGCGCAAGAAACAACACTTTTCACTGTCAATACATGTGACAATAATCATACAAACCCTACAGTGCAGAAGGAGGCCATTCGGCCCATCGAGTGTGCACCGACCACAATCCCACCCAGGCCCTACCCCCACATATTTTACTCGCTAATCCCTCTAACCTACGCATCCCAGGACTCTAAGGGGCAATTTTTTTTTTAACCTGGCCAATCAACCTAACCCGCACATCTTTGGACTGTGGGAGGAAACCGGAGCACCCGGAGGAAACCCACGCAGACACGAGGAGAATGTGCAAACTCCACACAGACAGTGACCCGAGCCTGGAATCGAACCCGGGACCCTGGAGCTGTGAAGCAGCAGTGCTAACCACTGTGCTACTGTGCCGCCCTTAATAAATCAAATCAAATCAAATCAAATCCAGTGCTTCTTGAAAGATCATCACCAATGCCTCCACAATTTCCTCAGCTATCTCTTTTAGACTCCTGGGTTATAGTCCATCCGGTCCAGGTGATTTATCCATCTTCAGACATTTCAGTTTCCTCAGAACCTTCTCCTTAGTGATGGCCACTACACTCCCCTGTGCCCCCTGACTCTCCTGGAGCTCTGGCATCCCACTGGTTCTTCCACCGTGAAGACTGATGCAAAGTTACTATTCAGTTCCTCTGCCATTGCCTTGTTTTCTATTATTACTTCTCCAACCTCATTTTCCTGTGGTCCAATGGGTATTTTTGCCTCTCTCTTACCTTCTATATATTGAAAAGAAAACTCTTCCTATCTTCTTTTATATTCTGAGCTAGATAACACTCATATTTCACCTTCTCCCCCCTTATTGCTTTTTTAGTTCCCCTCTGCTCACTTT
Source organism: Mustelus asterias (assembly GCF_964213995.1). Classification (NCBI taxonomy): domain Eukaryota; kingdom Metazoa; phylum Chordata; class Chondrichthyes; order Carcharhiniformes; family Triakidae; genus Mustelus; species Mustelus asterias. Next base: position 95,188,371 of record NC_135816.1, read on the forward strand.
TAAAGGATTCCCAATCCTCCGGCTTCCCACTAATCCTCACCCCTTTGTATGCTTTTTATTTGCTTTTATGCTGTCCTTGACTTCCCTCGTCAGCCATGGATGCCTCGTCCTCTCCTTAGCATGTTTCCTCCTCCTTGGGATGAATTTCTGTCGTTCCTCCCGAATAACCCCCAAAACTCCTGCCATTGCTGTTCCACTGTCTTCCCTGCGAGGCTCCCTTTCCAATCAACTCTGGCCAGCTCCTCCCTCATGACTTTGTAGTTACCTTTATTTAATTGTAACACCGTTACATCTGATTCCAGCTCCTCCCTCTCACACTGCAGGGTAAATTCCATCATATTGTGGTCACTGCTCCCTAAGGGTTCCTTCACCTTAAGTTCCCTGATCAAGTCTGCCTCATTACACATCACCAAATCCAGAATTGCCTGTTCCCGAGTCGGCTCTGTCACAAGCTGCTCCAAAAAACCATCTCTTCGACATTCCACAAATTCCTTTACTTGGGATCCCCTACCTCCCTGATTTTTCCAGTCCACCTGCATTTTGAAGTCCCCATGATTATTGTAATATTACCTTTTCTATGTGTCTTTTCTATCTCCTGATTTATTTTCTGCTCCACATCCTGACTGTTGCTAGGAGGCCTGTACATATCTCCCATCAGGGTCTTTATACCTTTGCGATTCCTCAACTCTACCTCCAGAGATTGTATGCCTTCTGATCCCAGGGGTCGAATCCAATTTTAGTTTCAAAACCCTGTCATATACTTCTTTTTTCTTTTGACTAAATTCATAACCTTGATCATTATTCAAGGGTCATTCATATACCCTGTGTCTCTTTTCCCATAAATCTTTGGCTCCCTGAGTCGAATTCCACCTGTGTCACTTTCCCCTGTATCTCGGGTCTCCTGAGTCTGTTGTCCCCTGTGTCTTTTTTCTACTGCGTTCCTTTTCCCCTCTGTCTACCTCCTCATGAAATTCTTTAACTGCCTGACCCCCATGTCACTTATTCCGCCTGTTAATTTTCACCTTATGTCGCTTTCTCCTGTGCCTCTTTCCCTTTGTGTCTCTGTTCCGTTGTCTATCTTTTCCCTTTGAGTTTTCCCCTGTATTTCTATTCTCCTGTGCCTTCCCTCCTGTGTCTCTTCCCCCCCCCCCCTCTGTTTCTGGTCCATTGTGTCTCCTTCCATATTTTCCTCCATGACATTTTCACACTGTGTCCGTTTTCTCCTGTGTCAGTTCTTCTCATGGCGTTTTCCCCCTGTTTCTCTTTTCCCGTGTCTATTTTCCTCTGTATCTCTTTTCTTCTGTTTCTCTTTCACCTGTGTCTATTTGCCCGTGTCTCTTTTTCACTCTGTCTATTTACCTGTTTCACGTTTTCCCTGAGTTTTTTCCCCCTGTGTCTTCTTCCCACTGTGTCTTTTCCCCCGGTGTGTCTTTTATCCTATCTTTTCCCCTGTGACTTGTTCCCCGGTGATTCTTATACCTCTGTCTCTTTTCCCCTGTCTCACTTTTCCCCTGATTCTCTTTTCACCTGTGACTCTCTCCCTGTCCCACTTTTCCCTGGGCACTATTGCCTCCTGTGACTCTTTAACTGTGTCTCTTTTACCTTTTCTTTATTCCCCTGTGTATTTATTTCCATGTTGGTCTGTTCCACTGTGTCTCTTTCCCCTGTAACTCTTTTCCCCTGTGTGTTTTTCACTCTGTCTTATTTTCACTGTTTCACTTCAGCCCTGTGAGTTTTCCCCATGTCTCCTTCTGACTGTCTTTTTCCCCACTGTATCTTGCCCCTGTGTATCTTCTCCCCATGTTACTTTCCCGCTTGCCTCTTTTACCCCATGAATTGTTCCCCTGTGATTCTTTAACCTCTGTCTTTGACCCCTGTGTCTGTGTCTCTTTTCCCCTGTGCCTCTTCACATCTGTGCGTTTTTACCCTCGTGTCCCTTTTTGCTGTGTCACTTTTCACCTGTGTGCTTTCCTCCCTGTGTCTCTTTTCCCACTGTCTCCTGCTCCCGGTTCACTTTTCCTCGGCGTGTCATTCCCCAGTATCTCCTTACCCTTGTTTCACTTTTCCCTCCAGTGTCACTTTTCCTGTGCCTCGTTCTGTTTTGTTGATTTTTTTCACCTATGTCTCTTTTTCCACTTGTCTCTTTTCTCTTGTGTCTCTTTTCCACAGTGCCTCTTTTCCACTCTGTTTTAACTCCGCTGTGTCTCCTGTCCCCGTGTCTCCTTCCAACTGCATCTTTTCCGCTTGTGGTGAACCATCGTTGGTTCACCACTGGGGGTTGTTATTATGTTACTGTTGGGCTAGGGTGTTGTTACTGTGGGGGTTGTACAATGTTGTTGGGTTAGGGTGTTTACCTGTTATAAGAGTTATCATGGCACATTCCAGTGGGGTCCCGCCTCCGGTGGCGAGGTATAAGACCCCCTGCTCCGGCAGGACCCCTTCAGTCTGAACTGGTGTATTCGTGTTAGTAGTTCCATTGTTACACAATAAAAGCCTTCAATATCGAAGCCTTGGTTCCACGTGCTTAATTGTCGCGCATCAATTTTATTGTGTAACAGAAAACTCACAGCTGTACAAAAAAAAAAGAGAGTATGGAACAGATCTTAAAACCGGATCGTCTGACACTGCACCCACGTGCGGTCGGTGCCGCTAACACATTCGACCATTGGTGGAAGTGTTTCGAGGACTACCTGGCAGCCTCGGTAGCTATCACTACAGACAGTGATAAACTCCAGGTCCTCCACGCAAGGGTAAGCGACACGATTTATCTCGCCATTCGTGCAGCTCCCACTTACCCGGGTGCCGTCGAGCTCCTAAAAAAAAGATACACGAAGCCACCCAACGAGATACATGCTCGTTACCTCCTCGCTACACGACGTCGGCAGTCGGGCGAAACCATGGAGGTCTACGCCAATGAGCTCCTGCAGCTTGCCAGGGGTTGCGATTGTAAAGACGTATCAGCCGAACAATATATGTACGACCTCGCCCGAGACGCGTTCGTAGCAGGGGTAGGGTCCTCGTACATCAGGCTTAAATTGCTGGAAAAGGGGAAACTCGACTTGACCCAAGCAATGGAGATGGCCGTGATGCTGGAAGTGGCGTCGAAGAGCTTGGCGCTGTACCCCGAGGACCACGTGCAGTCAACGTGGCTGGAGCAAGATCAGCTCCCTCCTCGCCCCGCTAACCCGCGCGCCCAGATCGATCCGACGACGGCGGCAGCTCCAGGTGGCCAGCGATGCCATTTTTGTGGTGGGGCCAAGCATCCACGGCAACAGTGTCCGGCAAGAACGGCAATCTGCAGCCAGTGCGGTTAAAAAGGCCACTACGGCAAAGTCTGCAGGTCCAAGCCTAAAAACGGCAGTGCAGCTTGTAACCCTCCAGAACAGAGACAATCTCCTTCGGTGTCGCAGTACCCACGAGGTCTGACCACGTGCGATCCCAGGACGGCGCCATCGTGGCTGACGGAGGAGGAGGAAGACCACCAGGAGTCGCTGCGCTTGGCGCCCTCGCCCACGTGCGATTCATGGGGGCGGCCATCATGGTCCACGACGACTAGGAGCGACCAGCAGGGGTCCTCAGCGTCCACATCGGCAGCATGCAGTGACGCCCAGGGGCCAACGGTGGCGTCGATCTCCCTGGACCAGACCAGGCACTACAGACTTGAAAATTCCATGATGGATATAAAGGTTAGTGGTCGAACTGTGAATTGTCTGTTTGACAGTGGGAGCACCGAAAGTTTCATACACCCTGAAACTGCTAAAAGGTGTGGACTCCGGGTTCTCCCTGCCAAGCAGACAATTTCCATGGCATCACGGTCCCGGTCTGTACCGATCCAAGGACGATGTATGGTAACTCTTGAGGTACAGGGCACAATTTACGAGCAATACAGGCTCCTTGTGTTACCTCACCTTTGCGCGCCAATTCTCCTCGGACTAAACTTTATGGTCCACATGAAGAGTGTGATCCTACAGTACGGTGGGCCACTCCCTTCACTGGCAGTAGGGAATCAGCCGCAGCCTCCAAATTGCCCAAAGCGCCCCGCATGCAATCTATCCACCCTGAAAATCACTACACCATCCCTTTTTAAAAATCTGGTACCTGGCTGCAAGCCCATCACTACTAAAAGTAGGCGTTACAGCGCTGAGGACCGGATCTTTATTAGATCTGAGGTTCAGCGGCTCCTCAAGGAAGGGATCATACAGGCCAGTGCTAGTCCGTGGAGAGCGCAGGTCGTGGTAGTCAAAAGCGGGAACAAACCTCGGATGGTCATCGATTATAGTCAGACCATTAATCGTTATACGCAGCTGGATGCGTATCCTCTCCCGCGCATTTCTGATATGGTCAATCAGATTGCGCAGTACCGAGTGTTTTCTACCATAGACCTTAAGTCCGCCTACCATCAACTCCCCATCCGCCCAGAGGACCGACAATATACGGCTTTTGAGGCGGATGGTCGTCTATACCAATTCCTCAGGGTTCCATTTGGTGTCACCAATGGGGTCTCGGGTCTTCCAGCGTGCTATGGACCGAATGGTGGACCAGAACGGGTTGCGGGCTACCTTCCCGTACCTGGATAACGTCACCATCTGCGGCCATGACCAGCAGGACCACGACACGAATCTCCAACACTTTCTGCGCACTGCATCTCGCCTGAATCTGACCTATAACAGGGAGAAGTGCGTATTCCGTACGCGTAGGTTAGCCATCCTCGGATACGTGGTGGAAAACGGGGTCATTGGCCCTGATCCAGACCGTATGCGCCCACTTACTGAACTTCCCTTGCCCGCTAGCACGAAAGCACTGAGGAGATGCCTCGGGTTCTTTTCGTATTATGCACAGTGGGTCCCCAACTACGCGGCCAAAGCTCGTCCGCTCATTAAGTCCACGACCTTCCCACTTACGCCGGAGGCCCAATTGGCCTTCAAGGCTTTGAAAAGCGACATCTCGAAAGCCACGATGCACGCGGTGGATGAATCCATCCCTTTCCAGGTGGAGAGTGATGCATCTGATTTCGCCCTAGCCGCCACACTAAACCAGGCAGGCAGGCCCGTCGCGTTTTTTTCCCGCACCCTTCAAGGCCCCGAAATTCGGCACTCAGCGGTGGAGAAGGAGGCTCAGGCCATTGTGGAGGCAGTCAGACACTGGCGCCATTACCTGGCAGGGAAGCGGTTCACCCTGATCACGGATCAACGATCCGTGGCGTTTATGTTCAGCAACACGCAGAGGGGCAAGATCAAGAACGATAAGATCTTGCGGTGGAGAATTGAGCTCTCCAACTATAATTACGATATTATGTATCGTCCAGGGAAGCTCAATGAACCCTCGGATGCCCTCTCGCGCGGAACATGCGCCATCATGCAGGAGGACCGCTTGAAGGCTCTCCACAATGATCTGTGTCATCCTGGAGTCACCAGACTCTACCACTTCGTCAAAGCCCGCAACCTGCCCTACTCGGTGGAGGATGTCAGGTCAGTGACGAGAAGCTGTCGGATTTGCGCAGAATGCAAACCACACTTTTATCGACCAGACCGGGCACAATTGGTCAAGGCCACTCGCCCTTTTGAGAGGCTGAGTGTGGATTTTAAGGGCCCACTTCCCTCAATGGACCGGAATGTCTATTTCCTCAACATAATAGACGAGTATTCCCGGTTTCCGTTTGTTGTCCCCTGTGCGGACACGTCGACTGCCACCGTCATCAAGGCATTCAGTGAGCTTTTTACCCTGTTCGGGTACCCCTGCTACATTCATAGCGACAGGGGCTCGTCGTTCATGAGCAACGACTTGAGGCAATTCCTGCTCTCATTCGGGATTGCCTCTAGTAGAACCACGAGCTACAACCCTAGGGGTAACGGACAGGTGGAAAGGGAGAATGCTACAGTCTGGAAGGCTGTCCTACTGGCACTGAAATCCAGGGGCCTTCCAGTCTCCCGTTGGCAGGAGGTCCTTCCAAATGCGCTCCATTCTATCCGCTCCCTCCTGTGTACGGCAACCAATGCTACTCCCCACGAGAGGATGTTCTCATTCCCTCGGAAGTCGTCCTCGGGGATCTCATTGCCAGCCTGGTTGACGTACCCAGGACCCGTCCTTCTGCGGCGACATGTGAGGGCTCGCAGGTCCGACCCCTTGGTCGAACCGGTCCAACTCCTCCACGCCAACCCTCAGTATGCCTATGTGGCATATCCTGACGGGCGAGAGGACACTGTCTCCATTAGAGACCTGGCGCCCGCAGGGGACGTAGCAACTCCTGTCGCTCCTATTCCCCCAGTCACGAATCCACTACTCCTCATTGCTTCCCCAGACGTGGCGCGGTCAGCACCGGGACCAGTGCATAACACTTTTACTCCCATGTACAGCTTGCCTGAGACTCGGAGATCGGCGCCACCATCATCACCACCACCACCACCACCAAAGGTTCCAGGATCCCCTGCACCATCGCCTCACCAGGGCCGGCCGGCCCGGGAGTCCTTGAGGGAACAGCCAGACGTTGTTTTGGAAAGAACGCCACCGCAAGCACCTGCTCCGGTTTCGCAACCGGTGTTGAGGAGATCACAGCGTCGGTGCGGTCCTCCAGACTGTCTGGACTTGTGAATTCTGTTTATATGACCTGTTTTTTCTTGCACCCCGCCACCTTTTGTTCTTAAAGGAGGGGTGAATGTGGTGAACCATCGTTGGTTCACCACTGGGGGTTGTTATTATGTTACTGTTGGGCTAGGGTGTTGTTACTGTGGGGGTTGTACAATGTTGTTGGGTTAGGGTGTTTACCTGTTATAAGAGTTATCATGGCACATTCCAGTGGGGTCCCGCCTCCGGTGGCGAGGTATAAGACCCCCTGCTCCGGCAGGACCCCTTCAGTCTGAACTGGTGTATTCGTGTTAGTAGTTCCATTGTTACACAATAAAAGCCTTCAATATCGAAGCCTTGGTTCCACGTGCTTAATTGTCGCGCATCACCGCCAGTGTATCTTTTCCTCTGTGTATCTTCGCCCACGTGTTACTTTCCCCTCATCTTTTTCCCCACAGGACTTCCTCCCCTGTGATTCTTAACCTCTGTCTCTTAACACCTGTGTTCCCTTTCCCCTGTGTCTACTTCCCCTGTGTCTCTTTTTCCTTCTGTCTCCTTCCCCCTGTTTGTCTTTCCCCTGTTTCCCTTATCCTTTGTGGCTCTTATTCCCCTGTTTCACTTCTCCCTGTGTCTCTTTTCCACTCTGTCTCATTTCCCCTGTTTGTCTTTGCTCTTTTCTTTTATTCCTTGCGGCTCTTATTCCCCCGAGTTTTTCCTCTGTGTATCCTTCCCACTCCGTCTCGATCCTCTGTGCCACTTTCCGTTGTGTTACTTTTCCCCTCGTCTCATTTCCCCATGTCTCTTTTCCTTGTGTCTCCTTACCGCTGTGCCTATTTCCCCCGTTTCAGATTTCCCTCCTGTGTCACGTTTCCCCTGTGCCTCTTTCTGCTTTGTTCATTTTCACCTGTGTCTATTTTCTCACTCATCTCTTTCCCTGTGTCTTTTCCACAGTGCCTCTTTTCTGCTCTGTTTTAATTCCCCTGTGTCCCCTTCCAACTGCATCTTTTGCCCCAGTGCATCTTTTCCTCTGCGTATCTTCTCCCCCGTGTTACTTTCTCTTTGTCTCTTTTTCCCCCAGGATTGTTCCCCCATGATTCTTAACCTCTGCTCTTGTGGCCTCTGTTCCTTTTCCCCTTTGTCTACTTCCCCCGTGTCTCTTTTCCCCTCTGTCTCATTTCCCCTGTTTCTCCTATCCCTTGTGGCTTTTCTTCCCCGTTTCACTTTTCCAATGACTTTTTTCTCCCTCAGTATCCTTCCCACTCTGTCTCGTTCCGGTGTGTCACTTTCCCTTTGTGTCACTTTCCAAAGTCTCATTTCCCATGCCTCTTTCCTCCTGTGTCACTTTTCTCCTGTATCGTTTTTGCCCTTGTCTCATTTCCCCTATGTCTCTTTTATCCTTTGTCGCTTTTCTCCTGTGCGTCTTTCACCTGTTTCTCTTTACACCTGTGTTGCTTTTACTCTGTGTCTCCTTTCTCCTGTGCCTCTTTTCTGCATTTCTTTACAAGATAAGGCAAAGGAGAATTCAAATAGCTGCTACAAATGCATAAAGGGCAACCAAGTAACTAGGGAGAAAGTAGGGCCTCTTAAAATCAACAAGGTAATCTATGTGCGGATCCACAAGAGATGGGTGAGATCCTAAATGAATATTTCCCATCAATATTTACTGTTGAGAAAAGCATGTAAGTTAGTGAACTTGGGGAAATAAATAGTGATGTACATATTACAGAGAATGAGCCACTGAAAATCTTAAAGTGCATCAGGTAGATAAATCCCCGGGGCCTGATGAAGTGTACCCCAGGACGTTGTGGGAGGCTAGGGAGGAAATTGCAGGTTCCTGAGCAGAGATATTTGAATAATCGAAAGCCACAGGTGAGGTGCCTCAAGATTGGAGGGTGGCAAATGTTGTACCTTTCTTTAAGAAGGACTGCAGGGAAAAGCCTGGGAACTACAGGTTGGTGAGCCTAACATCTGTAGTGGGTCAGTTGTTAGAAGGTATTCTGAGAGACAGGATCTACAGGCATTTAGAGAGGCAAGGACTGATTAGGAACAGTTAGCATGGATTTGTGAGTGGAAAATCATGTCTCATGAATTTGATTGAGTTTTTTGAAGGGGTAACCAAGATGGTAGATGAGGGCAGTGCAGTTGTTCTTGTCTACATGGACCTTAGTAAGGCCTTTGACAAGGTACCGCATGGTAGATTGTTGCAGAAGGTTAAATCTCACAGGATCCAGGGTATGGTAGCCAGTTAGATACAAAATTGGCCTGATGACGGAATACAGAGGGTGGTTGTAGGGGGTTGTTTTTCAAACTGGAGGCCAGTGACCAGTGGTGTGCCTCAGGGATCAGTGCTGGCTCCACTGTTATTTGTCAATTATATTAATGATTTGATGAGAATTTAGGAGGCATGGTTAGTAAGTTTGCAAATGCTAGCAAGATTTATGGCATAGTGGACAGTGAAGAAGGTTATCTAGGATTGCAACAGGATCTTGATCAACTGGGCCAGTGATGAATGGCATATGGAGTTTAATTTAGATAAATGGGAGATGATGCATTTTGGTCGATCAAACCAGGACTTACTCAGTTAATGATAGGGCAATGGGGAGAGTTATGGAGCAAAGCGATCTAGGGGTACAGGTTCATAGTTCCATGAAAGTGGAGACACAGTTGGACAGAGTGGTGAAGAAGGCTTTGACATGCTTGTTTTCGTTGGTCAGAACATTGAATTCAGGAGTTGGGATGTCTTCTTGAAGTTGTACAATACATTATTAACGCCACACTTGGAATACAGTTCTGGTCACCCTATTGTGGAAAGGATATTATTACACTTGAGAGAGTGCAGGAAAGATTTAATAGGATGCTACAGGGACTTGATGGTTTGAGTAACAAGGAGAGGCTGGATAGACTGGGCCTTTTTTTCCCTGGAGCGTAGGAGACTTAGAGGTGACCTTATAGAGGTCTATAAAATAATGAGGGACATCGATCAGCTGGATAGTCAATATCTTTTCCCAAAGGTAGGGGAGTCTAAAACTAGAGGGCATGGGCTTAAGGTGAGAGGGGAGAGATACAAAAGGGTCGAGAGGGGCAATTTTGTTAACAGAGTGCAGTGAGTGCTTGGAACAAGCTGCCAGAGGTAGAAGTCGAGGTGGGGACAATCTTGTCTTTTAAAAAGCATTTAGACAGTTACATGGATGAGATGGGTGTCGAGGGAATTGGGCCAAATACGGGCAATTGGGATTAGCTTAGTGGTAAAAACAGAGCAGCATGGACAAGTTGGGCAGAAGGGCCTGTTTCCATGTTGTAAACCTCTATGTCTCAATGACTATGACTCTGTGGACTCTATTTTACCATTTTGATTTGAAGTGCTGGGTGGATTTGAATCTGGGAGTGTTTCACATCCGACTTTTAGACCCATTCTCCGGTGCCCCCCTCTGCCCGAGAAAATAGCAGTGATTCTGAATCGTGCTGCAGAAGCTTGTGGCGGTGCTTATCGCGCCCGAAACGCTGCAGTTCCGATCGGAGTCAACAAAAGCGCATTCTGACAAAAAAAATGACAGAATGCAGCTCCCCTACCACATTGTGCCCGGGCCGGATAATGCATCCCCTTGGCCCCCACAGACATTGCCCCACCCCCACAACATTACTGACCCCCTTATCCCCCACCAATCCGCCACCCAGACTGATCGCAGCCCCCTTCCCCCCAACGATCTCAGGCAGAGTGGCAGCGGATCCCCTTCCCCCTCACTCATTTCAGGCAGAGTGTCAGTGGACACCCCCTTCCCCCTCACTCACCTGAGGCAGAGTGATCCACCCTCCCCGCTGCTCCCTACAGATATCAGGCAGAGTGAATCCCCCCTCACCCCCACCTCGGACCCTCCTGCACAAGGCCCCCATCTCCTCCAGACTCTGATGGCTGTTTAACACCTCCCTCTCTCTCCCCTGTCCTCAATCATCCAACACCACACCCTCCCCGCCTTCCCATCAGCACACCTGCAAGTGCTAACTTGCCTTCCCCTCAATGCTAACAAGGAAACTGCATGGACCTTGCTGGGGAGCTCTGACAAACTGGCTGCAGCTGATCTGCCCGAAGGGACAGTTCCATTAAAAACTCAAGAATGGATAGGCAGGCAGCCATTGCTGCACAAAATGACCAGCCCCCCCGATTCTCTGAGGGTGACCTGGGAAGGGGGCTGGGTGCAGCAGAGGTGAGGCGAGACACTCTCTTCCCCACAGGAGGAGACAGGCCAAAGGAGGCTGATGGGAAATGCGGCCTGGGAGGCAGCCAATGGCCCCCCGAACCGCGAAGCAGTGCCGGAAAAAGGTCAATGACCTCATCCACTTAGCAAGGGTGAGGGCTGAAGCCCAGTTTACATCTTCCCCAGATCTCCCCGCGATCCTCCCATCCCCAGCACCCTGCATGCTTCCAGCTCCTGACCCCGAGCACCTCCTTCCTTTCCCCCCAATGAGCCCCGCTGTGTTTGCCCTCTAAGGGCCACCACCTGATACACTGCAGGAGACACGCCACCATTTCTTTCATGGCTCCCTCTCTCTCCACAGGAGAAGACCGAGCACAACACCCGTGAGAGGACAAAGACGGGGGGGTGGTGAGCCACACCTCCGGGTCCTCACCCCCTTTGAGGAGCAGGTGCTGGAGCTGTACAGGGAAGGGGAGGTGCGGGCTTTCAGCAACAGCATGGTCGGGCTGCCGTAAAGAAGCGAGCACCTGTCATTCCTTCAATCACTTTGAGGCAACTTCTCGGTGGCATGGGTTTCGGGTGAGAGGGGCAATGTTTAAAGGAGATGTACGAGGCATGTTCATTTGCACAGAGGACAGTGGGTGCATCCTTCCTTTGGCACGGGGCTCAAAACGGCTGACAATACTTCAAATGGGGTCTGACCAGGGCATTGTATAGCCTCATCAGTACACCCCTGCTCTTGTATTCTAGCCCTCTCGACATGAATGCTAACATTGCATTTGCGTTCCTAACTGCCAACTGAACCTGCACGTTGACGTGAAGAGAATCTTGAACATTTCTGATTTCCTAAGCATTTCCCCATTTAGAAGATAGTCTATGCCTCCATTCCTCCTTTCAAAGTGCATAACCTCACACTTTTCCACATTGTATTCCATCTGCCACTTCTTTGTTCGCTCTCCTAACCTGTCCAAGTCCTTCTGCAGACCCCCTTCTTCCTCAATATTACCTGTCCCTCTACATGTCTTTGTATCATCTGCAAACTTAGCAACAGTGCCTTCAGTTCCTTCTTCCAAATCATGAATGTATATTGTGAAAAGTTGTGGTCCCAGCACCGACCCCTGAGCCACACCACTAGTCACCAGCTGCCATCCTGAAAAAGATCCCTTTATCCCCACACTCTGCCTTCTGCCAGTCAGCCAATCCTTTATCCATGCCAGGATCTTACCCTTAACACCATGGGCTCTTAACTTATTTAACAGTCTCCTATGTGGCACATTTTCAAAGGCCGAGCAACAGCACCTCACTGTACCGCAAGCCCAGGGAGAACCTCACGATTCTCCACTTCTCCAGCTTCCACCCTAAACACGTTAAAGAAGCCATCCCCTCCGGACAAGCCCTCCGTATACACAGGATCTGCTCGGATGAGGAGGATCGCAACAGACACCTCCAGACGCTGAAAGATGCCCTCATAAGAACAGGATATGGCGCTCGACTCATCGATCAACAGTTCCGACGCGCCACAGCAAAAAAACCTCAACGACCTCCTCAGAAGACAAACACGGGACGCGGTGGACAGAGTACCCTTCGTCGTCCAGTACTTCCCCGGAGCGGAGAAGCTACGACATCTCCTCCAGAGCTTTCAACATGTCATTGATGAAGACGAAAGTCTCGCCAAGGCCATCCCCACACCCCCACTTCTTGCCTTCAAACAACCGGACAACCTCAAACAGACCATGGTCCGCAGCAAACGACCCAGCCTTCAGGAGGACAGTGACCACAACACCACACAACCCTGTCACAGCAACCTCTGCAAGACGTGCCGGATCATCGACACGGATGCCATCATCTCATGTGAGAACACCATTTACCAGGTACATGGTACCTACTCTTGCAACATGGCCAACGTTGTCTACCTGATACGCATGATGTGGAGATGCCGGCGTTGGACTGGGGTAAACACAGTAAGAAGTTTAACAACACCAGGTTAAAGTCCAACAGGTTTATTTGGTAGCAAAAGCCACACAAGCTTTCGAGGCTCTGAGCCCCTTCTTCAGGTGAGTGGGAATTCTGTTCACAAACAGAACTTATAAGACACAGACTCAATTTACATGAATAATGGTTGGAATGCGAATACTTACAACTAATCCAGTCTTTAAGAAACAAAACAATGGGAGTGGAGAGAGCATCAAGACAGGCTAAAAAGATGTGTATTGTCTCCAGACAAGACAGCCAGTGAAACTCTGCAGGTCCACGCAACTGTGGGAGTTACAAATAGTGTGACATAAATTCTGATTCTAGGATCGCATGATAAAGACTCAGGAGGAAAAAAGCAGAAATATTTATGTGAAATAGTGTGACATAAACCCAATATCCCGGTTGAGGCCGTCCTTGTGTGTGCGGAACCTGGCTATCAGTTTCTGCTCCGCGACTCTGCGCTGTCGTGTGTCGCGAAGGCCGCCTTGGACAACGCTGCGACAACGGATGAATGAACACCGCTCGACAATCACCAGGCAAGACTGTTCTCTTCCTGTTGGGGAGCACTTCAGCGGTCACGGGCATTCGGCCTCTGATATTCGGGTAAGCGTTCTCCAAGGCGGCCTTCGCGACACACGACAGCGCAGAGTCGCGGAGCAGAAACTGATAGCCAGGTTCCGCACACACAAGGACGGCCTCAACCGGGATATTGGGTTTATGTCACACTATTTCACATAAATATTTCTGCTTTTTTCCTCCTGAGTCTTTATCATGCGATCCTAGAATCAGAATTTATGTCACACTATTTGTAACTCCCACAGTTGCGTGGACCTGCAGAGTTTCACTGGCTGTCTTGTCTGGAGACAATACACATCTTTTTAGCCTGTCTTGATGCTCTCTCCACTCCCATTGTTTTGTTTCTTAAAGACTGGATTAGTTGTAAGTATTCGCATTCCAACCATTATTCATGTAAATTGAGTCTGTGTCTTATAAGTTCTGTTTGTGAACAGAATTCCCACTCACCTGAAGAAGGGGCTCAGAGCCTCGAAAGCTTGTGTGGCTTTTGCTACCAAATAAACCTGTTGGACTTTAACCTGGTGTTGTTAAACTTCTTACTGTGTTTACCTGATACGCTGCAGGAAAGGATGTCCCGAGGCATGGTACATTGGGGAAACCATGCAGACGCTCTGACAATGGATGAATGAACACCGCTCGACAATCACCAGGCAAGACTGTTCTCTTCCAGTCAGGGAACACTTCAGCGTTCACGGGCATTCAGCCTCTGATCTTCGGGTAAGCGTTCTCCAAGGTGGCCTTCACGACAAACGACGGCGCAGAGTCGCTGAGCAGCAACTGATAGCCGTGTAAGAAAAGGGATAACCAGCCGTGGATAACGAAGGAAATTAAGGAGAGTATTAAATTAAAGACCAATGCGTACAGAGTGGCCAAAAATATGGAGAATCGGAAGATTGGGAAAACTTTAAGAAACAACAAAGAACGACTAAGAAAGCGATAAAGAAAGGAAAGATAGGTTATGAAGCTAGGCTAGCTCTAAATATAAAAAATGATAGTAAAAGCTTTTACAAATATATAAAAAGGAATAGAGTGGCAAGAGTGAATGTTGGACCCTTGGAGGACGAGAGGGTGGATTTAATAGTGGGAAATGAGGAAATGGCTGAAACTTTAAATAAGTTTTTTGTGTCGGTCTTCACGGTGGAAGACACAAATAGTTTACCGAATATTAATGATAGAGGGTTGGTAGGAGGAGAGGTACTCAACACAATTAATGTTACCAGGGAGGCAGTGCTTGGTAGACTAACGGGACTGAAGGTGGACAAGTCCCTGGGCCCGGATGGAATGCATCCCAGGGTACTGAAAGAAATGTCAGAGGTAATATTGGATGCGTTAGTGGTTATTTATCAAAATTCGTTGGATTCTGGGGTAGTGCCGGCGGATTGGAAAACGGCTAATGTTACGCTGCTGTTTAAAAAAGGAAATAGACAAAAGGCGGGTAACTACAGGCCAGTTTGCTTAATGTCTGTAGTTGAGAAAATACTGGAATCCATCATTAAAGAAGAAATAGCAGGCCATCTGGATAAGAATGGTTCGATTAAGCAGACGCAGCATGGATTCATGAAGGGAAAGTCGTGCTTGACGAACTTGTTGGATTTTTATGAAGATGTGACTCGTGCGGTTGATGGAGGGGAACCGGTGGATGCAGTGTTTTTGAATTTCCAAAAGGCATTTGATAAGGTGCCTCACAAAAGGTTGCTGAAGAAGATTGGGTCACACGGAGTTGGGGGTAGGGTGTTAGCGTGGATTGGGGATTGGCTATCCGACAGGAAGCAGAGAGTCGGAATAAATGGGTGCTTTTCTGGTTGGCAGATGGTAACTAGTGGCGTGCCGCAGGGATCGGTACTGGGGCCTCAACTATTTACCATTTATATAGAGGATCTGGAGGAGGGGACTGAGTGTAGGGTAACAAAGTTTGCAGACGACACAAAGATAAGTGGAAAAGTGAATTGTGTGGAGGGCGTAGAAGGTCTGCAGAGAGATTTGGACAGGCTCAGTGAGTGGGCGAGGATCTGGCAGATGGAGTATAACGTTGACAAATGCGAGGTTATTCACTTTGGAGGAAATAATAGCAAATTGGATTATTATCTAAATGGAAAAAAATTGCAACATGCTACTGTGCAAAGGGACCTGGGGGTCTTTGTGCATGAGACGCAAAAACCCAGTCTGCAGGTGCAACAGGTGATCAAGAAGGCAAATGGGATGTTGGCCTATATCGCAAGGGGGATAGAATATAAAAGCAGAGATGTCTTGCTGCATCTGTACAGGGCATTGGTGAGGCCGCAGCTGGAATACTGTGTGCAGTATTGGTCCCCTTATTTGCGGAAGGATATATTGGCCTTGGAGGGAGTGCAGAGAAGGTTCACGATGTTGATACCAGAGATGAGGGGTGTTGATTATGAGGTGAGACTGAGCAGATTGGGTTTGTACTCGTTGGAATTTAGAAGGCTGAGGGGAGTCTTATAGAGACCTATAAGATAATGAAGGGGCTCGATAGGGTAGAGGTGGAGAGATTCTTTCCACTTAGAAAGGAAGCGAGAACTAGAGGGCACAGCCTCAAAATAAAGGGGGGTCAGTTTAGGACAGAGTTGAGGAGGAACTTCTTCTCTCAGAGGGTGGTGAATCTCTGGAATTCTCTGCCCACTGAAGTGGTGGAGGCTACCTCGTTGAATATGTTTAAATCACGGATAGATGGATTCCTGATCGGTAAGGGAATTAGGGGTTATAGGGATCAGGCGGGTAAGTGGAACTGATCAACTTCAGATCAGCCATGATCTTATTGAACGGCGGGGCAGGCTCGAGGGGCTGGATGGCCTACTCCTACAGGTCTACAGGTGTGGAGGCTGGGGACGAGCTTGGGGCTGGGACAAGGCTGGCAAAGAAGAAGAGCACTCTGGGGGAGGACGACCTCACTGGGCCTGGAGGTCTGGAGTGCTTATACTTCAATGCAAGGAGCGTAGCAGGTAAGACAGACGAGCTTGGGGTCTTAATGCGCACGAGGAATTTGGATGTGGTTGCGGTGACAGAGACTTGGTTGAAAGAGGGACAGGACTGGCAGCTGAATATTCCAGGGTACAAGTGTTTTAGGCGAGACAGAGGAGGGGCCAAAAGAGGTGGGGGAGTAGCGGTATTAGTTGGAGATCATATTACAGCGGTGCAGAGGGAGGACAATTCAGAGGGGTCGTGTAACGAGTCACTCTGGGTGGAGCTTAGAAACAGGAAAGGCGCAGTCACTATGTTGGGGGTGTACTACAGGCCCCCCAACAGCCCAAGGGAAGTGGAAGAATGGATATGTCAGGAGATACTGGATAGGTGCAGGAAAAATAGGGTTGTTGTAGTGGGAGACTTCAATTTCCCTGGTGTGGCCTGGAAATCGCTGAGGGCAGGGACTCTGGATGGGGAGGAATTTGTAAAATGTGTACTGGAGGGTTCGTTGGAACAATATGTAGACAGTCCGACTACAGAGGGGGCTATACTGGACCTGGTACTGGGGAATGAGCCCGGTCAGGTCTTCAAAGTTTTGGTAGGGGAACATGTGGCAAATAGTGACCACAATTCTGTTAGCTTTAGGATAGTGATGGAAAAGGATGAGTGGTGTCCCAAGGGTAAGGTGTTGGATTGGGGGAAGGCTAACTTTAGTGGGATCAGGCAGAAATTGGCAGCTCTTGATTGGGAGAGGCTGTTTGAGGGTAAATCCACATCTGGTATGTGGCAGTCGTTTAAGGAACGGTTGTTAGGGCTACAGGACAAGCATGTGCCTGTAAAAAAGAAGGATAGGAAGGGTAGGATTAGAGAACCGTGGATAACCAGGGAAATTGAGGGACTGGTCAAAAAGAAAAGAGAGGCGTATGTTAGGTCCAAGCAGCTAAAAACGGAGGGAGCTCTGGAGGAGTACAAAGAAAGTAGGAAAGTACTCAAACGGGGAATTAGAAGAGCAAAAAGGGGTCACGAAATGTTCTTGGCAGACAGGATTAAGGAGAATCCCAAGGCATTTTATTCATACGTTAGGAACAAAAGGGTTGTTAGGGAAAAAATCGGACCTCTGAGGGACAAAAGTGGGGACTTATGCTTGGAGCCCAAAGAAGTAGGGGAGATCCTAAATGAATACTTTGCGTCGGTATTCACAAAGGAGAGGGATGTGTTGACTGGGAGTGTCTCGCAGGGGAGTGTTGAACCGTTGGAGAAAATCTCCATTACAAAGGAGGAAGTGTTAGGTTTGTTAGAGAATATAAAGACTGACAAATCCCCAGGGCCTGATGGAATCTATCCAAGGCTGCTCAGGGAGACGAGAGGTGAAATTGTTGGGCCTCTGACGCAAATCTTTGTCTCGTCACTGGACGCAGGTGAGGTCCCAGAGGATTGGAGGATAGCTAATGTGGTCCCGTTATTTAAGAAGGGTAGGAAGGATAACCCGGGTAATTATAGGCCGGTGAGCTTGACGTCCGTGGTGGGGAAGTTGTTGGAGAAGATTCTTAGAGATAGGATGTATGCGCATTTAGAAAGGAATAAACTCATTAACGATAGTCAGCATGGTTTTGTGAGAGGGAGGTCATGCCTCACTAACCTGGTGGTGTTTTTTGAAGAAGTGACCAGAATGGTTGACGAAGGAAGGGCCGTGGATGTTGTCTATATGGACTTTAGTAAAGCGTTTGACAAAGTCCCTCATGGTAGGCTAGTGAAAAAGGTTGGATCTCATGGGATAAAGGGGGAGGTGGCTAGATGGGTGGAGAACTGGCTTGTCATAGAAGACAGAGGGTGGTAGTGGAAGGGTCTTTTTCTGGCTGGAGGCCTGTGACTAGTGGTGTTCCGCAGGGCTCTGTATTGGGACCTCTGCTGTTTGTGATTTATATAAATGATCTGGAAGAAGGAGTAACTGGGGTGATCAGTAAGTTTGCGGACGACACAAAACTGGCAGGACTTGCAGATAGTGAGGAACATTGTCAGAGGCTACAGAAGGATATAGATAGGCTGGAAATTTGGGCAAAGAAATGGCAGATGGAGTTCAATCCTGATAAATGCGAAGTGATGCATTTTGGTGGGAATAATGTAGGGAGGAGCTACACGATAAATGGAAGAACCATAAAGGGTGTAGAGACGCAGAGGGACCTGGGTGTGCAAGTCCACAGATCTTTGAAGGTGACGTCACAGGTGGAGAAGGTGGTGAAGAAGGCATATGGCATGCTTGCCTTTATAGGACGGGGCATAGAGTATAAAAGTTGGGGTCTGATGTTGCAGATGTATAGAACGTTGGTTCGGCCGCATTTGGAATACTGCGTCCAGTTCTGGTCGCCACACTACCAGAAGGACGTGGAGGCTTTGGAGAGAGTACAGAGGAGGTTTACCAGGATGTTGCCTGGTATGGAGGGGCTTGGTTATGAGGAGAGATTGGGGAAACTGGGGTTGTTCTCCTTGGAAAGACGGAGGATGAGGGGAGACTTAATAGAGGTGTATAAAATTATGAAAGGCATAGATAGGGTGAACGGTGGGAAACTTTTCCCCGGGTCGGTGGTGACGTTCACGAGGGGTCATAGGTTCAAGGTGAAGGGGGGGGAGGTTTAACACAGATATCAGAAGGACATATTTTACACAGAGGGTCGTGGGGGCCTGGAATGTGTTGCCGGGCAAGGTGGTGGACACACTGGGAACGTTTAAGACTTATCTAGACAGCTATATGAACGGAGTGGGAATGGAGGGATACAAAAGAGTGGTCTAGTTTGGACTAGGGAGCGTCGCGGGCTAATTGTTCTTTGTTTCTCGTTTCAAGGCTTCATTCTATGATCATCTTGCTGGTGCCAGTACAGAGCGAGACTGCGGATAGTTGGGAACCTGTCTCGGGGGCAGGGAATTTAGATGGTGTTCGTAAAGCAGAAGTGGAAATGAATAGGGTTGGGAAGCATTTTCTGTTCATGGCCAGTGTGATCTCCTGGACTCGTTTCGATCGCCTCAGGGGGTCGGAGAGGAATTTCCCAGATTTTTTTTCCCCATATTGGCCCTGGGGTTTTCACTCTGGGTTTTCGCCTCTCCCTGGAGATCACATGGTCTGGAATGGGGGGGTGGGGGTGAGTTAATAGGTTGTGATGAACAAAGCATCGTAGCTGTGAGGGACAGCTCGGTGGATAGGATATTAGGATGTAGATAGGCTGGAAAATTGGGCGGGGATCCTGGATTCAGGATTCAATCCTGGACCGGGGAGCGGCGCGGGCTTGGAGGGCCGAAGGGCCTGTTCCTGTGCTGTATTGTTCTTTGTTCTTCTTTGTCCTGCTCCTATTTCTTATGTTCTTAAGTTCCGCACACATGAGGACGGGCTAAACCGAGATCTTGGGTTTATGTCACACTATCAGTAACCCCGACAGCTTGCCTCCTGGACTTGCAGGATCTCACTGGCTCTCCTGTCTGGAGACAATACACATCTCTTTAACCTGTGCTTAATGCTCCCTCCACTCACATTGTCTGTATCTTTAAGACCTGGTTGGCTGTAGAGATTCGCATTCTAATCAGTATTCTGTAACTTGATTTTGTGTCTCTGTGCCCTGTTTGAGAGCAGATTTCCACTCCATCTGACGAAGGAGCAGCGCTCCGAAAGCTAATGGTATTTGCTACCAAATAAAGCTGTTGGACTTTAACCTGGTGTTGTTAAAACTCTTACTGTGTTTACCCCAGTCCAACGCCGGCATCTCCACATCACCCTCCCTGCCTCCAGTGATTCCTCAAAGATCACCACCAATGCCTCCACAATTTCCTCAACTATCTCTTTTAGAACCCTGGGGTGTAGTCCATCCAGTCCAGGTGATTTATCCACCTTCAGACCTTTCAGTTTCCCCAGAACCTTCTCCTTAGTGATGGCCACTACACTCACCTGTGTCCCCTGACTCTCCTGGAGCTCTGGCGTCCCACTGGTGTCTTCTACCGTGAAGACTGATGCAAAGTAACGATTCAGTTCCTCTGCCATTTCTTTGGTTCCTATTATTATCTCTCCAGCCTCAATTTCCAGTGGTCCAATCTCTATTTTTGCCTCTCTCTTACCTTTTATATATTGAAAAAACTCTTCCTATCTTCTTTGATATTACTAGCTAGCTTACACTCATATTTCATCTTATCCCCCCTTATTGTTTTTTTAGTTCCCCTTTGCTCGCTTTTAAAGGTTTCCCAATCCTCTGGCTTCCCACTAATCCTCGCGACCTTGTCTGCTTTTTCTTTTGCTTTTACGTTGTCCTCAACTTCCCTCGTCAGCTATTGATGCCTCGTCCTCCCCTTAGCATGTTTCCTCCTCCTTGGGATGAATTTCTTTTGTGCCTCATGAATACCCCCCAAAACTCCTGCCATTGCTGTTCCACTGTCTTCCCTGCGAGGCTCCCTTTCCAATCAACTCTGGCTAGCTCCTCCCTCAGGCCTTTGTAGTTTCCTTCATTTAATTGTAATCCCGTTACATCTGATTCCAGCTTCTCCCTCTCAAACTGCAGGGTAAATTCTATCATATTGTGGTCACTGCTCCCTAAGGGTTCCTTCACCTTAAGTTCCCTGATCAAGTCTGCCTCATTACACATAATCAAATCCAGAATTGCCTGTTCCCGAGTCGGCTCTGTCACGCTGCTCCAAAAAACCATCGCTTAGACATTCCACAAATTCCTTTTCTTGGGATCCACTGCCTCCCTGATTTTTCCACTCCACCTGCATATTGAAGTCCCCCATGATTATTGTAACATTACCTTTTCTATCTCCTGATTTATTTTCTGCCCCACATCCTGACGACTGACAATGAAGCTGTCATGCACACTGCCTGGAAGTCTGGCGCAGACGTGCATGATGGTCATATTGTGGTCGTATACGAGTTGCACATTCAGGGAGTGGAACCCCTTTCTATTTACAAATCTCTGTGGTTTCTGTAGGGGCGGCCTTGAGGGCAACGTGTGTGCAGCCAATGGCCCCCTGCACATCAGGCATCCCCGCAATGGCTGCGAAACCTGCAGCCCGGGCTTCCTGACAGGCCTGGGCCAGGTTGAAGTTGATGAAGTGGCCAGCCCGGGCTTGTACGGCTTCAGTGACCTGCCTCACACAGGTGTGCACGGCAGATTGGGAGATGCCACAGACATCTCCGCTCGGGGTCTGGAAAGAGCCAGTAGCGTAGAAGTTTAGAACGACCATCAATTTGACAGCCACTGAGAGTGGATGCTCCCCCCACCCCGTGTCGATTTTCTCCTGTGTTGCTTTCCCCTTGTGTCTCTTTGCCACCATGCTATTTTTCCCCTGAGAAAAGTTCCTCTATTCCACATGTAGCTGGTCCCTCATCCCTCCAGTGTCTCTTTAACTGTGTCTATTTTACCTTTGTCTATTTTCCTGTGTGTCTCTCTTCCCATCTGTCTCATGTCCTCTGTGTCTTGTTCGTCTGTGTTCATTTCCCTTGTGTCACTTTTCCGTGTCGATTTTTTCCTTGTTGATTTCCCGTTTCACTTTCTCCTGTTTCACTTTCCCCTGTGTCTCTTTCTCATGTTTCACTTTCCCCTGTTTCACTTTCCCCTGTGTCTCTTTCCCCTGTTTCACTTTCCCCTGAGTCTCTTTCCCCTGTGTCTCTTTCCCGTTTCACTTTCCCCTGTTTCACTTTCCCCTGAGTCTCTTTCCCCTGTTTCACTTTCCCCTGTGTCTCTTTCTCCCCCATGGCTTGGTCCCCTGTGTTTCTTTCCCCTGTCTCTTTTCCCCGTGTCACTTTTCCCCTGTCTTTCTTCTGCTGCGTCTTTCCCCATGTCACTTCCCCCCGTGTCTTTCTCCCGTTTCAATTTTTACCTGTCACTTTCCTCTGTGTCTCTTGTTCCGTGTCTTCTTTCTCCTGTGCCCCCTTTCCCATGTGTCTACCTCCCTCTGAGTTTCTATAACCTGTCTCTTCCCCCATGTCACTTGTTCTCTGAGGCACCATCAATTACGATACGAGGACTTCAGCGAGTGAGTGAAATAACAGGCTTTTAATCGCAAAGAACTGGAGCACACCCTTGTAGCTAACTTGGCCCAGACTGAGGAAAGGAGGAGGAACCATCACCTTTATACCTCGCTCAGGTGGAAAGGGAGGAGTCTCGGGCCAGGTGCAGCAGGGGTGTGTCCAGGCATACAACATGTAGTTGCAGTGGGTCACCACATTCCCCTCCCCCCTTAATTTTCAACCGGTGTCTCATTTCCCCCATGAGTCGCTCCCTTGTGTTTCTTTTTCCCCCTGTCTCTATTCCCCTGTGTCTTTTCTCCTGTGATTCCTTTACCCTCTGACTCTGGCCTCTTGTCTCACTTTTCCCCTGTGAGATTTTCCGTGTCTCTTTTCCTCTGTATCACTTTTCCTCTGTTTCTCTTTCACCTGTGCCTCTTTGCTCTGCGTCTCCTATCACTCTGTCTATTTTCACTGGTTCATTATTTTCCTGTGTTTCACCCGCTCTGTCTCCTTCCCACTGTTTCTCTTTTCCCTGTGTCTCTTACCCCATTCAACTTTTCCTTGGGCACTGTTGCCTCCTCTGACTCTTTAACCATTTCACTTTTACATTTCTCGTTTTCCTTTGTGTCTCTTTCTTTGTGACTCTTTCTGCCTGTTAATCTGTTCCTCTGTGTTTCTTTTCTCCCTATGAATCATTTCCCCCATGTCTCCTTTTCCCTGTGACTCTTTTCCCCTCTGTCTCTTGTCCACTGTGTCTCTTTTCCACTTTTTCCTCTGCGTCTTTGTTCCCCTTGTGTCATTTTTCCGCTGCCTCACTTTCCTATGTGTCTCTTTTCCACTGTATCTTTGCCCCATGTTTCTTTTCCCCAGTGTCTCATTTCCCCTGTGTCTCTTTCACTCTGTCTTTTTTCCCCATTTCACTTTTTCCCTCTGAGTTTTCCCCCATGTCTCTTCTGACTTCCGACTGTGTCTTTTTCCTCAGTGTATCTTTTCACCTGTGTATCTTCTCCCCCATATTACTTTCCACTTCTTTTCTTTTGCCCCCAGGACTTTTTCCCCCAAAACTGGCTCAGTCAAAGAAGACAGAGGGTAGCAGTGGAAGAGTGTGTTTCTGAATGGAGGGCTGTGACAAGTGGGTGTTCCTCAGGGATCAGTGCTGGGACCTTTGCTGTTTGTAATATATATAATTGATTTGGAGGAAAATGTAACTGGATTGATTCGTAAGTTTGCGGACAACACAAAGGTTGGTGGATTTGCGGATAGCGATGAGGACCATCAGAGGATACAGCAGGATATAGATCAGTTGGAGACTTGGGCAGAGAGATGGCAGATGGAGTTTAATCCGGACAAATGTGAGGTAATGCATTTTGGAAGGTCCACTACAGATAGGAAATATACAGTAAATGGCAGAACGCTTAAGAGTATTGATAGGCAAAGGGATCTGGTAGTACAGGTACACAGGTCACTGAAAGTGACAATGCAGGTGGAGAAGGTAGTCAAGAAGGCACATGGCATGCTTGCCTTCATCGGCCGGGGTATTGAGTTTAAAAATTGGCAAGTCATGTTGCAGCTTTATAGAACCTTAGTTAGGCCGCACTTGGAATATAGTGTTCAATTCTGGTTGCCACACTACCAGAAGGATGTGGAGGCTTTGGAGAGGGTACAGAAAAGATTTACCAGGATGTTGCCTGGTATGGAGGGCATTAGCTATGAGGAGGGATGGAGAAACTTGATTTGTTTTCACTGGAGCGACGGAGGTTGAGGGGAGACCTGATAGAAGTCTACAAGATTATGAGAGGCATGGACAGAGTGGATAGTCAGAAGCTTTTTCCCAGAGTGGAAGAGTCAATTACTAGGGGGCATAGGTTTAAGGTGCGAGGAGCAAGGTTTAAAGGAGATGTATGAGGCAGATTTTTTACACAGAGAGTAGTGGGTGCCTGGAACTCGTTTCCGGGGGAGGTAGTGGAAGTGGATACGGTAGTGACTTTTCAGGGGCGTCTTGACAAGTACATGAATAGGATGGGAATAAAGGGATATGGTCCCCGGAAGGGGAGGGGGTTTTAGTTAAGTCGGGCAGCATGGTCGGTGCAGGCTTGGAGGGCCGAAGGGCCTGTTCCTGTGCTGTAATTTTCTTTGTTCTTTGACTTGTTCCCTTGTGATTTTTAACTCTGTCTCTATTCCACTGTGCCTCTTTTCCACTGTGTTCGTTCCCCCGAGTCTACTTCCCAATGAGATTCTTTAGCCTGTCTCGTTCCCCTCTTTCCCCCTGTGTTTATTTCTCCTCTGTCACTTTTTCCCTTGTGACTCTTGTCCCCATGTCTCTTTACCCTGCGTCCTTTCCCCTGTTTGTCTTTCCCCTGTTTGTCTTATCCCTTGCGGCTCTCTTCCCCTGAGTTTTCCACCTGTGTATCCTTCCCACTCTGTTTCGTTCCCCTATGTCACTTTCCCGTTGTTTTACTTTTCCCCTTGTCTCATTGCCAGTCTGTCTCTTTTTCCCTGTGTCTCTTTTTCCCTGTATCGCTTTTCTCCTGTGGTTCTTTTCTCCTGCGTCTCCTTTCTCTCGTGTCTCTTCTCCCCCATGTCACTTTGCCCAGTGACAATTTCCTTTGTCCCAAATTTAGCTGGCCCTAATCCCTCTGGTGTCTCTGTAATAGTATCTATTTTATCTGTGCTTCTTTTCCCCTATGTCATTTTTCTCATGTGTCACTTTTCCCCATGTCTCTTTTCCCTGTGTCTCTTTTCCTCTGTATCGCTTTTCTCCTGTGTCTCTTTAATTCTGTCACATTTCCCCTACGCCATTTCCCCCTCTGTCGCATTTCCGCTGTGTCCATTTTCCCTTGTGTCTCTTTTCCACTGTGTCGCTTTTCCCGTGTTACCTTTCTCCCCGTGGCATTTGACCCCGTGTCTAATTTCTGCTCTGTCTGCGGCCCACTATGTCTCCAGTTCCTTGTGCCTTTTTTCCACTCCGTCTTTTTTTGTCTGAGTCTCATTTTCTCTGTGTCACTTTTCCCGTGTCTCTTTTCCACTGTGTCTCCTGTCCCTATCTCTTTGTTCCTCTCTATCTCTTTACAACTGTGTCACTTGTCTGCTGTGCCTCTTTCCACTGATTCTCTTTTCCCTGTGTCACATTGCCCGCATGTCATTTCCCCTTTGTCCCTTTGCGTGTGCTTCTCTTTTCTCATGTCACATTCCCCACGTGTCATTTCCGCTTTGTCCCTTTGCCTCTGTGTCCCTTTTCCCCTGTGTTGCTTTCGCCCAGTGTCTCTTTTCCTCTGTGTCACTATTCCCCCTGTGTCTTTTTTCCCCGTGTCTCTTTTCCCCTGTGTCTCTTTTGCCCTGTCTCTTTTCCCCTGTCTCTTTTCCCCAGTGTCTCTTTTCCCCAGTGTCTCTTTTCCCCTGTGTCTCTTTTGCACTGTGTCTCTTTTACCCAGTGTCTCTTTTCCCCTGTGTCTCTTTGACTTGTGTCTCTTTTCCCAAATTGGTATCATCTGCAAACTTTGAGATGTTACATTTTGTTCCCTCATCCAAATCAATATGTGTTGTGAATAGCTGGGGTCCCAGCACCGATCCCTGTGACACCTCACTATTCACTGCCTGCCAATTTTAAAATGACCCATTGATTCCTACTGTTTGTTTCCTCTCTGACAACCAGTTTTCTATCCATCTCAGTACACTTCCCCCAATCCCATGTGCTTTAATCTTGCATGATAATCTCTTGTGCAGGACTTTGTCAAACACTTTCTGAAAGTCCAAATATTCCAACAGATTTATCAAGCATGATTTCCCCTTCATAAATCCATGTTGACTCCATCTGATCCTGCCACTGCTTTCCAAATGCTTCGCTATAAAGTCCTCGATAACGGATTCGAGAATTTTCCCCACTATCGATGTGAGGCTTACTGGTCTATAATTCCCCATTTTCTCTCTACCTTACGTTTTGAATATTGGAGTGACATTAGCTACCCTCCAAACTGCAGGGACTGTTTGAAAGTCGATAGAATCCTGGAAGATGACCACCAATGCATCCATTATTTCTAGAGTCACTTCCTTAAGTACTCTGGGATGTAGATTGTCAGGCCCTGGGGATTTATCCACATTTGCTCTTTTCCCATGTGTCACTTCCCCCCACCCATGACATATTCCACCTTGATCTCTTTTCCCCTGAGACTCTGGTCCCCTGTGTCTCTTTTCTCCGTAACACCAGGTTAAAGTCCAACAGGTTTATTTGGTAGCACAAGTGTAAGTTTTTCGGGCAACTCAGGCCTTGTTTATGAGCTGGGAAAAGGACTTGAACCCTAAAGAACTGTGAAAGTGGCCACACTCGGCTGTAGGACTTGACCAAAATGTCCCAGGGAGCCCAGCCAGCCTGTGTGTGTGTGTGTGTGTGTGTGTGTGAAGGGGCCCAGTCCATAAATTGCAAGCAGCCAGAAACCAGACAGACTGCTGATTAGGTTATCAGCAGAACAAAAGGACCTGACGACATCACCAGACTAGGCCGGCAGCAAGACAATGCACCTGGTCTGGACTCAATACAGGTGATAATGGCCTTGTCCCAGAGCGAGGAGAAGCCCATTTCCCTAATGGGAAAACAATTAAACGATCTCCGATGGAACAATACAGGACAGCAAGGGACCTATCACCTGGGATGGGACCATCTGGTCTCTATGGACTGTAAGATCGCAGCTGCAGATAAGCCTAGCAAGCCTTTGTCTGTGGAAACTGCCGGTTGGAAGGGGGGCGGAGTTGGCTGGAAAAAGAATTCAAGTTTACAATATAAAAGGATGGTCAGGCCGGCCATGTGCTCTTTTCTCTTCGGACCAGCATGACAGCACTCTCCACTCGGTCGTCTTCAGTACGCAGCCTGAAGCCCACTGAGCAATTTAAACTAGGATTGTGAGTATCCCCTGGTAATTCGCGAAGTTCCCGAGATCATCATAGTGGATGAGGCTTTGGGGAAAGGGGGGGGGGCTTTTGCATGCACCTTTCATAGTTTAAGACACTGGTAAACTTGTATAAAGTAAGAATTCCGAGGTGTCCGTTTTAGTATTCCTTCCATAGCTTATAGTCTTATAGAGCATAAGGCATGGTGT
This sequence comes from Mustelus asterias, assembly GCF_964213995.1. Classification (NCBI taxonomy): domain Eukaryota; kingdom Metazoa; phylum Chordata; class Chondrichthyes; order Carcharhiniformes; family Triakidae; genus Mustelus; species Mustelus asterias. Next base: position 95,215,670 of record NC_135816.1, read on the forward strand.
GTTGTTTTCCTGGTGTTTGGTGACCTTTGACCTTGATGTTTTTATATATATCTCTTTGACTTCCGTTGGAGTCCGTTTTGATCTTTTCAATTTCTCACCAATGATCTCTGACTAAGTCACAATATAAATATTCCTTACCATAATTCCGGAGTCTAGAACTGAGGGTACTCTGGGCGCTTCGAAACTGCCCACTCAGGAAAGGCTGCCAGGTAGTGGATAGGCAGCAGTTTCCTTTTCTCTCTCTTGGGAGCGCTACTCTAGTGAAGTAGACGCAAGGTGGCCATTGTTCCATCGGCAAGAGAGAGAATCACTCGGGCATTGGTGGGGTTTTGGGTGACGGAGAACCAAACCTAAAATAAGCCCAGTGGAGTTAGAAAGAGGGATCCCGCTACAAAAGCCACAAGCTTTCAGAGCGCTGCTCCTTCATCAGGTGAGTGGAAGTCGTGTTCACAAATAGGGCATATAAAGACACAAACTCAATTTACAAAATAATGGTTGGAATGCAAGTCTTTACAGCTAATCAAGTCTTAAAGGTACAGACAATGTGAGTGGAGAGAGCGTTAAGCACAGGTTAAAGAGACGTGTACTGTCTCCAGACAGGACAGTTAGAGAGATTTTGCAAGCCCAGGCAAGTCATGGGGGTTACAGATAGTGTGACATGAACCCAAGATCCCGGTTGAGGCCGTCCTCATGTGTGCGGAACTTGGCTATCAGTTTCTGCTCAGCGACTCAGCGTTGTGTGTTGTGAAGGCCGCCTTGGAGAACGCTTACCCGAAGATCAGAGGCTTTTCACCTCATTTCCCCTCTGTTTCCTTTATCACTTTTCCCTGTGTCGTTTATCTCCTGTTTACAGTAATTTCATTGCAGTGTTAATGTGACTAATAAATAAACATTACTTTAACTTTACTTTAAGAGACAAATGGAAAAAGAAACACAGGGGAACAGAGACACAGGGGACGAGAGTTGCAGGGGAAAAGAGATGAACAAAGAACAATACAGCACAGGAACAGGCCCTTCGGCCCTCCAAGCCTGCACCGCTCATGTGCCCAACTAGACCATTCGTTTGTATCCCTCGATTCCCAGTCTGTTCTTATGGTTATCTAGATAAGTCTTAAACGATCCCAGCGTGTCCGTCTCAATCACCTTGCTTGGCAGTGCATTCCAGGCCCCCACCACCCTCTGTGTAAAATACGTCTCCCTGACATCTGTGTTGAACGTTGCCCCCCTCATCTTGAACCCGTGACCCCTTGTGTTCGTCTCCTCAGACCTGGAAAAAAGCTTCCCACTGTTCACCCTATCTATGCCCTTCATAATTTTATACACCTCTATTAGGTCGCCCCTCATCCTCCGTCTTTCCAGGGAGAACAACCCCAGTTTACCCAACCTCTCCTCATAGCTAACACCCTCCAGACCAGGCAACATCCTGGTAAACCTTTTCTGTACTCTCTCCAAAGCCTCCACGTCCTTCTGTTAGTGTGGCGACCAGAACTGGATGCAGTATTCCAAATGTGGCCTAAACAACATTCTAGACAGCTGCAACATCATATCCCAACTTTTATATTCTATGCCCCGTCCAATAAAGGCAAGCATGCCATATGCCTTCTTCACCACCCTCTCCACCTGTGCTGCCACCTTTAAGGATCTGTGGACTTGTACTCCCAGGTCCCTCTGTGTGTCTATACTCCTGATGGTTCTGCCATTTATTGTATTGCTCCCCCTTACATTAGATCTACCAAAATGCATCATTTCGCATTTATCTGGATTAAATTCCATCTGCCATTTCTCCGCCCAATGTTCCAGCCTATCTATATCCTGCTGTATTCTCTGACAATGTTCATCACTATCCGCAACTGCAGCAATTTTTGTGTCGTCCGCAAACTTACTGATCACACCAGCTACATCTTCCTCCAAATCATTTATATATATCACAAACAGCAGAGGTCCCAGTACAGAGCCCTGCGGAACACCACTAGTCACAGACCTCCAACCGGAAAAAGACCCCTCCACTGTTACCCTCTGTCTTCTATGGCTGAGCCAGTTCTCCACCCATCTAGCGAGCTCACCTTTTATCCCGTGAGATTTAACCTTTGGCACCAGCCTGCCATGAGGGACCTTGTCAAACGCTTTACTAAAATCCATATAGACGATATCCACGGCCCTTCCCTCGTCAATCGTTTTTGTCACCTCCTCAAAAAACTCAACCAAATTTGTGAGGCATGACCTCCCTCATACAAAACCATGCTGTCTATCGCTAATGAGATTATTCAGTTCTAAATGCGCATATATCCTATCTCTAAGAACCTTCTCCAACAATTTCCCCACCACGGACGTCAAGCTCATCAACCTATAATTACGCCGGTTATCCTTGCTACCCTTCTTAAATAATGGGACCACATTTGTTATCCTCCAATCCTCTGGGACCTCACCTGTGTCCAGTGAAGAGACAAAGATTTCTGTTAGAGGCCCAGCAATTTCATCTCTTGCCTCCCTGAGGAGTCTAGGGTCGATGCCATCTGGCCCTGGGGATTTGTCTGCCTTAATGTTTCCTAAAAAACCTAACACTTCCTCCCTTGTAATTGAGATTTTTTCTAACGGGTCACACATCTCTCTGAGACACGACCAGTCAACATGTCCCTCTCCTTTGTGAATACTGATGCAAAGTATTCCTTTAGGATCTCGCCTACTTCCTTTGGTTCTAAGCATAATTCCCCTCCTTTGTCCCCGAAAGGTCCGATTCTTTCCCTAACAACCCTCTTGTTCCTAACGTATGTATAAAATGCCTTAGGATTCTCCTTAATCCTGTCTGCCAAGGACATTTCGTGACCCCTTTTTGCCATTGAGTTATTTTCTACTTTCTCTGTATTCCTCCAGTGCTCCATCTGTTTTTAGCTGCCTGGACCTCATGTATGCCTCTTTTTTCTTTTTGATTAGACCTACAATTTCACTGGTTATCCACGGCTCTCGAATCCTACCTTTCCTGTCCTTCCTCTTTACAGGCACATGCCTGTCCTGCAGTCCTATCAACTGCTCCTTAAAAGACTCCCACATGCCAGATGTGGATTTACCCTCGAACAGCCTCTCCCAGCTACCAAATCCTGCCTAATCCGGCTGTAGTTAGCCTTCCCCCAATTCAGCACCTTACCATAGGACAACACTCATCTTTTTCCATTACTATCCTAAAGTTTACAGAATTGTGGTCACTATTTGCCACATGTTCCCCTACTGAAACTTTGATGACCTGACTGGGCTCATTCCCCAATACTAGGTCCAGTATAGCTCCCTCTTTAGTTGGACTGTCAACATATTGTTCCAAAGAACCTTCCTGTACGCATTTTATAAATTCTCCCCCATCCAGGCCCCCAGCCCGAAGGGATTTCCAGTCTATACAAGGGAAATTAAAGTCTCCCACTGCAACAACCCTATTTTTTCTGCACCTGTCCAGAATCTCCTTACATATCCGTTCCTCAACTTCCCGTGGGCTGTTGGGAGGCCTGTAGTATACCTCCAGCATAGTGACTGCGCCCTTCCTGTTTCTGAGCTCCACCCACAGTGACTCATTACCTGACCCTTCCAAATTGTCCACCCTCTGTACCGCTGTAATCTGCTCCCTAACCAGCATTGCTACTCCCCCACCTCTCCTAGCCCCTCCTCTGTCTCGCCTAAAACACTTGTACCCCGGAATATTCAGCTACCAGTCCTGTCCTTCTTTTAACCAAGTCTCCGTCACTGCAACCACATCCATGTTCCGCGCAAGCATTAAGGCTCTAAGCTCGTCTGTCTTGCCCGGGACGCTCTTTGCATTGTAGCAGATGCACTCCAGACCTCCAGGCCCACTGAGATCATCCTCCCCCAGAATGCTCTTCCTGGTAGATAGCCTTGTCTTGGCCCCAACCTCGTCCCCAGCCTCTATGCTTATTGACCTATTGTTCTGATCCCCCCCCCCCCAATTCGTTTAAACCCACCTGAACCACACTAGCAAAACTCCCAGCTGGGATATTCGTGCCCCTCCAGTTTAGGTGCAACCCGTCCTTCTTGTACAGGTGCCATCCTCTCTTGAAGACTTCCCAATGATCCACGAATTTGAAACCCTCCCTCCTGCACCAGTCGTTTCGCCACGTGTTCAGCTGTACAATCTCCCTGTTCCTAGCCTCGCTAGCATGTGGCACTGGGAGTAGAACATAGAACAGTACAGCACAGAACAGGCCCTTCGGCCCACGATGTTGTGCCGAGCTTTATCTGAAACGAAGTCCAGGGATCGCTACCTTCGAGGCCCTGCTTTTTAGCCGACTACCCAACTCCCTGAATTGCTCTCTCAGGACCTCCCTGCTCTTTCTGCCTACGTCATTTGCACCAATGTGGACAATGACGTCTGTCTGGTTACCTGCCCCTTTTAGGATGCTTCTTACCCGCTCAGAGACATCCAGACCGCGGCACCAGGGAGGCAGACTACCATCCTGGAGTCTTGTTCACGCCCACAGAACCGCCTGTCTGTGCCGCTAACCATTTCATCCCCCACTATTATTGCTCTCCTAGTCCCCCTCTTTCCCTTCTGGGCCACAGAGTCCGACTCCGTGCCAGTGACCTGGTCACCGTGACTTACCCCTGGAGGGTCATCCCCCCCCCCACAATATCCAAAACGGTACACTTATTCTGGAGGGGGACAACCACAGGGGATCCCATCACTGACTGCTCTCTCCCCTCCTCTCTCCTGTCTGCCACCCATCCCTTACTGTTAAGGGGGACAACCACCGGGACACTCTCTGGTACGTGACCTTTACCCTTCCTAACCGTGACCCACATGTCTTCCTCTCGTGGCCCTGGTGTGACGACCTGCCTGTAACTTCTCACTATTAACTTCTCATTTTCCCTGACTAGACTAAGGTCATCGAGCCGCAGCTCCATTTCCCTAACGCGGTCTCTCAGGAGCTGCAGTTCGACGCACCTGGTGCAGATATGGACTTCCGGGAGGCTAGGCGACTCCATGAACTCCCACATCCGACGCCGACAGCAACAAACTGGCCTCCCACTCATAATTACCCCTTCCGTTAAATTACTGGAAGAACGAAGAACAGAACCTACCCTGCCTCTGCCTGTTTCCTCCTAAGCCCGTTGAGCCAAAGCCCTTCAGCTCTCACTCTGCGCCCTGCTCACTCCGCTGCCCGCTACAACGCTGCCCGCTGAATAGTGCGGCCTGCTTTTAAACCTCCCGCGCGCTAAAAAAAACACTCCAAAAAACCCTTCCCAGACCTCCCCGCGGCCTACTTCCGGTTTACAGTTTGAAACTTTAAATAAATAAATAAATAAAGCCCGTGAAAATGTAATTTAAAGGTCAATTTCTCACCCTTGCACTCCTGCAACAAATCGCCCCTCCTTGCCTCGCTGCAGAGGAACAATGAGGACGATCCCCCCCAGGTAACTCGCTTTTATATAAAAAAAACACTCCAAAAAACCCTTCCCAGAACACTCCGCGGCCTACTTCCATGATGTGGAGATGCTGGCGTTGGACTGGAGTGAGCACAGTAAGAAGTCTCATGTTCTACTTGTCTCCTTTCAACTGTGTGTCTTGTCCACTGTGCCTCTTTCCACTATTACTCTTCTCCGCTGTGTCACTCTCCACCGTGTCACTCTCCACCACACCCGCCCCACACCACCGTGACATTTGCCTCCTTTCTCACTTTTCCCCTGAGTTTCAGATCCCCCGTGTCTATTTTGCTACGTGTCTCTTTTTCCCTTTATCGCCTTTCCCCTGTCTATTTTCCCCTGTGTCTCCTTTCTCCTGTATCACTTTTCTGCTTGGTTTTAGTTCCCCTTTTGTCTCATTTTCCTGTGTCTCCTTTCCCCTGTCTCTCTTTTCCCCTGTGTCATTTTTCCTGTGTTTTTTTTCTCTTGTGTGTCCTTTCCCCTGTGTCTCTTTTGCCCGGTGTGTCTTTTCTCTGTGTCTTTTCCACTGTGTCTCTGTTCCCCTGTGTCTCTCTTTCCCCTTGTCTTTTTTCTCCTGTGTCTCTTTTCTCCCGTGACTCTTTTCCGCATTGTTTTTACCTCCCCTGTGTCTCTTTTCCTCTGTGTCTCTTTTCCTGTGTTTCTTTTCCCCGTGTCTTTTCCACTTTGTTTTTTTTTATTCCCCCGTGTCACTTTTCCACAGTGCCTCTTTTTCACTTTCTTTTAAATCCTATGTGTCCCTTATGTACTGTGTCTCTTTTCCCCTGTGCGTCTCATTCCATTTCTCTATATTCCCCTCGGTCTCTCATCCCATGTGTTGCTATTCCCCTGTCTCTTTTACTTAGTGTTACTTATAGCCTGTGTCTCTTTTCTCCTGTGGTCTCTTTTCCCCCTGTATCCTTTGTCCCTTTATCTCTGTTCCCGTGTATCTACTCAATTGTGTCTCTTGTCCACTGTGCCTCTTTTCCGTGGTGTTGCTCGCCCCTCCCCACACTCTCATACTTGCCCCCTTTGTCACTTTTCCCTCAGATTCTGGTCCCGTGAGTCTCTTTACTTCTGTGTTTCTTCCCCCCGTCCCACATTCGTAATTTTTCTTTTTCCCTCTATCTCTTTTCCCCGTTTTTCTTTTTCCCTGGCGTCATTTTTCTGCTTTGTTTTTTTTGCTCCTATTTCTCCCTTTCTGCTCCTCTATTTTCCTGTCTCTTTTCCCCTCTGTATCCTTTCCCCCTTGTCTCCTTTTCCTTGTGTCTCTATTTCCCGTTTCTCTTTTCTCCTGTGTCGCTTTTCCCTGTGTCACTTTCCTCCTGTTTCACTTTTCCCGTGTCTTTTTCCCACTTTGTTTTTTTGCACCTGTGTCTCTTTTCCTCTGTGCCTCTATTCCCCTTTTGTATCTTTTCTCCTTTAGTATCTTTTCCCCTGTGTCTCTTTTTTCCTGTGTCTCTTTCCCTCTATGTCTTTGTTCCCCAGTGTCTCTTTTCTCCTGTGTCACTTATTCCCTTCGTCTATTTAACCCATTTCTCTTTTCCCCTGTGCCTTTTTTCTGTTTTCTTTTGCACCTGGGTCTCTTCTCCTGCTCATAGAAACATAGAAACAGAGAAAAAAATACAGCACAAACAGGCCCTTCCGCCCACAAGTTGCGCCGGTCATGCCCCTACCTACCTTGGCTTATAAATAGACTTACCTAAAACCCTCAATCCTATTAAGTTCCATGTACTCATCCAGAAGTCTCTTAAAAGACCCTATCGAGTTTGCCTCCACTACCACTAACAACAGCCGATTCCACTCACCCACCACCCTCTGAGTGAAAAATTTACCCCTGAAATCTCCTCTGTACCTACTCCCCAGCACCTCTGTCCTCTTGTAGCAGCCATTTCAGCCCTGGGAAAAAGCCTCCGAGAATCCACCCGATCTATACCTCTCAACATCTTGTACACCTCTATCGGGTCACCTCTCATCCTTTGTCTCTCCAAGGAGAAAAGACCGAACTCCCTCAACCTATCCTCATAATGCATGCCAACCAATCCAGGCAACATCCTTGTCAATCTTCTCTGCACCCTTTCAATAATTTCCACATCCCTCCTGTAATGAGGCGACCAGAACTGAGCACAGTACTCCAAGTGGGGTCTGACGAGGGTCTTATAAAGCTGCATCATTATCTCCCGACTCCTAAACTCAATCCCTCGATTGATGAAGGTCTTCTTAACCACCATACGCCTTCTTAACCACCTCCTCTACCTGCGAGGCCGATTTAAGAGTCCTATGGACCCGGACCCCAAGGTCCTTCTGATCCTCTACACTGCTAAGAGTCTTACCCTTGATATTATACTCCTTCATCCCATTTGACCTGCCAAAATGGACCACTACACATTTATCCGGGTTGAAGTCCATCTGCCACTTCTCCGCCCAGTCTTGCATCCTATCTATGTCACGCTGGAGCTTCTGACATCCCTCCAAACTATCCACAACACCACCAACCTTCGTGTCGTCGGCAAACTTACCAACCCATCCCTCCACTTCCTCATCCAGGTCATTTATGAAAATGACAAACAGCAAGGGTCCCAGAACAGATCCCTGGGGCACTCCACTGGTGACCGACCTCCATTCAGAAAAAGACCCATCCACAACAACTCACTGCCTTCTGCAGGCAAGCCAGTTCTGGATCCACAAGGCAACAGCCCCTTGGATCCCATGCCCTCTCACTTTCTCGTGAAGTCTTGCATGGGGGACCTTATCGAACGCCTTGCTGAAGTCCATGTAAACCACATCTACCACTTTTCCTTTGTCAATGTGTTTAGTCACATTTTCAAAGAACTCCACCAGGCTCGTAAGGCATGATTTGCCTTTGACAAAGCCGCGCTGACTACCTTTGAGCATACTAAACTTCTCTAAATGTTCATAAATCCTGTCCCTCAGGATTTTCTCCATCAACTTACCAACCACTGAGGTTAGACTCACCGGTAGGTAATTTCCTGGGCTATCCCTATTCCCTTTCTTGAATATAGGAACCACATCCACAATCCTCCAATCCTCCGGAACCTCTCCCGTCTCCATCGATGACGCAAAGATCATCGCCAGAGGCTCTGCAATCTCTTCCCTCGCCTCCCACTGTACCCAGCGGTACATCCCATCCAGTCCCGGCGACTTATCTATCTTGATGCTATTCAAAATTTCCAACACACCCTCTTTCTTAATGTCCACAAACTCAATCTTTTCAGTCCGCCGCAATCCTGTAGTACAACCACCCAGGTCTTTTTCCTCCGTGAATACCGAGGTAAAGTATTCATTAAACACCTCTGCTATTTCTTCCGGTTCTGTACAGACTTTCTCACCTTCACATTTTATAGGTTCTATTCCTTCACATCTCATCCTTTTACTCTTCATATATTTATAGAACGCCTTATGGTTCTCCTTAATCTTATCTGCCAAGGCCTTCTCGTGACCCCTTCTGGCTCTCCTAATTTATTTCTTAAGTCCCTTCCTACAAACCGTATACTCATCTAGATCCCTATCATCTCCTAGCTCTCTGAACCTTTTGTACGCTTTCCTTTTCTTTTTGACTCGGTTCAGCGCAGCTTTTGTGCACCACAGTTCCTGTAACCTACCAAAACCTCCCTGTCTCATCGGAATGTTGTCATGCAGAACTCCAGACAAACATTCCTTGAAAATCTGCCACCTTACTTCGGTACTTTTCCTCGAGAATGCCTCCTTCCAATTTACGCCTCTAATCTCCTGCCTGATGGCTTCATATTTCCCCTTACTCCAGATAAACACTTTCCCAGCTTGCCTGATCCTGTCTCTTTCCAATGCTAGCGTAAAGGATATAGAGTTAGCATCACTATCCCCAAGATGCTCCCCCACTGAGAGATCCGACACCTGTCCAGGCTCATTAGCCAGTACCAGATCGAGTACAGCCTCTCCTCTTGGAGGCTTATCCACATGCTGTGTCAGGAAACCCTCCTGAACATACCTAACAAACTCCTCCCCATCCAAACCCCTTACCCTAGGGATATTCCAATTGATGTTTGGGAAATTAAAGTCTCCCATCACGACAACCCTGTTATTACTACATCTCTCCAGGATCTGTTTCCCTATCTGCTCCTCAACATCCCTGTTACTATTGGGCGGCCTGTAGAAAACACCCAGCAAAGTTATCGAACCCTTCCCGCTCTGGACTTCCATCCACAGAGACTCCGTAGACAATCCCTCCACGGCTTCCACCTTCTCTACAGCTATGACACTACCCCTGATCAGCAGTGCCACTCCCCCCCTCTTTTGCCTCCCTCTCTGTCCTTTCTGAAACATCTGAAACCTGGCACCTGAAGTATCCAGTCCTGTCCCTGTCCCCAAGTCTCCGTAATGGCTATCACATCACACTTCCAAGCATAAATCCACACTCTAAGCTCATCCACTTTATTCACTACACTCCTGGCGTTAAAACAGACACATCTCAAACCTTTGGTCTGAGCTCTCCCCTTCTCCATCACCCGTCTATTCTCCTTCTTACACTGTCTACAATCCTTCTCTATTTGCGGGCTACCCTCCTCGCTCTCAGTCACTTCATCTCAATTCCCTCCCCCCAACCTTTCTAGTTTAAAGTCTCCCCAGTAGCCTTAGCCAACCTTCCTGCCAGGATATTGGTCTCCCTGGGATTTAAGTGCCACCCGTCTTTTTTGTACAGGTCACACCTGCCCCTAAAGAGGTCCCAATGGTCCAGGAACCTGAATCCCTGCCCCCTGCTCCAGTCCCCCAGCCACGCATTCATCCTCCACCTCACTCCATTCCTGTCCTCACCTTCCCGTGGCACAGGCAGCAATCCTGAGATTACTACCTTTGCGTTCCTCCTTTCCAACTGTCTACCTAACTCCCTTTTTCCCTTGTATCCCTTTTCCCGTTTGTCTTTTCCCACCTATCTCCATTCCCCCATGTATCTTTTCCTCTGTGTCTGCTTTCTCCTGTGTTGCTTTTCCCCTGTGTTTGTTTCCTCCAATGTCGCTTTTCCTCAGTGTTGCTTTTCTTGTGTCTCTTTTACGCTGTGTCGTTTTTCTCCAATGTCACTTTTCCCATGTTTTTTTCCCCAAGTTCTCTTTTCCCGTGTCTCTTTTCCCGTGTCTCTTTTCCCTCGTGCCTCTTTTCTGCTTTGTTTCATTTCCCTGAGTCCCCTTTTCCCTGTGGTTCTTTTTCTCTGTATGTCTTTTCCTCTGTGTCTTTTTTCTCCGTGTTTCCTTTCCTCTGTGTCACTATTTCCGCTGTCTCCTTTCCCCAGTGCCTCTTTTCCGCCTTGTTTTTTCTGCCCAGTGTTTCCTTCCCTCTGTATCAACATTTCCTCTGTTTATTTGTGTCTTTGTTTCCCCTGTGTCTCTTTTCCCCAGTGCCTCTTCTCTGCTTTGTTTTATCTCCCGTGTCTCTTTCCCCCTGTCCATCTATTACAATCTGGGAGGTCGGACAGCTGAGGAACAGTGGAGGATTTTTAAGGAGATCCTTTTCAGTACTCAGCAACAGTATATTCCGGTGATAAAGAAGGACTGTAAGAAAAGGGATAACCAGCCGTGGATAACGAAGGAAATTAAGGAGAGTATTAAATTAAAGACCGATGCGTACAGAGTGGAGTTTCTCCAAAAATAGTGGAGAATCGGAAGATTGGGAAAACTTTAAGAAACAACAAAGAACGACTAAGAAAGCGATAAAGAAAGGAAAGATAGGTTATGAAGCTAGGCTAGCTCTAAATATAAAAAATGATAGTAAAAGCTTTTACAAATATATAAAAAGGAATAGAGTGGCAAGAGTGAATGTTGGACCCTTGGAGGACGAGAGGGGGGATTTAATAGTGGGAAATGAGGAAATGACTGAAACTTTAAATACGTTTTTTGTGTCGGTCTTCACGGGGGAAGACACAAATAGTTTACCGAATATTAACGATAGAGGGTTGGTAGGAGGAGAGGTACTCAATACAATTAATGTTACCCGGGAGGCAGTGCTTGTTAGACTAATGGGACTGAAGGTGGACAAGTCCCCGGGCCCGGATGGAATGCATCCCAGGGTACTGAAAGAAATGTCAGAGGTAATAGTGGATGCGTTAGTGGTTATTTATCAAAATTCGTTGGATTCTGGGGTAGTGATGCGCGACAATCAAGCACGAGGTACAAGGCTTCAGCGATTGAAGGCTTTTATTGACAAACAATGGAACTATCTAACACGAGTACACCAATCCAGACTGGAGGGGTCCCGCCTGAGCAGAGGGTCTTATACCTCTCCCCAGGAGGCGGGGCCCGACCGGGATGTGCCATAACAACATCCACCACAGGTATATTAATCCCACAGTGTAAACACCCTAACCCAACAACATTATAACAACCCCCACAGTGGCAACACCCTAACCCAACAGTAACATTGGAATAACCCCACAGTGGTAACCAACGATGGTTCACCACATTCACCCCTCCTTTAAAAACAAAGGCCGGCGGGGTGCGAAAACAGGTCACATATATACAAAATTCACAAGTCCAGACGGTCTGGAGGACCGCACCGTCGCTGTGATCTCCTCAACACCGGTTGCGACACCGGAGCAGGTGCTTGCGGTGGCGTTCTCTCCAAAACAGCGTCCGGCTGTCCCCTCGAGGACTCCCGGGCTGGTTGACCCTGGTGAGGCGGTGGTGCAGGGGATCCTGGAACCTTCTGTGGTGGCGCCGATCTCCGAGTCTCAGGCAAGCTGTACATGGGAGTATAACTGTTATGCACTGGTCCCGGTGCTGTCCGCGCCACGTCTGGGGAAGAAAGAAGTGAAAGGGGGTTCGTGACAGGGGGAATAGGAGCGACAGGAGTTGCTACGTCCCCTGCGGGTGCCAGGTCTCGAATCGAGACCGTGTCCTCTCGCCCGTCAGGATATGCCACATAGGCATACTGAGGGTTGGCGTGGAGGAGTTGGACCGGTTCGACCAAGGGGTCGGACTTGCGGGCCCTCACATGTCGCCGCAGAAGGACGGGTCCTGGGTACGTCAACCAGGCTGGTAAGGAGATCCCCGAGGACGACTTCCGAGGGAATGAGAACATCCTCTCGTGGGGAGTAGCATTGGTTGCCGTACACAGGAGGGAGCGAATGGAATGAAGCGCATTTGGAAGGACCTCCTGCCAACGGGAGACTGGAAGGCCCTTGGACTTCAGCGCCAATAGGACAGCCTTCCAGACTGTAGCATTCTCCCTCTCCACCTGTCCGTTACCCCTAGGGTTGTAGCTCGTGGTTCTACTAGAGGCAATCCCGTATGAGAGCAGGAATTGCCTCAAGTCGTTACTCATGAACGACGAGCCCCTGTCGCTATGTATGTAGCAGGGGTACCCGAACAGGGTAAAAAGATCACTGAATGCCTTAATCACTGTGGCAGTCGATGTGTCCGCACAGGGGACAACAAACGGGAACCGGGAGTATTCATCTATGATATTGAGAAAATAGACATTCCGGTCCGTTGAGGGAAGGGGGCCCTTAAAGTCCACACTCAGCCTCTCGAAGGGGCGAGTGGCCTTGACCAATTGTGCCCGGTCCGGTCGATAAAAGTGCGGTTTGCATTCCGCGCAAATCCGACAGCTTCTCGTTACTGACCTGACATCCTCCACTGAGTAGGGCAGGTTGCGGGCTTTGACGAAGTGGTAGAGTCGAGAGACTCCAGGATGGCACAGGTCATTGTGGAGGGCCTTCAAGCGGTCCTCCTGCATGATAGCGCATGTTCCGCGCGAGAGGGCATCCGAGGGCTCATTGAGCTTCCCTGGACGATACATAATATCGTAATTATAGGTGGAGAGCTCAATTCTCCACCGCAAGATCTTATCATTCTTGATCTTGCCCCTCTGCGTATTACTGAACATAAACGCCACGGATCGTTGATCCGTGATCAGGGCGAACCGCTTCCCCGCCAGGTAATGGCGCCAGTGTCTGATGGCCTCCACAATGGCCTGAGCCTCCTTCTCCACCGCTGAATGCCGAATTTCGGGACCTTGAAGGGTGCGGGAAAAAAACACGACGGGCCTGCCTGCCTGGTTTAGTGTGGCGGCCAGGGCGAAATCCGATGCATCACTTTCCACCTGAAAAGGGATGGATTCATCCACCGCGTGCATCGTGGCTTTCGCAATGTCGCTTTTCAAAGCCTTGAAGGCCAATTGGGCCTCCGGCGTGAGTGGGAAGGTCGTGGACTTGATGAGCGGACGGGCTTTGTCCGCGTAGTTGGGGACCCACTGTGCATAATACGAAAAGAACCCGAGGCATCTCCTCAGTGCTTTTGTGCTAGCGGGCAAGGGAAGTTCAGTAAGGGGGCGCATACGGTCTGGATCAGGGCCGATGACCCCGTTTTCCACCACGTATCCAAGGATAGCTAACCTGCGCGTACGGAATACGCACTTCTCCCTGTTATAGGTCAGATTCAGGCGAGATGCAGTGCGCAGAAAGTTTTGGAGATTCGTGTCATGGTCCTGCTGGTCATGGCCGCAGATGGTGACGTTATCCAGGTACGGGAAGGTAGCCCGCAACCCGTTCTGGTCCACCATTCGGTCCATAGCACGCTGGAAGACCGAGACCCCATTGGTGACACCAAATGGAACCCTAAGAAACTGATATAGACGACCATCCGCCTCAAAAGCCGTGTATTGTCGGTCCTCTGGGCGGATGGGGAGTTGGTGGTAGGCGGACTTAAGGTCTATGTTTGGGTTTAATCTCAGTTGTTTGGGTTTAATCTCAGTTGTTTGGATTTAGTATCAGTTGTTTGGATTTAGTATCAGTTGTTTGGGTTTAATCTCAGTTGTTTGGGTTTAATCTCAGTTGTTTGGATTTAATATCAGTTGTTTGGATTTAGTATCAGTTGTTTGGATTTAATATCAGTTGTTTGGGTTTAATATCAGTTGTTTGGATTTAGTATCAGTTGTTTGGGTTTAATCTCAGTTGTTTGGGTTTAATATCAGTTGTTTGGGTTTAATCTCAGTTGTTTGGATTTAATATCAGTTGTTTGGATTTAGTATCAGTTGTTTGGATTTAATATCAGTTGTTTGGGTTTAATCTCAGTTGTTTGGGTTTAATCTCAGTTGTTTGGATTTAGTATCAGTTGTTTGGATTTAATCTCAGTTGTTTGGGTTTAATCTCAGTTGTTTGGATTTAATATCAGTTGTTTGGATTTAATCTCAGTTGTTTGGGTTTAATCTCAGTTGTTCTGGGTTTAATCTCAGTTGTTTGGGTTTAATCTCAGTTGTTTGGGTTTAATCTCAGTTGTTTGGATTTAGTATCAGTTGTTTGGATTTAGTATCAGTTGTTTGGGTTTAATCTCAGTTGTTTGGGTTTAATCTCAGTTGTTTGGATTTAATATCAGTTGTTTGGATTTAGTATCAGTTGTTTGGATTTAATATCAGTTGTTTGGGTTTAATCTCAGTTGTTTGGGTTTAATATCAGTTTTTTGGGTTTAATATCAGTTTTTTGGGTTTAATATCAGTTGTTTGGATTTAGTATCAGTTGTTTGGGTTTAATATCAGTTGTTTGGATTTAATATCAGTTGTTTGGATTTAATATCAGTTGTTTGGGTTTAATATCAGTTTTTTGGGTTTAATATCAGTTGTTTGGATTTAGTATCAGTTGTTTGGGTTTAATATCAGTTGTTTGGATTTAATATCAGTTGTTTGGATTTAGTATCTGTTGTTTGGGTTTAATATCAGTTGTTTGGGTTTAATCTCAGTTGTTTGGATTTAATCTCAGTTGTTTGGATTTAATATCAGTTGTTTGGATTTAGTATCAGTTGTTTGGATTTAATATCAGTTGTTTGGGTTTAATATCAGGTTTTTGGGTTTAATATCAGTTGTTTGGATTTAGTATCAGTTGTTTGGGTTTAATATCAGTTGTTTGGGTTTAATCTCAGTTGTTTGGGTTTAATCTCAGTTGTTTGGATTTAATATCAGTTGTTTGGATTTAGTATCAGTTGTTTGGGTTTAATATCAGTTGTTTGGGTTTAATCTCAGTTGTTTGGGTTTAATCTCAGTTGTTTGGATTTAGTATCAGTTGTTTGGGTTTAATCTCAGTTGTTTGGGTTTAATCTCAGTTGTTTGGGTTTAATATCAGTTGTTTGGGTTTAATATCAGTTGTTTGGATTTAGTATCGGTTGTTTGGGTTTAATATCAGTTGTTTGGGTTTAATATCAGTTGTTTGGATTTAGTATCAGTTGTTTGGGTTTAATCGCAGTTGTTTGGGTTTAATCTCAGTTGTTTGGATTTAATATCAGTTGTTTGGATTTAGTATCAGTTGTTTGGATTTAATATCAGTTGTTTGGATTTAGTATCAGTTGTTTGGGTTTAATCTCAGTTGTTTGGATTTAATATCAGTTGTTTGGATTTAGTATCAGTTGTTTGGATTTAATATCAGTTGTTTGGATTTAGTATCAGTTGTTTGGGTTTAATATCAGTTGTTTGGATTTAGTATCAGTTGTTTGGGTTTAATATCAGTTGTTTAGGTTTAATCTCAGTTGTTTTGGGTTTAATCTCAGTTGTTTGGGTTTAATATCAGTTGTTCTGGGTTTAATCTCAGTTGTTCTGGGTTTAATATCAGTTGTTTGGGTTTAATCTCAGTTGTTTAGGTTTAATCTCAGTTGTTTGGGTTTAATATCAGTTGTTAATATCAGGGATTTGTTCCCAGGAGCAGGCTGAGGGTAAGAGAGTGGGTTTTCTGACTTTAATTAATTATTTATTTTTTTGTTTCCTGACACTCTTATTAACTTTTCACTGTCTTACTTGACATAAAGTGTCCAGTATGAGTGTGAAACCAGTGTGTTGTTCCCAGTGTAGGATGTGGGAGGTCCTGGAGGCATCTGGCCTCCCGGACATCCACATCTGTGAGGGGTGTGTCGAGCTGCGGTTCCTGAGGGACCGTGTTAGGGAGCTGGAACTGCAGCTCGAGGATCTTAGGCTGATGAGGGAGAATGAGGAGGTGATAGACAAGAGCTATCATCAGGTGGTCACACCAGGGAAACGGGAGGAGGCCAAGTGGGTGATGGCCAGGAAGGGTAAGGCTAGGGTGGTTGAGAGCACCCCAGTGGATTTGCCCCTGCACAACAAGTACTCCTGCTTGAGTACTGCTGGGGGGGACAGCCCGCCTGGGGGAAGCAGCAGTGGCCGTGTCTCCGCAGTGGAGTCCAGCCCTGTAACTCAGAGGGCTAAGGAAAAGAGGAGGAAGGCGGTATTAATCGGGGACTCGATGGTGAAGGGGACAGACAGGCGTTTCTGCGGAGGTAGGCGGGATTCTCGCATGGTGGTCTGCCTCCCTGGGGCCGGGATCCAGGATGTCGCTAGTCGCGTCCCGGAAATCCTGAGGTGGGAGGGAGAGGAGCCTGAGGTAGCGGTACATATTGGTACCGCTGATGTGGGTAGGAAGGGAGAAGGGGTCATGAAAAGGGAGTACAGGGAATTAGGGAGACAGCTGAGAAAGAGGAAAGCAAAGGTAGTAATCTCAGGATTACTGCCTGTGCCACGGGAAGGTGAGGGCAGGAATGGAGTGAGGTGGAAGATGAATGTGTGGCTGAGGGACTGGTGCAGGGGGCAGGGATTCAGGTTCCTGGACCATTGGGACCTCTTTAGGGGCAGGGGTGATCTGTATACAAAAAACGGGTGGAACTTGAATCACACGGGGACCAATATCCTGGCCGGTAGGTTGGCTAAAGTTACTGGGGAGAATTTAAACTAGATAGGTTGGGGGGAGGGGAGCTAGAAGAGTTGACTAGGATCAAGGAACTAATTGATGGGGTGGAGGATGCAGGGGTAAGGGGAATTACAAAATTAATGGTAGAGGAGAGGGTGCAAGTGAATGAAGGCGGTAATTTAGATAAGGGAGTAGAGGGAGAGGGTGTTCGCGACTCATCAAAGCGGGTCCAGATAAAAGCTGGAATAAGGACACTTTGCCTGAATGCACGAAGCATTCGGAACAAGGTATATGAGTTGATGGTGCAAATCAGCACGAGTGGGTACGATCTAGTGGCCATTACAGAAACGTGGCTGAAAGGTGACCAGGACTGGGAGATGAATATCCAGGGGTATCAGGCGTTTAGGAAGAATAGACAGGAAGGAAAAGGTGGTGGGGTCGCGCTATTAATAAGAGATAATATCAGGGTAGTACTGAGGGATGACATAGGCTCTGAGGAACAAAACGTGGAATCGTTATGGGTAGAGATGAGGAATAGTAGAGGGAGAAAGACACTAGTAGGTGTGGTATATAGGCCCCCAAATAATAATGTTGAGGTGGGGAGGGCTATAAACAAGCAGATAAGGGATGCGTGTAAAAACGGAACGGCAATAATCATGGGGGACTTCAACATGCACATTGACTGGCAGACTCAAGTCGGTAAGGGTGGAATGGAGGAAGAGTTCTTAGAATGCTGTCGGGATAGTTTCCTTGAACAGCATGTTACGGAACCGACGAGGGAACGAGCTATTTTGGATCTGGTATTGTGTAACGAGGTAGGTAGAATTAAGGATCTTATTGTGAAGGACCCTCTTGGGTCTAGTGACCACAATATGGTCGAATTTCTGATTCAGATGGAAGAGGAGAAAGTTTGGTCCCAAACCAGTGTCCTCTGTTTGAACAGAGGGAAATATGATAGGATGAGGGATGAATTGGCTAAGGTAGACTGGGAGAGCAGGCTGGCAGGTAGGATAGCTGAGGAACAGTGGAGGATTTTTAAGGAGATCCTTTTCAGTTCTCAGCAAAAATATATTCCAGCAAAAAACAAGGATTGTAAGAAAAGGGAGAACCAGCCGTGGATAACGAAGGAAATAAAGGAGAGTATTAAAATAAAAACAGCTGCGTACAGAGTGGCCAAAAATAGTGGAGAAACAAGTGATTGGGAAAAATTTAAGAAACAACAAAGAGAGACTAAGAAAGCGATAAAGAAAGGAAGGATAGACTATGAAGCTAGGCTAGCAATTAATATAAAAAATGATAGTAAAAGTTTTTATAAATATATAAAAAGGAATAGAGTGGCTAGAGTGAATGTTGGACCCTTGGAGGACGAGAGGGGGGAGTTAATAGTGGGAAATGAGGATATGGCTGAGTCTTTAAATAAGTTTTTTGTGTCGGTCTTCACGGTGGAGGACACAAATAGTTTGCCAAATATTAACGATAGAGGGTTGGCAGCAGGAGAAATACTTAATACAATTAATGTAACCAGAGAGGCAGTGCTGGGTAGACTAATGGGACTGAAGGTGGACAAGTCCCCGGGTCCGGATGGAATGCATCCCAGGGTATTGAAAGAAATGTCAGAGGTAATAGTGGATGCGTTAGTGATTATTTATCAAAACTCGTTGCATTCTGGGGTAGTGCCGGTTGATTGGAAAACGGCTAATGTTACGCCGCTGTTTAAAAAAGGAAGGAGACAAAAGGCGGGTAACTATAGGCCGGTCAGCTTAACGTCTGTAGTAGGGAAAATGCTGGAATCCATTATTAAAGAGGAGATAGCAGGGCATCTGGATAGAAATGGTTCGATCAATCAGACGCAGCATGGATTCATGAGGGGAAAGTCGTGCTTGACGAACATGTTGGATTTTTATGAAGATGTGACTAGGGCGGTTGATGGAGGAGAACCGGTGGATGCGGTGTTTTTGGATTTCCAAAAGGCGTTTGATAAGGTGCCCCATAAAAGGCTACTGAAGAAGATTAGGGCACACGGAGTTGGGGGTAGTGTGTTAAAGTGGATTGGGGACTGGCTATCCGACAGGAAGCAAAGAGTCGGAATAAATGGGTGTTTTTCCGGTTGGAGGAAGGTAACTAGTGGCGTGCCGCAGGGATCGGTACTCGGGCCGCAACTATTTACCATTTATATAGATGATCTGGAGGAGGGGACGGAGTGTAGGGTAACGAAGTTTGCAGACGACACAAAGATAAGTGGAAAAGTGAATCGTGTGGAGGACGGAGAAGATCTGCAGAGAGATTTGGACAGGCTGAGTGAGTGGGCGAGGATATGGCAAATGGAGTATAACGTTGAGAAATGCGAGGTTATACACTTTGGAGGAAATAATAACAAATGGGATTACTATCTCAATGGAAACAAATTAAAACATGCTACCGTGCAAAGGGACCTGGGGGTCCTTGTGCATGAGACGCAAAAGCCCAGTCTGCAGGTACAACAGGTGATCAAGAAGGCAAATGGGATGTTGGCCTATATTGCGAAGGGGATAGAATATAAAAGCAGGGATGTCTTGATGCACCTGTACAGGGCATTGGTGAGGCCGCAGCTGGAATACTGTGTGCAGTATTGGTCCCCTTATATGAGGAAGGATATATTGGCATTGGAGGGAGTGCAGAGAAGGTTCACCAGGTTGATACCGGAGATGAGGGGTTTGGATTATGAGGAGAGGCTGAGGAGATTGGGTTTGTACTCGTTGGAGTTTAGAAGGATGAGGGGGGATCTTATGGAGACTTATAAGATAATGCGGGGGCTGGATAGGGTGGAGGCGGAGAGATTCTTTCCACTTAGTAAGGAAGTTAAAACTAGAGGACACAGCCTCAAAATAAAGGGGGGTCGGTTTAAGACAGAGTTGAGGAGGAACTTCTTCTCCCAGAGGGTGGTGAATCTCTGGAATTCTCTGCCCACTGAGGTGGTGGAGGCTACCTCGCTGAATATGTTTAAAGCGCGGATGGATGGATTCCTGATCGGTAAGGGAATTAAGGGTTATGGGGATCAGGCGGGTAAGTGGTACTGATCCACGTCAGATCAGCCATGATCTTATTGAATGGCGGGGCAGGCTCGAAGGGCTAGATGGCCTACTCCTGCTCCTATTTCTTATGTTCTTATGTTCTTATGTTCTATGGTGGAGAACACCCGGTACTGCGCAATCTGATTGACCATATCAGATATGCGCGGGAGAGGATACGCATCCAGCTGCGTATAACGGTTAATGGTCTGACTGTAGTCGATGACCATCCGGGGTTTGTTCCCGCTTTTAACCACCACGACCTGCGCTCTCCACGGACTAGCACTTGGCTGTATGATCCCTTCTTTGAGGAGCCGCTGAACCTCAGATCTGATAAAGATCCGGTCTTCAGCGCTGTAACGTCTACTTTTAGTAGCGATGGGCTTGCAGCCTGGTACCAGATTCTTAAATAAAGAAGGTGTGGTGATCTTCAGTGTGGAAAGATTGCATGCGGGGCGCTTTGGGCAATTTGGAGGCTGCGGCTGATTCCCTACTGCCAGTGAAGGGAGTGGCCCACCGTACTGTAGGATCACACTCTTCATGTGGACCATAAAGTTTAGTCCGAGGAGAATTGGCGCGCAAAGGTGAGGTAACACAAGGAGCCTGTATCGCTCGTAAATTGTGCCCTGCACCTCCAGGGTTACCATACAACGTCCTTGGATCGGTACAGACCGGGACCGTGATGCCATAGAAATTGTCTGTTTGGCAGGTAGAACCCGGAGTCCACACCTTTTTGCAGTGTCAGGGTGAATAAAACTCTCGGTGCTCCCACTGTCAAACAGACAATACACAGTACGACCATTTACCTTGATGTTCATCATCGAACTGTCAAGCCTGTGATGCTTTGTCTGGTCCAGAGAGATCGACGCCACCGTTGGCCCCCGGGCGTCACTGCATGCAGCCGAGGTTGATACTGAGGACCCCTGCTGGTCGCTCCTGGTCGTCGTCGACCATGATGGCCGCCCCCATGAATCGCACGTGGGTGAGGGCGCCAAGCGTAGCGACTCCTGGTGGTCATCCTCCTCCTCCGTCAGCCACGATGGCGCCGTCCTGGATTCGCACGTGGTCGGGCCTCGCGGGTACTGCGACATCGAAGGAGATTGTCTCCGCTCTGGAGGGTCACAGGCTGCACTGCCGTTCTTGGGCTTCGACCTGCAAACTTTAGCATAGTGCCCCTTTTTACCGCACTGACTGCAGATCGCCGTTTTTGCTGGACACTGTTGCCGTGGATGCTTGGATCCTCCGCAAAAATAGCATCGCTGGCCGCCTGGAGCTGCCGCCGTCGTCGGGTCGATATGGGAGCGCGAGCCCGTGGGGCGAGGAGGGATTTGTGCTTGCTCCTGCCACGTTGTCTCCGCGTGGTCTTCGGGGTGCAGAGCCAAGCTTTTCGACGCTGCCTCCAGCATCTCAGCCATCTCCATCGCTTGGGTCAAGTTGAGGTTCCCTTTCTCTAATAGCTTAAGCCGGATGTACGAGGACCCTACCCCTGCTACGAACGCATCTCGGGCGAGGTCGTACATATATTGCTCAGCCGACACATCTTTGCAGTCGCAGCCCCTGGCAAGCTGCAAGAGCTCATTGGCGTAGTCCTCCATGGTTTCGCCCGACTGCCGACGTCGTGAAGCGAGGAGGTAACGAGCGTGAATCTCGTTGGGTGGTCTCGTGTATCGTTTCTTCAAGAGCTCGATGGCCCTCGGGTAAGTGGTGGCCGCACGAATCGCAAGATAGACCGTGTCGCTTACCCTCGCGTGGAGGACCTGGAGTTTGTCGTCGTCCGTAGTAACTGCTGCAGAGGCTGCCAGGTAGTCCTTGAAACACTTCAACCAGTGGTCGAAGGTATTAGAGGCACCGACCGCACGTGGGTCCAGCGTCAGCCGCTCTGGTTTCAGCATTTGCTCCATACCCTCGTTACTGTCGAGAGTTTTGTGTTTGTCAATAAAATTGATGCGCGACAATCAAGCACGAGGTACAAGGCTTCAGCGATTGAAGGCTTTTATTGACAAACAATGGAACTAACTAACACGAGTACACCAATCCAGACTGGAGGGGTCCCGCCTGAGCAGAGGGTCTTATACCTCTCCCCAGGAGGCGGGGCCCGACCGGGATGTGCCATAACAACATCCACCACAGGTATATTAATCCCACAGTGGCAACACCCTAACCCAACAGTAACATTGGAATAACCCCACAGTGGTAACCAACGATGGTTCACCACAGGTAGTGCCGGCGGATTGGAAAACGGCTAATGTTACGCTGCTGTTTAAAAAAGGAAATAGACAAAAGGCGGGTAACTACAGGCCGGTTAGCTTAACGTCTGTGGTTGGGAAATTTGCTGGAATCCATCATTAAAGAGGAAATAGCAGGCCATCTGGATAAGAATGGTTCGATTAAGCAGACGCAGCATGGAT
The DNA here is from genome assembly GCF_964213995.1 of Mustelus asterias. NCBI lineage: Eukaryota > Metazoa > Chordata > Chondrichthyes > Carcharhiniformes > Triakidae > Mustelus > Mustelus asterias. The sequence goes on from NC_135816.1 coordinate 95,238,214, forward strand.
TCATGAGGGGAAAGTCGTGCTTGACGAACTTGTTGGATTTTTATGAAGATGTGACTAGTGCGGTTGACGGAGGGGAACCGGTGGATGCGGTGTTTTTGGATTTCCAAAAGGCGTTTGATAAGAAATCATAGAAATCATAGAAACCCTACAGTGCAGAAGGAGGCCATTCGGCCCATCGAGTCTGCACCGACCACAATCCCACCCAGGCCCTACCCCCACATATTTACCCGCTAATCCCTCTAACCTACGCATCTCAGGGGCAATTTTAACCTGGCCAATCAACCTAACCCGCACATCTTTGGACTGTGGGAGGAAACCGGAGCACCCGGAGGAAACCCACGCAAACACGAGGAGAATGTGCAAACTCCACACAGACAGTGACCCGAGCCAGGAATGGAACCCGGGACCCTGGAGCTGTGAAGCAGCAGTGCTAACCACTGTGCTACCGTGTCGCCCCCCACCTTTTGTGAGGCACCTTACAACCTTTTGTAAGGTGCCTCACAAAAGGTTGCTGAAGAAGATTGGGTCACACGGAGTTGGGGGTAGGGTGTTAGCGTGGATTGGGGATTGGCTATCCGACAGGAAGCAGAGAGTCGGAATAAATGAGTGCTTTTCTGGTTGGCAGATGGTAACTAGTGACGTGCCGCAGGGATCGGTACTGGGGCCTCAACTATTTACCATTTATATAGACGATCTGGAGGAGGGGACTGAGTGTAGGGTAACAAATCTTGCAGACGACACAAAGATAAGTGGAAAAGTGAATCGTGTGGAGGGCGTAGAAGGTCTGCAGAGAGATTTGGACAGGCTCAGTGAGTGGGCGAGGATCTGCAGATGGAGTATAACGTTGACAAATGGGAGGTTATTCACTTTGGAGGAAATAATAGCAAATTGGATTATTATCTAAATGGAAAAAAATTACAACATGCTGCTGTGCAAAGGGACCTGGGGGTCCTTGTGCATGAGACGCAAAAACCCAGTCTGCAGGTGCAACAGGTGATCAAGGAGGCAAATGGGATGTTGGCCTATATTGCAATGGGGATAGAATATAAAAGCAGGGATGTCTTGATGCACCTGTACAGGGCATTGATGAGGCTGCAGCTGGAATACTGTGTGCAGTATTGGTCCCCTTATTTGCGGAAGGATATATTGGCCTTGGAGGGAGTGCAGAGAAGGTTCACCAGGTTGATACCAAACATGAGGGGTGTTGATTATGAGGAGAGACTGAGCAGATTGGGTTTGTACTCGTTGGAATTTAGAAGGCTGAGGGGGGATCTTATAGAGACCTATGAGATAATGAAGGGGCTGGGTAGGGTAGTGGTGGAGAGATTCTTTCCACTTAGAAAGGAAGCTAGAATTAGAGGGCACAGCCTCAAAATAAAGGGGGGTCAGTTTAGGACAGAGTTGAGGAGGACCTTCTTCTCTCAGAGGGTGGTGAATCTCTGGAATTCTCTGCTCACTGAAGTGGTGGAGGCTACCTTGTTGAATATGTTTAAATCACGGATAGATGGATTCCTGATCGGTAAGGGAATTAGGGGTTATAGGGATCAGGCGGGTAAGTGGAACTGATCCACTTCAGATCAGCCATGATCTTATTGACTGGCGGGGCAGGCTCGAGGGGCTAGATGGCCTACTCCGGCTCCTATTTCTTATGTTCTTATGTTCTTTACCTTGCGTCTCTGTTACCTGCGACTTTCCCCCATGTCTCTTTTCCTCTGTGCCATTTTCCGCTGTGTCTCTGCCCCTTGTGAATCTCTTTGCCCCTTTGTCTTTTCCTTGTGTCTCTCTTCCTCTGTGCCTTTTTCCCCCCATGTCTCTTTCAGCCCTGTGACTCTCTTTCCCCTGTGTCTTTTCACCGTGTCTCTTTTCCCCTGTGTCGCTTTTCCCAGGTGTTTCATTTCACTTCTGTCTCTTTTGCCTTGTGCCTTTTATTCCCACTGTGTCTTTTCTTCGTGTCTCTCTTCCTCTGTGCCTCTTTCCCCCGTGTCTCTTTCCCCGTGTCTTTCTTCCTTTGTGTCTTATTCCACCTGTGACTCTCTTTCCCCCTGTGTCTTTCTTCCTCTGTGTCTCATTCCCCCTCTGTCTCTTTTCCCCTTTTCTTTGTCCACCCGTGTCTCTTTTCACCAGTGTCTCTTTTGCCAGGTGATGCATTCACCTGTGTCCTTTTTCTCCTGTTGCTTTTACCCTGTGTCTGCTTTCCTTGTGTCTCCTTTCCTCTGTGACTCCTTTGCCCTGTGTCTCTTTTCCCCAGTGTCACTTTTCATCAGCTTCTCTTGCCCGGTGTTTTTCTTTTGACGGAGGGGAACCGGTGGATGCGGTGTTTTGGATTTCCAAAAGGCGTTTGATAAGGTACCTCACAAAAGGTTGCTGAAGAAGATTGGGTCACACGGAGTTGGGGGTAGGGTGTTAGCGTGGATTGGGGATTGGCTATCCGACAGGAAGCAGAGAGTTGGAATAAATGGGTGCTTTTCTGGTTGGCAGATGGTGACCAGTGGCGTGCCGCAGGGATCGGTACTGGGGCCTCAACTGTTTACTATTTACATAGATGATCTGGAGGAGGGGACTGCGTGTAGGGGAACAAAGTTTGCAGACGACACGAAGATAAGTGGGAAAGTGAATTGCGTGGAGGAAACGGAAGGTCTGCAGAGAGATTTGAATAGGCTGAGTGAGTAGGCGATGATCTGGCAGATGGAGTATAACGTTGGCAAATGTGAGGTTATTCACTTTGGAAGAAATAATAGCAAATTGGATAATTATTTAAATGGAAAAAAATTACAACATGCTACTGTGCAAAGGGACCTGGGGGTCCTTGTGTATGAGTCGCAAAAACTCAGTCTGCAAGTACAACAGGTGACCAAGAAGGCAAATGGGGTGTTGGCATTTATCGCGAGGGGGATAGAATATAAAAGCAGAGAAGTCTTGCTGCATCTGTACAAGGCATTGGTGAGGCCGCAGCTGGAATACGGTGTGCAGTTTTGGTCCCCTTACTTGCGAAAGGATATATTAGCCTTGGAGGGAGTGCAGAGAAGGTTCACCAGGTTGATACCGAAGATGAGGGGTGTAGACTATGAGGAGAGATTGAGCAGTTTGGGTTTGTACTCGTTGGAGTTTAGAAGGCTGAGGGGTGATCTTATAGAGGCATATGAGATAATGAAGGGGCTGGATAGGGGAGAAGTGTGTCTCTTTTCCCCTGTGTCTCATTTCCCATGTGACCCTTTTCCCGTGTCTCTTTTCCCCTGTGTCTCTTTTGCCCTGTGTCTCTTTTCCGTTGTGTCTTTTTTGCCCTGTGCCTCTTTTCCCGTCTCTCTTGTCCCCTGTGTCTCTTTTCCGGTGTGTCTCTTTTGCCCTGTGCCTCTTTTCCCCTGTCTCTCTTGTCCCCTGTGTCCCTTTTCCCCAGTGTCCCTTTTCCCCAGTGTCCCTTTTCCCCAGTGTCCCTTTCCCCAGTGTCCCGTTTCCCCGTGTCTCTTTTCCTGGGATTCTTTTTCCCTGGGTCTCTTCTCCCTTCTCTCTTTTCCCTTGTGTCTATTTTCCCATGTGTCCCTTTTCCCCAGTGACTCTATTCCCCTGTGTCTCTTTACCCCTGTGTCTCTTTTCCCCTGTGTCTCTTTTCTGCTGTGTCTATGTTCCCTTGTGTCTCTTTCCCCGTGTTTCTTTTTCCCTGTGTCTATTTTCCCCAGTGTCTCTTTTCCCCTGTGACCCTTTTCCCCGTGTCTCTTTTCCCTTGTGTCTCTTTTCCCCTGTGTCTCTTTTCCCCTGTCACCCTTTTCCCCTGTGACCCTTTTCCCCTGTGACCCTTTTCCCCTGTGTCTCTTTTCCCTTGTGTCTCTTTTGCCCTGTGTCTCTTTTCCCGTGTCTCTTTTCCCCAGTGTCCCTTTTCCCCTGTGTCTCTTTTGCGCTGTCTGTTTTCCGCTGTGTCTCTTTTCCACTGCCTCTTTTCCCGTGTCTCTTTTCCCCTGTGTCTCTTTTGCCCTGTCTCTCTTTTCCCTTGTGTCTCTTTTCCGCTGTCTCTTTACCCGTCTCTCTTTTGCTCTGTGTCTCTTTTCCCATGTCTCTTTTCACCCGTGTCTCTTTACCCCGTCTCTCTTTTGCTCTGTGTCTCTTTTCCCATGTTTCTTTTCCCCACTGTCCCTTTTCCCCAGTGTCCCTTTTCCCATCTCTTTTCCCTGTGTCTCTTTTCCCCTGTGTCTCTTTTCCACTGTGTCTCTTTTCCCCTGTGTCTCTTTTCCGCTGTGTCTCTTTTCCGCTGTGTCCCTTTTCCCCAGTGTTCCTTTCCCCAGTGTCCCGTTTCCCCGTGTCTCATTTCCTGGGATTCTTTTTCCCTGTGTCGCTATTCCCCTGTGTCTCTATTCCACTGTGTCCCATTTCCGTTGTATCTCTTTTCCCCTGTGTCCCTTTTCCGTTGTGTCTCTTTTCCCGTGTCTCTTTTCCCCGTGCCTCTTTTCCCCTGTGCTTCTTTTCCCCTGTGCCTCTTTTCCCATGTCTCTTTTCCCCTTTTCTTTGTTCACCTGTGTCTCTTTTCACCAGTATCTTTTGTCCGCTCTGCCTCTTTTCACCATTGCTCTTTTCTACTGTGAAACTTTCACCCCCGTTCCCCATGACATTTGCCCCTTTGTACTTTTCCCCTGTGATTCTCATCCACCAAGTCACATTTCCCCTGTGTCTACGTTCTCTGTTTCTCTGTTCCCCTTCATCAGGAGTATAGAAACACAGAGGGACCTAGGTGTGCAAGTCCACAAATCCTTGAAGGTGGCAACACAGGTGGAGAAGGTGGTGAAGAAGGCATATGGTATGCTTGCCTTTATAGGACGGGGTATAGAGTATAAAAGCTGGAGTCTGATGATGCAGCTGTATAGAACGCTGGTTAGGCCACATTTGGAGTTCTGCGTCCAGTTCTGGTCGTCGCACTACCAGAAGGACGTGGAGGCATTGGAGAGAGTGCAGAGAAGGTTTACCAGGATGTTGCCTGGTATGGAGGGTCTTATCTATGAGGAGAGATTGGGTAGACTGGGGTTGTTCTCCTTGGAAAGACGGAGAATGAGGGGAGATCTAATAGAGGTATACAAGATTATGAAGGGTATAGATAGGGTGAACAGTGGAAAGCTTTTTCCCAGGTCGGAGGTGACGATCACGAGGGGTCACGGGCTCAAGCTGAGAGGGGCGAGGTATAACTCAGACATCAGAGGGACGTTTTTTACACAGAGGGTGGTGGGGGCCTGGAATGCGCTGCCAAGTAGGGTGGTGGAGGCAGGCACGCTGACATCGTTTAAGACATACCTGGATAGTCACATGAGCAGCCTGGGAATGGAGGGATACAAACGATTGGTCTAGTTGGACCAAGGAGCGGCACAGGCTTGGAGGGCCGAAGGGCCTGTTTCCTGTGCTGTACTGTTCTTTGTTCTTTGTTCATCTATTTCTTCTCTGTCTTTTTCCCATGTCTCTTTTTCCCTGTGTCTTATTTCCCCGTGTCTCTTTTCCCCATGAATCTTTTCCCGTGTGTCTCTTTTGAGCTGTCTGTTTTCCGCTGTGTCTCTTTTCCACTGCCTCTTTTCCCCCCCGTGTCTCTTTTCCCCTGTATCTCTTTTCCTGTGTCCCTCTTCCGCTATGTCTTTTTTCCCCTGTGTCTATTTTCCCCAGTGATTCTTTTCCCGTGTCTCTTTTCCCCAGTGTCCCTGTTCCCCAGTGTCTCTTTTCCCGTGTCTCTTTTCCGCTGCGTCTCTTCTCACCTGCGCCCCTTTTCCGTGTCTCTTTCCCGTGTCTCTTTTCTTCTGTGTCTCTTTTCCCCCGTGTCTCTATTCCCCTGTGTCTCTTTTCCACTGTGTCTCTTTACCCGTGTTTCTTTTTCCCTGTCTCTATTTCCCGCAGTGTCTCTTTTCCCCTGTGTCTCTTTTCCTGTGATTCTTTTTGCATGGGTCTCTTTTGCCCTGTGTCTCTTTTCCCCTGTGTCTCTTTTGCGCTGTCTGTTTTCCGCTGTGTCTCTTTTCCCCTGAGTCTCTTTTCCCCCGTGTCTCTTTTCCCCTGAGTCTCTTTTCCGCTGTGTCTCTTTTCCCTTGTGTCTCTTTTGCCCTGTGTCTCTTTTCCCCTGTGTCTCTCTTCCCGTGTGTCTCCCTTTCCCTTGTGTCTCTTTTCCGCTGTCTCTTTTCCCCTGTGTTTCTTTTCCCCTGTGTCTCTTTTCCGCTGTGTCTATTTTCCCCTGGTTTCTTTTCCCTTGTGTCTCTTTTCCCCTGTGTCTCTTTTCACTTGTGTCTCTATTCCCGTGTCTCTTTTCCCCTGTGTCTCTTTTCCCCTGTGTCTCTTTTCCCCTGTGTCTCTTTTCACCTGTGTCTCTATTCCCGTGTCTCTTTTCCCCTGTGTCTCCCTTTCCCATGTGTCTCTTTTCCGCTGTCTCTTTTCCCCTGTGTCTCTTTTCCCCTGTGACCCTTTTCCCCGTGTCTCTTTTCCCTTGTGTCTCTTTTCCCCTGTGTCTCTTTTCCCCTGTGACCCTTTTCCCCTGTGACCCTTTTCCCCTGTGACCCTTTTCCCCTGTGACCCTTTTCCCCTGTGTCTCTTTTCCCTTGTGTCTCTTTTCCCCTGTGTCTCTTTTCCGTTGTATCTCTTTTCCGCTGTGTCCCTTTTCCCCAGTGTCCCTTTCCCCAGTGTCCCGTTTCCCCGTGTCTCATTTCCTGGCATTCTTTTTCCCTGTGTCTCTATTCCCCTGTGTCTCTATTCCCCTGTGTCTCTATTCCCCTGTGTCCCATTTCCGTTGTATCTCTTTTCCCCTGTGTCCCTTTTCCGTTGTGTCGCTTTTCCCGTGCCTCATTTCCCCTGTGCTTCTTTTCCCCTGTGCTTCTTTTCCCCTGTGCCTCTTTTCCCCTGTGTCTCTTTTCCGTTGTGTCTCTTTTCCGTTGTGTCCCTTTTCCCGTGTCTCTTTTCCCCGTGCCTCTTTTCCCCTGTGCTTCTTTTCCCTGTGTCTATTTCCCCCAGTGTCTCTTTTCCCCTGTGTCTCTTTTCCTGTGATTCTTTTTGCCTGGGTCTCTGTTCCCCTGTGTCTCTTTTCCCCTGTGTCTCTTTACCCTGTGTCTATTTCCCCCAGTGTCTCTTTTCCCCTGTGTCTCTCTTCCCTTGTGCCTCTTTTCCCCTGTGTCTCTTTTCCCCTGCGCCCCTTTTCCCTGTGTCCCTTTTCCCGTGCCTCTTTTCCCCTGTGCCTCTTTTCCGCTGTGTCTCTTTTCCCTTGTGTCTCTTTTGCCCTGTGTCTCTTTTCCCCTGTGTCTCTCTTCCCGTGTGTCTCCCTTTCCCTTGTGTCTCTTTTCCGCTGTCTCTTTTCCCCTGTGTTTCTTTTCCCCTGTGTCTCTTTTCCGCTGTGTCTATTTTCCCCTGGTTTCTTTTCCCTTGTGTCTCTTTTCCCCTGTGTCTCTTTTCACTTGTGTCTCTATTCCCGTGTCTCTTTTCCCCTGTGTCTCTTTTCCCCTGTGTCTCTTTTCCCCTGTGTCTCTTTTCACCTGTGTCTCTATTCCCGTGTCTCTTTTCCCCTGTGTCTCCCTTTCCCATGTGTCTCTTTTCCGCTGTCTCTTTTCCCCTGTGTCTCTTTTCCCCTGTGACCCTTTTCCCCGTGTCTCTTTTCCCTTGTGTCTCTTTTCCCCTGTGTCTCTTTTCCCCTGTGACCCTTTTCCCCTGTGACCCTTTTCCCCTGTGACCCTTTTCCCCTGTGTCTCTTTTCCCTTGTGTCTCTTTTCCCCTGTGTCTCTTTTCCGTTGTATCTCTTTTCCGCTGTGTCCCTTTTCCCCAGTGTCCCTTTCCCCAGTGTCCCGTTTCCCCGTGTCTCATTTCCTGGCATTCTTTTTCCCTGTGTCTCTATTCCCCTGTGTCTCTATTCCCCTGTGTCTCTATTCCCCTGTGTCCCATTTCCGTTGTATCTCTTTTCCCCTGTGTCCCTTTTCCGTTGTGTCGCTTTTCCCGTGCCTCATTTCCCCTGTGCTTCTTTTCCCCTGTGCTTCTTTTCCCCTGTGCCTCTTTTCCCCTGTGTCTCTTTTCCGTTGTGTCTCTTTTCCGTTGTGTCCCTTTTCCCGTGTCTCTTTTCCCCGTGCCTCTTTTCCCCTGTGCTTCTTTTCCCTGTGTCTATTTCCCCCAGTGTCTCTTTTCCCCTGTGTCTCTTTTCCTGTGATTCTTTTTGCCTGGGTCTCTGTTCCCCTGTGTCTCTTTTCCCCTGTGTCTCTTTACCCTGTGTCTATTTCCCCCAGTGTCTCTTTTCCCCTGTGTCTCTCTTCCCTTGTGCCTCTTTTCCCCTGTGTCTCTTTTCCCCTGCGCCCCTTTTCCCTGTGTCCCTTTTCCCGTGCCTCTTTTCCCCTGTGCCTCTTTTCCGCTGTGTCTCTTTTCCCCTTTTCTTTGTTCCCCTGTGTCTCTTTTCACCAGTATCTTTTGTTTGCTCTGCCTCTTTTCACCATTGATCTTTTCTACTGTGAAACTTTCACCCCCGTTCCCCATGACATTTGCCCCTTTGTATTTTTCCCGTGATTCTCATCCACCGAGTCACATTTCCCCTGTGCCTACGTTCTCTGTTTCTCTGTTCCCCTTCATCTATTTCTTCTCTGTCTTTTTCCCGTGTCTCTTTTTCCCTGTGTCTTATTTCCCCGTGTCTCTATTCCCCATGAATCTTTTCCCCTGTGTCTCTTTTGTGCTGTCTGTTTTCCGCCGTGTCTCTTGTCCACTGCCTCTTTTCCCCTGTACCTCTTTTCCTGCGTCTCTCTTCCGCTATGTCTCTTTTCCCTTGTGTCTATTTTCCCCAGTGATTCATTTCCCGTGTCCCTTTTCCCCAGTGTCTCTTTTCCCGTGTCTCTTTTCCGCTGTGTCTCTTGTCCACTGTGTCTCTTTTCCCCTGTGTCTCTTTTCCCCAGTGTCCCTTTTCCCCTGTGTCTCTTTTCCGCTGTGTCTCTGCTCACCTGTGCTCCTTTTCCCTGTGTCCCTGTTCCCTGTGTCTCTTTTCCGCTGTCCCTTTCCCCCTGTGTCTGTTTTCCCCTGTCTCTTTTCCCTTGTGTCTCTTTTCCCTTGTGTCTCTTTTCCCCTGCGCCTCTTTTCCCCTGTGCCTCTTTTCCCCTGTGTCTCTTTTCCCTTGTGTCTCTTTTCCCTTGTGTCTCTTATCCCCTGTGCCTCTTTTCCCCTGTTCCTCTTTTCCCCTGTGTCTCTTATCCCTTGTGTCTCTTTTCCCCTGCGCCTCTTTTCCCCTGTGCCTCTTTTCCCCTGTGCCTCTTTTCCCGTGTCTCTTTTCCCCTTTTCTTTGTTCCCCTGTGTCTCTTTTCACCAGTATCTTTTGTCCGCTCTGCCTCTTTTCACCATTGCTCTTTTCTACTGTGAAACTTTCACCCCCGTTCCCCATGACATTTGCCCCTTTGTATTTTTCCCCTGTGATTCTCATCCACCGAGTCACATTTCCCCTGTGTCTACGTTCTCTGTTTCTCTGTTCCCCTTCATCTCTTTCTTCTCTGTCTTTTTCCCGTGTCTCTTTTTCCCTGTGTCTTATTTCCCCATGAATCTTTTCCCGTGTGTCTCTTTTGCGCAGTCTGTTTTCCGCTGTGTCTCTTTTCCACTGCCTCTTTTCCCCCGTGTCTCTTTTCCCCAGTATCTCTTTTCCTGTGTCTCTCTTCCGCTATGTCTCTTTTCCCTTGTGTCTCTATTCCCCTGTGTCTCTATTCCCCTGTACCTCTTTTCCCGTGTCTCTTTTCCCCTGTGTCTCTTTTCCACTGTGTCTCTTTACCAGTGTTTCTTTTTCCCTGTGTCTATTTCCCCCAGTGTCTATTTCCCCCAGTGTCTCTCTTCCCTTGTGCCTCTTTTCCCGTGTCTCTTTCCCCCCCCCGAGACTTTTTCCCCAAGTCTCTTTTCCCCTGAGTCTCTTTTCCCCCGTGTCTCTTTTCTCCTGAGTCTCTTTTCCGCTGCGTCTCTTTTCCCTTGTGTCTCTTTTGCCCTGTGTCTCTTTTCCCCTGTGTCTCTCTTCCCGTGTGTCTCCCTTTCCCTTGTGTCTCTTTTCCGCTGTCTCTTTTCCCCTGTGTTTCTTTTCCCCTGTGTCTCTTTTCCCCTGTGTCTCTTTTGCGCTGTCTGTTTTCCGCTGTGTCTCTTTTCCACTGCCTCTTTTCCCCCGTGTCTCTTTTCCCCTGTATCTCTTTTCCTGTGTCTCTCTTCCGCTATGTCTCTTTTTCCTTGTGTCTCTATTCCCCTGTGTCTCTATTCCCCTGTGTCTCTTTTCCACTGTGTCTCTTTACCAGTGTTTCTTTTTCCCTGTGTCTATTTCCCCCAGTGTCTATTTCCCCCAGTGTCTCTCTTCCCTTGTGCCTCTTTTCCCGTGTCTCTTTCCCCCCCCCCCGAGACTTTTTCCCCGAGTCTCTTTTCCCCTGAGTCTCTTTTCCCCCGTGTCTCTTTTCACCTGAGTCTCTTTTCCGCTGTGTCTCTTTTCCCTTGTGTCTCTTTTGCCCTGTGTCTCTTTTCCCCTGTGTCTCTCTTCCCGTGTGTCTCCCTTTCCCTTGTGTCTCTTTTCCGCTGTCTCTTTTCCCCTGTGTTTCTTTTCCCCTGTGTCTCTTTTCCCCTGTGTCTCTTTTGCGCTGTCTGTTTTCCGCTGTGTCTCTTTTCCACTGCCTCTTTTCCCCCGTGTCTCTTTTCCCCTGTATCTCTTTTCCTGTGTCTCTCTTCCGCTATGCCTCTTTTTCCTTGTGTCTCGATTCCCCTGTGTCTCTATTCCCCTGTGCCTCTTTTCCCGTGTCTCTTTTCCCCTGTGTCTCTTTACCCGTGTTTCTTTTTCCCTGTGTCTATTTCCCCCAGTGTCTATTTCTCCCAGTGTCTCTCTTCCCTTGTGCCTCGTTTCCCGTGTCTCTTTCCCCCCCCCCCCCCCGAGTCTTGTTTCCACTGAGTCTCTTTTCCACTGAGTCTCTTTTCCCCCGTGTCTCTTTTCCCTTGTGTCTCTTTTCCCGTGTCCCTTTTCCCCTGTGATCCTTTTCTCCTGTGTCTCTTTTCTCCTGTGTCTCTTCTGACCTGCGCCCCTTTTCCCTGTGTCCCTTTTCCCGTGTCTCTTTTCCCGTGTCTCTTTTCCCCGTGCCTCTTTTCCCCTGTGCCTCTTTTCCCGTGTCTCTTTTCCCCATTTCTTTGTTCCCCTGTGTCTCTTTTCACCAGTATCTTTTGTTCGCTCTGCTCTTTTCACCATTGCTCTTTTCTACTGTGAAACTTACACCCCCGTTCCCCATGACATTTGCCCCTTTGTATTTTTCCCGTGGTTCTCATCCACCGAGTCACATTTCCCCTGTGTCTACGTTCTCTGTTTCTCTGTTCCCCTTCATCTATTTCTTCTCTGTCTTTTTCCTCTGTGTCTCTTTTTCCCTGTGTCTTATTTCCCCGTGTCTCATTTCCCCATGAATCCTTTCCCCTGTGTCTCTTTTGCGCTGTCTGTTTTCCGCTGTGTCTCTTTTCCACTGCCTCTTTTCCCCCGTGTCTCTTTTCCCCTGTATCTCTTTTCCTGTGTCTCTCTTCCGCGATGTCTTTTTTCCCTGTGTCTATTTTCCTCAGTGATTCTTTTCCCGTGTCTCATTTTCCCCAGTGTCCCTTTTCCCGTGTCCCTTTTCCCCAGTGTCTCTTTTCCCGTGTCTCTTTTCCGCTGCATCTCTTCTCACCTGCGCCCCTTTTCCGTGTCTCTTTTCCCGTGTCTCTTTTCTTCTGTGTCTCTTTTCCCCCGTGTCTCTATTCCTGTGATTCTTTTTCCCTGGGTCTCTTTGCCCTTCTCTCTTTTCCCTTGTGTCTATTTTCCCCTGTGTCCCTTTTCCCCTGTGTCTCTATTATCCTGTGTCTCTTTTCCACTGTGTCTCTTTACCCGTGTTTCTTTTTCCCTGTGTCTATTTCCCCCAGTGTCTCTTTTCCACTGTGTCTCTCTTCCCTTGTGCCTCTTTTCCCCTTTGTCTCTTTCCCCCCTCCCCCC